>NC_090450.1:154288080-154913080 GCF_031143425.1 Pleurodeles waltl | reverse complement strand
TTGCAATGTGAATTTGTACAGATATCACTGAAAAGTGATATAAAGTGTCTTAAGTCTTTAAAAAGCAAACAAAGTCTCTTTCAAGCACAAAGTACCTGGTTTGGAGTGGAAAATCTCCTCAGAGGGCCACAGAAGAAGAGATACGTGGAAAAATGATGTGTGCGTCGATTTCTCCCCAGCACACACGGACTTGCGTCGTTATTTTTCACACGGGGGAATCGTGCGTCGTTTTCCGGCGCGCAGACAGACTTTTTCTGTGGATCGCGGGGATTACCAGATGTCCTGGGTCTGTGCGTGGATTCTCCTGCTTGTTTTCCGGCTGCACGTCGTTCTGCTGGGCTGCGCGTCGAAGTTTCGCTCTCACGGCAGGCGGCGCGTCGATTTTTCATCTGGAGGTCGGACGGCGTTGTCCTTGCTAGGCCGTGCGTCGAAGTTCCGGTCGTCCCGAAGGTGGAGCGTCGATCAGCGTCGGTGTGCGGCGTTTCTTTCGCCGCGGAACAAGCTGTGCGTTGAAAATTTCGGCGCACGAAGCGTCCAAGTGAAAAAGAGAAGGCTTTTTGGTCCTGAGACTTCAGGGAACAGGAGGCAAGCTCTATCCAAGCCCTTGGAGAGCACTTTCACAGCCAGACAAGAGTTCAGCAAGGCAGCAGGGCAACAGCAAGGCAGCAGTCCTTTGTAGAAAGCAGTCAGGTGAGTCCTTTAGGCAGCCAGGCAGTTTTTCTTGGCAGGATGCAGGTTCTGGTTCAGGTTTCTTCTCCAGCAAGTGTCTGATGAGGTAGGGCAGAGGCCCTGTTTTATACTAAGTTGTGCCTTTGAAGTGGGGGTGACTTAAAAGAGTGTCGAAGAAATGCACCAAGCCCCCTTTCAGTTCAATCCTGTCTGCCAGAGTCCCAGTAGGGGGTGTGGAAGTCCATGGTGTGAGGGCAGGCCCTCCACCCTCCCAGTCCAGGAAGACCCATTCAAAATGCAGATGTATGCAAGTGAGGCTGAGTACCCTGTGTTTGGGGTGTGTCTGAGTGAATGCACAAGGAGCTGTCAACTAAACCTAGCCAGACGTGGATTGAAGGGCACAGAAAGATTTAAGTGCAAAGAAATGCTCACTTTCTAAAAGTGGCATTTCTAGAATAGTAATATTAAATCCGAATTCACCAGTCAGCAGGATTTTATTACCATTCTGGCCATACTAAATATGACCTTCCTGCTCCTTTCAGATCAGCAACTGCCACTTCAACAGTGTATGAGGGCAGCCCCAATGTTAGCCTATGAAGGGAGCAGGCCTCACAGTAGTGTAAAAACAAATTTAGGAGTTTTACACTACCAGGACATATAACTACACAGGTACATGTCCTGCCTTTTACCCACGCAGCACCCTGTTCTAGGGGTTACCTATGGCATACATTAGGGGTGACTTATATGTAGAAAAAGGGGAGTTCTAGGCTTGGCAAGTACTTTTAAATGCCAAGTCGAAGTGGCAGTGAATCTGCACACACAGGCCTTGCAGTGGCAGGCCTGAGACAAGGTTAAGGGGCTACTGAAGTGGGTGGCACAACCAGTGCAGCAGGCCCACTAGTAGCCTTTAATCTACAGGCCCTAGGCACATATAGTGCACTCTACTAGGGAATTATAAGTAAATTAAATAGCCAATCATGGATAAACCAATCAATAGTACAATTTAACCAGAGAGCATATGCACTTTAGCACTGGTTAGCAGTGGTAAAGTGCCCGGAGGTCAAAAGCCAACTACAACAGGTCAGAAAAAAATAGGAGGAAGGAGGCAAAAAGTTTGATGATGACCCTGTCAAAAAGCCAGGTCCAACAGTTACCTTAAGGCACGGTTTTTAGTTACTTGAAATAACTCTAACTATTCCAGCTGAGCCTCTATGGTTGTGTGCCTGTAGTATTTGAACCTAACTATAATGTCCCTGTAACATTTGGTTTATTTCAGTAAATTTCTAAGTTTCTTTTAACGTTAACAAAGGGGCTCATCACAATGCATGATGTGGGGGGAGGAGGGTGGTTGATGCAGGTCCTGGCCTTGAATTGTGCTGCCCCCACCCAACCTTGCTGCTCATGCCCCCTCCTCATTGTCATCCATTGTCCAAGTCCATTCTCCTGTTCCCTCATTGCATCCCCATGTGACCATTGTTCTGCCACTGCCCTTCCTGCCTGCCCTGAACAGCTAGGTTGCTGCCTCATCCACCTCCTCCCTACCCTCTGTTGTCTGAGTCCATTAACCAGCCCACTCTCTCCTGCCCTGCAAGGTCCAATGTGCTGCCACTGTCCCCTCCCTCCTAACGTTCATGGTCTGTTATGCTGCAGCTGTCCCTCCTGTCTGTCGGGTATGGTCAGCTTGCTGCCCTTGCCTCTTTCCCCTCTGCTGTTCATGCTCATGGCCCTGTCCCCTCCTGTTAGAAATGGGGTTGGCAGAGGTATACACCATTGTCCAAGTAGGGACCACAATCCCAGTCAGGGTCAGTCACACACAATCTAAATCATCCTGTGCCCACCCTCTGGTAGCTTGGCACTGAGCAGTCAGGCTTAACTTAGAAGGCAACGGGTAAGGTATGAGTGCTATAAATCATAGAGTAACACAGTGAAACCACCACAGAAATACACCACACAGGTTTAGAAAAATAAAAGTCTTAATCCTTAGAAATGAACAGTTGTCTCTTTGTTACACACAGTACTTGGTATGCGTATAAAATAAAGAAGCACGGAAAACACAGAGATGTGTCGAAAAATAGGGTGTTGCTCCGAATTTTCTGCCGCGACACACGCGATGCGTTGTTACTTTCTACGCTGCAAGGGGTTTGCATCGTTATTCAGCGCACAGTCTTCGTTCGTCACTGCGGTGTGGAGATATTTTGATGCCCAGGGACAATGCAGGGAAAATCCTTGATGCACTGGAAGAAGGCATGGACGCTGCATCGATCCAGTAGGCGATGTGTCAAATTTTCCAGCGCAAGGCAGGCGCTGCGTCGAATTTCCAATCAGGAAGTCAGGCTGCATCATTTCAGTTAGAGGTATGGCGATTTCTCAGTCACAAGGCAGGCTTTGCATCAATTTCTGACAGGCGGTGTTTCGATTTTCGACGCACAATGAGTTTCCTGAAGAGATGAAGTTTGACTCTGAGAGTCCTTCTCAGCAAAGTCAGCGGGCAGCAGGACAACAGCAGGGCAGCAGTCCTTCTCAGAAAAGAAGTCCAGATGAGTCCTTTGAGCAGCCAGGGAGTTCCCTTGACAGGGTGCAGGTGTAGGTCCAGAAGTGTCTGGGGTGGTGGGGTCAGAGACCCAGTTTATATACCCAAAAATGCCTTTGAAGTGGAGGAGACTTCAAAGAGTGGTTTTGAAGTGCACAAGTTAGGGTTATCAGTCTATTATGTGAGGCAGGCCACTGGCCTTTGAAATGTAAGTGTCAGGACCTCCTCCATTCCAGCCCAGGAAGACCCATTCTGTATGCAGGTGAAAGCAGATGTGTCCTGTTTGTGTGGTTGCCTGGGTAAAATGCACAAGCAGCCGTCAACCAGCACAGACCAGACGTTGATTGGGGACAGGCTGTAAGGCACAGATGGTTTTAAGTGCAGAGAAATGCTCACATTCCAAACATGGCTTTTCTAAAATAGTAATATTAAATCCAACTTCACCAGTAAGATTTTCTATTACTATTCTGGTCATATTAAATATGACCTGGTTACCCCTTTCAGATCAGAATCTATAACTCAAAAAGTATATGATGGCAGACCTAATGCTAGTCTTTGAAAGGAGCAGGCCTCACAGTAGTGGGAAACAAATTTAGGAGATTTCCACTACCAGGACATATAAAACACATATGTACATGACCTGCCCTTTCCCTTCATAGCCCCCTGGCCTATGGGTTACCCAGGGCCTACCTTAGGAGTGACTTACGTGTCATAAAATGGGAGTTTAAGGCTTGGCAAGTACTTTTAATTGCCAAGTAGAAGTGGCAGTGAAATTGCACGCACAGGCCTTGCTGAGACATGGTTAAGGGGCTACTTATGTGGGTGGCACAATCAGTGCTGCAGGCCCACTAGTAGCATTTAATCTACAGGCCCTGGGCACATGTAGTACACTTTACTAGAGACTCATAAGGAAATCAAATATGCCAATTGGGTAACCCACTGTTACTATGTTTAAGGGAAGGAGAGCATATGCACTTTAGCACTGTTTCGCAGTGGTAAAGGCGCAGAGTCCTAAAACCAGCACAAACAGTGTCTGAAAAGTGGAGGGAAGCAGGAAAAAGTTGGAGAATGACAACCCTAAGGCTGTCAGGTCTAACACTGCCCTATTGCTTTCCATGTTCTGTTGTGTGCACTGCTGTCCCGCTTGCCCTGTGCAGTGTATTGTGCTGCTGCAACCGTACGACTGCCCTGTAAGGTCAGTTTGCTGCTCCTGCTCATCTCTCTCCTGCCCTCTGTTATAAAAGTCCATGTCCCTACCCCATTCCTCCTGCCCTTCATGATCCAATGCACCATACTTGTTAATGTTTTGAATTTGGGAAGAGGTAGATTTTGAAAAAAAAAGGAATATATTTTTCCCATTGACTTACATTGAAACAAAGATATTTTTTGGGCAGGAAGCAGCTAAAATAAAGCTCTTCTGGGCTTAAAAAGCATTGAGTCTCCGGCCTGAATCGTGTATGTTGGCATGTATGGTTGTACTGCCACTGCCCCTTTCTTCTGCCCTCAATGGTCTATTATAATGCCACAGCATGTTTTGCCCGTCCTGCATGTTTGGTTTGTTGCCCCTGCACTTCTCTCCTCTGTCCTCCATCGTCCATTGTACTGGCACTACCACTCCTTCCTGCCCATCATGATCAACTTGTTGCCTCTGCACCCTCCTCGCTGCCCTCAATTTTCTGAGTCTTTGCCTCTGACCTCTCCCTCTCCACAGTATTCAAATGAACAACTTGTTTGCTATCATTTTATATTTATTACAAAAGTGTGGCACACCTGATGTTATCTTGATGTAACCAAAACTGCAATAGCTGAAAGCATTGGCTTTAGAAATCATAAAATTGAGAGGGTCTTATTCCCATATAAATTATGATTATTGCTCTAAAAAACTGAAACAAGGACCTATTGTCTGAGTTTTCAAATAGCAACAAAGCACTTTAAAAGTATTTGCTATCTTAATGTTTTTGTTATCCAGTTGATCACTTATTTGTTACAATTAGGGAAGAGAATGTGGCTTTACAGCCAGAGCTGCCGACTTTACAACTGGCGAATCAGGTTTGAGTTACGATGTCAGCTCGATATCCTGTGATTTTGGGCAATCACTTAATCTCCCCATGCCTAAAACCAAAATAAATGTGTCCTTGTGTAACGTAACTGATGCGGATATAAAGCACTCCAATACTTTTGTGTCAAGTCTGTGCTATATAAAACTCCAAGAAAACAAAAAATTGAGGGCCAGTTTACAAGTCCCTAGTGCCTCCTTCCTCCACACTAGCGTCATTTCTTACGCTAATGTGGCTCAAGGAGGCAATTTTCATCACACCATATTTACAGTGGTGCAATGCATGCAATGTGCCACTTTGCAACCCCTTGCGCCATATTATGCCTTCGTCAGTCATAATGTATGCAAGGTGGGAGTTCTGGCATTAGGAGGCCATCTAAAATGGTGCAGTGAAATCTACAAGATTTCACAGCACCATTTTTGCATCATTTGTAACCCCAGTACAGAGCAGGTGTTCAAATGATCCACCAATTGAAATCAATGGCCCTCCTTGCACTTTGCTACACTAGCTTCAACATTTTTGATGCTAGTGTATCAAAGCATCACAAAAAATGATGCAAATGAAGCGCTAAAAAAGTGTAAAAATGGGCCATGGTGTCATTATGTGGGACAAGGGCGACACAAGAAATGTGGCACACCAAAACAGATGCACCACTCTCTTGTAAATCGGGCCCTAAGTGTTTTGAACAATTCTGCCATTAGGGTATACTTGAACTGTATTTGGGAGATATGTATAGTACATTTGGGGTCTTTTTTCCTGGTGGCCATCTTGGGTGGACGTATTTGTTAAATAGCTTCCTAATTTCCTTATTTACTGAAGTATCTTCGTTAGAAAATACTTTCAGATTTCCACTTCAATTTCATCAAGATGGCATTCAGATGTGTCACATTTTTTGCATAAATTCAGAATGTTAGCATTTTAGTTGCTCATTAGAACACTGTAAGCTGCTGATCACCAGGAGGTTAAGTGACAATCTACTGCAAGTGTTGAAAGTGCATGTTTCAGTTCACATGTCAGAATGTTTGAATGAAATAGAAGAGAAAGATATTTGAGAACTCACTTAAAACATGTCCTAATTATTCTTTCTACAGTGCTAACCATAATATCTATAACTACCTACTGGTGAACACTAGTAGGTAATTGTATATATATATATATATATATATATATACATATATATATATTTATACTGAATTCACTGAAAAAAACAAAGGTTACAGGGACGTTATAGTTAGGTTCTGAATTCACACATACAAAAACATAGAAATTCAGCAGTTATAGTTAGACTTTTTTCAAATAACTATAACTTGTGCCCTAAGATAACTATAAGATATAGGCAAGTCCAAAAATATTTTTCTATGAAACATGGGCCAAACTATACCTACCCTCTGGCCACCGCCGGTAGGTCAAATAAATAGTCACCACTAGGGAGATACAGTTAGTAAAAAAAATTCCATTGAGGGAGTGTTCTTTGTTTTGACAATAACTTTGGCACCGCTTCATGAATCTGTACAAATTTTTCAAAAATTGTACTTTGGTAAATTCAGCTGTTGTCTTGAAAGTTTTGGTCCGTGAAGTGGGGGCTGAAATAAAATGGGGTCCCAAAACACTTTTTCTCCATTCTGTGTCTATAGGGATTTTCAATTGTTTAGAAATGCTGAACTGCTTAATGGAAATACACCAAATTTGGCATGAAGATAGACTCAGATCATGCTTTTTTTTTGTTTTGGAGTAAATCTGCTCAGTAGCTTTGGAATAATTTAAGGTAAAAACATATAGATATCTAGTGCCATGGATTTTCCTGGATCAATCAGCAGATTCATGCGCCACAGGGAGGATTTGATTGACTGTCAGCAACCTCACAGGAATGTTTTGACCGCCATTTTATTTAATTGGAAAACAGTCTCCAGGGCTGAAATCTTGGTTGAATATAGGTGATTGGGTTAAGGCAGAAGTTCCTTGACCCCATGCGTGTTATATACGTGTGGTAAATAAGCAAAAATGGTCTTCGAGTGTCTTTAAACATATTTTGTTTTTGACGGTTTTCGAAATCCCCGGATCCATCTGCAGGGCTCAGCACGGCCCCTGGTGCAAATCTGCGGGTGGATCAGTGGATTTTGCGAAACATGAACTAAAAGAGCAGATATCAATTCATACATCTATTCAAACACCCAGACAAACACCCTAACAACCACTACCACACCCAGATAGACACTGTCACATCCACACTCACACCCGCACAGACACTGTCACACTCACTCTCACACCCATGCTGATAATCTCACACTCAGAGAGGGATACTCTTACACCCACTCTCAGATTGAGGCACACACTATCATACTCCCTCTCACACCAAGACTGAGACTCTCACACATACTCTCACACCCAGTCAGGCATTGTCACACTAAGGGGGTCATTCCGACCCCGGCGGTCAAGGACCGCCGGGGCCGGGGATGCGGGAGCACCGCCAACAGGCTGGCGGTGCTCCTCAGGACATTCTGACCGCGGCGGTTCAGCCGCGGTCAGAACAGGAAAACCGGCGGTCTCTCCCCGGTTTTCCGCTGTCCTGCAGAATCCTCCATGGCGGCGCAGCTTGCTGCGCGCCATGGGTATTCTGACACCCCATACCGGATGGCGGTATGGGGTGTTGTGGGGCCCCTGGGGGCCCCACTTTGTATTTCAGTGTCTGCTTTGCAGACACTGAAATACGCTACGGGTGCCACTGCACCCGTCGCACATACCCACTCCGCCGGCTCCATTCGGAGCCGGCTTCCTCGTGGGGAGGGGTTTCCCGCTGGGCTGGCGGGCGGCCTTCTGGCGGTCGCCCGCCAGCCCAGCGGGAAAGCCAGAATGGCCTCCGCGGTCTTTCGACCTTGGAGCGGCCATATGGCGGCTCCCTCCAGGCGGGCGGCTCCCGCCGCCCGCGGGGGTCAGAATGACCCCCTTAGTCTCACACCCAGAAACACACTCTGATACTCACTCTCTCACCCACACAGGCAGTCTCATGGTCACTCTCACCTCAGAGAGACACTCTTTCTTTATTTTCACATCCAGGCACACACTGTCACACTCTTTCTCTCACACCTAGACAGAGACTCTCACCATCAATGTCACACCTAGTGAGATATTGTAACATGTAGTCTTACACTCAGTGACACACTCTGACACTCACTCTCACATCCACACAGACACACTTACACCCAGAGAGATGTTCTTATGCTTTTTCTCACTGTCACACCCATTTTCAAATCTAGACTCAGACTGTTACACTTACTGTCACACTCAGGCTCTCTCACACTCACTCTCACACCCATAGAGATGTTCCTATGCTTTATCTCACATCCATGGACACACTCTGACATTCAGTCTGGCACACATACAGAGACACTCAGATGCACTTTCACAGCATGATGGCAACTGTCAGATTCACTCTCACACCCATACGCTCTCAGACCCACTCTCACACCCATGCAGACACTCTCACACTCACTGTCACACTCAGAGATAGATACTCTTACACCCACTCTCACATTGAGGTAGTGACTGTCACCCTCACTCTCACACCAAGACCAAGACCAAGACTCTCACACTTACTCTCACATCCAGACAGACGCTATCCAACTTACTCTGACACTCAGAGAGAGATGCTCTTACATCCTCTCTCAGATTGAGGCACAGACTATCACACTCACTCTTACACTTAGAGGGACACTATCACACCCATTCTCAAATCCAGACTCAGATTGTTACACTTACTTTAACACTCAGGCTCTCCCACACTCATTCTCACACCCATAGACATGTTCTTATGCTTTGTCTCACATCCAAGGACACACTCTGACATTAAGTCTGACACACAAGCAGAGATGCTCAGATGCACTTTCACAGTGATAGCAGCTGTCAGATTCACTCTCACACCCAGACACTGTCACATCCACTCTCACACCCATGCAGACACTCTTACACTCACTGTCACACTCAAAGATAGATACACTTACACCCACTCTCACATTGAGGTAGAGACTGTCACCCTCACACTCAAAGAGTGATACTGTTAAACGCACTCTCTTTGAGGTAGACACTGTTACACTCCCTCTCACACCAAGACCGAGACTACCACACCCACTCTCACGCCCATGCAGACACTTCCACACTTACTCTTACACTCAGAGAGACACTATCACACCCATTCTCAAATCCAGACTCAGACTGTTACACTTACTCTCACACCCAGGCTCTCTCACACCCATGGAGATGTTCTTACGCTTTGTCTGACATCCACGGACACACTCTGGCATTCAGTCTGAAAAACATACAGAGACTCTCAGACACACTTCCACAGCATGATAGCCACTGTCAGATTCACTGTCACACCCAGACACTCTCAGACCCAGACACTCTCACACCCACTCTCCCACCTGTGCAGGAACTCTCATGCTCACTGTCACACTTAGAGATGGGTACTCTTACACCCACTCTCACATTGAGTTAGAGACTGTCACCCTCACTCTCACACCAAGACCAAGACTCTCACACTTACTCTCACATCTAGACAGGCACTCTCATCCCCACTCTGACACTCAGAGAGAGATGCTCTTACATCCACTCTCAGATTGAGGCAGAGACTATCACACTCCCTCTCACACTAAGAAAAAGCCTGTCACACTTACGCCCACACCCAGACAGACACTCTCACAAGTAGTCTCACACCCAGAGATACACATTAACACTTACTGTCACACCCACACAGTCTCATGCTCTCTCTCTCACACTTAGAGAGACACTCTTGCACCTACTCTCACATCCAGGGAGACACTTTTATACTCCCTCACACACCCAGACAGAGAGTCTCATATTCACTTTCACACTAATATAGAGATTGTGACACATAGGCGGTCATTCTGACCGCGGCGGTCGGCGATCGCCAAGCGGTTCCCACCGAAAGACCGCTCTGCGGTCAAAAGACCGCGGCGGCCATTCCGGCTTTCCCACTGGGCCGGCGGGCGACTGCCAGAAGACCACCGGCCGGCCCAGCGGGAAAGCCCCTTCAACAATGAAGCCGGCTCCGAATGGAGCCGGCGGAGTTGCAGGGGTGCGACGGGTGCAGTGGCACCCGTCGCGATTTTCACTGTCTGCAAAGCAGACAGTGAAAATCTTTGTGGGGCCCTGTTAGGGGGCCCTTGCACTGCCCATGCCAGTGGCATGGGCAGTGCAAGGACCCCCAGGGGCCCCACGGCACCCGTTCCCGCCATCCTGGTTCTGGCGGTGGACACCGCCAGAAACAGGCTGGCGGGAAGGGGGTCGGAATCCCCATGGCGGTGCTGCAAGAAGCGCCGCCATGGCGGATTCCCTGGGCCAGCGGGAAACCGCCTAGAATCGCCCAGGAAGCACCGCCAGCCTGTTGGCGGTGCTTCCGCTGCCCTCCGCCATGGCGGTCATGGACCGCCAGGGTCAGAATGACCCCCATAGTCTCTCACCCAGAGACACACTCTGACACTCTGACACTGAACCTCACATGAAGACATACACTATCACATTCACTCTCGCAGCAGGAGAGACAGTGTCACAGCAGTCTCACAGCTAGAGTGGTGCTGTAAAATCCAGAGTACAGACAGACAGTCAGCACAAAATGATCCTGGGGCCAATATGTGGGCACCAATGTACATAAATGAGTTAGGGTACGAGTTCTATTACTAAATAAATTTAAATTAATATGGCATATTGAAAAAGTATGTACAGGATGTTAGAAATAGTTTGTTTTATTTTTGTGATTCACTGGTGGATCCACGGATCAGTATGACATTAAAAAAAGTATTTCAAAAATATTTATTTATGTGTGGTTAATGATTTTGCTCTGAGAAGAGCCTTTGTGGTTATGATGTTAAGGTGACTGCTACTGATGTTAGAGGATGCAGTCTCTCATGTTATGCAGGAACACCTTGCTGCCTTTATCTGTTAGGTGAACTCCATCATTTCAATATATATCCTCAATGTCAAATCGTAAGTTGTTGTGACATAGAGCCCATTGTATGATCCCTGAGGAATGCAGATACAGTTTTATTAACATGTTTACTGGATTTTTCCATTTGTGGGCAAAATTGAATTGACCAGTTCCACTTCTGTCTTTGTCAAATGGTTGAAAATACAAAGACAGTGTGTGGAAAAAGTATCATTAATTTTCCAAAGGTATCCTTCATTACAATTTCCAAATCAACACCTGTAACTGTGCTTATGTCATTGCCACCACAGTGCCCAAGCATAAGGTCTGGATGTTGGCAACCCTTAATGGTTTCAACCACAGGGAGTAATTGATGCCGCTTTAACCCTCTCTGGCCAACCCACATAATATCAACATTAGATAAACCCATGTCCCTGTCAATACCACTACTTTTGGCACTTCCTCTGAGCATCTTGGAAGTAATCCGGTGAAGCACACAGGTGATGGCTGCAGGTGAATGAGGCTGGTATGAAATGAATTTAAGTTAAAATGGAGGGTAGAAGGTAAAATCTGAAAGAACAGATTTGAGTGGCTCTTGAAGATATGTTTGTTGGTGCATTTGGTAGTGAGGTTATGTAGATTGTAAGCAATTGTTGGATTGGGTTTACAATTAGTGGAAAACAGTATAACTGCTTGTGATATGTTTGTTGTGAAAGCTTCAACCACACCTGCTGAAGATTGTCTAAAGGTAAGTATGCTCCTGTCAGAAACTGTTTTGAACTTGTGAACTGCTGCATCAGAATGCTGCAGACTTTATAACTATTGTAACACATCTACAGGAGCATGAGGGAGAAGGATATACAAAAAAAGACTAGAGTGTGACTTCATCATTGCAATTGTAGAAGCAATAACGATTTGCAGTAATTAGTTGGTGTTCATATCTGCTTTTGTGTAAAAAAAAACTTTGATATGCATGTGTGTTTTTTAATGTATTAAGAAAATCATTTTTGGATTTCCCTGCGGATTCGGGGATCCATCTGCGGATTTACACAGGGGGCACGCTGAGCTCCGCGGTTCCGGTGAAAACTCCTTCCGCATTGGGCTATCTTTTGAGAAGTGTTGGCAAGGGTTAAGTATAGAAGCCAGTCATAAGTGGTAAAACTTAAGTTTCAGATGTAAGGTAGATTGCAATTGGTTTTCTGTTTGACTAACCTGAAAGTAAACATGAATAGGTTGCCATTTCATGGTTGGCTGCTTTGGGACTGGATTTCAATTCTTGTGGTTGGTACATGTTTCAGTGAAAATAAATTCTAACTAATACTATAAGGCAAATACACACTGCCACACGCACACTTATCAAGTATGTGAAGTAAAATGGACTTTAGTCTAGAAAGTATTAGTAAACGAAAGAATGAATAGTAGGTGAATGCATCTCAGTAGTTTGATACCAAAATGTCATCAGAAATATAGTAGCAGGTTTGTGATATAAATAAATTATACAAGCCAGCAAATATATAACCAAAATATTTTAATAGAAATTGAAAGAGGAGCTTGATTGGCATTCCTATGTTGTTTCAGTACATTTAACTGACCCCTGAGCTATGTTGAAGATAGTATACAGAATTCCGTGATTACTCATTAAAATATTAAAAATGTTGTGCTTAGTATTAAAAAGTAAAATTTTTATGTCTATACTAATATAGATATTTATAAAAGCAATGGGGAACTCATAGAGAGTTACTTATATATTGAGAAATGACAGAGATTGTTTCACTAGCAGTTACAGGGGCATAAGTGAACCATCCTACTTATAAGTGTAACTATGAATGTTTACTGTTATTTTCAGTTAGCATTAAAAAGCTGCTTACGAAGTCTTAAACTGTTTTTGGTGCAATGATAAGCACAGATACATAGTTTTAAGTTTAAGTAGACTGGGTAATACACAATATGTTTAAGAAGCTTTGTGCAGCCCATTTAGTACAGATAACTTAACCTTTAAGTGAGATGGAAATAGCTGACAAAAGTGAATGCTTTCTTATTAGATCATGAAACAATTTTCTGAGTTTAAGTCAGATATGAGCTTGCATATTCCCATATCAAGGTATATGTACACTATAGTAAAGACACAGTACTTATGTAGTTAAATAGAGAATGGAGCTAGCAATACTAGCAGCCAATTAATGGATACACTGATACATCTATGCCAACACTGATATATACAATAACAGACTTGGGCAACTATTGATGTGTACAGTAACAGATCTAGGTAGAACATAATGCATACACTGTGGCGCCTAGGCACACACTGATACACACACTGACACACCCTGCCACGTACTAATGCATAGTCTGACACACCCAGGTGCGCACTAATGTATAAAATGAGACATGCTGGCTTAGATAGATACATATAGTAAAACATGTAGGGATGCATACAGTACCACAGACAGGCACACACTTATACAAACACTGATACACTCAAGGACACACTAAAACATAGGTATATACACATAGGCAGACACTGAAGCATACAGTGGCATAGCAAGGCAGACATTGATGCATAGATTGAGACAGCTAGATAGACACTGATGCGCACACTGACACACCTATTCACACACCCATGCATATACTGACTGATACACCTAGGAACATGATGATGCATCAAGTAACATATCCAGGGAGATTCTGATGGCTACACTAACATATCCAGCCCGCACTGATGGATACAGTTATATACCTTGGTACACACTGATACATTCACTGACACACCCAGACACACACTAGCATATATACTGTTACATCTAGGACATATTTCTGCCTACACTAATAAAGGTAGGCACTCACTGTTGCCTACAATGATACACCCATGGACACACTGATGTATATACTGGCACGTCCTGGCACACACTGATGCATACTCTGACACACCCAATTACAGACAAATGCATAGTGTAATATATCCAGATGCATAGTAATGAGTGAGATATAAAGGCATATCCTGCTGCATACAGTGGCATTCTTAGGGGACAGTGATGCATACATTATCACACCCAGGAACACGCTGATGCTTACAGTGACACAGAGGTACACATTCATGCATACACTGACATATGCAGAGAGACAGTCATATATGTACACTTATACACTCAGGACAAAGTGATGGTTAGTCTGATGCAATTAGGCACACATTGATGCATGGAGTGACACACCCAGGTAGATACGGATGCAGTGCACAAGTGTATATTTCCTACAAATTGAATTTTGTATTAGAAAATATTCTGTTTAAGTTTTTTTTCTTCTGGAAAGCTAACTGTATTGTTTCTTTGTTTTTCAGATATATATTTCCACACATAAGAACATTCAAAATGCCTAGCTAAATGTAAAGAAGAAGAAAACAGAAACAACAATAATACCTGTTTAAAACTGATAGTTAAAAAGAAGATTATGTGGAAAATGGCAAGAGAAAAAAAACACCCATTGGTAAGAGTACGAAGGATTTTTTAAAAATAATATGCCGTAAAATGCAAAATGCGATAAAGACATTAATTAAGAGAAGAAGCTTGAACATAATGAGAAAGAGGAACAAATTGATGTTGTGAAAATGAGGAAATCTAAGAAAACAATAGAAACTTTCAGACAAAAACAGTTTAAGGAATGACAAGTAAAAATGTTTCAAAACAGAATAGTTCAAAATTAATGGAAGAAGGTGAGTAATTATAAGAGAAGAACTACTGTTCTAAAACAAAAGCATCACATTGAAATGTAGTTGAGAAAGCATTTGTTGTGAAGAGGTATCTTTTCATCTTAATATTAAAGAGAATGAAGGCACTAGATAAAACAGCCATCTGCATGAGAAAAAGAATGTTGAGAAAAAACTTATTAACAAAAAATACATTTTGTAAAAGTTTTGAAGGTAACTGGATGCACACATCTAGTACAAAAGCATTTTTTAATGAAGGGAGCTATTTACAGGAGAGTACATTAGGGCATGAAGTTGACACAACTGGTTATTGTTATAAAATAAAAGACTACTCTTATAGAAAAAGAAGGGATAGTTCCTAGGAAGGTAGAAGAATTGATAGCTGAAGAAGTAGAAGGAAGGCGTAAACAGGATCCTGTGTACAAGTGGACGTACGGTAGCATTTGTAGTATCCAACAGGAATCTATTGATAAGTTGATTTTTGTTAATGTTTATGGAGAAGTCTGAAACAGAAAATTAGAATGCTTCAGGAATTAGATCCATGCAAAGTCAGATAATACAGAAATTTACAAGACCATTCATTGGCATGTCTTTCAAAAGAGTGTGTAAAAGCACTTTTTATCACTTTAGAAGGTTAGTTGTGCATCATTCAAAAATGGGAAATTTAGTAAGGAGACTTTATTTTGTAAAAAGTATAGCTTTATTTTTGGGAGAATTGAATAGAGCTCTCATACATGGTACTGAGGCTGAGGTTGAGAAGGTTTGTGACAACATTCATTTCCATTTCTTTGGCCCTGAAGAAGACAGTAGGGAGAATGAGGCGGCAGTGATTGGAGGTTTAGAGGTACTGGACACAGAGATTTGTGTTTGAAAAATTTGGAAAAGAGATAGACAAGTTTAATGCTCTATGTGTGTATTAGTTGTCGCCGCACTCACTGTAAAACTCAAACTCGTAATGTAGTTGTATTTTCTAAAACTGAAGAAGATAACAATGATAAGTGGCAGGAATTTGGGGCATAACTATTTAAAGAAGAACACTTTGATTTAGGCGCAAAGCAAAGGATATGTAAGTTTTGTTATGACAAATTAGATGACAATAAAATGCCATCTAGAGCAATTCATAATAGATTAGAATTGGTACAAATTCAGAAGAACTTGAGCAATGAACTGTGAATGAATCAATTCTAGTACAAACTGTTCATCAATTTCAGGCGATTATTCGAATGGAGCCAAAGACAGGTAAAGCTCCCACCAACAAAACTCCACAGAGTGCTTAAAGGAAGGGTTGTATATCTTTAATTAGATTTTTAAAAATGTTGAGGCTGTAGGTGTTGAAAAAGACGTAGATGAACCATTGATTATTCTAGTGAACGGAGTTCCTACCAAAAGAAGGAAAATCTGGCAAGAGTTAGTAGATGTGAATAACATTATGTGTGAAAGAAAACAATATTTTTTACAAGAATGTTGACATGATTGGAAATGTGACTTGTATTGATGATAAACTCCTACAATCAAGTGGACAAATTGAAACAGTAGCTGAGGAGAAGTCAGAAGAAATATATGAACACTATAGTGCTTATCCACTTCATTCTAAAAAGTTGTTGGGGATGTTATTAATCTTTTTCAAATGAAACAAGCAAGAGGAGCTCCAGTGATTGTGTGGGAAAAAAGTGTAGATTCTCGTTGTTTTACGCAACTATTTACCACAGGAGTAGGAGGCCACTATGATGACCGACCTGTGCAAATACCAGCAGCTAAATACAGGTCAACATGAATATATTCTGAGACCATAGGTTTCGGCAATGTGTTCCATACATATTTCATCTGTTGTTTAAGAGTGACCTGTCAGAACTCTCATATGCTGTAAACCATGTGCTTAAGACAGGAGTCAATCTTCAAAATCTATCTGCAAGGTTGTTTGTTGATAAGATACAAGGTAAAGATGAAAATCTGGACTATAACTTCAATAATTTGATGGCATGTCAAAGTGTGTGTTGTACCTGGCTTTTTGACAGGGTCATCCCCAAACCTTTTGCCTCCTTCCTCCTATTTTTTTTGACCTGTTGTTGTTGGCTTTTGACCTCTGGGCACTTTACCACTGCTAACCAGTGCTAAAGTGCATATGCTCTCTGTGTAAATTGTACTATTGATTGGTTTATCCATGATTGGCTATTTAATTTACTTGTAAGTCCCTAGTAGAGTGCACTACATGTGCCTAGGGCATGTAGATTAAATGCTACTAGTGGGCCTGCAGCACTGGTTGTGCCACCCACTTCAGTAGCCCCTTAACCTTGTCTCAGGCCTGCCATTGCAAGGCCTGTGTGTGCAGTTTCACTGCCACTTTGACTTGGCATTTAAAAGTACTTGCCAAGCCTAGAACTCCCCTTTTTCTACATATAAGTCACACCTAATGTGTGCCCTAGGTAACCCCTAGAGCAGGGTGCTGTGTGGGTAAAAGGCAGGACATGTACCTGTGTAGTTATATGTCCTGGTAGTGTAAAACTCCTAAATTCGTTTTTACACTACTGTGAGGCCTGCTCCCTTCATAGGCTAACATTGGGGCTGCCCTCATACATTGTTGAAGTGGCAGCTGCTGATCTGAAAGGAGCAGGAAGGTCATATTTAGTATGGCCAGAATGGTAATACAAAATCCTGCTGACTGGTGAAGTCGGATTTAATATTACTATTCTAGAAATGCCACTTTTAGAAAGTGAGCATTTCTTTGCACTTAAATCTTTCTGTGCCCTTCAATCCACGTCTGGCTAGGTTTAGTTGACAGCTCCTTGTGCATTCACTCAGACACACCCCAAACACAGGGTACTCAGCCTCACTTGCATACATCTGCATTTTGAATGGGTCTTCCTGGGCTGGGAGGGTGGAGGGCCTGCCCTCACACAAAGGACTGCCACACCCCCTACTGGGACTCTGGCAGACAGGATTGAACTGAAAGTGGGCTTGGTGCATTTCTTAGACAGTTTTTGAAGACACCCCCACTTCAAAGGCACAACTTAGTATAAAACAGGGCCTCTGCCCTACCTCATCAGACACTGGCTGGAGAAGGAACCTGAACCAGAAACTACATCCTGCCAAGAAGAACTGCCTGGCTGCTCAAAGGACTCACCTGTCTGCTTTTCTACAAAGGACTGCTGCCTTGCTGTTGGCCTGCTGCCTTGCTGAACTCTTGTCTGGCTGTAAAAGTGCTCTCCAAGGGCTTGGATAGAGCTTGCCTCCTGTTCCCTGAAGTCTCAGGACCAAAAAGACTTCTCTTTTTCACTTGGACGCTTCGTGCGCCGAAATTTTCGATGCACAGCTTGTTCCGCGGCGAGAAAAATGCTACACACCGACACTGATCAACGCGACGCCTTCGGGACGACCAAAACTTTGACGCACGGCCTCGCAAGGACAACGCCGCCCGACTTCCAAGGAGAAATCGACGCGACGCCTGCCGTGAGAGTGAAATTTCGACCCACAGCCCCGTGGAACAACGCGCAGCCGGAAAACAAGCAGGAGAATCCACGCACAGACCCAGGACATCTGGTAATCCCCGCGATCCATAGAAAGAGACTGTCCGCGCGCCGGAAAACGACGCCGACTTCCCTGCGTGAAAAATAACGATGCAAGTCTGTGTGTGCTGGGGAGAAATCGACGCACACACCATTTTTCCACGTATCTCTTCTTCTGCAGCCCTTTGCGGAGATTTTCCACCAGAAATCAGGTACTTTGTGCTTGAAAGAGACTTTGGGGGTGATTCTGACCCCGGCGGTCACGGACCGCTGGGACCAGGGTCGGCGGGAGCACCGCCAACAGGCTGGCGGTGCCCCGCAGGGCATTCTGACCGCGGCGGTTTGGCCGCGGTCAGAAAGGGAAAACCGGCGGTCTCCCGGCGGTTTTCCGCTGCCCTATTGAATCCTCCATGGCGGCGCAGCTTGCTGCGCCGCCATGGGGATTCTGTCACCCCATACCGCCATCCTGTTCCTGGCGGTTCTCCCGCCAGGAACAGGATGGCGGTATGGGGTGTCGCAGGGCCCCTGGGGGCCCCAAAAAGAATTTCAGTGTCTGCTTTGCAGACACTCAAATTCGCGACGGGTGCAACTGCATCCGTCGCACATTCCCACTCCGCCGGCTCAATTCTGAGCCGGCGTCCTCGTGGGAAGGGTTTTTTGCACTGGGCTGGCGTGCGGCCTTTTGGCGGTCGCCCGCCAGCCCAGTGCAAGAGCCAAAATACCCTCAGCGGTCTTTCGACCGCGGAGCGGTATTTTGGAGGGGGGAAGTCTGGCGGGCGGCCTCCGCCGCCCGCCAGACTCAGAATGACCCCCTTTGTTTGCTATTTAATGACTTAAGACACTTTGGGGGTCATTCTGACCCCGGCAGGCGGCGGTCGCCGCCCGCCTGGCGGGAACCGCCATTTGCCCGCTCCGCAGTCAAAAGAACGCTGGGGCCATTCCGACCTTCCCGCTGGTCTGGCGGGCGCTAACATTGTTAGCGCCCGCCGGCCCAGCGGGAAGGCGGCCTGCAACACTGAAGCCGGCTCCGAATGGAGCCGGCGGTGTTGCAGGTGTGCGACGGGTGCAGTTGCACCCGTCGCACTTTTCACTGTCTGCTAGGCAGACAGTAAAAAGCATGCTGGGGCCCTGTTAGGGGGCCCCTGCACTGCCCATGCCAGTGGCATGGGCAGTGCAGGGGCCGCCAGGGGCCCCAGGACACCCTTTCCCGCCAGCCTCTTCCTGGCGGTGAAAACCGCCAGAAACAGGCTGGCGGGAAGGGGGTCTGAATCCTCAAGGCGGCGCTGCCCTGGAGGATTCTCCCAGCCGGGGGAAATCCGGCGGGAAACCGCCGGACCCGGCTGGGCGACCGCGGCTGTACCGCTGCTGTCGGAATGACGAATGGAGCACCGCCAGCCTGTTGGCGGTGCTCCCGTCATTCGCCACTCTGGCGGTCTATGACCACCAGGGTTGGAATGAGGGCCTATATATCACTTTTCAGTGATATCTTTACAAATTCATATTTCATCTTTAATCGTTTTGACCTGCAAATACCCAGATAAATATTATATTTTTCTAAACACTGTGTGGTGTATTTTTGTGGTGTTATATTATGGTATTGTATGATTTATTGCACAAATGCTTTACACATTGCCTTCTAAGTTAAGCCTGACTGCTCGTGCCAAGCTACCAGAGGGTGGGCACAGGCTGATTTTGGATTGTGTGTGACTTACCCTGACTAGAGTGAGGGTTCTTGCTTGGACAGAGGGCAACCTGACTGCCAACCAAAAACGCCATTTCTAACATTGGTGGCAGCGGTGGGATAGGACTTGTGTTTGTGCAGTGACATACAGTAGCTAAGTATTTCACTACCTACCCACAGTGGAAGGTCAACTTGATTTTTCATCTTTTTTGCTTTTGGTTCTCTGATGTCCTCCTGGATATACTATTGATATTTTGGACTTTGGATTTTGGTTTTTGCTGGTAAGATCTTATCAGAATGGGATGGGGTACCTACTCATTCTCTGTACGTACTGACCACCTCACTAAGGCTGACCTAAGGAAGCTTTGCAGAAAATGGGGCCTTCCTGTAGCAAGGAGATCCACTAAGGAGGAAATGCTACATAACTACATAGTCTGGGGGGAAGAAAGATGGGCAGTGAGAGAGGCAGCAAGAAACCAAATGACTAAGTACCCCTCAGATGAGGAGGAGGACTGCTCACATGAGGAGGAAGACTACTCAGATGAGGAAAGAGACCCAGAGAGAGATGAATGGCTCTGAGGTCAAAGGCAGCAGGAGCAACAATTAGAGGAGTATCTTGCAAGGGTTGAGGCAAAAAGACTCTTAGACCTGGAAGAAGAAAAGATTGCAGCTCAAGAGCCGAGCTGTAAAGAGCTGAAACTGGAGGCCGGAAGGGCTGAGTCCAGTTCAGATGGTGGCAGCAAAAATCTTGCATCCAGTACTGCTGAAGAAGGGCACAAGCCCAGAGATGTGGTGCCCAACTTGAAGAAGGGAGTTGACACACCCCAGGTGGTTCAAGGGTATGAGGTAGTTCCCGTTATGCACAGGGTCCCTGAGAAGGATTGGGGAACTGGCACAGGGAGTCATATTCCTACTAGGGGGAGGGACACTTTACTGGCTCTAGCAGAGAGTGACAGAGAAAAGGGTTCCCCCCTGGTGGTCGTCCTGGATATAGAGTGTAGAGACATCCCAGAAGAGTATGGGTTAAGTGTCAGGGACAGTCAGATACTGTCTCACCAGTCTCAGGAGGGTGATGTAGAGTGCTTTTCCAAGGCTGAGTTACTGGGTGGTTGGGTGAAGGGTACTGTGGTTAATACATGTGAAGGGCAGAGTGATGTAATTGCTGGAGAGCATATGTCTGGTCCTTATTTTCCAGAGCTACGCCAACACCAGGTGAAGTGTGAGTTCTCTGACCCCAGGGAACTTACAATGGAGGCAGACTTCTGGGTGAGTACCAGAGAGTCTGAAGAGGCATTTGTGGGTGCTCCTGAAGGGAGTGGTCTAGGTGGTTCCCAACCAAGTGAGGTGGGAGAGGATTGTAGTGTCCCAGGTAGGTCCCAGGTCCAAGAGGGTTCCATGAGGGAACACCAGGAGGGAAGCCTAGCCTGTACCGTAGGGCCACCTTTTGAGGGAAGCCCGCAGTGTCAAAAGATCTTGGGGGGGGTGACTGTAGCCAGCATCCCAACAGTTCTGGTGTCTGGCAGTACCACTCCTAGTGAGGGGGTGCAGAAGTCCAGACATAGGGTTGAGAGGGGGTTGCAGACCCCAGTGGAGGACCTTGAGAGTCAGGGGTCAGCTCTGAAAGCAGAGCCCCCCAGTAATGACCCAGGTGAAAACGTTTCTGGTTTGGGGGAAACCCAGACTCTGCCGGATGGGCAGAGGTCGGGAGACCTGCGCCAACCAGACTCTAGTGTGGCCCTTGGGGACGGTGTGTCCCTTGTGGGGGATGAGAGTGCCCCCCAGGAAGTCCTGGCATGCCAGGCAAAGATTCAACCTCAGGGTGAAGACTCTGGGTTGGATAACTGGGTTCAGAGGTTAAACTCTGACCTGGTGGGAGGTAGGTGTGCCTCCCAGAAATTCCTGGTGTGCCAGGTAATTGCCCAACCTCAGGGTGGTGACCCTGGGTTGGAGAACCAGGTTCAGAGGTTAAACTCTGACCCGGTGGGGGGTAGGTGTGCCCCCCAGAAAGTCCTGGCGTGCCAGGCAATTGTTCAACCTCAGGGTGGTGACCCTGGGTTGGATGGCCAGGTTCAGAGGTTAAACTCTGACCTGGTGGAGGGTCGGTGTGCCCTCCAGGAAATCCTGGCGTGCCAGGCAATTGTTCAACTTCAGGGTGGTGACTCTGAGTTGGATGGCCAGGTTCAGAGGTTAAACTCTGACCTGGTGGAGGGTCAGTGTGCCCTCCAGGAAGTCCTGGTGTGCCAGGCAATTGTTCAACTTCAGGGTGGTGACTCTGAGTTGGATGGCCAAGTTCAGAGGTTAAACTCTGACCTGGCGGGGGTAGACGTGCCCCCTAGAAAGTCCTGGTTTGCCAGGCAGTGATCCAGTCTGAGGGTACAGACCCTGGGCTGGAAGACCAGATTCAGGGTGTCCCCCCGGACCTGGAGGGAGGGGCTACTGATAATAGTGCCCCTACCATGTTGTCTTCTGAGGAGGCCACTCCTAGTTGGAGGGGGCTGGATCCCAGAAGGGAGGGCAGGGGGAGGGAAGCCTCACCCCGGGCCCTAGTCCAACCTGAAGGTACAGACCCCAGGTTGGAGGGCCAGTTTCAGGTTAACAGCCCTGCACTGGTGGAGGAATGGTACAGGGCGACTTCTATAAGCACCCTGACCATGTTGGACTCTGGGGGTACCGCTCCAGGTGGGAGGGTACAGAGCCCCAGAGGGGAGGACCAGGTTCAGGCTGTCATCCCTGACCTGGTGGAAGGGAGAGTGGTTAAAGGGTGCCCAGCACCTGGGGCTACCGCCCCCCACTCTCCACAGCCACAGTGGTGGGAGAGCTTTGAGAGGCCTGGGGCCTGGCTCTCATCCCTGGCAGCTGTCAGTAACCACTGTGGCTTGCTGTCCGGGTGAACAGAGTTATCCCTGGGGAGGGGACAAGTGTCACACCCCGGGGGTAGAGTGAGCAACACCAGTGTATTAGTCCTGGTGGTACTATCCTGCTCCTGGGATACATCTGTGAGCAAAGTAAGGTTAGGTGCTGCACAGATGGGATCCGCAGGTAAGGAGAAAGGTTCCCCATGGATGGGCTTAGTGGGCCCTGAGAGTATGGACAGAGGGATCCAATTGGAGTCAGGAAGGCGAAGAACTGGAGCATGCCCCTGCTGTTGTGGGCCTGGGTCCTTGTTCTGTCGCCTCAAACAGGGAAGCACATCAGGATAGTGATTGTTCTCCCCTGGCTTTAGGCTGGTAGGGGGTCATGTTGTACCTGGCTTTTTGACAGGTTCATCCCCAAACCTTTTGCCTCCTTCCTTCTATTTTTTTTTACCTCTTGTTGTTGGCTTTTGACCTCTGGGCACTTTACCACTGCTAACCAGTGCTAAAGTGCATATGCTCTCTGTGTAAATTGTAATATTGATTGGTTTATCCATGATTGGCTATTTAATTTACTTGTAAGTCCCTAGTAGAGTGCACTACATGTGCCTAGGGCATGTAGATTAAATGCTACTAGTGGGCCTGCAGCACTGGTTGTGCCACCCACTTCAGTAGCCCCTTAACCTTGTCTCAGGCCTGCCATTGCAAGGCCTGTGTGTGCAGTTTCACTGCCACTTCGACTTGGCATTTAAAAGTACTTGCCAAGCCTAGAACTCCCCTTTTTCTACATATAAGTCACACCTAATGTGTGCCCTAGGTAACCCCTAGAGCAGGGTGCTGTGTGGGTAAAAGGCAGGACATGTACCTGTGTAGTTATATGTCCTGGTAGTGTAAAACTCCTAAATTCGTTGTTACACTACTGTGAGGCCTGCTCCCTTCATAGGCTAACATTGGGGCTGCCCTCATACATTGTTGAAGTGGCAGCTCCTGATCTGGAAGGAGCAGGAAGGTCATATTTAGTATGGCCAGAATGGTAATACAAAATCCTGCTGACTGGTGAAGTCGGATTTAATATTACTATTCTAGAAATGCCACTTTTAGAAAGTGAGCATTTCTTTGCACTTAAATCTTTCTGTGCCCTTCAATCCACGTCTGGCTAGGTTTAGTTGACAGCTCCTTGTGCATTCACTCAGACACACCCCAAACACAGGGTACTCAGCCTCACTTGCATACATCTGCATTTTGAATGGGTCTTCCTGGGCTGGGAGGGTGGAGGGCCTGCCCTCACACCATGGACTGCCACACCCCCTACTGGGACTCTGGCAGACCGGATTGAACTGAAAGGGGGCTTGGTACATTTCTTAGACACTCTTTGAAGTCACCCCCACTTCAAAGGCACAACTTAGTATAAAACAGGGCCTCTGCCCTACCTCATCAGACACTGGCTGGAGAAGGAACCTGAACCAGAAACTACATCCTGCCAAGAAGAACTGCCTGGCTGCTCAAAGGACTCACCTGTCTGCTTTTCTACAAAGGACTGCTGCCTTGCTGTTGGCCTGCTGCCTTGCTGAACTCTTGTCTGGCTGTAAAAGTGCTCTCCAAGGGCTTGGATAGAGCTTGCCTCCTGTTTCCTGAAGTCTCAGGACCAAAAAGACTTCTCTTTTTCACTTGGACGCTTTGTGCGCCGAATTTATCGACGCGCAGCTTGTTCCGCGGCGATAAAAACGCCGCACACCGACACTGATCAACGCGACTCCTTCGGGACGACCGAAACTTTGACGCACGGCCTCGCAAGGACAACGCCGCCCGACTTCCAAGGAGAAATCGACGCAACGCCTGCCGTGAGAGTGAAATTTCGACGCACAGCCCCGCGGTACGACGCGCAGCCGGAAAACAAGCAGGAGAATCCACGCACAGACCCGGGACATCTGGTAATCCCCGCGATCCATAGAAAGAGACTGTCCGCACGCCGGAAAACGACGCCCGACTTCCCCGCGTGAAAAGTAATGACGCAAGTCTGTGTGTGCTGGGTAGAAATCGACGCACACACCATTTTTCCACGTATCTCTTCTTCTGCGGCCCTTTGCGGAGATTTTCCACCAGAAACCAGGTACTTTATGCTTGAAGGAGACTTTGTTTGCTTTTTAAAGACTTAAGACACTTTATATCACTTTTCAGTGATATCTTTACAAATTCATATTGCATCTTTAATCGTTTTGACCTGCAAATACCCAGATAAATATTATATTTTTCTAAACACTGTGTGGTGTATTTTTGTGGTGTTATATTATGGTATTGTATGATTCATTGCACAAATGCTTTACACATTGCCTTCTAAGTTAAGCCTGACTGCTCGTGCCAAGCTACCAGAGGGTGGGCACAGGCTGATTTTGGATTGTGTGTGACTTACCCTGACTAGATTGAGGGTTCTTGCTTGGACAGAGGGCAACCTGACTGCCAACCAAAAACCCCATTTCTACAGTGGGACTCATGAATACTGGTACCGTTGTCATGGACAACTTAAATTAATGCTCTGGAACTTAGTTCCTCCTACTTGGTTTGTAACACTTAGTCGTGCAGAGTATGCTTGGGTTGATCTACTAGAATTCCTAAGAGAAGCAAACTGTAATGTAAAAGATATCCATTTGAAGGCAGTAGGGGAACTTTTCTCTTTGGGCCCTGCTAAGGTATGTCGCTATTTCAATCACAAGTTTCAAGCAATGCATGGTTTTCTATGCAACAAAACAAATCCTCCTCTTGGTGAAGTCACAGATTTCTTTTGGAGGAAAGAATACCAGGCAAGAGGTGCTCTGCATATTCACATGCTATTATGGATAAAGGATGCACCAAAATTTGGAGCTGATACTGCCTTTCATAGAACAATACATCAAATGCAACATTCCAGATGACAATCAGAACAAATCCCTATGACAGCAAGTTCTACGCTTTCAATCACATAGATGTAGCAAGTATTACCGCAAAGATATAGATGCAAAGGAAAGCTTTATACTAGATGTCGTTTTGGATTTCCAAGCCCAATCATTTCTAAGGGGAGAGTGAACAGCTTTTTGTCTGCAGTGAGGCATACACTGACAAGAACATCTCCAAAGTAAAAATAAAGGCCCCCATTACAACCTTGGCGGGGCCGTCCACCAAGATTGGACCACCGTGCGGCCGCCTATGCGGCCGCAATCCCGCCAGCTGCCTTGCAGCATCCCCGCTGGGCCGGCGGGTGGAAACAGAGTTTCCGCCCTCCGGCCCAGCGAGGATTGCAGCCGTAACATTGCAGCCAGCTCCTAATGGAGCCGGCAGTGTTGCGGCCGTGCGAGGGGTGCAGCTGCACCTGTCACGCTTTTCACTGTCTCCTGTGCAGACAGAGAAAAGCATGGTGAGGCTGTTCCTGGGGGCCCCTGCACTGCCCATGCCAAGGTCATGGGCAGTGCAGGGGCCCCCAGGGGCCCTGTGACTCCCCTTCCCGCCAGCCTTTCCATGGCGGTCTCTACTGCCATGGACAGGCTGGTGGGAAGGGGAGTCATAATCCCCAGGGCAGCGCTGCAAGCAGCGCTGCCCTGGTGGATTATAACCGCCGGTACAACGATGCCGGGAAACCGTTGGTCCCGGCGGTGCGGTCATAATACCGCAAATTGTACCACCAGCCTGTTGGTGGTACAATCGCCAAAACAACCCTGGTGGTCTTTGACCGCCAGGGTTGCAATGAGGCCCATAATCTGAAAAGATCAGAGGCTTCAAAATATATTAATGATGACAAACTTGTATTTCAGAAGTTATGGAATGCAAATATGCTCATACAGTTTGTTGCAGATAATTTGATTGCTGTTGCTAGCTATGTCACTTCATTCATCACAAAATCAGAGAAAACACAGATGAAGGAAACCTGAGAGGAGATTTCTGCAGAAAAATCTCTCTCAAAGAAGTTACACAGTTATAGTTTGAAAATGCTCTCACATAGGGAGATAAACTCATTTGAGTGCTGTTATAGGTTGAGTTCAGCAAGCTTGCACTCAAAGTCTAGAGGAATTGTTTGGGTTAGTCTAGGACTTGCAAACACAAGAAATAGAGTTTTGAAATATTTCCCAAAAATTCAGTATCTGGCAGTGTTTGATTGAGAGACTACATAATGTGAAAAGGAGCATGTTGGACATCTACTATCCAAGAAGAAGTTCACATCTGGAAAATGTTTGTCCTTATGAAATTCTACAACACTATACATACAGAAATAATGTGTCAGAAAGTATTGATGAACGCAGGTATGCTGTTGCTGGTTGTGACGGTTATTTGGTATGGCATGAAAAAGGTAACTTAACCATAGAAAACCTACTTGTCAAATTACTGAGAAAAAAGTTTATTTTTTACTTAGCACTCATTCAACTCTTGAAATCTTGGCGTTCTGAGACACACCATCTTGGAGATTATGACTGCTATGAAGAATCATTCAATGCTATAAAAGACAGCATTGAGGTGGTCATTCTGACCCTGGCGGTCTTTGACCGCCAGGGCGGAGGACCGCGGGAGCACCGCCGACAGGCCGGCGGTGCTCCAATGGGGATTCCGACCGCGGCGGTAAAGCCGCGGTCGGACCGGCACCACTGGCGGGGTCCCGCCAGTGTACCGCGGCCCCATTGAATCCTCCGCGGCGGCGCAGCTTGCTGCACCGCCGCGGGGATTCCGACCCCCCCTACCGCCATCCAGATCCCGGCGGTCGGACCGCCGAGATCCGGATGGCGGTAGGGGGGGTCGCGGGGCCCCTGGGGGCCCCTGCAGTGCCCATGCCACTGGCATGGGCATTGCAGGGGCCCCCGTAAGAGGGCCCCTACATGTATTTCACTGTCTGCTGCGCAGACAGTGAAATACGCGACGGGTGCAACTGCACCCGTCGCACAGCTTCCACTCCGCCGGCTCGATTCCGAGCCGGCTTCATCGTGGAAGCCTCTTTCCCGCTGGGCTGGCTGGCGGTCTGAAGGCGACCGCCCGCCAGCCCAGCGGGAAAGTCAGAATTACCGCCGCGGTCTTTCGACCGCGGAACGGTAACCTGACGGCGGGACTTTGGTGGGCGGCCTCCGCCGCCCGCCAAGGTCAGAATGAGGGCCTGAGTGTCCAATATTTCCAAACTATTTAAAATTTTGAATGAAGAAACTGAACAAGAGGAGACAATTGCTATTGAGGTAGCAAAATACAGCTCACAAGGCAGTCAGAGTTCTGCACCTCTCAGTCAAGATCCTCTTGGTCAGCCAATTATTGAGAAGGAAGCGGCTATAGAAATGAATGAGGTGGAGACAACTATACAACAAGCAACAGAACAACATGTTGACTTTGAACAGCTAGTAACACAACTGAATGAAGAGCAGAAAGAAACACATGTAGAAGTCAAAGAAAAAATAGAACATGGATTCCTGTATGCAAACAATGAATGCAAGTGTTCAAGTTTTAAGCCAATTCTTTTATATATTAATGGACAAGGTGACATTGGAAAAAGCTGTTTAATTCAAACTTTAAGCAGATATCTACAGAAGACTACAGACTCTATTTTATAATTTGTTGTAATTGTCCCTACTGAATTAGCTGCTCACAACATCAAAGGAGATACCTTGCATTGTCTACTTATGCTACCTGTTGAACACCCTAATAAACTGGAGTATCAACATTTATCTGGTGAGACTTGTCATGAAGTTTCCTGAGTGTTAAAGAAATTAACACTTCTAATCATTGAGAATGTGAGCATGGTGTCAAACGTAATGCTTGCCTTTGTGCCTTTGAGAGTGCAAGAGATATTTAAGACAGAGTATGATGTACGTTTTGGAGGAAAGTATATATTTGCTTTTGGTGATTTATTACAACTCACTCCTGTAAAAGGACAACCGGTATTTCAGACACTCTTACATGAAGAAACTCGCAGTTCCTTAGGGAGCTTTGAAAATATAAACATTTGGTTGAATTTCCACTACAAAGAACTAATTACAAATTTGTGTCAAGCCAATGATATACAATATGGAATATTCTGAAGGATATCAGAATAGGAATACTGTCAGTAGAAGGAAAACATTGTTTGGAAACACGACAAATAAAGAATATATTTACTTGCAAGAAATCTGCAGCACAGCTAATGTTGAAATTATTCAACAAGAAAGATCTAGTGTGTGTCTGATGCCTACTCTTCAAGAATGTATCTCTTTTAATGAAGAGCTGCTGCATTTGGAGAAAGAAAAAATACTATGGCCCTCATTACGACCCTGACGGACGGGGGAGAAGTGGCGGTAAATCCGCCAACAGGCCGTGGAAAAAAAATGGAATTATGGCCATGGCGGTTACCGCCATGGTCATCTGCCACTTCTCCACTCCGACCGCCAGGGCGGTGATGACCGCTGGGCAGGAGACTTCGGTCTCCAGACCTGTGGCCGTCACCAGACCGCGGGCGGTACCAACATACCGCCATGGATTTCATGTGGTTCGGAACCGCCACAAAATCCATGGCGGTAGGCACTATCAGTACCAGGGAATTCCTTCCCTGGCACTGATGGGGTCGCCCCCACCCTCTTCCCCCACCCCTGAGTCCTCACCCCCCCACCTCCCTTCCACCCTCAAACGTGGCAGGACCCCCTCCCCACCCTCACCCCCAAAATGCACATACACACACCCCTCCCCACCCCCACGCCCAACATGCACATACACACACCCCTACATGCACACATACACTACAACACATACCTGCACACATACAAACAGACATGCACACAGACTGACCCACATACATTTCCCATACACACAACACCCCCCGCATGCATACATGCACTCACACACCTCCTCTACATACTCACACTCACACCCCCATGCACTCACACAACACACAACACCCCCCCACCCCCCTCCCCTAATGGACGATCAACTTACCTTGTCCGTTGATCCTCCGGGAGGAGACAGGATTCATGGGGGCTGCTCCGCCGCCAGCTCCCGTCACCAGAACACCGCCACACCGAATCATGGGACGTGATTCGGTTGGCGATGTTCTGATGACGGGCCGGTGGAGGTGGAGCAGCCCCCACTTCCCCGCCGACCGCCAGTATGGCTGCTGGCTGCTCTCCGTCCGGAAAAGGATGGAGGGCTACCAGCAGTCATAATACGCTGCGCGGAAAACCACCTGCACTGGTGGTCTTCAGCACGGCGGTACCTCAGCGGTCTTTGAAAAAGACCGCCAAGGTCGAAATGAGGGCCTATATCTTATAGCAGTTGATAAAATGGAACATTGGGGAGTAACAATATTCTTGAATGAAAAACTGCAGTCCAAATTGGATTATTTAGAAAAGTCTGTTTGGAAAACTGCAGGATTAGAAAAGTGTCTATGTGTTTTGTAAGAACTGCAGGGTAATTTTGCATCAAAATTAAATGACTAGTTAATAGAGCCATGGGCAAAATAACTGATTTCATTTTGTATCCAAATAGAAATGAGGTTACATTTTTAGCAATTAAATTTGATTAAGTTGAAGGTGTGAAACAGATAGGAAAGTCTGTTGCACGTTTTTGCTTATAAAAGACTTGATGGTTCGGAGAAACCAGTTTCCAATTTGTTTAGCATATGCTGTAACAATTCATAAGTCTGAACGCCTAATTGTAGACTCTGCATTTATTACCATTGGTAGTACTGTATTCAAGGAAGGGATGTCATATGTAGCTTTATTACGGGTTAGAACTTCGTCCGGTTTGTATCTAATAGACTTTGAAGGTAGAAAAGTAAATACTGATTCAAGTTGTGTAATAGAGTATAACCGATTGAGAAAGCTGTATGTACATAATTAGGACAGTGCTCAGTTATGAAAAACCTAGATTATTACAAAAACTAAACATTTTGATGGATCATGGTGATGTTCCTGAGAAAAAGAAACATTAATGAAGCAAAGAAGTATTGCAGAAAAACAAAAGTAACAAAGTTGGTGAAGTTGGAGGTTAACAGTTTTCAAACATATCTGGAGTCAACTGATATGTCAATGTAGCCCTCAATACACTGTTCTCTTCACCTGCTCTGGTTCATGCAATTAAACACAATAAGGATAAAATATTATTATCTGCACTCTTTGTACTGTTAGAACCCTTGTCTAAGTGATATAGCTAGAACATATTCTGCATCTCATATTAGAGACCTTGTTGATGTGTGCACTAGATCTGTGCATTTCACACAAAATACTCAAGAAGGTAGGTGTACAAGAAATGTTGATGGTCATACTTGGTTTCTTAAAAGAAGATATGGTACCTATTAATGACCTATTTGGACTAAATTACTCATGGCAGCATAACTGTGAAAATGTTCCTTTTCTTTGAAAACAGACATAGAGTCAGAACAATTTATCCACTTAAGTCTACCAGCCTGTAAAACTGTCAGTTTTGACAAATTGCTTAAAGATGCATCACAGAATAATACCTGCAGAAAATGAAAGTCAGTTCTGCTATCAACTCTGAATATAACAGGAACTGGTAAGGATATCATCTTAATGCTACAGCAATGCAAGGCAGATGGAAACTCTAATTACAAAGTTTAAAGAAGGATACATTTCAATTTCTAGTAGAAGATATAGCTGTACAGCCATTATTTTACACCATCTATATAAAAAACACAACTGGATGGACAGAGTGCAATGTTACAAATCTTACATTTAAACAGAGATTACCCTATAATCTACCAAATTCTTACCTTCTGTTTCTTTAACCAAAGTTCTAAGGATTATTACTGGAGAAATTCAATAGTACATGTGTGCCACTTTTTATATGACAAAATAAGGTATCATACAGCCTTACAAGGGTGATGTCTTTCTAAAGAATTGTAAATGTTCAAATGTTCTTACTCTTGGATGGAAACCCACTTATTATAGTGAACTGAAAATGGAGATTAGAAACTTTCAACTAGAACAAACATCTACAAAAGATACAAAGGTAGGCTGCTAAAATCTGATTCAAGAACAGCTGCAAAATAATTAAAAGAAGAACACTAAAGATATGCTGTTCTCCTGTTGAATGAATTACTGTACTTTATGACAAAAGCGGCCTACCAAGAGAGATGTCTATAGGCACCTTTTTTAGTACTTTTATGATTCATACACACTAATTATATTACAATGGTACAATATACTTTATAAAATTTGACAAGTAGACCAAATATAATTGTGTTAATATTTGTAGTGAGTGTCATACATAGTAATTTTAATATTGGAAAATGTGTTTTGGCAACTGAAACATAAGTAAAATGAATTAACAGTGGTGGCTGTTCACTTTTTCAAGCATAGTGATTATATTTGTTTTTTTTTAAGAACAAGTTGTTGGTACATGCTACAATGGATCACCATCTGCTTGAGCTCATTGCAAACTGCTGTAATACATATATTTTGCAGAGCTGGAGCACCCAAAGAAAATGATGGACCTAGAACAGAAGAATCAACAACCTTCTTTGTCGTGTAGCAGACATAGGGGGTCATTCTGACCCGACCACGGGAGCACCGCCAACAGGCTGGCGGTGCTCCCTCGAGCATTCTGACCACGGCGGTTCAGCCGCGGTCAGAAACGGAAAGTCGGCGGTCTCCCGCCGACTTTCCGCTGCTCGGGGGAATCCTCCATGGCAGCGGAGCGCGCTCCGCCGCCATGGGGATTCTGACACCCCCTACCGCCATCCTGTTCCTGGCGGGTCTCCCGCCAGGAACAGGATGGCGGTAGGGGGTGCCGCGGGGCCCCTGCAGGGCCCCGCAAAGTATTTCAGTGTCTGCAAAGCAGACACTGAAATACGCGACGGGTGCAACTGCACCCGTCGCACCTTCCCACTACGCCGGCTCCATTCGGAGCCGGCGTCCTCGTGGGAAGGTAGATTTGCCCTGGGCTGGCGGGCGGCCTTTTGGCGGCCGCCCGCCAGCCCAGGGCAAATCTCAAAATACCCTCAGCGGTCTTGTGACCGCAGAGCGGTATTTTGTCGGGGGAACATTGGCGGGCGGCCTCCGCCGCCCGCCAATGTTAGAATCACCCCCATAGTTCACTCATGTTGGATTTTAAAACGTTCCTGCATTTGTCTGCTGGGTCTGCCAGGTCTGGTGGCTTAGTGGACTAATGCATCCACTATAGGGGCCTGTGTTTGATCTCATGGTCACAGGTTCAAATCCCAGGGGCTCCACTCAGCCTTTTATCCAAGTTCTGTGGTCGATAAAATGAGTGCCATTGAGTTGGGTAACAATAAACATCTGTTATTCAGCGCCAAGAGGCCCATGGGTGAACGTGCCCTTTACAAAAACATATGTTATGTTATGTTATAGTGCAAGTGCCATAACTGTACTTTTTTGCTGTGCCTCTAGAAAGGAATTTTTGACACAGAGTGCTCTCCACATATCTGGCGTAGGCTTAGTTTTGATAAGCAAGGATAATGAATGTATGTATATTCTACATGGTAATGTTAATTTATAACATGATATGTACTTTTTTAAAGTCAGTGTCTCTGTATTTTCCCCCCACTGTTCAAGGTTGAGTATCTATATGCACTTAATTTATAGTGCAAAAGTATAGAAGCTAAGAACAGTGGAAAAGAGAATGTCAAAGGTTTACGTAAAGGTTGTAATTCATTTTTATACAGAAATATAAAATTCTTCTAGCGTGCAATTCACAATATCATTTGTATTACATGTTGACAATTGTTAATACATAAGTTATTGATATTAAACTTTAACTTTTATTTATGTTTTCTCTTTTTATACAGATTAAACAAGCTATTCACTGTGCTAATGTAAGTAACTAATTATATCTCACACACCCACACAAACACACACATATGCGTACACTAACACATCCAGGCACACACTGATGGATATACAAAGATATTCTAGCATATGGTACCATGCCCAGGCACACACTGATGCATACACTGACACTCAAGCACACACTAATGCGTACAGAAACCCATCAGTGCACACACTGATGCACAGACTAACATATGAAACAACACACTAATGACTACAGTAACAGATCCAGTTAGACACTAATGCATACACTGGGAGATCCAGGTACATGCTGATACATTACCTACAGATCCAGTCACACAGCGATGCATATTCCTACAAAGCCAGGCATTTGGTGTGGCATTCACTAAGATACCTAGTCACACACTGAAGCATACAATACCACACTCAAGCACACATTCATGGATATAGACACATACCCAGGGACACAGTCACTCATACTGTGACATATCTAGGTAAACAGTAATTTATACACTGATACACCCACGAACCTACCCATGCATATACTGGCATAGCCATGCACACAATGATGTATACGGTAACCCATTTATGGACAAAGCTATCTATACGCTACTACATTCAGAGACATATTAATGGATACACTCACACATCCAGGGACACACTAATGCACATGCTGACAGATCCAAGAACACACTGATACATAGACTTACAGATCCAGGCACACACTGATATATACACTGACATAACCAGGCATACACTACTGTATTCAGTGACACACCTAGTGACACACTGATGGATACAATAACACACACTGATGCATACACTGACACACCCAGGGACACACTAATGCTTACTCTAACATTTTGATGTACACACTGATTTATGCAGTGACATACCCAGACACACACTGATGCATACACTGTCATATCAAGGAACATACTGACGCACATACTCACACAGGCATGCACACAATGATGCAGACACTACCTCATCCCCAGACACACTTATGCATACATGACCATATCCAGGCACACTCTAATGAACACACTACCACAACCAGTGACAATCTCATGCAGATGCTGACAAATCAAAGCACGGAGAAGTGCATACACTTAGAGATCCAGGCACACACCAAAGCATACACTCACACAGCCAGGCATATACTGCTGCACTGACGTTCAGTCACATACTGATGCATACACTACCACACTGTGATGGGGAACTATATCCCGTCAACAAAGCTGTAGGACCGGGGCCGACTGAAGAGGGCCCCAGGGGGACCACGCAGAGTTGTGCGTCTGACTTAGGAAGAAGCACATAGATGAGGAGGGACGACGAAGGCAGAGGGAAGGAGCTGACAGGAGGAATTGGACACCAGGGGGGAGTGGAGAGAAGACGCAGACAGGGAGAAGAGAGAACACGCCGACAAGCAGGAAGACGAGGAAACCGGGGAGCAGTTGGTGAGCGACACCAAAGAACCGGAGGAGAACCTGACAGGACAGCAGGAAGGAGACGGCCCCCGAGAACAAGGAGAAAACATGGCAGGGGTGTTGGAGGAGAACAAGTGAGGAGGAGCGTGGAAGAACAAAGCTGTTGAGGAAGAAGCAGGAGGGGACCATGGAAGAACTAGCCCAACGGAGGAACAAAGAGGTTCCAAGAAACAGCACCCAGAACCCAGCCATGTCCCAGGAGGGACGTGGCTATCCCAGGCAGGGCTCTGCCTCATCCATAATAAGAAGGGGAAAGAGAAGGTGGGGAGAGGAAGAGATGTCAAAGGGGGTATATCCCCATATTGCGGAGACTGGAGAATAGGGAGGGGAATTGGAAAATTGTGAGAACTCACTGGGGAAGCATGCTGACTGGTGCATGCAGTCACCTTTATTTTTTTTATTTGTACATTGGTATTCACCCTCCTCACTAAATATCCACTCCTCCCCTTATTGATATTATTTTTTTTTACATATAAACTGCCACACCAGGTACACCCTCATACATAAACTACAAAAATAAGAATACAGGCAAAGTTCTTTCTAGTAACTATGGTGATTCTAAAAAGAACCATTTGTTTGAAGTTTTAACAAAGAAAAACTTTTAAAAACATTTTAGAAGTAGTTTTATTTCTATAGAAATGGATTGAAAACAACTTATATAAAGAAAAATGCTATATGCAAAATTGTTGTGAATTCCAAAAACCTTTTTGCTAACTGAAAAATAAGTAAAACTAATTAACACCGGTGGCTCTTCACTTTTTCAAGCATGCTGGTTATGTCTACATTCTTTTTAACAACAAGTTCCTGCCACTTGTCGCAATGGATGACCATCTCCTTGAACTCATTGCACAGCTGGAGCTTCAGAAGAAGTAGATGATCCTATTGCAGAAGCATCAGTAGCTCTCTCTCTGATGTAACAGAGATAAATATGCTCATGGAAAAGTTTTAAATGTTTCCATGTAGTGGACGTACCATAGCTGTACTTTTTCTCAGTGCCTCCGGAAAGGTTTTTTCCACAGAGAGTGCACTCCACATATCTTGTACAAGCTTTTTTCGAAGAAATGGGGATGGTGAACCACCTAGGTTTATGACCTCCATGCACATCTTCATCCCGTTCCTTCATCCTTGTGGATATACCAGGATCTCCACATTCTGCCATTTGGAATCTCAAATACCGAGATGCACCCTTCTTCACTAAGAGATAACAGCAAAATGACTGTTGGGCATTGATGCCTTCAAATGGTGGGTCTGGTTCTCAAAAACCAACAGATAGATTGGAATGTTTTTTTTCTTCCGACTATGCAGATTTTGCGAGACTATCGTGGATTAGTCGCATTTTCGAAGTGCATATATATGATGTTATATTATCTTTGAATTTCTACAATATTACTTGCAAAATATTTTTTACAGCATACATCTGTGAATCTGCTAATCCGAATGCAAAGTAACACGTGGTCACAGGAAAAACCACAGATTTCATTCACATGGCAGGTTGCAGGTCTGGGGAAAATCCACGGATCCAGGTTTTTTAGCAAATGAAGCTTACTTAGCTATGCAATAAATCTCTATCATATTATAACATTAAGTAAAAAAAAAAGTTATTGCTTTTACATACTGTTTGCAATATCTTTAACTTACTGTTTTTAAACAAGCAAATGGTACAGAATATATTTATGTTATATCTGTACATGGTGATCGTATCATTTCCCAAAAATAAATACAAAAGCAGTCACCATATTTTTCATGACCACAGCAAATACATTTAGAAAAATAAATCAAAAGTTACAGGGAGGTTATAGATACGAACTTCCTTTGTAAAAAGTGTTGAAATTCACTGAAAAACTCAAAGGTTACAGGGCATTACAGTTAGAAAATAGAATTAAGAAAACTATAGAAATTTACTAGAAAAACCAAAGGTTAAAAGGACATTATAGTTAGGAAATACTTGTAAAAAAAACTTAGAAATTCACTGAAAAAAACAAAGGTTACAGGGACATTATAGTTAGGTAATAGAATTAAGAAATCATAGAAATTCACGGAAAAAACAAAGGGTAGAGGGATGTAAGAATTAGGAAATACTTGTAAAAAAGTTTGAAATTCACTGAAAGTGTCATCAATGATGCCATCAGTGATGTCATTTGAGATGTCATCAGTGATGTCACTGATCATGTCATGAATGATGTAATATGTGAGGTCATAAGCAGTGCATTACGGGAGTGCAAGTTGTAGTTAGCTCAGGTAACTTTAACTGCTTAATATCCTAGGTTCAGTACAAATTCAGAACGTATCTATAATGTCCCTGTAACCTTTGTTTGTTTCAGTGAATTGCTAAGGTTTATTTAATTCAAATTTCTAAATATTTTTTTCTAACTATAACATCCCTTTAACCTTTGTTTCCCCAACCAACGGCACTAGCTAATACATTAATAGTTTTATTCATTAAGCATATATCACTCTGTATAACCTGGCTCCCTGTCCCAAATACAAAACTGATCACACGGATTTCATACGCATCATATGAACATACCCAGCTATTCACCTGTACTGAACACAAGTTTTCACACTTTTATCCACTGTGACTGGCCATACATTTGTCACTGATCCTCTAAAGACCTTGATTGGGTTTGTTAAAGATGTTCCTCTTGACACCCACAGATTTACTGCCATGGCGCTGCTGCTTGCCAAGCAGAGTGTGGCCGTGTTTTGGGGGAGCAAGCATTGGCCTAAAGTCTCAGGCTGGCTGAAATAGCTAATTTATTGTGAAACCACCAGTGAAGTGTTCACTTCAATGCAACCTATTACATCATGACCCAAGGAAATTTGGCACCCTTTGCACAATTACCTCGTGACGCTTGACGATGGACTGTCTGATTAAGAACTACTTATGTTTTATTTCCCTTTTGAACTGTGCGTAAGCTCTACCTCTGTATGTCCGCCTGCTACCACCCTGGAAAATATTCTGGGCTTCACCTGAGTGGGTGTGCTACATTTCATGTATTACTCTGTATATTCACATTCAGTTGGTCTAACTATACCTTACTTGGAGCGTTTATCTAAATATGCCTGATTAGGTATATGTTGCATTTTACGAGTGCATGTTTGTTATGCCTTTGTCTACAGGACATGAAAATAAAAATAAAGTTTTGTTTAAATAGTTATCCCAAGTAACTAAAATGTGTGTCCTCACCGTGCAATTTGTTGTCATTTCAGATCTTGCAGTGATGTTATCAATGGTGTCAAAGAGCATAAGTGATTTCATATTTGAGGTAATTAGCAGTCTATCACTGTGAGCCATGTGGGGTTGGGCATAGGGTCTAGCCACACATAATCCTCTCGTGGGTGCCCAGTCCCCCACCACACATGGCTGATTATGTGATTTAACAAGATTGAAGATTGAAGTGGCTGGTTATTTCAAAGATGTACTTGAATTTAAGGGAAGGAGAATTTTTGGCAAGGTTTATGTGGCGATAAAGGGACTAAACATATTAGGTTGGTTCCATCAAGGTTTGTTCCAAATGGTTTTGAGGCCAGGCACTAAGGAACAGGTATCTGTTGTATAATCAGGTGAATATTCAGCCAATCTGATAAAGGATTTTCCTTTGGTATTTTCGGAAAAGTTGGGCACCATTGAAGGATTTACTCATGTGATAAAAGTAAAGGAGGGAGCCATTCCAGTGAAACACAAATTTAGGAGTGTACCATTCAGTGTGAGGAACAAATTGGAAAGGGAGTTGAAGGATTTGTGTATGAAAGGTATAATTGAACCTATAGATTCCTCTTTGTGGTTGTCTCCCTTGGTTATTGCAAGGAAGAAAAATGGCGATTTGAGAGTCTGTGTGGATCTGCGCAGTTTGAATAAACATATTTGGGTAGACTCGCATCCTTTACCTAATATTACGGAAATGCTGGCCACTATCTGTGAATCAAGGTGGTTTTCCAAGTTGGATCTAGCTGCGACATATCATCAGATTGTTCTAGATCCAGCCTCAAGGCATCTTACTGCCTTTGTTTCACCTTTGGGCACATTTCAGTATTGCAGGATGCCCTTTCGGGTTAGCCTCAGCAGCAGCTGTTTTTCAGCGAGTAATGTCTCAGATGTTAAAAGACATAAAAGAGGTAGCTGTATTTCAAGATGATGTTTTGATCCATGCAGCATCCAAAGAGGAACATGATCACATTGTGAGGAAAGTGTTAAGAATCATGCAGGAAAAAGGAGTGGTTCTCAAAAGTGAGAAATGCCAATTTTTGCGTAATAGAGTTGAATATTTAGGACATGTTGTTTCCGAACAAGGGATTGAACCCAAACCAGGGTTAGTCAAAGCGATTATGAATGCTTCTCCACCGTCAGACAAAACAGGATTGAAGTCTTTTATTGGTTTGTGTGAATTTTATTCACGGTTCATGAGTGATTACGCTGCTAAAACTAAACCTTTGACGAATTTGTTAAAGAAAAATGTTGTTTTTGTTTGGAGTAAGGATTGTCAGGAAGCGTTTGAGTGGATCAAGTCGCAACTAGTTGGGCCTAAAATTTTGAAACCTTTTGATCCCGACGTGCAGTGTATTATAACTGTTGATGCAAGCAGTTTCGGTGTGGGTGCTGTGTTGACTCAGGCGAAAGAAGGTACGGAAAAAACTTTGGGATATGCATCAAGAGTTTTGAAAGGATCTGAATTAAACTTTTCTGTTATTGAAAAAGAATTGTTGGCATGTTGGTGGGCTATAAGGAAGTTTCATCCGTATGTCTGGGGAAACAAGTTTGTGTTGCGCACAGATCAGAGTGCCCTTATTCCTATTTTGATTGGAGACAAAATCAGAGAATCAACACCACGCATTTATAGATTAGTTACAAAATTATTACAATATGATTTTGAAGTCCGTTATGTTCCAGGTAAAACAAATATTAGAGCAGATTTTCTATCTAGATTTCCACTGGTTGAGGATGCGGGTGTTGGTGAGGATGAAGATGAAGATGATGTTGATAACTGTTTTATAACAGCTGTTGATCTGGAAGATATGTGTGCAATAAGTGAATGTGAGTGGAAGAGGGAATTGGCGAAAGACTTGGTATTGGCTCAGATTGTAAAATTTATAAAAGAAGGGTGGGCCAGAGAAAGAAATGTGCCTATTCAATTCCAAACGTTTGTCAAAGTGTCAGGTGAAATGTCAGTTGAGGATGCCATTCTGATGAGGGGTGAGAGATTTGTTCCCCCGGAGAGCCTGAGGAAAAGAATAGTTGCTGCTGCACATGATGGACATTTGGGCAGGACACTTACTAAGCACAGATTACGTGAAACGTTTTGGTGGCCTGGAATGGACCAATGTGTTGATGTCTGTGTGGATGAATGTGTGATTTGCAACAGTTGTGAAAAGGGGTTCAAGGTGAGGACTCCACCGTTACAACCTATTGAACTACCCGCTAGGCCTTGGGAAAAGCTGGGAATTGATCTTATTGGTCCTTTCTATGCTTTGCCAGGTCCATGTAGATTTGCTGTAGTCTTAATTGATTACTATTCTAAGTGGCCTGAAATCAAATTTATAAGTGAGCCTTCATCAAAAAATGTAATTGAATTTTTGAGAGATGTATTTCTACGGGAGGGGTTCCCTTCGGCCATTGTTTCTGACAATGGTGTGCAATTTGTTAGTCAGGAATTTAAAGAATTTTTACTAAAAGGTGATGTCAAACACATAAAGAGTTCACTATATCATCCTCAAACCAATGGCCTTGTAGAGCGCTTGAATCGAGTATTGGGGAATTGTGTACAATGGGCTATTGCTAACAAGTCAAATGTTCAAATTTCTGTACGGACTATGCTTTGGTTTTATCGCACAACCCCCCATTCTTCTACAGGTGTTTCTCCGTTTGAACTGTTGCGTGGAAGGAAGCCATCTTCAAGGATCTGTCCTGGTTGGATGTCTAAGTGGGGGAAACAAAGTAATTTGAGTGTAATTGATGATGCTGTCAGAAATAATGTCCGGAGGGCGCAAATGAGGCAGAAGGAATATTTTGATTCATCAAAGAGGGTCTACCCCCATCAATTTGAAGTAGGGGACAAGATTAGAATCAAACTTCCTGTTCACAGGAAGAAAGGAGAAAAGAGATTTTCAGAACCCATGATAGTTGGCAAAGTATGTGGTAATGCTGTTAGGGTTAATTTGCGAAATTGGTGGAATGCTGACAGGGTGGTTAAAGTCAAGGAAATTCCTAACAAAATGTGTAAGTCTGATCATTCTATGGAATGTCTGAACAAACCATCTCACAGTGAACCAGTTACTGATGAAACAAATCCAACAGATGTTGATAAAGTTGTTTTTGAACGTTATGTACGCAGGAGTGGCAGACAAAGGGTGAAACCTTTGAGATACCGTTAATTCTGTGACATGTATTTGAGATATGATTTTGTGTTTCATCTTTCTTGATGCTTTGTATATTTAATTTTATTTTTATTTCTTTTTTTGTTATTGTTTCTTTTGTAGACTGTTATCTTGATGAGTAACGGTAATGGAAAAATTGTTATTTGCTCATTTGTAAGGGAAGAGGATAATGTGGTGTTGCCGCGTCCTCGCGACTCCCTTCTTACGTCCCGAGCTCGTGAGAGTGAGCTCGAGACACTGGGAGTCGAGAGGACGGTTGAGGCGGTAGCTGCGACATCGCAGCGGTCTATGTTTTAAAAAAAAGACTTACCTTTCTCCTCACTTGTAGTCTTGCTTACTACACACTGGCAGCATTTTTCAGTGATCTCACTGGCAGGAGCAAAGTTATGTATTCTGCCTGGGAGAGAATGGGCAGGATATGCTTGAACGTCCTGGGCAGAAAATAGCAGTGTCCCAGGGATGGGTCTTAGAACACTGATTAGAACAGGCTCCTGGAGATGGGGTCTCTGAGGCCGATCTAGTCTCTGGGAAGCGAGATGTCCCCTGCCCTAATAATATTAATAGCTCCAGTCATTGGGTTTCCAGATCATCCTCCTAGAGGATTGGGGAGGAAAGGGGAGGAGGCCGTGAACTCCCCTCCCCTAATTTTCAAAACGGCATGAGGAGATGGGGTCCCTGGGGCCTCATGGAGGCTCGGTTAAGGTAGTCGAACACCCCTCCCCCCTTTACATTTAACAACCCCTTGGTCCATGGTCCACCCCAGAGTTTTTTTTGTAAAAGGCTGTAGACCACCTTTTTTTATTGGAGCCACAGATCTTCCATAGATTCATGCTGGCACAAATAATCCATTTTTGGCTCTAAAAAAAAAAAGCAAATGTTAGAATGACATTATAGATAGGTGTTTAGATATTTGAGGTGGATTAAAAAAGATGACATCTTCAGTGATGTATTCAGTTATGCCATTTAAGAGGTTATTTAATATATCATGATGAGTGATGTAATATGTGAGGTCATAAGCACTGCATGACAGGGGCACAAGTTGTAGTTAGCTCATTAAATTCTAGCTGGTGAATTTTAGTGTTATTTGTCTTTTAAAATGTAGTCTTTGTATTATTTGAACAACTAACTATATGTTACTTTAAATTTTGTTTTTTCCAGTAAATGTCTAGCGTTTTTAACATACGCTAAAATCCTTTTACCTTAATGAACTATAACATCACATTAACCTTTTTTTCCTATTGTGAATTTCTAAAGTTTTTTTAACATAAGGTAAGATCTTTTTACCTTACCTAACTACAAGGTGACTTTAACCTTTGTTTTTCTTCAATGAATTCCCAAGGTTTCTTCTGTGTTAAAGTAAGATCTTAGTACCACACCTAAATATTCTCTCACTTTTACATGTGTTATTTTCAGTGAATTTCATTTTTGTATCATATTAATCCCAAATCCCCTATTAACAACAGATTTTGGCTGTGTGCATTGGGGGGTTGGCTTCAGGGCCAGACCTCTGGCCTGGTCTTGAGCCCAATCCCCCACAGGCACCCAACTCCCACCACACACATCCTTTGGCCGTGCACTGCACAAGGTTGGCGTAGGGCCTGGACTGCAGACAGGTCATGTGCCCAACCCCTGTGGGTGGCCATACACCCTATGGACCATTGGCAGTCAACCCTGGGCAGCCAAAATCCACAGACCCCCACCTAACATTTTTCACATATGTTTTTAATTTTTGTTCATGGTACTCCCATTGTACAGCTGCACAAGCTTCACCTACGTGCTACTGGGGCCCATGCAAGCTTCATGTGGGCCAGTGGTATCATGGGGTGCTGTTTGTGTGAGGGTTCCCACATGAGCTTCTATGTCCCTCATGGGAGGACCACACTTGGCCCTGCAGCAGTACTGTGTAACCCACAGCACATCCATTGTTTATTTTTTATTTCCCACTGGGCCCCCTCAGAAGTGCCAGGGGGTCAGTGTACTCCTTCCCCACTACCTATCACATTTTGTATTCAACTTAAGAACACTCGGACAGAGTCCCTGTATCCCAAAAAGGCAGCCACAACATTTTTCTTGAACTTGTAGACAGCCAATCACATCAGTTGTGCGCACAGGACCAGTAACAGCCCCATGGGACAAAGATTGCTGATGGTAAAAAAAAGCTCCATCACCAATCAGATTGATCTATTTTTTAAATTTATGGTACTAAGTATCCACTTATAGATAATTTTAACCCTTTAAAGTTTACTTAAACACCTCTTAAAATGCAAATTTTTATCAAACAGCTGAACAGATTTACAACAAATCATGGAAAGCATGCTTTCTCAGGAAAGTTCTAACTTTACGCCACATTTGGTGTGATTCTGTTCATCTGATTTTTCTGTATTGGTTCCCACAATTACCAATGCAACTCTCCCCCTTTTTCTTAATCCATCCTGGCGGGATCACTCCATAACTTTCCAGGAGGGAGACAAGATCAACTCACATTATTTATGGAAAGATTTGTGAAGATTCATCAAATGGCGCAGAATTTATGTAGATAGATGCATAGATATGGATATAAATGTATGATGAAAGAATGCACTATGCCAAACGCCTGTTAACTGAACTGCATTTTTGTAAGTTTACCTTGAATTCCTGTGGTTGCAGATGTCAGCGGCCACCTTGAATTATCAGGTATAACTTTCTTCATGTCTCACAGCATCTTTGCTAGGTCATCACCCTACAATATTGTTGCTTCCCTGACCCTTGCTTTTGGATTTCTGATTAATTTTAGGAGAACAGTTATTTCTTTCAAAATTTGCTTATGAGCATTTTGAATACAGAAAAGTATTGCAGAAATCAAGTTGTATTGGAAAACACACTAGTTTTTCCAAATTTGGCTTTAATATTTAAAGGCCCATATTTATACTTTTTGGTGTAAAACAAAAATGACGCAAATGTGGCGCAAACGTACAAAATACAATCATATTTTGTAAATTTACGCCACTTTTATGTAAAAAAAATGATGCAAATGCGGCGCAAAAAAAGTATAAATATGCCCCGGAGTCTTTAGGTTTTGTTACATTTCCTGAACATTAGGTTTGTTTCGTGAAGAAACATGAATATTTCTTACATCAAGATGTCATTGATTTTCTCATATTTAAGTGGTACATCCTTTCACCATTAAAGTTAGATGTGTGGCAATTTATTAAGAAATCTTTTACTGCCTTTAGGGACAGTGAACTCCACTCCGCTGCCAAAGTTAATGACGTTTTTGGCACTCCCGCTCTGGATTGAGCTCGGAGTTCAGCCTAAAACTCCACTTGCCCCGGGAGACGACTGGAGCTCACTGGCTTGTCTGCGCACTGCAGCCCAGTTATGGGCCACACAGTGCAAGTGCAGTCTGTGCTTGCGCTGTGTGGCCAATAATTGGGCAGAACTTCACACTCCGCCCAAAATGAAGACAACTTTTGCCGTACAACAGGCAAAGAGACCTCTAGCTATGACTTTGCTTTCTGCCGGTTAGCGGCATGGAGCTGCTGCAAACTGCTGCTGCGGGGCTGCACCAGGTGCACCAGCTCCGTATCCAGGCCTCCCTCCTTTCACTGTCCTCAGCTGCCTGAAAGCAGGGGGCAGAGAGAGGCAGAGATCCAAGCCGCTGGCAATGGGCCCAGACAGCATTCAGCCTCAGGTCACTCTGACCCTTCCTTCTCTTTCTATATGCACATGGGGTCGGCATTGGGCATGGAAGGTATTTGCACATGAGGGGGGTCTGGGTTTGGAAAAAATGAAACTTGCAGTCAGAGCTCCACTTGAAAAGAACCTGTCTCCCCAGAATCCCTGGGAAACAAACTGATGTTAATGGTTACGGTGCTGAGGCCGGCAGGGAGAGCTGGACACCAGGGAAGCATCAGCTGCTGAGTCGTAGTCCAGCAGCCCCCACCAGATAGAGATGTGTGTGGCCTAAGAACGTGCCTTAGCGCCCAGTGGCAAGCAAGGCTAGGCACTTTGTGAAAATACCAGGCTGCTGGTGGTGAGCTGGGTTGCTGCTGCTAGTGCTGGGGGTCTAAAGAAAGGGTGGTCCAAGGCTGTGTGTAAATGCAGAGGAAGTGATTGCAAGGCTGGTGCAAGACAGGGGGTGTGCTTGGCCCTCCTTTGCATGTTTGTGAAGGAGGGCAGTTGGTGAAAGGAAGTGTGTAGGTGTGGTTCAGAGCAGCAGACTCCAGGCCGGTGGGCTGTGTCAGCACAAGAGGCCTGAAATGGCAGCAAAATTTGGTCATTCCCTGGCCTGAGTGTACCCGATTTCGGAAGCACTAAGCAGTACTACTAACCAGGCCCCGCCCTGCTTAGCACTTCCGGGATCGGGCACATTTAGGCCAGGGTAGTAGGGCAGGCTGCATTCCAAACACACAGAACTCTGGAATTTCAGACTTTTTACCTAACTCTGCGGAAGTCCGTGGAGTAGAACTCCGTGAGATCTGCCCACCTTAGATACCCATTCTGACCTGCAGAAATCAATGACCACACCAGTGAAGAAGCAGAGTGGGTATAGCTAGTGTCTATGGGCCAGATGTATGAAATATTTTTGCACTCGCAAATGGTGCGAATCAGTAAATTCAGGCGTTTGCTAGTGCAAAAACGTGGTCTGCGATGCATGAAAGGCAATTGCAGACCAAAAATAAGAAATCGCAAAATTGAAAATTTTTACTTTGCGACCTTGTTTTGCGAGTCGCATTTTGCAATTCGGTGTTTCCAGTAGGAAATTGCGAGGTGCAAAATGTGAATCGCAAAATCCCAATCGCAAATAGATGCATCAAAAATTCGCAATTAGCGATTATTCGCATAATGGCATTTTGCACATGCAAAATACCACTAAGTGAAAGCAGGTGGTAACCAGGAGCAACCTATATAAAGAGGCCCAGAATGCCTCAAACTCTGTTCCACAATGGCTGCACTCTACGTCATGGCGAGGAGGATGAGGATCCTGGCAGGTTTGAGGAGAGGGAGGAGGAGACAGGAGCGCATTTTCAGAGTGCGCATTACACTTTTTGACCTGACAGAGGAGGAAGTATATGAGAGGTATAGGTTGAACTCAGCCATGATTCTTGATCTGATAGCTGAGCTACAACCCATACTGCAGCGCAGAACACTAAGGACCCACAGCATACCCACCCATGTGCAGGTATTATGCTCCTTACACCTACTCGCCTCAGGGAGCTATCAAGGGGTCATAGCAGCGGCTGGGTGGGTGTCACAGAGCACCCTCTCCAGATTTTTCAATGCATTTATCAACGCCATGCTAAGCAAACTCCAACAGTACATCAGATTCCCCCACACCCCACAGGAAATACAGCAGACAAAAATTGAGTTTTATCAGATAGCACAGTTCCCCCACGTCCTAGGTGCCATAGATGGCACACATGCGGCAATATGTCCACCATCTGTCACAGAGTATGTGTACCGCAACCTTAAACACCAACATTCCATGAATATACAGGTGATATGCAATGCCTCCTATATCATAACTGATCTCATGGCCAGGTACCCAGAGAGCACACATGATTCATACATCTTTCGTCACAGCGGCATTCACACAAGACTGCTAGCTGGGGAGTTTGGTGAAGGATATCTACTAGGTAATGTCACTCTTTACACTGGCGCATAGATAACACACCCATGTAAGATGGCTGAGGTACTCATCACACCTTCTGTCCCTTCCAGGAGACAGTGCTTACGCAGTGCGCACCTACATGATGCCGCCCTACCTCAATCCCACAACACCAGCAGAACGGAGATACAGTGCAGCACACAGGGCAACCCGCAACGTGGTGGAGCGCACATTTGGCCTCCTGAAGAGTCGCTTCCGTTGCCTCCACAAGAGTGGAGGGGCACTACAGTTCGTCCAGAAACCACATGTAGAATAGTGGCTACTTGTGCAATATTGCACAATATAGCTACAACCAGGGGCATACCTATAGAAATCAGTGACACTGAATCAGATGCGGATGACGATCCCATACCACCTCTACAGCCAGCAGACAGGACCAGTGCAGCAGAGGGAAGGCAAAGGCGTGCTGACATCACACACAACCATTTCAGACGTGCGTATGAATGACAAAACTCCACTGACAACTCTACCTGCAGTGATAGAAATTTATTACCTTACGTCAGGTAGTGAATGGTGATAAATCAAGTAAACAGGTGAATTCAAAAACTAAAATTAACAAAAGAACTGAGTCCCACACTATGACATCATAGGGGGAACACCAGTGTCACTGCGGCAAGAGTCACTTCCTCCTCCCACGCACACCACTGGGGTGCCCAGTTGACTCACTGGCACCCTGAATGTCACCCTCAGTGGCAGTGCTGCGACTGGCACTGTGCCATCTGGTGTCTGATGCAGGTACTGCCACACTACTAAGGCTCAAACTGTCCTCAGTGTCCCCCAAGGCTACCTCACTGGGAGTGGCAGATCTCTGTCCCATGACTAGTTCAATCACATTAGTGATTTGTACAAGGCCCTGGACCACATCCCTGCTGGTGTGTGCAGCCTCCACTTGGGCCGCCACAGCGCGACTGACGATGAGTGCTGTGGAGTTTGCCATCCTGTTTGAGGACCTGCAGTAGTTTGCAAACATTGTCCTGAAGCGGTGTTCATGTCTGCGTCGGCTCACACTTTCGTGGCGCAGCTCCTCACACAGGTCACGCACTGCACTAGTAAGCTCCCTAGAGTCCTCAGAGGCCTGCACCTGTCCCTCATGCAGCTGGCCCATCATATGTCTATTGTGGACTCTCAGGTTCCGGTCCAAACTCAATATTCTCCTGTTTTGCAGGCGCTGTTGCTGCAACATAGCAGCCTCAAGTCCCCCGAACAGGGATGGACCCTCACCTGCCTCATGCGGTTGCTGCTGGGACACTGTGGCACTTCTGCATTGTGCTGCATGACCCCTGTCCTCCGGTATCTGGCTGCGCCTATCTGGTGCAGACGGTGTGCTTGGCCCCTCCTGCTGCACATCCGAGTCGCCACTGAGGTCTGGCAGAGGCAGTGGCCTGGGCCTGCGGCGCACAGTGGAGATGTTGAGGGACCCACTGGTGTTGGTGTCAGAGGGCTGCTGGGTGTCCGTCTCCCCTACACAAGGAATGTGTATGGCTGCTGGGCCAGGCCCACCTGCAACAACAATATGCAGCATGTCAGTTCTGTATGTTACATTCTCTGTCCAAAAATGGCAATAAAGGTACAGGTACTGCTCTACATGGTGTAGTGTGTGTTGTGTTACCTTGGGTGTCACTATGCTTGCTTACATTGTCATGCTACTGTCTGTACTAGTTTGTGGACCGCAACTCCCATAATGCATTGTTGTGCTGCTTCTAAGATGTGGACTGGACTACTTCACATTACATGCTAATTCCTAAGGGGCTTTTATGCATGCACATATTGGGTTCACACAACAACATTGCACTTACCTTGGCTGGTACTCGGTTGAGCGGAGGTGTCGATATCTGTGACCCCTGTCACTGCTTCCAGGAGGAGTGTGGATTCCACCAGGTCCTCCAGTGATGTGGCAGGTGGTTCAGTTGGTGGTCCGCCACCTGTGCCCCTGGCCTCTGCAAGTCTCCTTGCCACCCTCTCCTTTGCCCGGGACCGCAGGTTGAACCACTGTTTCTTAATCTCCTCAATGGAGCGCTGTGCCACTCCAATGGCGCAGATTTTACCCTGGATGTCAAGCCATAGCCTTCTTTTCTCGCTCTAGGAACCTGGAGTGATGATTTACCAAACAGGCGGTCATGGCTCCTCACAACCTCTTCTGTCAGTACCTCCAGCTCCTGTTCACTGAATTTGAGTTTGCGCTTCCTCTCCTGCTTCTCCTGTGATGTACCTTGTGGCTCCATTCTGGCTCAGGTGATGCTGCTCCTTCACAATGCTGCTCTATGTGGCTGGGCTGCTCTCACTCAGGATGCTGGTTTGGGTGTGGCACCTGAAACTGCCTGGGATGACTCATTTCCTGCTGGTGATGTCATCAGGCTCCTCCAGGTGTGCATTCTCGAACTTTCTCACATTTTGCGATTTTTTACCGAATCGGAAAAAAAATCGCAAATTGCGAGAATGCAAATTGCGATTCGTATATGGGCCTCGCAAACCACAAATAGCAATTTTTAAGAAATCGCTAATTCCGATTCGCAATTTTGTTACATGGCCAATTGCGACTCGGAAATAGCGATTTCTTAATAATCGCATTTTGCGATTCGCAGACCCCAGTTTTCATACATATGGCCCTAAGTGTTCTCCCTCATACCGTTCCCATTTACTCATTTCTGTTGTTGTCTAACATGTTATACGGTTCAAAGTAAAAGGTTAGTGCTTTCTGACAGTACTTTGAAGGAGTATCTGCAAAGTTTTGAATCTCCCATCCTGCCTGTAACCACAGAAGCCAAAAATCATAAGAAACCCTGAAGACACATTTTGAGTCTGTAAAAATAATGACACTTTACTACTGTTAGTTTTCCTCCATTATTCCTGAGACAAGAACAATCAGCATATTATGAAACATCAGTTGAGCAGTGATGCATCTGAAGATCAACTGAGGGTTTTCTGAAATGGCCAGTAGGGTGATACAATTGTGTGGCTCACAAACAAGAGAATTAATTAACAATGAAGCCTGATATAGCACAGGGTATGCAACCAAAGTAGTAAGAGAAGCAGAAAGGACCAATGGATCTCTGGAGAAGTGATCAATGACAGAAATGGTTTAAGCCAGTTCTGAGTCACATAGCCCAAAGTTCATTTTTATAAATTAGGTTTCTACTACACTTATCAAAATTGGATTTCGCTAATAAATCACGTTTTGAAAATGAGGTGGAAAATAACTTTGCATTAGGTTTAAAGTATTTTCTCAGATGGAGATATGGAATAATATTTAAATCACACTGGCCTGTCTTACTAGAATTGAAGCTGAATGTACGCATTGGGTATAGCTTTTATACCTTTAGACACTTTGAGGATATAGATTTCAAATAAATAGTTTGCTTCTTTTTCTATAATAGGTAACCTGACCTCTATGCCTACAAGGCACACTTTAAGTATGGCTTTTTAAAGTATAAAATAGATTTCCTTACATTGCAATAACACTTTTCCCTTGCATGTCTCACCACAGTACTGTCCAACCAAAGCCCAGCCACCTCACAGTAGTACTCCTTGCAGCCATATATTTTAGTTATTGGTGGTGTAAATATACATTGCAGCTGAAGTATAGCATTTAACTTCCACACCACTGGCCCAATTTCTGTATCATCTACCATAGCCTTATTGAAAAGTTATATAGATCAATGGGATGAAACCAATTTTACCAGTAACATTTTAGGACTGCTGCACACATAGGGGGTCATTCCGACCCTGGCGGATAATACCGCCAGGGCCGGGGACCGCGGGAGCACCGCCAACAGGCTGGCGGTGCTCCCTTGGGCATTCTGACTGCGGCGGTTCGGCCGCGGTCAGAAGAGGAAAACCGGCGGTCTCCCGCCGGTTTTCCGCTGCCCTGGGAATCCCCCATGGCGGCGCAGCTTGCTGCACCGCCATGGGGGATTCCGACCCCCTCACCGCCATCCTGTTCCTGGTGGTTCCACCCGCCAGGAACAGGATGGCGGTGAGGGGTGTCGTGGGGCCCCCGTAAGAGGGCCCCACTTTGTATTTCAGTGTCTGCATTGCAGACACTGAAATACGCGACGGATGCCACTGCACCCGTCGCACATCCTCCACTCCGCCGGCTCCATTCGGAGGGCTGTTTCCCGCTGGGCTGGCGGCGGCCTTTTGGCGGTCGCCCACCAGCCCAGTGGGAAACCCAGAATGACCGCCGCGGTCTTTTGACCGCGGTACGGTCTTCTGGCGGTTCCCTCCAGGCGGGCGGCTCCCGCCGCCCGCCGGGGTCAGAATGACCCCCATAGTGTGTTTATGAATAGCAGTTTCACAATGCACCCAGCCGAGTAACAGCTAAAAATAGGGTCCAGGCAGTAGGTGAAAAATTAGGGGTAGAAAAGATGAACTTCCTGCAATTTGCTACACAGCCTATTTGAAGTCTCACACTAACTAGTAAGAATATAGAAGCATTGATGTGGAAGCAATGTCAGACAAATCTGAAGAATATGCCGTTTTTCAACAACCAAGAGTCAGACTTTCATAATGGGCACTGAAGAGCATTAAGGAATGTTGACCATGTTAATGTTACTTGACCAGTGCACTGCATTCTATACCACAGTTCACCCTTGTTGTTGAGATGGAGTGGCTGGCTGCAGAGACATACAAAAGAAGTTTGATAAATGGCATGGATGCTAAAATGTCACATATGGTTCAAAGTCTGTATTTACACAACCCATAGACATGACAAAGGTATATGTTTGACAGAAGCACTTGTGCACCTTGGGCCGCAGTTTAAATGCACTGCAAAAATAAATGGTAAAGAAAAAGTGCCTTTGACCCGTCGAAACATCTATTTTATATATTATTAAGCCATCCCTAATGTGTGCCTTGTAATTGTGCATAACATTGTGCCTAGTGAATGAAAAAGTTGCACACTGTTTATTTAAAAAGTGTACCTTCACTCTGACTGAAGGCCTAAAAGCTATTGCACTGTGTGAATCCAATTACATTTTCCATAAGACAGGCCTAAATGGGATTACAATATGGAACACTCACATCTAGATGGTGGTAACACCCTTCTGCTTGACTATATAGATTCTACAAAGGCACTCCTTATGGGTATACCACATGCCACAGCACATTTCATCCAGGAGATTCAGAAGTATGATCATATCCCACCCATCATGGCAGCAAGCCAGTGGTTTCCCTTGCCAGCCAGCACCACTTTCAAAACCATATTAGTTGATTAATATGTGGCCACACCTCCTTCCACCAATGTAACACTTTGTGACTAATTTTGTGTTTAAGGAGAGATGATTATCAGCCTAATCAGATCAATTGATTAACTACTTTGGGGCATCGGGCGGCTTGGAGCCGTCCTCGCATCCACCCATGGGGGAAGCGCTGGTGCTCCCCCATGAGCTCTCTCTCTAGACAACCTCCTCCAGGGATGGCAGTGAGCATAGCTTGCCGACGTTGTTTGAAGCTGCCGGGATGCGCATCCGGGGAGTAACAGGTGAGTTTCTCCTCTGAGTAGAGGGGTTCAGGGAAGGCAAAGAGGCATCTGGGGAAAGGAAAGAGTTTTTCCTTCCCCAGATGCTGTGCATTCCTGCTGCACGAACGCACATGGGGCTGTGATCGCTCAGCAGGAATGCCCACTAAGCCACCAAGGATTTTTTTGTGCCAAATTTTGTGGTTTTGGGGAGCGGCCCCTTGAGCAAGGGTTGCTCCCCTTTAGGGGGTACATGTTTTGGATGTTCCTGTCTCCTTTGTGGTTAGATCTGCCACATAGTCCACCAGGCAATTTTTCAGGAGGAAGTTTGTTGCTTTGGGAGCGGCCCTTAGGCAAATGCCACTCCCTTATAGGGAGTACTTGTTTTGGCCATTTCTGCCCCCCTAGGGGCAGATCAGCCATATATTTATAGACTGATCTGCCCCCAAGGGTGGCCAAAGTCACTCGGCCACCAGGATTTTTTTCTGGAGGATGTTTTAGGGTTTGGGGAGCGCCCCCTTGTGCAAGCGTCGTTCCACTTTAGGGGGTATATATTTTTTCTATTTCTGTCCCCTTGGGAAAGATCAGGCATATTTGTAAGCCCATCTTCCACAAAGGGGGCAATAGCCACAAGCCACCGGGGAGAAGTTTCTTTGGGAATGTTGGGTAGTAGCCTCTTCGGGATGGGTCAATCCCCTTTATTAGTGGGCATGTATTTTGTTCGTTTCTGCCCTCCTTGGGGGCAGATCAGCCATGTTCTAGCCACTAGCCACAAGAGAAAGTTTCTGTGTGTGTGTGAACTGGAGTTCAACTGACGGTCTGCACGTAGGCGTTTGGCTGGCTGTGTGTGTACTGGCATTTTGCTGGTGGTGTGTGTGGATTTATGCTTGTCTGGCAGTGTATGTGAGCTACAGCTTGGCTAACAATGTGTTTAGACAGATGCTTGCCTGGGTGTGTGTGTAGACTTGCACTTACCTGATAGTGTGTTTGGACTGGCGCTTGGATCGTGATGGGCAGACTTCATAGTGCATTATAATGTTAACTGTTTTATTTCTTGTCATCATTTGCATTTGTGACCATAGTGCTTTATTTCCCCTTTTTATTCTAGTGCAAAGCTTTTGTTTTCCTTTGCTGCAACTTCTGCTTGTGGTTTCAGCACGGGTAGATCTGCAGTATGTGTAGCTGCATGTGTTTGGTAAGAACAAGTGTTTTGTACTGTTCACTCCAAATGAATATCATTGCCCTGCAAGTTTGTGTGTTTTTTAAATTGTGTAATAATAGCAGCATATTTAGTTTATTTTTTATTGTAAGTGAAATTCTTGGATTTGTGCACAGATGTCTATTGTATTGTCTTGTGTGTAATGGTATTTAGATTTTCCTTTTTAGTGGGATTTTCCTGATGTGCTGCAAGAGGCATCTGGATTGTAGCCGGGGCTGAAAGGCTTTCCATTGGAAGTGCTGAACTCTGGGCTGTTCCAAACATTGTGTACCCAGTGTTGCCTCCCTGTACTGGTCTGGCAGGGTCTAGAGTGAATACTTTTTACCTATACATTTCTTTCATTTTTTTAGGAACAATGTGTTTTTAGATGAGGCTGTTAACTAATTCGTATGCTGGATAGTATTTGAGAGACTACAGTGCCAGACTCTAGACCTACCTGATGAATTCACACAAATCTGGTTGACTTGACGAAGTTCTTGATTTAACTTTGCTGATGGGCTTGATGAGGAAGCCATCGCTGTCTTCATATTGGTTGACTAGGCTATATTTTCTGCAACCATGAATCGTGATCAGCAGTTGCGTCAGCTTCAGATGCTGCATTTTGTTGATAATGCTTCAGCATTGACACAAGATCACACTGATTGTGACTGTATTTTTAAAATTCAGCCTCTCCTTGATCACTTTGTAGATCAATTTTCAGAGATCTGTGCTCTAAGGGAAGAAATAGCTGTGGATGAGTCTTTGGTCTTGTTCAAGAGCTGTTTGCTTTTTAGGCAGTACATTCCTAGCAAGAGGGCACATTACAGAAGTAAGATGTATATGCTGTCTGAGAGTAGTACTGGATATGTCTATAATTGCAGGGTGTATAGTGGTAGGGATTCCACTCTTGACCCTCCTGGTTGTCCGTCCACTTTCAGAGTTAGTGAGAAAATTGTGTGGGAACTTGGTAGAGGACGATTTTAACAAAGGTCACCATTTATACATACATAACATCTGCACTGATGTGCAGTTATTCAAGGAATTGTTGAAAGTGAACACTGTTGCTTGTGGCACAATCCACCCTAACCATAAAGGTTACCCTAAAGAGCTTGTATGTAAGAAACTTCAGAAGGGAAAGAGCAATGCCTTGTGTAGTGATGAACTTCTGACTGTGACTTTTGCAGACAGGAGAGATGTCCACATGCTAACAACCATTCATGATGAAAGACTTTCACCTGTGACTGTTTGGGGTTAGGTTGCTAAAGTGTGCAATCCTGTGTGCATTTTCAACTACAATAAGCACATGGGTGATGTTTATAGAGTAGATCACAGTTTGGGGCCTTACAATGCCGTTCGTAAGACTTACATTTTGTATAAGAAGTTGGCTATCCATTTGTTCAATTTAGCAACCTTCAGTGCTTTTGTTATTCCACTTTCAAAGATGGCATTTTTTCAGTTTCAGCAGTCTGTGATAGGCAGCCTTGTTGTAGTGGAAAGGCAAGTGTTCCCAGAGTTGGAGTGATAGATGATGTGGCTAGAATGAATGATCACCATTTTCCTGATTGCATTCCTCCCATGCCCAAAAACATTCCCTATAGGAGATATAGAGTGTGTGTCTGAAGAGGCATGTAGAAGGCTAGTTGTGCAGAAGGAGAGTTGTATGTACTGCCCTAGTCTCCTTCGAATCCTAGGCTATATGTGCCCACATGTTTTAAATTGTACCACATGCAACAGACTTTTTGGGAGCAACCGTGAGTGTTAAAAGTGAACTGCATGATCTGTATTGTTTTATATTTTTTGTTCAGATTTCATGGTTGGTATTAGGGTAATTATTTAGTTAGATATGTTGTGTTTGTAGTTCTAGTTTTGCATCTACTTCCTATTGGTTTGTGTTTTCTTATTTGTAAAAAAAAACTTGCAATGGCAGTATGCGTTGACTGGCACTTTATTGGTGGTGTGAGTGGACTGGCGCTTGGCTGGCGGTGTGCATAGACTTGCATCTGGCTGGTGGTGTGCATGGATTTTCTCTTGGCTGGTGGTGTGCATGGACATGTGCTTGGCTAATGGTGTGCATGGACTGGTGCTTGGCTGGTGGTGTGTGTGAGCTTGCGTTTGGCTGGTGGTGTGTGAGTGGTGACTTGCTGATGGTCACAACACACACTGCTAGTCAAACGCAGTCCACACACACTGTCAATCGCCAGCCAGTGTGATTGCTGTGTCAGTCATGTGTGTGCATGAAAGCGATGGACCCTTAATTGGTGCTGTGCGTAGAAGTGAGTGCTGTAATGTGCTGGGAAAACTGCTGGCAATGTGAATGACCTTCTGTGTGTAACACATGAAAGGTGTGAGAATGGCCTGCAGAGCAGTTGGTGCCTTGCTGAGGCTTTACAGCTCATGAGCTGCGAGTCATTGGTTCAGGTTTTTTGAACTTTCAATTATTAACAGTGTATTTCATTTTTGTGAGATCTCTTGTTAATGAAGTTTTACATTTTAAACCTTTCACTCACCCTCGTGTAAAATCCAACCAGAATGTGTGGTACTAGAGGTGTAGATAGTTGTGCAGTAATATTTGTCTTTTCTGTCTTTCTCTGCCAGGGTGTATAATGTCTCTAGGGAAAATCTACCAACTGTAGATATTTTTGTAACCTAGATACCCAGGGGAGTGAAGGGTGGTGTGCCTTTCGTGGATCCCAACAAGTTTTCTTGCCCACAATGCCCTGCAACCCTCAAAATGTGACATTTTCCTTGCATTTCTGTGCCATTTTTTTCCAGAATCAGAAGGAAACCACAAAATTCCTACCATCACGTGTTTCCGTACTTGTCCTAATAAAAATGCAGCTCTACTTTTGTGGTTGGGCACAACAGGAACTGATCAAACTAAAATCAATGGAATTCCTCGCAAAGGGACCTTGCTTTGATTTTTTCTGGTGCAGGCACTAGGCCCAGCCACACAAGTGAGGTATCCTTTCTATAGGGTGACTTAGGGAAGTGTTGGATGGAAGGAAGTTTGTGGCTCCCCCCATATTCTAAAACTTTCTATCACAGAAATGTGATAAAAATTTATTTTTTTAGTCAAGGTTTGAGGTTTGCAAGAAATTCTGGGTTACAAAACTTGATGAGAGCCGCAGAAGTCAGCTCACCCTGGATACCCCTGGGTTTCTAGTTTTAAAAATATACCAGTTGGCTTGGTTTCCCTTGGTGCCGGTGGAGCTAGGATCCGAGATCTAAAGCTACCCACATTGGAAAAAGAGGGTCAGTTTTTGGTGGAAAAATGGGCTGCATCCATGTTGCCCTTTGGTCCGTTTCCTGTCCCGGGCACTAGCTTTCTAGTTTCTAGAACTGTCCATCACAAAAATGTGAGGAAAATGTGTTTTTTTTTAGTTAAAGTTTGAGGTTTGCAAGGTATTCTGGATAACAACGTGGTGAGAGCCACACAAGTCATCTCATCCTTGATACCCCAGGCAGTTAGTTTTGTGTGCTGCATCCATGTTGTGTTTTGGTTTGTTTCCTGTCACAGGCCCTAGGTGTACCCACACAAGCAATGTGCCATTATTATCAAGAGATGTGAGGGAATGCCAGGTAGAAGGAAGTTTATGGCTCCCTGCAGATTCTAGAACTTTCTATGACAGAAAGTTGAGGAAATGTATTTTTTAGTCAAAGTTTGAGGTTTCCAAAGTATTCTGTGTAATACAACGTGGTGAGAGCCACCCAAGTCGGCCCATCTTTGGTATCCCTAGGTAACTAGTTTTGAAAAAATGTACAGGTTGACTAAGTTTCCCAAGGGGCCTGCTAGGATAGGGTCTAAAATCTACCTACCACATTGGAGGAAGAGGGTCAGTTTTCAGTGGAAAAATGTGATTCGTTCTTGTTGCATTTTGGGCAGTTTCCTGTTGCGGGCACTAGGCCCACCTACACAGTTACTATTATTGTGAGACATGCAGGAGCATAGAATAGTGTTACTGATTGGATTTCACTGCAGTCTTTCAAATGTAAGGCTGGGTATAAGAAAGATAACATATTGAAAGTTACCCTCTAATTCATATAGTAGTACAGGTACCCACAAATTCAGAAATGTGGAAATTCTTGAGTTTCCTTGATATCCATTTTCACTCTGCCTATTTTCCTATAAAAATTGGTCTATATTCAATACTCAATGAAAACCCATGGTATGGTGTAGCTCAGTTGTTTGATCTGGTTACCTTGGGTTCTTGGAGATCCCAGAAACTCTATATATGCCCACACCCAGAAGGGTCTAGCAGATACAATGGTATATTGATTTTTTCAATCAGCCATTGTGACAAAAAATGCAGCTGGAAATGTTGTCACAAATGTCAATTTTTTCCTACTCATTTTCAATATTTCTTTATTTCAACAGTTATTTTCATTGGGATCTACTCATATGACCCCTTGCTGAATTCAAAACTTTGTCTAGTTTTCAGAAATGTATAACTTTTCTGGATCACCCATAAGTTTCACACAGGTTTCCACCACAAACTGGAAGTAGGTTGATGGCACAGAATATAGGCTACCTGCCTAAACTGTGGTACAACATTTAGTTTTTTTGATTCAGCTCTGCGTGTTCCTGAAAGATGGGAAGATGGTAACTTCAGTACAGTAAACTGTTCATGGATGCCATTTGTAGGGGAAAAAAACAAACCTTTTAATTGGACAACTTTTTCCCCATTTTTTTCAAACCCTAAATGTTCCCATATTTGGCCCATGTTCTCTGTCCCCTCCAGGGCAATCCACAAATCCTAGGTATCTAAGAATGATGGCAAAAAGGATGTAAATTTGGTGTGAATACCTTATCTAGAAAAAAAGTTATGGAGCCTTAAGTGCAAACTATCCCAAATAGCCAAAAAAGGGCTCAGCACTGGGGGGATAGGACTAGCAGCGAAGAGGTTAATAAGCATACAAGAATCTAGAAACAAATCGATGTGTGTTTCTCTTACAGTCAACATTTATTTATATGCGTATCATAACATGCAAGGTTCTTCACAAATCTTTTATGAAATGACAATGATATGTTCTAGGGGAAAGATTATAGCAGCAGAACAGAAGGGAGTGGCAGCAAACTGGAGTATAGAGGACGGGGGAAGGGAATTGGGACATGGAACTCAGATAGGCAGGGTGAAGGTTCCACGGACAGGTTGCAGCCAACTGACCATGCTAGGCAGGTGGGAGGGGCAGTTTCAGCTCAACAGAACACTCAGAGTAGATAGGAGGGGCAGTGGCAGGTCCATGGAACATGGTGGCTAAAAAAGAGGGAGCAGGGGCATGCACAGAGACATCTGAGAGCAGGGGGAAGGAGGGTAGGGGTAGCAAGCTAAGCACAGAGGCTAAGCAAGAGGGCAGTGATGGATAATAGATTTGGGAAATGGGGGCAGGAGGACTGGGGAGGGACATCAGGCTAAACGGAGAATAGTGGTACCACATCAGACCATGCAGGCAGAAGGGAAGGGGTTGGTGCATGGACTCAGACAACAGAGGGTAGGTAGGAAGTGGATAAGGCAGCAAGCTAACTGTTCAGGGCAGGCAGGAAGTGCAGTGGCAGAACAACACCCACCCAGGACTGTATTGAGGGAGCAGGGGAATGGACCTGGACAATGGATGGCAAGGAGGAGGGAGCAGGAGCAGTAATCTTGGTTGGGGGCAACAAAATACCAGGTCAGGCCCGGTCCCCCCTGCGTTTTCATTGCAATGGACATCTTACGTAACATTAAAAACGTAGAAATTCAGTCACATAAACAAAGGGTACAGGGATGTTACAGTTATGAAATAGAATAAAACAGAACCTTAGAAATTCACTAAAAAAACAGCTGTTACAAGGAAGGTATAGTTAGGTTCAGATCTTACACACACACAAAACAATAGAAATTCTGCTTTTATAGTTAGTTATTTCAAGTAACTATAACATGTGCCCTAAGGTAACTATAACTTGCACCCTTGCCATGCATTGCTAATTACCCCAGATATTACATCACTCATGATATCTTTGATAATATCATTGTAACATTTGAAGTAAAAATATTGATGAGAAAACTGTACATGGCGAGGGCTTTACTCCACTCTATGCCACTATTCTCTATTCAGTGACACAGCACAATATGAACTGCCAGTCAACGCAAGTCTATGACACTCCACTTCACTGTACTACATTCATTGCCACCCTACTCTATGCGACTCCATTCTTCACCCCTCAACTCTAAGACACTCTTCAACGTGTCACTATTTATCACACCACTCCACTCTACTCTCCGACACTCCACTCCACTCTATGCCACTCCATTCTACAACACGTTTCTCCAATCGATGCCCCTCGACTCTATACCTGTATACTCCAGTCTATGCCACTCTGCAACACTACTTGACTCTACATTATACCACTCCACTCTTGGACACTCCACTGTACGAATGCTACTTTACTCCACAACATGACATTCCACTCTACAACAGCCCGCTCTACTCTATGACATATCACTTCATTCTACTCCACTCAACCCTACACACCTCCACTCTAAGATGTAATTCAACATGCCATTCAACTCTACCCCATGATGCACTACTCCACTGTACACCACTCTATTCTGCAGCACTTAACTCAGTCTATGCCCCACCACGCTACTCTGCTCCACTCTACAACACTCTATGACACCCCACTCCACTCTACTATATGCCACGCCACTCTATGATACTCCACTTCACTTTATGATACCCCACTCTGCTCTTCAACACTCCACTTCACACCATTCTACTATATGACATACGACTCCACTCTATGACATGCTACTCCAGTGCATGTCATGCTGCTCCACTCTACAACATGCCACTCTACTCTGTGACACTTCATTCTTTACCTCTCCACTCTAAGACAATCTTCAACAAGCCACTTTATGATACACCACTCCACTCTTCTCTATAACATGCCACTATGCTAGACACTACCCCATTATACAGCACTTTACTCTACTCAATGCCCTCCACTCTACGCCACTCTTCTCCACTTAACAACACCCCATGATACACACACCACTATATGACATGCTACTTCACTCTATGACTCTACAACACTCCACTCCATTGCACGACATTTGAAGCCACTCCACTCTGGGATGCACCACTCCATTCTACAACACACTACGCTAAGACACTCTACAACCTGCCACTCTATGACACCCCACTCCACTCTAATTTATGACGTACCACTCCACTCTATGGCACTCCATTCTACTTCACAACATGCCACTCTACTCTATGACACACATTCAACTCTTCCACACCACACCACTCCCTACAGCGATATGCCACCAACTATGCTCTATGACAAGCCAATCCAGTTTACCACATGCCACTCCACTGTACAACATGTTACTATAATCTAAGCTTCTCCACTCATGGCCCTCTACTCTAAGACACTCTATGACACTCCACGACATGCCACTCCACTATACCTTATACCACTCCACTCTTCTCTATGACACACCACTCCACTCTTTGACATGCTACTCCATTCTACAATACTCCACTCTAAGACACTCTATGACACACCACTCTATGACCTGCCACTCTACTTTACATCACTGTATTCTTCTCTATGACATGCCATTCCACTCTGGTACTCTATTCCACTCTACCACACTTCACTCCACTCCACTCTGAGACACTCCATGCCACTTCACTCTATGACATGCCACTGCGCTCTATTTCATGCCACTCTAGTTTATGATGTGCCACTCTACTCTGTGAGATGCCAGCACACTCTACCCCACTCCACTCTATGCCCGTCCACTCTAAGACAATCTAAAACACACCACTCTGACACATTACTCCACTCTACGGTATGATAATCCACTCAACTCTATGCCACTCCATTCTACTTTATGACATTCCACTCCACTGTACAACACATCACTCCACTCTATGCCACTCCATTCTACAACACACCACTTCACTCTTTGACATACCAAAACTCTCTATGCCCCTCTGCTCTGACACTCTATGACACTCAACTGTTTGATATCCTGCTCCACTCTACCTTACGTTACTACACTCTTCCCTATGACACAACCACTCCACTCTTTGACATGCTACTCCACTCTACAGCACCCAATTCCACTCCAAGACTCTCTACAACATGCCACTCAACTGTACTCTACGCCACTCCACTCTTCTCTATGACATGGCACTCCACTCTTTGGCACAGTACTCCATTCTATAACACTCCACTCCACTCTGAGACACTGAGGCTGTATTTATAGGCCCCCAGCGCCACAGTAGCGTCACTTTTTGTGATGCTCCCGTGGCGATAAGAACATCAACGTATTCACAAAGTGGCATTAAGCCACTTTTTGTGGCTTAACGCCACCTTGTAAATACAGCCCCTTCCCACGCAGCACTGTGCGTGGGGGTGGCGTGCAATGAGTGTTGCTGTGGGCATGCCACAGGAACACCCAATGCATTTTGATGCTGCCTCAAATTTATGAAATTTCGTAAACCTGAGGCAGCGCCAAAATCTAACGCCACCCCCAGGGGTGACATTAGCAGGGCGCAACGAGGAGGAATACTTTTTTCCTCCTCGTTTTTTGCTTTTTCTATGTGTGCTCCATTCTGCCGAACACATAGAAAAAGCAAAATGCCAGAAATGATTGTTTATGTGTGGGAAGGTGTCCCTTCCAGCACATAAACAATCTTTTGAAAATGACGCTTTGGCACTTCTGTATGTACTGCATTGTGCAGCAGACAAAGAAGTGTCAAAGTGCCATTAGTGATTGTTTATGTGAAGGAAGGGACACCTTCCTGCACATAAACAATCACACCCCTCAATACAGACATCGTTGCACACTAAATTTAGCGCCAGCGCAGGGGGAAATGCAGGGGTGACCGTATTCCCTTAAAAACGGTGTATCCCTCTGTTTCTAAAGTGATGCAGCGCGGCACTGCCAATTTTGGCGCAGCACCGAGCTGCACCCTTTTCTTTAAATTTGGCCCTCCATGCCACTCCGCTCTATGACATGCCACTGCACTCTAGTGTATGACACGCACTCTACTCTGCGAGATGCCACTACGGTCTACACCATTCCACTTAATGCCTGTCCACTCTAAGACACTCTATGACAGGCCATTTTATGATACACTATTCAACTCTACTAGACAATAATCTACTCCACTCTATGCCACTTCACTCTACCTTTCAACATGCCACTCCACTCTGCAACACACCACTCCACTGTATGACACTCCACTGTACAACACTTCATGACACTCCACTCTACGATACACCACTCCACTCTACACCACTCCACTCTATGCTCCCCACTCTACAACATGCCACTCTACTCTGTGACACTTCATTCTTTACCTCTCCACTCTAAGACAATCTTCAACAAGCCACTTTATGATACACCACTCCACTCTACTCTATAACATGCCACTATGCTAGACACTACCCCATTATACAGCACTTTACTCTACTCAATGCCCTCCACTCTACGCCACTCTTCTCCACTTAACAACACCCCATGATACCCACACCACTATATGACATGCTACTTCACTCTATGACTCTACAACACTCCACTCCATTGCACGACATTTGAAGCCACTCCACTCTGGGATGCACCACTCCATTCTACAACACACTACGCTAAGACACTCTACAACCTGCCACTCTATGACACCCCACTCCACTCTAATTTATGACGTACCACTCCACTCTATGGCACTCCATTCTACTTCACAACATGCCACTCTACTCTATGACACACATTCAACTCTTCCACACCACTCCACTCCCTACAGCGATATGCCACCAACTATGCTCTATGACAAGCCAATCCAGTTTACCACATGCCACTCCACTCTACAACATGTTACTATAATCTAAGCTTCTCCACTCATGGCCCTCTACTCTAAGACACTCTATGACACTCCACTCTATGACATGCCACTCCACTATACCTTATACCACTCCACTCTTCTCTATGACACACCACTCCACTCTTTGACATGCTACTCCATTCTACAATACTCCACTCTAAGACACTCTATGACACACCACTCTATGACCTGCCACTCTACTTTACATCACTGTATTCTTCTCTATGACATGCCATTCCACTCTGGTACTCTATTCCACTCTACCACACTTCACTCCACTCCACTCTGAGACACTCCATGCCACTTCACTCTATGACATGCCACTGCGCTCTATTTCATGCCACTCTAGTTTATGATGTGCCACTCTACTCTGTGAGATGCCAGCACACTCTACCCCACTCCACTCTATGCCCGTCCACTCTAAGACAATCTAAAACACACCACTCTGACACATTACTCCACTCTAGGGTATGATAATCCACTCAACTCTATGCCACTCCATTCTACTTTATGACATTCCACTCCACTGTACAACACATCACTCCACTCTATGCCACTCCATTCTACAACACACCACTTCACTCTTTGACATACCAAAACTCTCTATGCCCCTCTGCTCTGACACTCTATGACACTCAACTGTTTGATATCCTGCTCCACTCTACCTTACGTTACTACACTCTTCCCTATGACACAACCACTCCACTCTTTGACATGCTACTCCACTCTACAGCACCCAATTCCACTCCAAGACTCTCTACAACATGCCACTCAACTGTACTCTACGCCACTCCACTCTTCTCTATGACATGGCACTCCACTCTTTGGCACAGTACTCCATTCTATAACACTCCACTCCACTCTGAGACACTGAGGCTGTATTTATAGGCCCCCAGCGACACAGTAGCGTCACTTTTTGTGATGCTCCCGTGGCGATAAGAACATCAACGTATTCACAAAGTGGCATTAAGCCACTTTTTGTGGCTTAACGCCACCTTGTAAATACAGCCCCTTCCCACGCAGCACTGTGCGTGGGGGTGGCGTGCAATGAGTGTTGCTGTGGGCATGCCACAGGAACACCCAATGCATTTTGATGCTGCCTCAAATTTATGAAATTTCGTAAACCTGAGGCAGCGCCAAAATCTAACGCCACCCCCAGGGGTGACATTAGCAGGGCGCAATGAGGAGGAATACTTTTTTCCTCCTCGTTTTTTGCTTTTTCTATGTGTGCTCCATTCTGCCGAACACATAGAAAAAGCAAAATGCCAGAAATGATTGTTTATGTGTGGGAAGGTGTCCCTTCCAGCACATAAACAATCTTTTGAAAATGACGCTTTGGCACTTCTGTATGTACTGCATTGTGCAGCAGACAAAGAAGTGTCAAAGTGCCATTAGTGATTGTTTATGTGAAGGAAGGGACACCTTCCTGCACATAAACCATCACACCCCTCAATACAGACATCGTTGCACACTAAATTTAGCGCCAGCGCAGGGGGAAATGCAGGGGTGACCGTATTCCCTTAAAAACGGTGTATCCCTCTGTTTCTAAAGTGATGCAGCGCGGCACTGCCAATTTTGGCGCAGCACCGAGCTGCACCCTTTTCTTTAAATTTGGCCCTCCATGCCACTCCGCTCTATGACATGCCACTGCACTCTAGTGTATGACACGCACTCTACTCTGCGAGATGCCACTACGGTCTACACCATTCCACTTAATGCCTGTCCACTCTAAGACACTCTATGACAGGCCATTTTATGATACACTATTCAACTCTACTAGACAATAATCTACTCCACTCTATGCCACTTCACTCTACCTTTCAACATGCCACTCCACTCTGCAACACACCACTCCACTGTATGACACTCCACTGTACAACACTTCATGACACTCCACTCTACGATACACCACTCCACTCTACACCACTCCACTCTATGCTCCTCACTGTACAACATGCCATATATGACATGCAAGTTCACTAAACTGTAAAACCTCATTCTTTTGTATAACATGCAACACCACTCCACTATACAACAAGTCCACTCCACTCTACGGCAGGCTACTCCATTCTATGATATGCCACTCCACTCTAACACACTCTATGCTACTCCACTTTAAGACACACCTCTCCACTGTACAACACTCCACTCCACTCTATGACATACCACTCCTCTCCACTCCACACTATTCTACTCTCTGACATACCACTCCACTCTAGACCTCTCCACTCTAAGACACTTTATGACATGGCACTCTATGACACGCCACTCCAATCTATGGCTCTCCACTCTACAATAGCTGACTCCACTCAATGCCAGCCCATGCAATGCCTTTCTAGTCTACTCCATGCCACTGTGCGAAATTATATCACACTCTACGACACTCTAGGTAACTTGCCCCATGGCACTCCATGCCACTGTACTCTGTGGCACACTACTTCACTTTACTCCACTCTACTCTGCTCCTCCACTCTACACTACTTCACTCTGCACCACTCTATGATATTCCACTCCACAACACTCTGTGCCACTCCACTCTACATACACCACAACACTATGCTCCCCTCTGTGATTCTCCACTCTACAACACACTATTCCACTCTACGCCATTCCACTCTACAGCACTCTGTGACACTCCACTATACAACAGTTCACTCTACAACACTCTCCTCCACTCGACTATCACACTCCACTCAAAGACACTCCTCTCTACAACACTCTACTCCATGGTTCACCACTCCCATCCACAACACTATTCTCCTTTCTATGCCAATTAACAGTGGAAGGTTGTAGATGTTTGAAGTTTGAACTTTCGCAAAAGTACTGAGGTACTAAAAATAATTAAAAGTAATTAATACCATATTACACATTAGATGATTTCAAACAAATTGTTATAATAACAAAAAAAATGAAACTCAATAAAAAAACAAAAGGTTTAAGATTAGTTATAGTTAGGAAAACAAGTTATTATTTTTATACAAAACAAACTTAAACTAAACAAACATTAGAAATTCAAAGGTTTTAGTTGTAACCTCACAGTTATAACTTAAAGTTATAATTTTGGCCCTGCCCATAACTTACTATAACTCACACTCCTCCAGACAGAGTGCTGTCACTTCACTAATTGAACAATATTAACTGTAACTCGTGCCTTACCAATGCGCTGCTTATACCCTTTTATTTCACATCACTTATATCATGTTAAAGAATAGCATTCGTAACAAGGCTCATGACATCTCAAATGACATAGGGGGTTATTCTAACTTTGGAGGAGGTGTTAATCCGTCCCAAAAGTGACGGAAAAGTGACGGATTTACCACCAGCCGTATTACGAGTCCATTATATCCTATGGAACTCGTAATACGGCTGGTGGTATATCTGTCACTTTACCGTCACTTTTGGGACGGATTAACACTCCTCCAAAGTTAGAATAACCCCCATAATTTTTTAGAAGAGTGTGCATGGTAGAGGGGGGTGTTATAGTTAATTTGGTCAGTCACCAATGGATTGTTATAGTCAGGATCATGTTTCCAAAGGAGATGGATTTATTGATTTGCTAATAACTTTGGCACATTTTGACAAAGGTTCACAAACATTAAAAAAAAAAGTCTCATCCAACTCAACTCCTTCCTGGACACATTTTCCCCATCCACAGTGACCGAGAAAATATGGCTGAATAGAATTACACCAAATTTGGCAGAAAGCTAGCTCTTTACCCAGAAAGTGTGATTTTTCAGAATTAGTGTAAATCACTTCAGAACATTTTGAGAAATGAACTTTTTAAATGTATGTTGATATAGAGAGGATCTATGGACCCAACAGATCTAAAGATAAGTTCTAATTTACTGCCACAACATCAATAGCCATTTTAGGACTCAGCGTCTAAGGCCCTCATTATGACATTGGCGGTAATGGATCCGCCAAGCCGGTGATGGCAGATGGACAGCCATCAAGGCAGCAGTGCAGACCGCCATATTACAACCACGGCGGTCAACCCACTGAAACCAATCACGTTTGCTTACAGTACCGCCAGTGCGGTCGGCGGCTGCCATCCCCAGGCTGGTGGTACTGGCCACCTCACTGCCTACCTAATATGAGACTGCAGACAACCACGATTTCCAGGGCGGGACGCCCGCCACCCAAAGCCTGGCAGAAACAGCAAGTAGAAAAGGACCCACCCACCTTTCTCCTGTAAGACCGCCGATGCCATTGGTGAGTACACACAAGGGGGGAAAGGGGACAGTGACACACTCACACACAACATACACACCATGCACGAACTCCAGCACACACACACCTGCATACACGCAACACAACACCCGTACCGAGACACACACAGAACACATCCATGACAAACACTCACGACACATGCACACACTCCGGGTCACAAATACACAACCTCACCATTAGAACCAACAAGTAGAGACACACAAACCAATACAAAGGCACACCACTACATAAAATGCCTAGAAATGCACATGTATTAGAACCATGATAGATAGATGGAAACTCATCAGAGAACAAAAATACTTGACAACTTTATGTGAAGTAAAACAGCAGGAATCCTGTATTGTAAATATATACATAATAAATGGTAAACACAGGTGATGAAGGTGATAAAGCATCAAGGCCCGTAGGCCAGTCCAAAGTCCAATGGGCACAACTGTGCCTGTCAAAGGCCCCAACTTGACTCCTGATAGCCTAATGGCCTCTACAAGGTAAGGGCATCAATGGGAAAGGTTGGCACCTCAGGGGTTTGGGGGTGGGGTTTGCATCTGGGGGGGTCCTTGGGCTTTGGCTTGGGAGGGGTTCACCCTTGCTCTTGACAGAGGGGTAGGGGCCTTGGAACCTTGTTTTGGGGCAACTTTCTTCTTGGGGACAAGGGATGGTTTCTTCGTGGTGGAGGGGCAGAAAAGGTAGTACAGGGTCACGAAAGGACTTAAAGGTGGAGGAACTTGGCTTGGGGAGGGAACCATAAAAGCGAGGAGCAACACGGGGTGGGGCAGGGTCAGGGAACAGGTCAAGGCGGGCAAGGAAAAGATTCTTGGGAACAAGGGGGGTGGATTGGGAAACAGGTTTGGGAGTGGAGGTAGAAGGAGTGATTGTAGGACGTTTAGGTGTGCTGGATATGGGTGCAGATGTAGGCAGAGTATGTATGTGTGAGGAATGTTGAGTGTTAGAGTGCAGGTGTTTATGTGTCCTTGGAGGAGGCAGAGAAGAAAGGGTGGGAGTGGGCAGATAGGTCATGTGGATGAACGTTGGGTGGTGTCTGCATGTAAGGTGGGTGTGCTGCATGTGTGAGTGATGGTGGTTGTGGTGAGTGCGGATGTGGTGCATGGGGTGCATGTATGAGTGTCTTCTTTTGTGGTGACTGAGCACAAAGTGGTGACAGGGACTGGGAGTGAGGATGCAGTGCTGGCAGGTGTGAGTGGTGTTGTGACAGAAAGGGAGGAGGTGCTGGGGGAGATAGGGGTGGTAGTGGCTGATGTTGTATCTACTTTTGTGTGTTGAGTTTGTGCATGCTTGTGATGTGATTTGTGGTGCCTGTGTTTCTCTTTGCGTATCTTGTCTGTTGATTTGGGTGAGTGCTTGTCTGTATGTGTGGCTTGGCTAGGAGAGGAGAGAGGGCTTTGGGGTGGGGCACAGAATGGAAGTACTAGGGATACTGGCTGCTGTCAATGAAGAGGCCAGAGCCTGAAATGATCTCTGTAGGCCAGTAAAGGCACTGTGAATGCCCTCCAGGTAGGCATTAGTCCGCTGCATATGGGATGCCAGGCCCTGGATGGCATTCATGATGGTTTACTGCCCTACAGAGATGGACTTCAGGAGGTCAATAGCCTCAGCATTGAGGAGAGCAGGGCTGACTGGGGCAGAGGCAGCGGTGCCTGCCGCAAAGGAGATGCCCACCTTCCTGGGTGAGCGGGATGGGCAACTGGGTGGGGATCTACTGGGAGAGGGTACTGTTAAGTGGGGTGGCTGCAGCCTTCCCACTCAATGGTGTCCCTATTCCTTCACCTGCTGATGCTAATGCACACAAGGATAGGATTGTACAAAAATGAGGGGAGTGGGTGAAACAGATGGGAGCATAGGGTCAATACAAATCCCCATTGCACGTATGTACATTACAACAACATGCCTCTATGTACATTCCTGCATACACTCTCTACAACGTCAATGGAGATTTCCTTACACCCACTGTGCATACACTCTGATGTGGATACACGATACCACTATGATTACACTCAGGTATTACTCTACATTGTTAGGGCTCTTGTGTACAGGACCATTACTGTGTGAAATCTGTCATTGAGTGACATTTGTACATTGTCATACCTACCCGTGTCACCCATTATGGACATGTATAGATAGGTATGGATACCAACTGAAGATCCTGTATGTCCATGTGAAGTCCAATAATTTGACAATGTTAAAATGCCATGAAAACCTGTTGCTCAGATGCTCACCTATCACAGCTACTTCTGTTCATAGCACAACTGGATCCTACCTACATTAACTGTCATACCTACAGTTTACATCCTTGATCCTATAGCTAACAAACCCATCCAGTCCATTGCAAACTGTACAGGACATGTACTATATTACTTGCCCTTTTGTGGCTGCTGTGTTGCCCTCAAGTGCCCATCCAACTTCGGGTAAGCCACCTCAAGTATGTGGGCTATCAGGGGTTTCAGGGTTCGACCGGCACCCCTTCCTCATTGGGAGGCCATTCCCAGCTGGGCCTCCGTGGTCTTCCAAGCCCAGCGTCTCAGGTCCTCCCACCGTTTGTGACAGTGGGCTCTCCGCCTGCCATAGACCCCCAGGGTCTGCACCACCTTTGCAATTGCACGCCATATACCCTTCTTTTGATGGGTACTGACCTACAGAGGCAATACAGACAGGAGACCATCATTAGAGAAACAGTCCAGCCTATCACACACATGGCCCACCATACCCCTTTCCATCACCATTGGCACATACATAGCCCATCTCACAACATGTACACCGCCACCAGATAATTCCCCCAGTTACACAATGCCTTCACAATATCTCCATGCATCCATGCCACATGCATCGTGCCCAGAGTGTAGGACCCCATCCACCAGTCTCTCCAACTCCTCCAAAGTGAAGCCTGGGGCCCTTTCCTCAGTCGGGCGATGGTAGGTTCCAGATACAGGTCACAGCAGCACATGCGGTGTAGGTCCTCTCCTATGGAAGGTCAGGTACCAAGTGAGGAATATGATAGAATATGCGACCTCATCCGCGGCGGTGCATACCGTCACCACCGGCGTAGATGACCATTGGCCACTGTAACCCACAGGTCCCAATATTAACCAATGAGGAGTTGCCCGGCAGTTCCCGACCGCCTCCTGACACGGCACACAACATCAGCGGAATTACCTCACTTCTACCTGGTCCTCCATACAGGACAGGAAGACGCCATTTCGGGGGAGGGGGCTGGCCTATGGAATAATGCTGTGTCACACGAGAAATAAGCACATACTGGACAAATCACACTGACCCATTACAGGTTTACAGAATGCATACTACTGGTGTGGCTCCATTGTTCATTTTGTGGCAGGCTCCTCACTCTTTTGTCCCATAGATTCCTACTGCTGTGGATGGATAGGAGATGGAGACATACCCCCGTGTACAGACCCCTGGTGGACTTGGCTACACTGGAGGACAGGCACATTATACTAACCGATAGACTGGACAGGTCCACAATCACAGAGCTGTGTGCCCAATTGGAGCCTGACCTGATATCTGCTATCCGTCACCCCACTAGAATCCCTCCTCTTGTGCTAGTGCTCTCAGTACTCCATTTCCTGGCAACTGGTTCTTTCCAAGTGAAAGTGGGCTTGGCAGCAGGAATGTCACAGCCAATGTCCTCAATAGTGCTGATTGTCTGCCCTGATAAAACACGTGTGCAGCTACATTACATTCCCCCAGGTTGATGATTTGGCCTGCGTGAAGGCCGAGTTTTATGCAATGGGACATATCCCCAGTATCATTGGGGCGATTGATGGAACACATTGCATTTGTCCCCCGCCAGAATGAACAGGTTTTCAGGAATTGTATGAGTTTCCCTTCTATGACTGTGCAGATGGTGTGCTTGGAGGACAAGTACATCTCCCACGTCAATGCTAAGTATCCAGGGTTGGTGAATGATGCCATTTTCCTAAGGAATTGCATCATCCTAAATGTGATGGCCAAACTACAGAGGCACAGGGTGTGGGTTATAGGTGAGCCCTGGTTCCCACCTGTATATGTTGGTGTATGGATTAGGTGTGGGCCATATAGGATAGTGTGTGGCTAAATGTTGTCCCTCAATAATTGCAGGTGACTCTGTTTACCCAAACCTATCATGGCTGCAGAGCCATGTGAGGAATGCCAGGACAAGGTCAGAAGAACGTTATAATGAGGCACATGGGCGAACCAGAAGGATAATTGAGAGAACTTTTTGCCTCCTGAAGGCTAGGTTTCTGTGCCTCCATCTAACAGGTGGATCCCTGTGCTACTCACCCAAGAAGGTCTACCAGATAGTGGTGGCATGCTGCATGTTGCACAACTTGGCCCTCAGACGCCATGTTCCTTTTCTGCAGGAGGAGAAGAGTGGAGATGCCCCTGGGGCAGCAGTGGACCATGTGGACAGTGAGGATGAGGAGGCAGAGGATGAAGATGAGGACAACAGAACATCTGTGATCCTTCAGTACTTCCAATGACACATAGGTAAGACAGTGTAACTTTACATTTCAATGACTTTGATTGTATTCTGTCTGGCATTGGCATGCTGGTAATTCCCAATTCAATGCCCACTTACTGTTCCCTCTGGCTATTTATTTTGCAGATGTTGGTGATATGACGAATACTCCTGGTGTGATCACTACAGCCAGCTACAGGTTATTAATCTATCCTCATTCTATGTACAGTTCATTTTCAATGGCTGTACCTGTTTCAAACTATACATATTTGATATACATTACATACTCAAAATCGATTTTGTCAAAGGGTGTTTATTGAAGTGCTGACATATAGGGGGAAAGTGCAATGGGATGGGGAGATGAAGGAGGAAAGTCCAGGGTATTGTCCCAGCCTATTTGTAGCACAGATGCATTGTCCATGGGTACTTAGGAAGGGGAACAATGGCAGTTCAAGGTGGACAGGGTGACTGAGTGGGACACAAGGGGGACAATCGAGAGAGTCTCATTTCCTGTGGGGGGTCTTGGCAAGTGTCTCTGGCTTCTGTCTGGATCACAGGGAACATTTGCAGGGTGGTTCACCTTCTGCAGAGGGAGGGGTGCGGGTGGCCTGTGAGTTCTGTGGTGGGGCTTCCTGGCCACTAGCAGCAGCAGAAATGGAAGGCTGTTCAGATGACTGGCTAGTGGCAGGGGCCCGGTGGTGTGAGACTGCTTCCCTCATAATGTTGGCCATGTCTGCTATGGAGATCAGGGTGTTGTTGATGGCTTGCAAGTCCTCCCTGATCCCCTGGTACTGTCCCTCCTGCAGCCGCCTGTTCTCCTACACATTGTCCGGGATATGGCCCATCGTGTCCTGGGAATGTTGGTAGGCTCCCAGGATCTCGGAGAGTGCCTCCTGGAGAGTTGGTTCCCTAGGCCTGTCCTCCCCTCATGCACAGCAGTCCTCCCAGTTTCCCTGTTGGCCTGTGCCTCTGTCCCCTGAACCATCTGCCCACTGCCACTGACCCCAGGTGCCTGATTGTCTTAGGTATGAGGTGTGGCCTGGGGTCCCTGTAGAGGTGGACACACTGCTGATTGACTTGTCCTCGGGACAGAGGTGTGGGTACGCTAGGTGGGTGCTGTGGTGGTGTTTCCTGAAGGGGAGGCTTTGTGGTGGTCTGTTACTGGGCTTTGGTAACCTGTTGTCCAGTGGTCCCTGATGGGCCAAGTAGATATTCCAGATCCTGAAGACCAGAGTTACTGTCATCACTGTGGGCCTCTTCAGTCGGGGGACTGGATAGTGCAGGCACCTCCTCTCCGGTGACATTGGCTGGGGTATCTGTGGGGATGTAAATGATGTGTTATGGTTGATGTGTATGACATATTGTACATCCCTGGCTTCCACTCTATGGTTGGTTTTGCCTGCCCTGCCAGCTTTCACTTTGTATGTTAGTGTAGGGTGGGATTGTTAATTCTCTATGATGGGCATGCTTTAGTCATGTGAGTCCATGCAGAGCTGTGGGGGTGTCCATGCATTGGTACAGCATGCAGGGCTTGGCATTGGGATTAGTGAGATGTGATGGTAGAGTTTGTGGGATGTAGTGGAGTCATGGGAGTGAGTGTGAGGGTATGTGCATACAGGTATGGGGGGTGATAATTGTTAAAGGTTGACTTACCAGTGTCCAGTCCTCCTCCGACTCCGGCCAGGCCATCAGGATGCAGAATTGCCAAGACTTGCTCCTCCCATGCTGTGAGTTGTAGGGGAGGAGGTGGGGGTCCACCACCAGTCCTCTATATAGCGAGCTGGTATCTTGCTGCTATGGAACGTACCTTCCCCCGTACCTTTTCCTGATGTCGTCCCTTGTTCTGGGGTGCTGTCCCACTGCATTCACCTTGTCCACGATCCTCCGCCATAGGTCCAACTTCCTAGCTGTAGATATTTGCTGCACCTGTGCTCCAAATAGCTGTGGCTCTACCCTGACAATTTCCTCCACCATGACCCTTAGCTCCTCTTCTGTGAAACAGGAGTGTCTTTGTGGTGCCATGGGTGTTATGTGAGGAGTGTTGGTGAGGGCGTGTTGGGTAATGTTTTGGGGTGTGTGATGTGTAGGGTGTGAGTGGTGCATGGGGGTGAGTGGTGTGTGGCTGTTGTTGTCTCAGTGGTCTTGGTGTCTCTCTGGTGGCGATGATTTGTAATCGTAAAGGGTTGTGGGTAATGTGGGTGGGTGTTTTATAGTGGTGTGGGTTTGTGGGTGTGGTGTGTATATAGGTGTCATGTGTGTGTTGTTTGAATTGTCCAATGTGGTGTTGTTTTGTATGTGGGTGTCCATTGTGAACGCGGCGGTATATACCAGCAATGGTTTACCGCCAGTGAATGTCCGCTGTGGTGATTCGTGGGTCATAATGTGGTGGGCGTTGTTCTGTTGGCGTACCGGTGTGGGTTTTGATACCGCCACTTTATCACTGACCTTTGGTGTTGCAGATTTGTGTATGTGGCTGAATTCTGTCAGATTGGTGTGTGTGTGTCATAATATGGTAAACGGATATCCGCCGCTGTGGCGGTAAATTGGCAGCCCTCAGCGTGGCGGTAAGCTGCATTTACTGCCAATACCATAATGAGGGCCTAAGTCTCTTGAAAGCAAGGTTCAGATGCATCTCTGGTGGTTACCTGAAATACTTACCACAGAAGGTGTGCCAGATTAAGGTGGCCTGCTGCATGCTCCAAAATCTGGCATTAAGGAGGAACATCCCATTGTAGGAGGAGGTAGGAGTAAGGGACAATCTGGTGGCAGAGGAGGGAGGAAACATGAGTGACAGAGATGGGGATGAGGAAAATGTAGGCACAAGGACAGTTCTCATTCAGCAGTACTTCAGCTAAGCTTCTGTTAGTTACTTCTCTATGTTTGACATGTCACATGTTGGTGCACAGATTGGGTGTACTTCATTATCCATGATATCAGTAGGTGTTGACCCCGTTTGGGTTTCAGATGAGTGTATACAGGAGTGGTCTGAAAAGTAGGTCTACATTGCCACTATGATGTTAGCTAGTCCATCTGCCTGGGTTACATATAGTTCTGACATCCTATTTCTTCACACATTTGTGACTTCTCCATTCTGGAATCACATTTTCATTGGCATAGTTTGCAGCTTCTTATGATGACAAGTGCTGTCAATACTTGGCATCCAAGGGGTGAGCTGTGTGGTACAACTACAATGAGTGTCTATTATTCAGGTCAATGCTGTTAGATGCAACGATTAACAAGTCTCATTTTACCTGAACAGGGTTTTGGTCATGTGTGCAAAAGCAGTGGATTGTCTATCAGTGTGTGGACCTACAGTATGAATCGTTTAACCATCATAATGTGCAGGTACATACTGTAGGCAAAAGTGATAATAATGTGTGATGAACATTCTGTGCTATCAATTGCATATGCACTATGGATAATGTTTCACCACTCTTTCCAGTCTGCTACCTGTGGACCCAGGGTTGTGTGGACACTGACTTTTCTGCAGAAAGCCGGATGACAGCATGATACATACACATCTCCAATGTGTTTTAGGACTCAATTTCTGCAAGATGTCACACATTTGTTGCACTTTTACAATAAGTAAGTACATAACACCATAACGTGTGTGTAAATGCATTTATTGTGTATACCAAAGGGTGGATAGTGTGCAAAGCAGTGGGACCATGGTGATCGATTCCATCAGTCTATAAGGTCCAGCAGTTGGTAGAACAGGTCCAGTATCCATGTGGCATTTGGAAATGGGGCACACTGTGGATTGACGTGGCCTTGATACACTGGTGTTGGGGTGTCGACAACAGGTGTTATGGTGGCAGAGGTTGTGGCGGGCTCCATGGTGACCTGGGTGAGGCTGGTGAAGGTGGACTGCCCAGAGAGCCCAGATGGGCCTGGTAGGTCTTCCAGTTCCAGACATCCTGTGTCGCTCTCAACACTGGAGTCTTCAGCAGGTCAGGGGACTGGCTGTAAGTGGCACTGGTTGTCTGACTACATTCTCAGTGGCACCTGTAGATGACAGGGTTTGTTATTCACATCTGCCTGATGTACTTTACAGGGGCTGCAAGGTGAGTGCTGTGTATCATGCTTCAGGACTCAGGTGTAGTTGTCCGAGTGGAATGTGCATTGTTAGGTGGCTACAGGATGATGCATTGTGGGAGTCGTAGTAATTCATGCTGTACATGCATTGGGTGCATTTGGGGATGTGGACTTTGGGATTGGTGTTAGTGGGGTAGGGTGAGCATGAGGAGATGGGGGTGTAGGAGATGGGGATGCATGCATTACAGGTATACTTCATACAAGAGTGTAGGTGACTTACAAGTTTCCAGTTCTCTGGGGATTCCACTGAGACCCTCAGGGTGCAGGATCACCAAGACCTTCTCCTCCCATGATGTGAGCTTCAGGAGAGGTGGTGGGGCCCACCGCCAGTCCTAATGAGGTCGATTTGTTGTCTGGATAACATGGAACGGATCTGTGGATCAGTAGTAATTGTTTTTTTTAAAAAGGTGCGCTCCCACCATTTTCAAATAACAGTCACCCAGGGTGGACAAGGTCCTGCAGAAGGGGTGGCCAGCACAACGTTTATTTTTTAGGGGCAGGGTAGCATGAGACCCACCTCCACAGGCCTTTTGAAGGCCCTGTGGGCCCCTTCCCCTGGGACTCATATCTTTTTATTGGGGTGCGCCTATGCAGCCTAACTCACCAAGCTTTCTAAAGGCCCTGGGGTTCTGGTCCCCCTCACAAGCCTTTTGAAGACAGCGGGGATCCCATCCTGTGGAGCTAAAACCGGTTTTAAAAGGAGGGGGGCACCATGCCCCCCTCCTTGAGTCATAACTTTTTAACACATCTTCCCCCACCTTGGATTTCCACACAAGGTCTAGGCTACTATCTCTGTTGTACTATCTAAACTGGATTGTGCCAATGGCCTCTACAATTGATCAGCTCTATCTACTATGGAAAAACTACAACAAAGTCAGAACTTAGCTGCCAGACTACTTCTGCATGTCAACCCACTAGCCCACATCTCCCCTGCCTTGAGGGCCCTACATTGGTTACTGGTTGCCAGAAGATCCACCTTCAAGCTGCTCTGTATCACACACAAAGCAATACATGGAACAGGACCACTTTCCATCTGGAATAAAATCAACAAATACATTCAACAAGAAACCGCCACTCAAGATTGGCACCCGCCTCACACCACCATGCAAGAAAAAGACAATAGGTGGTATATCTTTCTCTGTTCAAGCGGCCAAACTATGGAATTTATTACCCCAAAATATAAGAACCATGGATAGTTATCTTACCTTAAGAAGCCTACTCAAGAGTTGACTTTTTCCTACATAACCACCATACTCATACAGCAATGGAGTGAATATCCCAGTGTACGTAAACATGTTATAATTTATGTGTATTTCTTTATACAAATATGTATCATAACTATTTTATCTTAACATATATACATACTCTTTAGGCCTCTTTAACAAATGTACATTTTACTTCAATGAAGTGTATATATGTATGTATTTGTATGTGTAGGTGTATGTATGTGTATACCTATTATGGATATGTGCATGTTTCTATGTATAGCTATATATGTGTATTTTATTCTGCACCACACATGTCTGTAGGTCATTGGACTGTTTCTATATAAGTTGCTAGATTGAGATGCTTATTAGTCTGTTGTTATTTTATCTGTCACAGTAGGAAAGCATTATCTTAACTATATAGCTACAAGCATTTCACTATTGAAATATTGAGAAAAAATAAAATACTGTTATTAAAGTATAAAAATACATTAACTTAAAATTCTGGAGCTCTTGAAAGCCTATGTTTGTACAGTACATCTTTATATCTCAATATAATATATTCCTTACACATTTATTCCCTTGATTATGTAATCATGTGTCTATATATTTATTACTCTAGTCCTACTGTGCAAGAGACAAAAAACATTTTACTCTCTTGAAAGCTTTACTCTGTCTGACCATCACTCTATACCACTTTCTATCTAACCTCTACCTCTACTCTCTGACTCATCCTCAAACCATTCTACTACAATGACCAACAAACAACCCTTCCCAGACTCTTCCCTCCTCTACCCTTCCAGGCTCACCCTAAACCTCAGTTTACGACTGTGAACTCCCAAACAACCCTACTAAATTCTCCTTCATTTATCTCTCCTTGGACTCATCCCAAACCCCATTTAACTACTATGATCTCCCTAATACCTTTCTACAGAATTTTACATCCTCCACCTCTCCTTCACTCATCCCAAACCTCATCTTACTACTATGATCTCCCAGTTAATACATCTGGATTCTTCCCTCTTCTATCCCTCCATTATTCTATTCAAATCAACTAACAGACTCACATGTCGTCTGCTCAAATTAACTCATACCTCCCTATACTAATAATAATAATGCACTCATATTTCTCTATACTAATCCACCACTAATCCTTTTGGGTTCCGGAGTAGTGAACTACTCGATGAAAATCGTCAGAGCAGTAAGCGCTATATAAATACTGTTACAATTACATTTACAATATAATGGCCACAGGGACCCCATTCCCCCAATGCTCAAGGGCAGCAGTGTCCTCGTGGAGCCAATCCCCTGTGACACTGAGTTGTACTCTGCCTGGGAGATTGCGGCAGGGAATATAAACCTAACTCGCTTCCCGCACTCTCCCTGACATGAAACATAGGTTTGCTCTCACCCGGCAGAGGCATAATAAAACCTTCATCCGCTGGGTGCCAGCAAGCTGATGAAGGGAATGCTTACCAGCACCCAGAAGGGCTACTGGCAGGGGAGTTGCCAGGACCCATTCTGGGGTTCTGGGGTTCCGCCAGTGACCCTAAATTATAGAAATTTATTTGGGTGCCTGAACAGTACCAGGGCACCTATTTGTTGATAAAAAAGTGTAGCCGGTTCCAGCTTGGCCCCACTGCAGGGAACTGGTTACACAGGGTGCTGGGGCCTCCCTGGTGCCCCTCAGAAATAATCATGCCCTGGGTGCCCCAGGTAGGACTGGGACATCCACAAACGAAAGCTGGCAAAAAGAATAAGAAATGAGCTGCTAGAGCCGCTAATTTATTCTTGACTGCTCCTGGCAAGGAGTGCCACATAATGCCCTTCATGGGTTAATTTGCATATCGTTTGATGAATGCTGGTGCCCGAGTCTGGGAAGCAGTGCCTCCAGCATGTTTTTTAAATGTTGTGGTGTGCTACAGGGAGTGCAGCAGCCAATCAAAATATATTTTAAAAATGAACCCTATAATTCTCGGGGTCTATAGAACATCATCTCAAGGAACATTTATGATGTTTTCTTGTATTTCCAGACCGAGAGCCTTTGCTGTGGAATGCAGCGATTCCGTGTCGGTGATTTTATGGCTGTATTATGTAACCTGAGAAATATAAAAAAGACTCTAACATGTTTAATGCTATTTTGAATAAAAATGCTTTAGTTAAATGTTTGATGATAAACATTGCAGTGCATATGGTTTAGGAATGTAATAGTTTTAATGATGATTACTAACATGTCAAAGCTGTTTTGTTAAGGGGGTGAGCTGTTGATAAAACCAATAGGCTTTTATTTGTGTACTGATATCCTGACTCCTTGACAAAGACAATAGGCTTGCCTTTATATATTGATGTGGTGATCTCTTGACCAAGACAGTTTCCTTCTCTTGTATATTAATTGGTCACCTCTTAAAAAAGCTGATAAGTCCAGCTTTTATATCTTGATGGTGACAGATATGAAAAGAACCCTGGAAATTCACTGAAAACACCGGTTAAAGTGACATTATAATTAGTTATGGTAAAAAAGACCTTAGAAATGCTCTGGATAAATGAAGATTAAAGTGATTTTTTAGTCAGGTAAAATATCAGTTAAAATGTTACATTTTAAAGTTAAAAACCACTGAAATTCAGCAGTTACAGTTACCTCAATTAACTTGTGTCTTGAAGTAACTATAACCTACGCCCTTACCATGCACTGCTTGTACCCTCATATATTACATCACTCATGATATGTTAAGTGACTGCATTGATAACATCCTTAATCACAACTGAAATTACATCATTGATAACAACACTGTGCATGGTGTGGGTGCGACTATAGTTATTTTAGGGCATGAGTCATAGTTAACTAAGAAAACTATAACTGGTAAAGTTCAGTGTTTTTTTTGTTTAAAATGTTACGTATTCAGTGAATATATATGTGTGTGTGTGTGTGTGTGTGTACATATATATAATAAATAAATAATGTATTCATACCTGCAGCATTCTTTCTTAATATTATGATTTTCATTTGCTATATGATGATATCTCAATGAGTGCAATGTTATATTCTTATTTCAGATGAATATAGATGACGTTTTATAAAACCTTGGCTCATTTACGATGCTGGACTTACCTCGTTGGTCAGTAAGTCTTTTCATCTTGTGTCCTGATGAATCTGCATTTAACTTCTGATGACACTGAAACATGTTGACTTATTGTTAAGAGCAAATCATGTGAGCCACACATTTAGAGACTTTTCTGACACACACATTTAATAAAGCAGCAGTGTATAGCTGGATTTGCTTTTACATGTTTTTATTTTACGTTTTCTGTGTCCTAGACATATTAACTTATTTTCTTTTTCACATTTCCATTGAAGGGTGAGAGAATAAAGTGGCGCACAAATGTTCTATCCCAATACCTAGTTGAGCCATTGGATGAGGTGCACATGATTTAGATTTTTTCAATTTTTATTAGGGGTTGGCATAAAATTCCACTCTGCTGGTGGAGTTTGCAGAGTTTTGTCCACTCTGCATTCCACTTGGAGTGTGGAATTCAGGCAAAACTCCACCTACTGATCCGTGGTGGAGTTTTTTCCTCATGCGTGGCTCCCAACATTAAGTTGCCAAGCACAAGGGAGAATGTTTGTCCTCTAGTACGATTTTCGGGCTCTAGAATGCCTCCTGTCATGACTTCTCAACTCAGGGGGTTGTGGCTGGTCACAATCATTCGCTTTGAGAAAGCTGTTGCTTGAGTAGAAAATCTACTTGAGTGGCAGAAAGAAGCAGCACCCTCTGGCACGCCGCGTGGTGCCATTTGCACTGATTATACAGTGCGAAACAAGCTACTGGTGCTAAAACCAGCATGAGCAGTGCAGTGTGCCAAATTCCACCTTGCTGAATCTCGCAGAGGTTTTATGTAACTCCACAGAATTCTGCGGAGTGAAACCATGTGAGTTCCCCCGACACTTACTTTTTAACGGCTTCTATTGTTGTCAACACTAATAATAATAAACCCTAGGGCTGCTCCATAAATTACCTTGGACCCTGCCATTTCGTTCATAAAATGCAGCAGACCTCTGGTTCTCTTCTTGTCAAATGTGAAGCAAAGGGACATGGTGACAATCCAATACACACAGTACTGATAATGACACTTTCACGGATTGGCAACTGATTATAAAATTAAAATAAATAAAATAATAAAAACATTTCTCCTAAAATGCAAGAACTGCAAGCAATACTAAAATGAATAAAACTAAATAATTAAACAAAGCATGCCTATCTAGATAACATGGCACAGGCCTGCAAGCTGAAGCTAAGCTAAACTCCTATGCCCAAGCAACTAAACTAGATCCATGACACCCTCCCCTATTGCCAAAGCAGGAGTTTGAAATCCAAAGTCTAAAAACGCTCTAAAACTAAAAATCTAAAAGCAAATTTAAAATCATACATAGCAGATATAATGTCAACAGTGACAAGCAAACCATGCTGGCAGACAGGCCAAATTGAAAGGCTATTTGGTCTCATACTTTATACTTTTTAGAAAAAGCCAATGGTCAAATCAACAATAATCATGGTCTTAGAAAAGGTCTCTGATGTCATCGATGGATACTAGAACCAGAAAGACTCCTCTTTGGTGGGCGATAGATTAATCAAAGGATTAGCACAGGGATTCGTGGAGCAGACATGTGCATGAACCTCAAACGCAGAATGACCTGCAGAGGCAGCACCATCCATTGTGCCAGATGTCGTTGGAGGCAGGAAATCCACAAGCAGTGGCTCATAAGATGCATTGCAAATCAACCTCAGTCTCAAGGGGCATGTCTTTGAATGAACACTTTTCAAGAACATTAACAGATCGTTGTCTGAAGGAGGCATAGGGGGTCATTCTGACCTCGGCGGTAAAAGGCCCTTACCGCCGGTCAGAAGACCGCCATAACACCGCCGCGGTTAACCGCCACGGTCATTCTGACCCACAACGGCCAAACCTCCAAAATTCCGTCCTCCACTGCAGCCCGCCACATCAGCGGGCAGCGAGAAACTGGAGATGACCAAACCTCCACCGTCACGCCAACAGAAATACGCCCATGCCATTAAGACCCACGAATCCACACGGCGGTCATTCAAACGCGGTATTCCATTGGCGCTACACACCGCCGCGGTCAGAATACACACACAGCACCAAAACACAGCCACATTGGACAATTTGAAATACACACACACCTGATACACATACACACACCACTCCCACACAATCAACCAACTATAAAACACACACCCACATCACCCACAAACCCCTGCGACCATAATTACTGAGAGAAGGAGAGAGAGACACAGCAGACAATCCAAAGCAAGACACACTGAGGCACACTACACCATCACACACACCACATAGTAGCACAAAGCACCACTCACCAACATACTTATCATCACATACACCACCCCACACCTCACCCACACCACCCCATGGCACCCCAAAGGCACCCAAGCTTTTCGGACCAAGAACTCCGGGTCATGGTGGAGGAAATCCTAAGAGTGGAACCCCAGCTCTTCGGCTCGCAGGTGCAGCACACCAGTATAGCTAGGAAGGCGGAGCTATGGCAGCGGATCGTGGACAGGGTCAACGCGGTGGGACAGCATCCCAGGAATAGGGAGGACATCCGCAAAAGATGGAACGACCTACGGGGGAAGGTCCGATCGATGGTCTCCAGGCACAACATCGCGGTCCAGAAGACTGGCGGCAGACCCCCACCCACCCCTCCCGAATTCACATCGTGGGAGCAAGACGTCTTGAACATCCTGCATCCTCAGGGCCTCGCAGGAGTAGCCGGAGGAATGGACTCTGGTAAGTCCAATCTCAACTACTATATCCCCCCCACCCCACCAGCATGCCAACCCACACCCCCACCCTCACCCCCAACCCCCCAGCACACATCCTCCCTGACAATGTCTCACCAGCACAACCCACCCATCCCAACACCAACTCCTGCATGCCAACACAAATCATGGGCACCCATCACCTAAGCATGACCACTGCACTAACCCCCCCCCCACTAACTACCCTCACAACACCTCCCTCAAGGGAATGCCTGCACTGGGGGACAAGGGCACCCATAACACGCACGCTATTGCACACACAGAAACAATAACCAAACTCTCTTACCCCATGCAGGACCCGAACGACAACACACCAGCCAGGAGGGTCCAGAAGTGTCCATCCCACCACCGGAACAGGCCCACACTGAGGATAGCAGCTCTGTCGACAGTGAACCTGATGACCAGCCCGGACCATCGGGGACCTCTGGGCAGTCGGTTCCCCTCAGGCAGCCACAGGCCACACCAGACCCGACCCCCTCTGCCAACACCAGCACAGCTCCCACCCAGCGGGCCCATGCCTCTGTCTCTAGGACAGCTCAATCAGCGGTGTGTCTGCCACTACAGGGCACCCAGGCTAACCCAACACCCCAACAACAACAGGGACCTGGGGGCTGTGGTAGCGGGCACACCGTCCAGGGGACAGAGGCCGGGGGAAACCGGGCAGCTCGGAGGGCTGCTGTGCGACAGGGGGGGGAGGAGAGGCCCAGGGAACCCACTCTCCAAGAGGCCCTCACCAACCTCATGGGGGCATACCACCACTCCCAAGAAACGATGGCGACGGTACTGGCCAGGTTCACTGAGATCCAGGCACAGCAGGAGGAACGCTACATGGGGTTCAGGGAGGAGCTGAGAATCATCGGGACCGCAATGGGGACCATCGTCCTGGCCCTCCACAGGATAGAGGACGCGTTGCGGGACCATGGTGCACCACACAGGGCCCCTGTCACTAGCCCGGACCAGGAACAGCCTACCACCTCCGCCGGCGCTAGTGGACAGGAGGTCCCAACACCTCGACAGCCCCCCAGAACCCCACCTCCTGCTGAAGAACAACCACCCCGTAAGAGGAGCCTGAGACCAAAGAAAAAGACAGAGTAGGATGTCAAGACCCCCACCAGCAGGACATACCCCCTCAAGTCTTCCCACTGTCCCACATTGCCACCCTGTCCAACCATGAACTGCCTATGCTCCATCCTTCCACAGGCAAAAGAACAATGCACCTGTGAGACTGAGAACTGGACTCTGCCATGGATATTCCTCCACCCCCACCCATCACCCTTAGAATCACATGTACCGATATCTAGCACTGTAAATAAATCACATTTTGCACACAAATCTGTTTTGAGTCATGCTGTATTATTTACAAATGTATTACATATTACTGTTCAATTTCTGTTCTGTCAATTAGTCATGACAACATACCAATGTCAATACGCTGTATTTCATGGGCGAACCAAGCAGAAGTCAGGTACTGAGTCAGACAGCACTGAGAAGGGAAGGGAAAGGCAAAAATTAATGAAAAACATCTGTCGGGAACTACAGAAAGTACAGATGCAGGAGGCTATAAGCAATTGTGAAATGGCGTGGGTGATTCTTACCTGTGTGTTACTGGAAATACTGTTGTATCACTCTGTCCCTATTGTCTGTGTCGTCCTCAGAGTCTTCCTCCTCTTCACTCTCCACAGGCTCCACGGCTTCTACAACACCACCATCTGGACCATCCTCCTGCAGGAAAGGCACCTGGCGTCGCAAAGCCAGGTTGTGGAGCATACAGCACGCCACGATGATATGGCACACCTTCTTTGGTGAGTACATTAGGGATCCACCTGTCATATGCAGGCACCTAAACCTGGCCTTCAGGAGCCCAAAGGTTCGCTCAATCACCCTCCTAGTACGCCCATGGGCCTCATTGTACCGTTCCTCTGCACTGGTCCTGGGATTCCTCACTGGGGTCAATAGCCACAGCAGGTTGGGGTAACCAGAGTCACCTATTAGCCACACACGCTGTCTCTGTAGCTGTTCCATCACATAGGGAATGCTGCTATTTCGCATAACATACGCGTCATGCACTGACCCTGGGAACTTGGCATTTACATGGGAGATCTACTGGTCAGCCAAACAGACCACCTGGATATTCATTGAATGGTAATTCTTCCTGTTCCTGTACACCTGTTCATCGTCATTTGGGGGGACTAAAGCCACATGGGTCCCATCAATTGCACCAATGATGTTGGGGATGTGTCCAAGGGCATAGAAATCAGCTTTCACTGTAGGCAAATCACCCTCCTCTGGGAAAATGATGTAGCTCCGCATGAGTTTCATCAGGGCAGACAACACTCTGGATAAGATCTTGGAAAACATAGGCTGAGACATCCCAGATGACATGGCCACTGTTGTCTGGAATGAGCCAGTTGCAAAGAAATGGAGGACAGACAGAACCTGCACTAGAGGGGGAATTCCTGTGGGTTGGCGGATGGGGGACATCAGGGCTGGCTCCAGCTGGGCACACAGTTCATGGATGGTGGCTCGGTCAAGTCGGTATCGTAGTATTATGTTGCGTTCTTCCATTGTGGACAGGTCCACCAGCGGCCGGTACACGCGAGGATTCCTCCTTCTCATCGCTAGTCCCAGCGGACGGTGCCTAGGAAGGAGAATATGGAGTACAGAGTCAATCAACTCACAGGTACGTACAACACAGCTTGCACAGTACAGGTAAATGTATGGTTTGATATGTTTGTATGTGTGCCATTGCAAGGCCTAGGCCTGTGTGACGCATTAGAAATTAAGCCATGTGGGCCCTTGAAATGGCCGATGCCTGACCTGTGAAGTGGGACAATGGGATGTGAGGTCACTGCGCTGGCGGGGCACACCGTGGCGGTAGGCGGTCGAAGACCGCTGTGCGAAGACGCATTGGTTAACATTGAAGCCTATGGGTTTCAGGAGCCAATGACAATGTGCGCCGGCGGTCGCGGGACGCACCGCCGCGGTACGCACCGCTGCGGGCGTGACCACCATTTTCTATCTGCTCAATCATTCGAGACCAGATCATCCACAGGAGAGGACCTATACTGCAAGTGCTGCTGTGAACTCGGTCTGGAAGTGGCAATGGCTGCTGCTACTGGTGAAAGGGCCCCCGCCTTCAGTTCAGAAGAGTTGGAGAAGCTCGTGGACGGGGTCCTCCCCCAGTATGCGCTACTCTACGGTCCTCCAGACCAACAGGTGAGTACACTCAGTGCACATTGAATGGGTTATGCCTGTGTGGAGGGGGGGGATGTAAGTTGGTGGGGTGTGGAGGGAATGAGGAGTGCAACGCACGACAGATGAGAGAATGGGAACCATGACAAGGTTGGGGAGGGGGGGGCATGTACTCCAAACGTGCAGATATGTGACGGTTTCTCTTTCCCACCCTGTACATGTCAAACAGGTGAGCGCCCACCAGAAAATCGATATTTGGCGTGCCATCGCCAATGAAGTCCGGAACTTGGGGGTCCACAACAGACGGGGCACCCACTGCCGCAAGAGGTGGGAGGACATCCGCCGCGGAACGAGGAAGACCGCAGAAACACTGCTGGGGATGGCCTCCCGACCTAGGAGGGGTGCCAGTCGCACCATGACCCCCCTGATGTCCCGGATCCTGGCGGTGGCCTACCCTAATTTGGATGGGCGCTTGAGGACAGCACAGCAGACACAAGGGGGTGAGTATCCGCACATTCTCCTATCTGTATGCGCATTGGAGGCGTCTGGGTGGGGGAGGAGGGCTGTGGGTGACATTAGGCCAGGGCGCTCTCTGTAGTGTTGTCCGCCCCCTTAGGCATGGCCCTGTGCCCCCGCCCCCCACCTCTGTAGGGTGCCAAGTGCAGCTACCCATGCTCCAGCATCACACATGTGCGCGTGTGTTGTCCCTAGACCTGTTTGCCTAGTCAGAAGTACTGAGTAGTGTACCCCAAGTTCGCGACTTAGTGCACGAGGCACCTGTGTCTGTCCTCTCCGCAAAGGGTATTGCTAAGGCATGCACTCAACTTTGTTTCATTTCTCCCCCCACCCTAAATCTTTGTCTTCTTGTGTTTTAGCATCATTCGGCGGAGGAGATTTGGCGTCGGAGCAGGAGGGAGCTGCAGGTCACCAGGCCCCGGTGGGCACTGACACAGACACCGAGGGCACCAGTGATCCGGAGGGCGAGGGGAGCACCACAACGGGGGCCGGTGGAGACACCAGCGACACGGACACGTCCTCGTTTGGGAGCTCCCTAGCGGTGGCGGCACCATCTGTGCCCCCCGCAACAACAGGTACAGCCGCCACCCAGCGCACCAGCACCGCCCTCCCAGCGGCCAGGAAGGCGCGCGTCTCCTTCGCCCCAGGCACCTCAGCCCCTGCCTCTGTTACCCCGGCTGCCCTCAGTGCGGAGCTCATTGACCTGGTGAGGACGGTCATTGTTGGGCAGACTACCCTTCTGAATGCCATCCAGGGGGTGGAAAGGGAGGTGCATCGGAGTAATGCCTACCTGGAGGGCATTCATTCGGGTCAGGCTGCCCATCAACGAGCGTTCACTGCTCTGGCCTCAGCACTGACGGCAGCCATTGTCCCTGTCTCCAGTCTCCCTCTTCTATCTGCCTCCACCCTTTCTCTGTCTCCTGTACCTCAACCTATCCCATCCACACCATCAGACCAGCCTGCACACACCTCAACACCCAAGGCCAGCTCATCCAAACATAAGCACCACAGAAAACACAAGCATTCACCCAAGCAACACACAGATGCAGACATATCAACAGTCACTACCACCTCTGTGTCCCCGTCCTCCTCGTCTCCCTCCTCCCTCCCTGTGACGTCTACACTCACACCTGCATGCACCCCAACATCGGCCAGTTCTTCCACCACCAGCAAACCCTCCACTACAGTCCGCACACCTGCAGTCACCACCCCCACTGGCATTTACACGTCCCCTGTGTCCTCTCCCACTGTGTCTGTTACCCCCTCTTCCAAGACACATAAACGCAGGCAGACACCCAAACAACAGCCAACCACCTCACCCTAGCCTACGTCCCAGTCACCTGCACCCAAGGACAGCACACCTGGCTCTCATACAACCACATCCTCCACTTCTCTCACCACTACTCCTACCCCTTACCTTGGTCCCAAGAAAAATTACCTCTCCAGTTTTTACCTCTTTCCCTCCCCCGAACCCCCCCCTCCAAATGGGAAAAGTCCCAAGGGCACCTCAGCCACCACCAGCCCAACTTCTACAGTGCAAGGGGTGCATGGCATTTGGAGTCCACCCTTTGGCGGCAGTAACACTTCGGTGAGCAGCAAGGGGACAGCCAGCCCCCCCCCCAGGCAAGAGGACCCAGAAATTGAAGGGCCGCCGTGAGCGGACAGAGACGGCTGACCCAAGGAGGTGACTCCGGCCACTTCACCGGCCACAGCAGCCAGGGGAGGCAAGGGCCCGAGAGCCCCATCTATGGAGCGGAAGGACAGCAGTGCAGAGAGGACAACCACCAGGAGCGCGGAGCAGGAGGGCCCCACAAGCCCCATCCCGGCTGCAAGGGACGACACCAAAGGGCCCAGGACTCACTCCCCGAAGGGGCCTGACACAGCACGGTCGGAGGGCGAGTGAGCAGGGTGTCCAGGCCAGGTATGACTCCCTTGACATACTGCAAGAGCACCGCTGAACAGGGCCCCGCCGTGAAGACAGGTACCGCTGAACAGGGCCCCGCCGTGCAGAAGAGCACCGCTTAACAGGGCCCCGCCGTGAAGACAGGTACCGCTGAACAGGGCCCCGCCGTGAAGACAGGCACCGCTGAAGCAAGCAAGCAGCGCTGCCTTGGGGATTCTGACCCCCTTCCCGCCAGCCTGTTTCTGGCGGTTTTCACCGCCAGGAAGAGGCTGGCGGGAACGGGTGTTCTGGGGCCCCTGGGGGCCCCTGCACTGCCCATGCCACTGGCATGGGCAGTGCAGGGGTCCCCTAACAGGGCCCAGGGCGGCTTTTCACTGTCTGCTTAGCAGACAGTGAAAAGCGCGATGGGTGCAACTGCACCCGTCACACCGCCGCAACACCGCTGGCTCCATTCGGAGCCGGCTCCTGTGTTGCGGCCGACATTTCCGCTGGGCCGGCGGGCGCTAACTTGCTTAGCGCCCGCCGGCCCAGCGGGAATTTCAGAATGCGGGAAGCGGTATTTTGGCCGCGTGGCGGCCAAATGGTGCTTCTCGCCTGGCGGGCGGCAACCGCCGCCCGGCAGAGTTAGAATGAGGGCCTAAGTTGTTGTTTTACAGCTGCTAAGGTAGAGGAATGTAACCATTGTTGACAAAGTTTACCCACACTGTATGTAGTAACAATACCCGAGTGTTCCCCCAAGACAAAGCTGAGGTCTGGCCTGCTTGTTTTGAAACCCCAGAGAAGTTAACAAAACGTCCCTAGCAACCATTTGTGTCCCTTGACCACAATAACCACCCACCGGCACTTGAAAGTGAGGAATTAAAGATACCACTCTGAACCCAAACCTTAGTTGATCTTCAGTGACAATTAAAAGTATTTGCCAATTGTGAAATTTAGCTGGTGTGAGGATCTTGGGTGCTTTCACTTATTTTATTTTTGCTTACCCCAAGCATGATGTTTGTTGGACGGTTTCATTAAAAAATATAGGGGGTCATTCCGACCCTGGCGGTAAATACCGCCAGGGCCGGGGACCGCGGGAGCACCGCCAACAGGCTGGCGGTGCTCCCTTGGGCATTCTGACCGCGGCGGTTCGGCCGCAGTCAGAACAGGAAAACCGGCGGTCTCCCGCTGGTTTTCCTCTGCCCTGGGAATCCCCCATGGCGGCGCAGCTTGCTGCGCCGCCATGGGGGATTCCGACCCCCTCACCACCATACTGTTCCTGGCGGTTCCGCCCGCCAGGAACAGGATGGCGGTGAGGGGTGTCGTGGGGCCCCTGGGGGCCCCTGCAGTGCCCATGCCAATGGCATGGGCACTGCAGGGGCCCCCGTAAGAGGGCCCCACTTTGTATTTCAGTGTCTGCATTGCAGACACTGAAATACGCGATGGGTGCCACTGCACCCGTCGCACACCCTCCACTCCGCCGGCTCCATTCGGAGCCGGCATCCTCATGGAGGGCTGTTTCCCACTGGGCTGGTGGGCGGCCTTTTGGCGGTCGCCCGCCAGCCCAGTGGGAAACCCAGAATGACCGCCACGGTCTTTTGACCGCGGTACGGTCTTCTGGCGGTTCCCTCCAGGCGGGCGGCTCCCGCCGCCTGCCGGGGTCAGAATGACCCCCATAATTTGCAAGGGTATAAGGCATGCCCTAAACAGAGCTTTCCTACCCTGTATGTGTCAATCTTTTGTTCCCCATACATTTTTCACATCAATAGTGTTCTCTCAAAACTCGTAGCCCTCAATAGCAAGTCAGGAAACAAAGGAGTCTGAGTAAATCAGTTTTGTGTCGGTTAGCACTATTTTCCTCATTTTGGAAGGCTCAGCATTTCTAGTGCCATGCCCAGTGAAATATGCAAACTTTTCTATATGTGTCTGGGAGCTCCCCACAGGTGGAGTCAGACAATGTTCCCTTTGTGTGTAATTGAAAACTGATCTGTGTTTACTAGCTCAGTGCAGAAAGTCCCCAATGGTTGTAACAGAACATTCCTCCATAATTCGCTGTGTTCATATACACATCTTCACTTTCAAATACAATGTAGTAGTCTATCTCAGCAAACGTAGAATCAGCTGTTTTAATGTCCCAGTCATCGGAAACAACACCTGGTGTAATATCACCAGTCATTGATAATTTGAATGACCTCAGCAGGACCATGTATATGTCAAAGGGTACTTTATCCCAAACAGTCCCATCAGGGATCAGAACTACTGAAATGTTCACAAGGGACAAGTCTCTTTGAACTTTATGGGAAGATAACTAAGATATTAAAACCTCATTGCCAGGCTCAACTGCAGAGAGTTAAGGTAGATAATGACCATTTATCTAAAGAAAGAAAACAATGACAAAACCAATCCAAAGCAGAGAGACAAACAATGTCAACATTATCCACAGATAATGCCATGGAGAAACCAAACAGTTATTTTTAACCTATACATACAGCTTACATGTCTTTGATACAGTTTATGTTGTAGAAGCAGATGAGTCAGAAGAATAGTAATCAATATCTATTAAGTAACCAGAAGCAGTCTGTGCCAGTGCAGAGGTGGTGGATGCATCCACTTGCTGTGGAGGTTAATAATAGACAATACCATCTGCCTGTGTTGAATTGGAGTAGTATAGTTCCACATCTTTTGTCGTGTCAATGAAATGGTGACTAGAGTCAGCAGAAGCTCATTCTCCTCCCTCCCCATGCTCAAGGAGGCAATCATGTCATTGTTGTACAAATTGGTGCTTGCAGAAATGTTGTTTGCTGATTTGGCAGCTTCATCAGCCAGTGTAAACACATTGATGGCCCAATGTATGTACAACATGAGCCTCAGGTAGTCTGTCCTTAAGATCAGCTACCCCCCCTCAGCGTTCTGTGTTTAATGGTGCTCCCCTTGGAATGTCTGAACCCGTTCAAACGCCAATGATTGAGATAATCATTGTAGGATTGGAAACAGTAATATGAATCACACACAATTAGTGTGGGCTGTTCCAGATCCGGATCTGTATATTCCAATGTCAGGATTAGAGCCCTAAGCTTGGCAAGCTGTGCAGTTCAGTCCTCTAAGGTATGCATGTAGGTATTTTGAGGGTGGAATGCACCATCTCTTATTACTCAACTTAGGGCTGCGCAAGCGGCTGAACACTGATGTTAAGTACCTACACCTGGTTGTGCTGAACCAGCAGTGTAAATGATAGTCTGTTATTGATCAAGTGGTAGTATGTTAGTAGGTGTGGGGTGCTTCTGCTCATATTGTAGAAATTCTTGTGTTTGTAATTTTTTATCAAAAATGTAATCAACATCAGTGGCAGTCAGGGAGATTGCCCATTGAATCCAGCGTGGATGTAATGCTTTAGTGTTAGGAATGCTTGCTTTGGAAACAGCCTCCAAGGCTGGCACCGGGGAACGACAATATTGTGTTTCCCTTGGGCTAGTGGCCTCTCCTTTATGAGAGCCATTTGCATAGCAGTTAGTATCTAGTCTGTGGATGCAAAATGTTGTTCTGCAAATGAGTACAAATGGGAGTTGTATGCTATGGGTACCGTGTCACCGTCATTGAAAGTGGCATGGGTGAACCTGTTGGCACCAGCAATTAATCTAATGACCAAATTTGTTTTGTTGTTGTGTATGTGTAAGTGTTTTACTTCTAACATGTCCTGCTGAAGCTCTCTGAGGATGCATGTATGTTCAAGAGTCCAATTTGTGTTTGAAAAATCTGGACAAATTAAGTCATAAAGAGGTTTTATACATTGTGCATAGTCAGGTATGTATGCTTTGCCAAAATTGAAGAAATCCAGCAGTGACTGCAGTTTCATTATGGTATTTGGTGTTTGAGGTTGTGCACATTTCTCTAGAAAGTGAGGAGCAAGGCTCTTTGCTTCATCTGTTAACTCGTATCCCAGGAATAGGACACTGAGAAAGCAGTTTTTGTTTTCTTGAAATTTAATTTATAGCCCTGGGCAGCGGATCCAAGAACGATCCGATCGACCCTGGCAAGATGAATATTGAGGTCGTTGTCTGTGAGATAAATATCAGCCACATAGGACAATGCTTCAGGGTCAATATCATGTAATAATGATGTTAAAAGGGCTGAAAACGTCCCTGGATTGTTCTTATACCCCTGATGCAAACGACAAAAGTGCCAATGCGAGTCTAATGTGCTAAAAGTGCTAAGATCCCAACTTTCAGGTGCTAGATATTGGCAGAAAAACACATTGGACATATCCAAGGCTGTTTTGTATTTTTTATGCACTATATTATTAATTAATGCTATGCTGGGTGCATTTTTTATTGCATATGTGCATGTGTGACTATTTAGATGTCTACAATCTAAAACTACTCTATATGAGTGGTCTGGTTTTGCAACAGGGAATAATGAGTTATTCATTGAAGAGACACAGGATTCAATTACTCGCTGGTACTCGAGTTGTGTGAGAATCTCTCTCACTGTGGTTTCAGTCTCAAATTTAATGGGATATTGAGGTTGGGGCTCAGATGTGAACCTAAGCGGTATTACATAGTTGGGGGATTCTTTTTCACATGTGGAAGGGCGTCATTGAACCACGTTTGGTGGTCATGATAAGAAAGTGGTGTTTCTAAGTGTTGATAAGCTCGGTACCGCTGTGGTACGTTTGCTATTCTATAAGTGTGAAATATATATGAATTGTCATTTAGTTCAGGAACGGTGACCCAAGAGTAAAATGTTTCCTGTTTGGTATGCTTCATGAGCTTCCACAACAAATATCACTTCCTTGCCCGCAAGCTAAGCCATTGGTGAGGAAAAGCTGCGTAAGTGCTTGTCTGCAGTTTTCTGGGATGTTTATGGCATTTGCCTTGTTAAGGAAAGAGTATCAGAGTTGGGAACACCAATGAGGTAATAAATCCTTTTTAATGTTCAAGCTTGAACAACATACAGTCGAGATAGGTACTCCCTATTCAGCTGAGGAGGATTGTCCCTAAGACAACAGACATCTCTGTATAATGGTACTTAGGGTACCTTAATGTGTGTGAGACAGAGCTACTCAGGAGAATTGTAAATTAGTGCCTACACCATCGCTGGTGGCACCGTGTTGTAAGGGCCCTTGTATCTCTACAAGACTGCTGGATTAGCCACAGCAGCACCTCTGGTTGTAGGTGACTGAGTCACTCCCACACCAGATGGCAGCTGTTGACCCAACCCTTCCAGGTTTCTAGCAGTACTTCACCAAAACACAAACAGCAAAGGTGATTTCTGGCAGCCTAGTTCATGCTCTGAAATCCTCTCTGGGAAATCGTCGTGCAACAAGTCTTACCCTTTTCTTTCATTAGAAATGAGTCTCTTACAGACACACACAGGCAAAAAAAGAAGATGCAGGACTGTTTTCAATATATTTATTGAAAAGATGGCAATCAGTGATAAAATGCTTGAGCTGCAATGATTATGATATTGACAAGAGACAAAATCAGGATTGTGAGAATAAGCAACATGAATATAAACAATCCCACCATTTTGCAATACACATGAATATACAAATTCCTCTCTAAAGCATATTTCCTACCCTAAAAAGAGCAAGGCATGATAGACCTAATATGCCCAAGCCATGTCCATGAGAACGCCCAACTCCCTTAACCTTAGAACAAGGTCGGCCTCAAGTCTCCAAATCAGGCGGTGTAGAGGCACAAAAGCTGAGGTCCGCTGCAAAGTGATGTGCAGTATTGATGGAATGGAACCCCTTCTAATGACCTTGGTCTCACAGGGTGTTTTTATGAGGCCCATGTTATTGTCCGTGCAGACATCCTGATGTGGTTATGTACCTAAATTCTAGACTGCGTGCGTCAACGTGGATCAGCAATATCATAACAAACATGCCTGACATGTTCACCTTTTGTTCTTGTCTAATGTGAAGCAAAGGGACATGATGACAATCCAATACGTACATCACTAATAATGACGATTTCACAGAATTGCAACTGATTATCAAATAAAAGCATTTGTCCTAATATGCAAGAACTGCAAGCAATGTTAAAATGAATTAAACTGAATAACAAAACAGAGAATGTTTATCTAAGTAAAAGAGCACAGGCCTGCAAGTCCAAGCTAGGCTAAACTCCTATACCCAAGCAACTAAAATGGATCAAATCAAATCAAATCAATAACATTTATAAAGCGCGCTACTCACCCGTGCGGGTCTCAAGGCGCTAGGGGGAAGGGGTTACTGCTGCTCGAAGAGCCAGGTCTTGAGAAGTCTCCGGAATGCGGAGTGGTCCTGGGTGGTCCTGAGGATGGTGGGGAGGGTGTTCCAAGTCTTGGCCGCCAGGTAGGAGAAGGACCTCCCACCCGCCGTGGAGCGGCGGATGCGAGGGACGGCGGCGAGCGCGAGGCTGGTGGAGCGGAGAAGACGGGTGGGAGCGTAGAAGCTGAGGCGACGGTTGAGGTATTCTGGTCCCTTGTTGTGCAGGGCTTTGTGTGCGTGGGTGAGGAGACGGAAGGTGATCCTTTTGCTGACGGGAAGCCAGTGCAGGTGTCTCAGGTGTGCGGAGATGTGGCTGTTTCGGGGTATGTTGAGGATGAGGCGGGCGGAGGCGTTCTGAATTCGTTGCAGATGTTTCTGGAGTTTAGCGGTGGTTCCAGCGTAAAGGGTGTTGCCGTAGTCCAGGCGGCTCGTGACGAGGGCGTGGGTCACGGTCTTTCTGGTGTCGGCGGGGATCCAGCGGAAGATCTTTTGGAGCATGCGGAGGGTGAGGAAGCAGGAGGATGATACGGCGTTGACTTGTTTGGTCATGGTGAGAAGAGGGTCCAAGATGAAGCCGAGGTTGCATGCGTGGTCTGAGGGGGTCGGTGCGGTGCCCAGGGCCGTGGGCCACCAGGAGTCGTCCCAGGCGGTCGGGGTGTTACCGAGGATGAGGACTTCCGTTTTGTCTGAGTTCAGTTTCAGACGGCTGAGTTTCATCCAATCTGCAACGTCCTTCATTCCATCTTGCAGGTTGGTCTTGGCGCTGGTGGGGTCCTTGGTGAGGGAAAGTATCAGTTGAATGTCGTCGGCGTAGGAGGTGATGATGATGCTGTGTTTGCGTACGATGTTGGTGAGGGGGCTCATGTAGACATTGAAGAGTGTCGGGCTGAGCGAGGAGCCTTGTGGGACGCCGCAAATGATCTCGGTGGGGTCTGAGCGAAAAGGTGGAAGGTAGACTCTTTGGGAGCGGTTGGAGAGGAAGGAGGCGATCCAGTCCAGGCCTTGGATCCCGGTGGAGCGGAAGCGGGTTATTAGGGTGCGGTGACAGACGGTGTTGAAGGCAGCCGAGAGGTCGAGGAGGATGAGGGCAACTGTTTCTACGTTGTCCATCAGGGTTCTGATGTCGTCTGTGACTGAGATGAGGGCGGTTTCTGTGCTGTGGTTGACTCGGAATCCGGACTGAGAGGGGTCGAGAAGGTTGTTGTCTTCAAGGAAGTTGGTAAGCTGCTTGTTGACGGTCTTCTCCATGACTTTGGCAGGGAAGGGGAGGAGTGAGATGGGGCGGACGTTCTTCAGGTCGCTTGGGTCAGCTGTAGGTTTCTTCAGTAGGGCGTTGACTTCAGCGTGTTTCCAGCTCTCGGGGAAGGTGGCAGACGAAAACGAGGTGTTGATGATGGTCTGGAGGTGCGGGGCATTGATGTTGTCGGCTTTATTGAAGATGAAGTGTGGGCAGGGGTCCGAGGGGGCACCGGAGTGAATGGAGTTCATGGTGGCTTTGGTCTCTTCTGTGTTGATGTGGGTCCAGGCGTTGAGGGTGATGGCTAGGGGTGTGGGTTCTGTGGTGGTCGGCTGGGTCTGGTGTCCCTAGCTGTCGTGTAGGTCGGTAATCTTACGATGGAAGAAGGTGGCGAGAGAGTTGCAAAGGTCTTGTGAGGGCGTGATGGCGTTGGCGTTGGGGTTGGAGAGCTCTTTAACGATGTTGAAGAGTTCTCTGCTGTTGTGGCTGTTTTTGTCCAGTCTGTCTGTGAAGAAATTCCTTTTGGCTGCGCGGATCAGGTGATGGTGTTCGCGGGTGGCGTTCTTGAGGGCAGTCATTTTGTCTGCGGTGTGGTCCTTACGCCAAGCTTTCTTGAGGGTGTGACAAGTTTTCTTTGATTCCTTAAGGGTGTCAGAGAACCAGAGAGGTTATTTGGTGTTGGACTGTCTTGGAGGGCGTCTGAGGGGAGCGAGGTTGTCTGCGCAGTTGGTGATCCAGTTCGTGAGGCTGAGGGCTGCGTCGTTGGGGTCGGCGGAGAAGGTGGGTTGGTTGTCGATGAGGGTGGAGAGAAGCTGTTCTTCGGGGATTTTGTTCCACTGTCGACGTGGGATGGGTTGTGTGCGGAGGTGGCTAGTCTCGCGTCGGAAGGTGAAGTGGACACATCTGTGGTCAGTCCAGTGTAGAGCGGAGGCGTGGCTGAAGGATACGTGTTTGCTGGCGGAGAAGATGGGGTCGATCGTGTGTCCGGCGATGTGGGTGGGGGTGTTCACCAGTTGCTTGAGGCCGAGGTTGGTGAGGTTGTCGAGCAGGGCGGTGGTGTTGGGGTCGTTGTTCTGTTCCAGATGGAAGTTGAGGTCGCCGAGGAGGATGTAGTCCAGCGAGGCGCGGGCGTGCGGGGAGATGAAGTTGGTGATGGAGTCGCTGAAGAGGGCGCGCGGTCTGGGGGGGCGGTAGATGAGGGATCCTCTGAGGGTGGTCCTGGGGTCTGTGCAGATCTGGAAGTGCAGGTGTTCGGCGGCGAAGGGGGTGTCTTCGGTGGAGGTGGTGACGTTGATGGAGTCTTTGAAGACGATGGCGATTCCTCCTCCTACTTGGTTGGTGCGGTCTTTCCTGGAAATCTTGTAGCCTTCGGGGATGGCAATGGCGATGTCGGGGGCCGAGGAGGCGTTCATCCAGGTCTCAGTGATGAAGGCGACGTCTGGTGCGGTGGAGTCCAGGAGGTCCCAGAGTTCAACGGCGTGCTTGTGGACGGATCGTGCGTTGATCAGGATGCATTTGAGGTGGTTGATCGCGCGTGGGCTGGCGGTCGTGGTGGTTTCGTGGTGGAAGGTAAGTTTGCAGGTGTGACATGCGAAGGGTCCATGGGTACGTTTGGGGTTGGCTTGGAAGCAGGTGCTGGAACGCCCTGTGTTGAGGGCGTGGAGGGTGATGGGGCCGTAGCGGTGCAGCGGGGTGTGGGAGTGCTGAGGGCCAGGGGTCGTGGCGCTGGGCGCGGGCCAGGCACGGACGGGCGCAGACGGGCTTGCCTTTGGCGTGCCTTCGGCGCGCCAGCGGCGCGGTCGCGCAGCGGCCTCCATAAGAGGGAGGAGGGGGGGAGGGGTCAGCTGGGGGCGGGGGACGGGAGTGGGGCGACGAATGGGAGCTGGGGGGGCGGGGGCGTGCAGGAGGTGGCGGCGGGAAAGCGGAGAGAGCGGGGACAGGTAGAGGGGAGAAAAGATGGGGGAGGGGGGTTAAGGGTGGCGGGGAGTTTAGGAAGAATTTTAGGAGGAAAGTTAGGAAGATAGGGGAGGGGGGTTACAGAGGTGGAGGTGAGTGAGGGTGAGAGATAGAAGATAGGGGGTTACAGAGGTGGATGTGGAGGTGAGTGAGGGTGAGAGATAGAAGGGTAAACGGATAGGAAGATAGGGGGGGTTACAGAGGAGGTGGCGAGTGAGGGATAAAGATAGAAAGATAGGTAGATAGGGGAGTTACAGAGGGGGTGGCGAGTGATGGAGGTCAGAGAGACGAGTCAGGAGCAGGAGGGCAGACGCGGGAAGATCCAAGAAGAAGGTGAAAGAAGAAGAGGAGCAGAAGAGAGAAGAGCAGAAGAGAGAAGATCATAGAAGAAGGTAAAGAAGAAGAGGAGCGGAAGATCAGAAGAGAGAAGATCACAGAAGAAGGTAAAGAAGAAGAGGAGCGGAAGATCAGAAGAGAGAAGATCACAGAAGAAGGTAAAGAAGAAGAGGAGCAGAAGAGCAGAAGAGAGAAGATCACAGAAGAAGGTAAAGAAGAAGAGGAGGGACGAGCAGCAGAGAGAAGAGCCAAGAAGAGGGACACAGAAGAAGAAAGCACATGCAGGTCGCGGTGCAGAGGAGAGAGAAAGAAGCACACAGGAGAAGAACACGGATGAAGACAGAAGACGGGGAGCAGGGAAGAAAGAAGAGTACAGATGAAGAATACAGAAGAGCGCAGAGGAAGATCAGAGATGAAGAAAAGAAGCAGGAGAGGAGGTGAGTAGCGCGGGGCAGGGCGAGGGGCTGGGCGGTGGGGGGGGGTACTTACTGTGAATTTGCTAGGCTTGCTAGGAGGTCTCAGGAGCCTGGGCTGGTGGAGCTGCAGCGGCAGGGGGAGCGACCTACCCTTGGGTCAAGGGTCGCTAACTCTGTCGCGCAGCAGCCGCCATAAGAGGGAGGAGGGGGGGAGGGGTCTGCTGGGGGCGGGGGACGGGAGTGGGGCGACGAATGGGAGCTGGGGGGGCGGGGCGTGCAGGAGGTGGCGGCGGGAAAGCGGATGGAGGGGGGACAGGTAGAGGGGAGAAAAGATGGGGGAGGGGGGTTAAGGGTGGCGGGAGTTTAGGAAGAAAGTTTAGGAGGAAAGTTAGGAAGATAGGGGAGGGGGGGTTACAGAGGTGGAGGTGAGTGAGGGTGAGAGATAGAAGATAGGGGGTTACAGAGGTGGAGGTGGAGGTGAGTGAGGGTGAGAGATAGAAGGGTAAACGGATAGGAAGATGGGGGGGTTACAGAGGAGGTGGCGAGTGAGGGAAAAATATAGAAAGATAGGTAGATAGGGGCGTTACAGAGGGGGTGGCGAGTGAGGGAGGTCAGAGAGACGAGTCAGAAGCAGGAGGGCAGACGCTGGAAGATCCAAGAAGAAGGTGAAAGAAGAAGAGGAGCAGAAGAGAGAAGAGCAGAAGAGAGAACATCACAGAAGAAGGTAAAGAAGAAGAGGAGCGGAAGATCAGAAGAGAGAAGATCACAGAAGAAGGTAAAGAAGAAGAGGAGCAGAAGAGCAGAAGAGAGAAGATCACAGAAGAAGGTAAAGAAGAAGAGGAGCAGAAGAGCAGAAGAGAGAAGATCACAGAAGAAGGTAAAGAAGAAGAGGAGCGACGAGCAGCAGAGAGAAGAGCCAAGAAGAGGGACACAGAAGAAGAAAGCACACGCAGGTCGCGGTGCAGAGGAGAGAGAAAGAAGCACACAGGAGAAGAACACAGATGAAGACAGAAGACGGGGAGCAGGGAAGAAAGAAGAGTACAGATGAAGAATACAGAAGAGCTCAGAGGAAGATCAGAGATGAAGAAAAGAAGCAGAAGAGGAGGTGAGTAGCGTGGGGCAGGGCGAGGGGCTGGGCGGTGGGGGGGGGGGTACTTACTGTGAATTCGCTGGGCTTGCTAGGAGGTCTCAGGAGCCTGGGCTGGTGGAGCTCAAGCGGCAGGGGGAGCGACCTACCCTTGGGTCACAACAGTATAGATGCATTACTTGTGTCTTTCCACGCCTCATTTTTTTAAAGTGCTATTATTTTCTTTGTGCTTAAGCACACTACCAGAGTGTGTCTTTCTATGCTGTTTCCCTTGTATACTTCTTCCCCTTTGATGTTCCTTTAGCCTGCTGACTCATTGCTGTCTGTTGTGTTACCACCACCCATCATCCCTTGTTGTCTATGTTGCCACCCCACCCATCATCCCTCTGTTGTCCTTTTTGCCCCCACCACCCACCCTCTCTTTGTTGTTCATGTTGCTCCCACCGCATGTCCTCCCTCCATTTTCCATGTAGCCCTCTCCATCTGCTCCCCCTCCATTGTCTGTGTTGGCTCTCACACCTGCCCTCCCTTCATTGTCTGTGTTGCCTCTTGCACCCACTTTGCTCTACCCAACTCCACCTCCAAATGTCTGTGTTGCCCATGCCACCTACGCTCTTTCTGTTGTCTGTGTTGTCTGTGTTGTTCTTTGTGTTGCTCCTGCCATCTGCACTCTGCTTTCCATGTTACAACCAACCTGTCATACGAAAAAAACCTGTGATGTGACCAGCGCTAGCTGTGTCATAGAAGTATTTATCCACACCCTTTGGTATTTGCGTGTCCCCACACAGACATTCTCCCTTCCACCATCAATAAGAAAACTGCTCTGTCTGCATCATAGCCATGCAATGGGGCTCGCATTTTCTCGACTTAGATCTATTAGCATTGTAAAGTCCTTACCAGACTTTTCTTTCCACATAAATTGAAAATAAAAAGTAATACAGTTGTACATAAGAGACCCAATTTAAAGCTCTACGCCATGAGCATGAGCGTGAGGGAGTAAACAAAAGGAAACAGAAGTTCCCCTCACAGTCAAATGTATCAGCAGTTATGCAATTATCCATGTAACAGGGTTGATGTCATGCAAAGCACTCAACTACTACCCAGAGAGATCACGCTGGGTAGGAAATAAAAAGAAAAAGGGGTCCAGAAGTCATGAGGAAAACATGAAGCCTCGTATGTTTTCAGTAGTTGGTGTGGTGCGCTCGAGGAGGGTTAAACACCGGAAAAGGCATGACGTGTGCATGCCTTTCACAAATTAAATCAAGCTATTTTTAAAAGGCAAGCCCACGAACCAACAAAGATGATAGGCGTGCGGTGGGCGTGGTTAAAAGCCCACAGAGAGATTACAGCAGGCTAGAGCGCTTGCCTGCTCACCCCTAAACACTGCTATGTCTGCATCATAGTCGTAACTTGTATCCGCTCTGCTTTACAACAGGGCTAATAACATTGACAATGCCAATACTTTGCATAGGCGAGACCCAGTCACGGCTCGTGGAGCACGGAAGTGATGAGGCACTGCGCCAGAGGGGGAGGGGGGAATAAACATTTAACGAATAATTAAAAAACACACTTACCTCGATAGCTGCCGCCGCACCGCTCCATCCGCTCCTCTGCTGCAAGCATAGTCTGCCCTGCTCCAGTCCTGACACTGCCCAGAGCAGCGTTAGTATTGGCTGGGACTGCCCAGGCAGAATGGAAGACTGTACATGCTCTCTCCAGCTGAGATGGCCGACCAAGCATACGTGCTCAGTGAGTAGGAGTGCTATGCACGCCCCCTCACTGCTCGTCACCCCTGTGACCCCACCCCTTTGCCAGAAAATGATAATAAACTCAGTTTGTTATCGTTTTCTGGTAAAGGTTTTGCAGCTGCTGCTCCTGGTGGGGGAGGGCCCGACGCTCCTCTGCCCTAAAGGACCTAGTGAGACCTATTGGCTTTGCCTGTGCTTGTTTATGTATGATTCTCTAGGATAGTGCTAAAACAACTTTACATTGACAGTTTCCCTTTGGTGTTGTGAAAGCAAGGGTTGTTCGTCAAACGAAACTTGAAAGACCTTCACCAGGCCTGAAACAATGACCTCACTGTTTGTTATTTTAAATGCTATCACCTTCCTGAGACAGGCTATAAATGAAATGTGCTTCCTCGTTGTACTGTCTGCATTACTTTTGCTGCCAAACATGACAATATTTTGTTGAATCACATCAGTTAAGTGTGCCATGAATCTAGTAAGCAGGGCCCTTTTATTCTCACAAAAAACAATCCTGTGCCAGTCAAGTTACACAGCCTCATAATATGCAAGCAGGACAGCCGCCGACGTCTTCCGCAACACCACTGTAATCAAATGCATTCAAGTGCCATCTGTGTTATAGGCTTCTAGATAACATCTCACAGAGCCCTACAGACACGCATTGTATACGACTGATTTTAGTGCGAACTTGGAACTGATCTGCTTATGCATCAGGCCCTGTCACAATAATATTATAATTCACACTTATCTTTAATATAAGTATATATATTATACTTTCAAAAGACGATGTCTATTTAAAAGCGACATCCACTTGGACAAATAAAATACATTGTCAATTATTTTGGGTGGGGGCTTGGATTAAAATCAAAGATTAATAATTGTATGTTGCATTGAATTTATTGATGAACACAAGCAAGATAAGCCCCTGCTTTTGCTTTATTGACGGTTAAAAGCATGTGCTCTTATTTGAGCGTCATCTGAATTCCTATAATATAATATGGATCTAATCTAAGTCAACCTTGTGCAGAAAGCCATAGACATGGCAAAATGTAACAACGCCATTTGCACGTACTTACCAGGGGGCTTGTAAAAATGTAACATTTGAACAGCACAGTGGATTTTATTGTCAAACTCTAACAAACGGCTATATATACACGTTTTCGCAATATCTATGTGTTGCACAAAATTATAATTTTGAAATTCCTGATTATTAGTTGCGAGAAGGTTCGAACCAAACTGAAAATCCAGAGTTTAGTTTCGTAAAACACAGTTTCCCTGAGAAAACATTGGACAATTGTACAATAGTACAAGACTGGAGGGTTTCCACCAGAGGTGAGATTACGTTTTTAAACAGCATCAAAATAACATTAAAATGCGAAAGCAAAGATAATTACATTTCCTGAAGAAACTGACAAAAAGCACCCTTAAGAATAATGGGGGTACAAAATACAGTATTAGTCTCCTGCAGTAATACAAGCAGTCACCAGAGGTTGAACTTGCACTAAAACATAAAGGCAGTTACCAGCAGTGTTTAGGATTGCGGGAGCCGGAAGGAGAGTGGCTGAGTCAGTTGCCTTACGGTCTGGTATAGTGAAGTGCTTGCAGTTTTCCCCGCAGTTAGCTCGGATGCCCAGCCAAATATCAAAACAATGACAAGCCTCTGTACCAATTATTTTGGTAACAGCCAGAGTCCAGTCTCCATGACCTGGAGTGTTCTTTAAAGGTATCCTTTTTCTCCACCGGAGGGACACATTTGACTCTTACCTGCTTCCTTCGTGCTGCCTCCAAGGTTTACAATGTCTTCAGATGTGAGATATCTTTTACCTGGACAGTCCTAAACCTATCTTACAGCTATGAGCATCCTCCAGGGGACCACATCACAAGTGGCTATAAAAGACAGTCTCAGGCATCTTTACAGCCCTTGCCTCCCCACAGTCCAGCCCACTAGTCATCTCGTTCCAGAGAAAGATTACATTTTACACCATTATGTCCAGAAACTTCAGGGACTATATTTTCGGACCATTGAGAAGTACTTCCAAAGCTTGAGTAAAAGGAGAAGTAGGATCGAAGGACTAAGGCGGTCATTCTGACCGCGGCGGATGGCGGTCGCCACCCGCCAAGCGGTTCCCACCGAAAGACCGCACCGCGGTCATAAGACCGCGGCGGCCATTCCGGCTTTCCTGCTGGGCCGGCGGGCGACCGCCAGAAGACCGCCGGCTGGCCCCGCGGGACAGCCCCTTCAACAATGAAGCCGGCTCGGAATGGAGCCGGCGGAGTTGAAGGGGTGCGACGGGTGCAGTGGCACCGTCGCGATTTTCACTGTCTGCTAAGCAGACAGTGAAAATCTTTGTGGGGCCCTGTTAGGGGGCCCCTGCATTGCCCATGCCAGTGGCATGGGCAGTGCAGGGGCCCTCAGGGGCCCCACGGCACCCGTTCCCGCCATCCTGGTTCTGGCGGTGGAGACCGCCAGAAACAGGCTGGCGGGAAGGCGGTCGGAATCCCCATGGCGGTGCTGCTTGCAGCGCCGCCATGGCGGGTTCCCTGGGCCAGCGGGAAACCCGCGGGAAACCCGCCGGCTCCCCTTTTCCGACCGCGGCTTTACCGCCGCGGTCAGAATCGCCCAGGAAGCACCGCCAGCCTGTTGGCGGTGCTTCCACCGCACTCCGCCATGGCGGTCATCGACCGCCAAGGTCAGAATGACCCCCTAATTCCTTCCGCAGGTAGACACCGAAATCATGTTGTCCCTCTTCTCACTTTCTGCAACTTCAGATATCTTCTGTAATGTTTGTGCAGGAATCCTTTCTAATAGGTGTTATTAGCCAGGGATTTGTGTTAACTCCAAACCCAACCCCAATAAGGTTGTGTCAGTAAAACTAACCTCCTATTTTAGTAGTTCTAATTGCCTCATTAAAAAAGAGTCTTAGAAACACTTTCCTTGAGTGTCTTTCATGATGGCAGGGAAACTAGTCTTTGTATGTGTAGCTCTGATTCACCACACATAAGGGCATATTTAGAAGAAAGTGGCGCATCAGCTATGGTGTGCTACTTTTCTTGCATCCCCTGTACCCTCCTAATGTCACCATGTGTGAGAAAACGCCGCTTTTGTCATGGTTAGCCCCCACTTTTTGCCTGGTATTTGATGTAGTCTCAAAGTTGTTAGTGCCCAGGGCCCCTGCCAACCAGGTTCCCTGGGCCAAATCTCTTTCCCTAAAACTGTTGTGATGCAGTTGGCACAATTGGCAACACCTTTAGCTGCCACTATAAGTCCCTAGTAAATGGTACTTAGGTATCCAGGGCATGGGGTACTAAAGAAAGGCCCCTGAGGGCGGCAGCACAGATTGTGCCACTCTCTAAGGCCATGCATCTAGATGCACCCAGCCCTGCCATTGCAGGCTGAGTGTTCTGATACAATCCTAAAATGCAAACTCAACATGGCACAGAGCCTGTGTGCCCTGTCGACTATACACTGCATCCAATATAGGTAAGTCACACCTCCGACAGACCTTCTAGCCCTAAGGGAGGGTGCACTATTTTATATGTGTGGGAATAGATGCATGAGCAATATGCCCCTACTGTATCCTTGCCAAACCTGGGACATAGTAAGTGAACCGAGAGGCCATTTTAAATGCATGTGCTGGACACTGGTCAGTACGACTTTCACAGCTATGTGATGACCACTCTGAACCCTGGGTTGTTTGGTATCAAACAACTCAGAATGATAAATCCAAACTGGTACCAGTATTGGATTTACAAAATGTACCCAGGGGTCACCTTAAAGATGCCCTCTGCAAAAGCTAACTACTCTGGCATGGTAGCTGGCCAGTTACAACCAGCCTGCCACCACCAGATAAGATTCTGAAACCCGGGGTCAGAGATCCTGCTCTCTGGCTCCAGAACAAAGCCCTTCCTGGGCAGAGGAGCTATCACAACTCCCCCCAGGATTGTGCACTGCCCTTGAAACTCAACCCCAAGATTGCTGCTAGAAGCAGATGTCCATCCCCATTGCACACCCCCACTTTTGGTGGGAGCAATGGCAGGAAAACACACAAAGGACAGGAGGAGTGGTCAAGCCCAGCTTGCACCACCCCTAAGGTGTTGCATGGGACGTGACCCCACCCTTTCATTTTCCTCCATGTTGCATGGAAGGAAAATAGCTGACTATGTGTAGGGAAGTGACCTCTGCGCACAGGAAGTGTTCACTTAGTGGGTATAGCCACCCTAAGGTAGATGATGAATTGGTCACTCCTAGGTACTCCCCTAAACACCAACTAAAGACTGTATTTAGTGGGCATCCATAGACCAGAGAATCAGATTCCAAGGACAAAAGAAGACCAGCAACAAAGAAGACCAATGGCTACATTAAGAAAAAGCCACTCAACTCTGCCTGCTGCACCTAGGACTTGACAACCACTGGTGAGAGGTTGCTAAGACATCAGATGGACTCTACAAATCCCCAGAGGACCTCCACACTTCTGAAAGCTGCTGAAGATCTCCCTCCAGAGTAAAGGCATTACACTTCTGCAACAAAGACCAAAAGACCACTTCACTGACCAGCTGCTGACCAGATAACAGGTTGCCACAGCCAGACCAAACTCCATGTGACAAACCATGAGGACAATCTTCAAGTGTACCAAGATTGATGGCACTGCAACCTCCAGTTGCCAAACCATGCAGTAGCCCCATGTTCTGGTCACCTGTCATCAGACACTCAGAAGGACAGTCCAGGAGGAAGTCCCAGTTTCGGACTTCAGAAAACACCAGAATCTCCTAAAAGAGTGTCCCTGCTGATTTGCAAGTAGCCCTCAACGCGACCTACCTCCTGCTTCCAAGGGCACCTTTGCTCACAGCTCCCAGCTCATTGATTGGCTCTACACCCTGCCGCCTTGTGCCCTGCACTGAAGATCCAGCTGTGCTCCAAGGGTCTCCCACCCCTTGTGATGTTGACACTCCAAGGGGGACCCACTGGAATTACCTTGAAGTCCACCTGCGCAGTGCTTTTCCAAGTGGTCCCCCGCAGTGGCCTGGCACCAGCTCCAACAACTTTCTGCAGCTGCTCCTGCCAGAACCAGGAGCCACCTGAACTTCTCCAGCTGGTCCTTATGGCCCACCAATGACCTCGACATACTTGCATAAAGAGACATTGGCAAAAGCAGTGCCTGAATTTATATGCATTTTAAAATGATTTCTTCATTGATTCCTATGCTGTGTAATTACACACAGAACACTGAGACATTTTCTAAACTTTGAAAATTCACAAACATAAAAAGTACATACCTGATTTTTATGATCTTGGTCTTAAAAAGTTTATAAACATCTGAAGTATTTTTGGAAATTAGTCTCAAATTATTCTTTTAAGTGTGTGGCTTGCTTTATTGATACTGTGAGTACAAGGAATGCTTTACACTTCGCCAAGACTGGCCTAACTGCTCGACCAAGCTACCATAAAAATTAGAGCATTAGGTGGTCTAGTTTTTACCTCTGTAGACCAACGTGTGATAGCCCGGACCACCTAGACATTGTGCCTGATTTTGCACACTACATAGAGGACCTGTCTCCTACACTATGGGGGTCATTCCAACATTGGCGGTAAAAGGCACTTACAGCCATGCAGAAGACCGACCAATACACCGCTGCGGCTGCGGAATTCCGCCACAGCTATTATGACCCACATCTCGGAATCCGCCGAAATTCAGACACCCACACAAGTCGGCCACACCAAAGGTCCGTGATAAACTGGCGAAAACAAAACCGACACTGTCACGCCAACAGAAACACGCCCATGCTATCATAACCCACGAATCCAAGCAGCAGTCTTTCAACCGCGGTATTCCATTGGCGGTACACACTGCAGCGCTCAAAATACACACACATCTCCAAAACACCACCACATTGGACAATTTCAAATACACACACCTGATACACATACAAACACCACTCCCACACACCCAACACAATATAAAACACACACCCACATCACCCACAAACCCCTATGACCAAAAACTGAAGATGAAGGCGACAGACAGAGACTACAGCAATAGACAACCCCACCACATAGAGGCACATAACACCATCACCCATACAACATCCACGCTCAAAACACCCCACACCACCACACATCACCACACCCATCAACACATACACCACCCCACACATCACCTACACCATCCCATGTCACGCCAAAGACACCCCAGATTTTCCGAGGAGGAGCTCAGGGTCATGGTGGAGGAAATCTTACGGGTAGAGCCACAGCTATTTGGAGCACAGGTGCAGCACACCTACATACCCAGGAAGATGGAGCTATGGCGAAGAATCGTCGACAGGGTCAACGCTGTGGGACAGCATCCAAGAAATCGGGAGGACATCAAGAAGAGGTGGAACGACTTACGGGGGAAGGTGCGTTCCGTGGTCTCCAGGCACAACATCGCGGTTCAGCGGAATGGCGGTGGACCCCCACCTCCTCCCCCACAACTAACAATATGGGAGGAGCAGGTCTTGACCATCATGCATCCAGAGGGTCTCGGAGGAGTCGGTGGAGGAATGGACACTGGTAAGTCAAATCTTAACTATCATATCCCCCCACCATACCTGCATGCTATCACACACCCCCACCCTCACCCCTCCCTTCCCCTATCACTACAACTCCTCACTAATGTACTAATTACACAAACCACACATCCCAACAACAAGCCCTGCATGACACAACTAAGCATGGACACCCATCACTAAAGCATGGCCACTGCACATACCCATAACAACCCCCCAACCACCATCACACAAGCCCCCACCCAGGAATGCTTGCACTGGGGTACACGCACACCCACCCATTGCACACCATGACACACACACATGCAATAATCATGCTCTTATACCCCTGCAGGACCACTACGTAACGTCACCATACAGGAGGGTCCAGACATCTCCACTCCACCCACAGAAGAGGCCCACAGTGACCACAGCAGCTCTGACCAACTGGATCCAGATGACCAGCCCGGACCATCGTGGGCCTCGGGACAGTTGGTTCCCCTCGCACAGGCAAGCCCAACACTGACCTTCCACCATCTGGTAACACCAGCACAGCACCCACCCAGCGAGCCCATACCTCCGTCCTCAGGACACGTCAGTCAGCTGTGTGTCCACCACTACAGGGAACCCAGGATAACCCACCACCCCAATAACAACAGGGACCTGGGGGCAGTGGTAGTGGGCACACGGTCCAGGGGACGGAGGCACAGGAACACAGGGGAACTGGGAGGGCTGCTGTGCGACAGGGGGCAGACAGGCCCAGGGAACCCACTCTCCACGAGGCCCTCTCCTCCATCATGAGAGCCTACACCACTCCCAGGAGATGATGGCTACGGTCCTGGCCAAGTTTCAGGAGACCCAGCGGCTGCAGGACGAACAGTATTTGGGCTTCAGGGAGGAGCTCAGAACCATCAGCTCCACCCTGGGCACCATCGTAGGGGTGCTGAAGGACATACAAAAGACCATGAGGGACACCGTGGCACTCCAAGGGGCCCCTGACACTAGCCTAGACGATGAACTGCCCACCACCTCCGCCGGCGCTAGTGGACAGGACGCCCCACCACAGGACCACCACACCAGCACCCCACCCCCTGCAGATGGACAACCACCCCGCAAGCGGTCCCTGAGATCCAGGAACAGGACAGAGCACGATGGCAAGACCCCCGTCAGGAAATGAGACCACCCTGATTGTCATTCCACTGTCTCACTTTGTTACCCTGTCCAGTATGGAACTGCCCCAGCTCCACTTCCTATGCCCATATGGGCAGTGCACCTGTGAGACTAATAGACTGGACTCTGCCATGGACATTCCTCCTCCATCACCCATCACCATTTTGCCACCCCCTCCAATAATTAGCACTTCAATAAACACCCTTGAACCACAAAACAATCTGGAGTCAGTCTGTGATTTAGAAAATGTGTATTACCAATTACAGTAACAATATGCGTTTTCAAATGTAATGCCAACATACCTATGTCACACATCACAAGTCCATGAAGGATGCAAGCAGATGACACACGTTGGTAACCACACCTGTGAAACCGTAATGGAAATGTACAGCTCAGTTACCAAATACTGCATCTAATTGACAGACAGGATAGAGGTAGAAGTGTGAAAGTGAATGTAATAGTAAAAAAAAATGTTCTCACCTGTGTGTCACTGGAAATATTGCTGTATGACTGACTCCCTGTTGTCTATGTCTTCTTCCTCAGCTTCCTCCTCATCACTTTCCACAGGCTCCACAGCTGCCACAACACCGTCATCTGGACCATCCTCCTGCAGAAAAGGCACCTGGCGTCGCAAAGCAAGACTGTGAAGAGTCGAGCAGGCGATGATGATCTGGCACACCTTCCTTGGTGAGTAGAATAGGGAACCACTGGTCATATGGAGGCACCTGAACCTGGCCTTTAGGAGGCCGAAGGTGCGTTCGATAACCCTCCTAGTCCGCCCATGGGCCTCATTGTAGCGTTCCTCTGCCCTGGTCCTGGGATTCCTCACTGGGGTCAATAGCCATGACAGGTTGGGGTAACCAGAGTCCCCTAATAGCCACACACAGTGCCTCTGGAGTTGACCCATCACATAAGGGATGCTGCTATTCCGCAGGATGTAGGCGTCATGCACAGAGCCAGGGAACATAGCATTTACCTGGGAGATGTACTGGTCTGCCAAACATACCATCTGTACATTCATCGAATGATAACTCTTCAGGTTCCTGTACACCTGTTCACTCCTGCGGGGGGGACCAGAGCTACATGGGTCCCATCAATGGCACCTATGATGTTAGGGATATGTCCCAGGACATAGAAGTCACCTTTAACTGTAGCCAAATCCTCCACCTGAGGGAAAATGATGTAGCTCCTAACGTGTTTCAGCAGGGCAGACAACACTCTGGACAACACGTTGGAAAACATAGGCTGGGACATCCCTGATGCTATGGCCACTGTTGTTTGAAATGATCCACTTGCAAGGAAATGGAGCACTGATAGCACCTGCACTTCAGGGGGGATTCCTATGGGATGGCAGATTGGTGAGACCGGGTCTGGCTCCAACTGGGTACACAGTTCCTGGATTGTGGCACGGTCAAACCTGTAGGTGATGATCAAATGTCGCTCCTCCATTGTTAACAGGTCCACCAGCGGTTGGTACACCGGAGGATTCCGCCATCTCCTCAAATGTCCCAGCTGACGGTGCCTAAGAAGGACAACAGCGAGCACAGAGTCAACAAATTCTCAGATATGCACCCACAGCTACACAGAACAAGACACCAAATACAAAACTCTTCCTGTATGTGTGTTGAGTGTAGGCCTAGGTATGTGTGACGCTGTAGTAAATGAAGCCATGTGGGCCCCTGAAATGGCGGCTGCCTGACCTCTAAACTGAGACAATGGGATGTGAGGTATCTGCGCTGGCGTTGTACACCTTCGCGGTAGGCGGTCGTAGACCACGGCGCAATGCTGCATTGGTTAACATTGGACCCTATGGGTCCCAGGAGCCAATGATGAAGTGCGCCGGCGGTGATGATACGCACCACCGCGGACGTCACCGCCGCGGACGTGACCGCCATTTTCTATCTGTTCAATCACTCGATACCTGATCCTCGACAGGAGAGGACCTACACTGCAAGTGCTCCTGTGACCTCGGTCTGGAAGAGACAATGGCTGCTGCAACTGGGGAAAGGGCCCCTGCCTTCACTGCTCAGGAATTGGAGAAGCTCGTGGACGGGGTCCTCCCCCAGTACACGCTACTCTACGGTCCTCCAGACCAACAGGTAAGTACACCGGGAGCACGTTGTATGGGCTATGCTGGGTGGAGAGGGCTGGATGTCAGTAGGAAGGGGGCAGAGTTCTGCGACCTTGAAGGACTGTGAATGCATTTGCCACATGGCAAGGGTAGGGATGGGGGCCACTCACTTCAACGGTGCAGTTGCTAATGACTTCTCTTCTTCCCCTGTACATGTCATGTAGGTCAGCGCCCACCAGAAGAAGGACATTTGGCGTGCCATCGCCAAGGACTTCCGGACCCTGGGGGTCCACCAGAGACGGGGCACCCACTGCCATAAAAGATGGGAGGACATTTGCCGCTGGAGCAAGAAGATGGCGGAGGCTCAGCTGGGGATGGCCTCCCAACGTGGGAGGGGTGCCCGTCGCACCATGACCCCCCTGATGTTCCGGATCCTGGCGGTGGCCTACCCTGAGTTGGTTGGGCGCTTGAGGGCATCACAGTAGACACAAGGGGGTGAGTACACTCTCATTCTCATGACTTTGCGCGCAGTGGAGGGGTCTGGGTGGGGGAGGAGGGCTGTGGGTTTCCCTAGGCCAGTGTGAGTTACGTAAGCTAGGCCCCTTCATAAGGCATGGCCTGTGGCCCTCCACCCCACCTCTGTAGAGTGCCAAGTACAGGTATACATACCCCTGTGTCATCTATGTGGACAGATGACACTCATAGCCATGTAGGCCATATCCCAGGAATTGCATCTGTAGAGGCCAAGAGCACGGCGTAGTGCAGGGGGCTGCTATGTCTGTATTGTCCGCCAACGGTAGCGGTAAGCAATGCACTCAACCTGTCTTTCTTCTGTCGTCGTCCCCCCTTTTTGTGCTCTCCCTGTTCGTTTGTGCATCAGCATCATCAGGCGGAGGTACAGTGGCACCGGAGCACGAGGGAGCTGCATCCCACATGGCCATGGAGGGCCACACCACAGACTCTGAATACACCAGTGGGACGGAGGGCGAGGGGAGCTTCACGTCGGTCACTGGATCAGCAAACAGCGACGCGGACTCGTCCGCCGATGGGAGCTCCCTTGTGGTGGCGGCACCATCTGTGCCCCCCACTTCTACAGGTACAGCCGCAACGCCCCCTACCAGCACCGCCCTCCCAGCAGCCCCTCAACCTTCGCTCCGTGCCCGCTTACCCAGGAGGGTGGGCATCACCTTCACCCCAGGCACCTCAGCCCCTGCCCCTGTCACCTCTGCTGCCCTCAGTGAGGAGGCCGTTGACCTCCTCAGGTCACTCACTGTTGGGCAGTCTACCATTGTGAATGCCATACAGGGAGTAGAAAGGGAGTTGCAACACACTAATGCATTCCTGGAGGGCATTCATTCTGGTCAGGCTGCCCATCATCGAACCCTGCAATCTCTGGCCTCAGCACTGATGGCAGCCATTGTCCCTGTGTCTAGCCTCCCCCCTCCAACTTCCTCCACCCAAACCCAATCCCCTGTACCCCAGCCTATCCCAACCACACCATCAGACAAGCATGCACACACCTCAACACACAAAAGTAGCTCAGGCAAACATAGGCACCACACATCCCACAGGCACTCAAACAAGCATCACCCACATACAGACACAGCAGCATCCACTGCCTCCACTGTGTCCCCCTCGTCGTCGTCTCCCTCCTCCCTCCCAGTGTTGTCTACACTCTCACCTGCATGCACTACATCTACAGGCACTAGGACTCGCACCAGAACACCCAGCACCACACCCGCTCACCTGCACTCACCACCCCCACTACCATTTACACGTCCCCTGTGTCCACTCCCAATGTGTCTGTGACGCCCCCTCCCAAAGTACACAAACGCGGGCACCCATACACCCAACATCCATCCACCTCACGACAGCCTCCAGTACCTGCACCTGGACCCAAATCACCTAAAGTTACACCTCCTACAACCACATCCTCTTCCTCCACTCCCAGATCCCCTCCAGCTACCCATCCCAGTGTTCATCAGAAACTCTTCCTCAGCAACGTTGACCTCTTTCCCACCACCCCCACCCCTCCAATTCATAGGTCCCGTAGTAGCACCTCAGCCAAAAAATGTCAGGTACCAGTGGTGCGTGTTAAAGGTGTGTGGAGTGCACCGGCCACCAGGGCAGCCAGTTTGACATGGAGCCAAAGCACTGCCAGTCCACCCCCTGTAAAGCACCTTAAGTTGGAAAGTGGCCGATGGGAGAGGGTGAAGACTCCTGCTGGCAAAACAGCTCACAAGGGTCCCGGGGGGAGTGCTGAGTCAGCTGTGACTCCTCCCAAGGTGGTGAAGGGGCAGAAGAAGTCTCCAAAGTCTGGTAAGAGCAGCACGGCGGAGAAGGCCGCCATCCTCCCCGCCGGCTGGGACACCACCGCCAGCAGTATCGTCACTGGTCCGGAGACCACCGCCAGAGTCAGTGCCCTGGAGGGCAGCAGTATCGTCACTGTTCCAGAGACCACCGCCAGAGTCAGTGCCCTGGAGGGCAGCACTGTCGTCACTGGTCCGGAGACCACCGCCAGAGTCAGTGCCCTGGAGGGCAGCAGTATCGTCACTGGTCCGGAGACCACTGCCAGGGTCAGTGCCCTGGAGGGCAGAAGTATCATTACTGGTCCGGAGACCACCGCTAGAGTCAGTGCCCTGGAGGGCAGCACTGTTGTCACTGGTCCGGAGATCACCGCCAGAGTCAGTGCCCTGGAGGGCAGCAGTATCGTCACTGGTCCGGAAACCACCGTCCGGAGACCACCACCAGAGTCAGTGCCCTGGAGGGCAGCAGTATCGTCACTGGTCCGAAGACCACCGCCAGAGTCAGTGCCCTGGAGGGCAGCACTGTCGTCACTGGTCCGGAGACCACCGCCAGAGTCAGTGACCTGGAGGGCCCTGGCAGCCACAGCCCCGCTGGGCACTGAGGGACCGTCATGCCACACACCGCTGAACAGGTCAGACACAGCAAAGGCAAGCACCGCTGAACAGGGCAAACACCGCCATGGCAAAGCACCGCTGAACAGTTCAGTCACAGCAAAGGCAAGCACCGCTAAACAGGTCAGACACAGCAAAGGCAAGCACCGCAAAACAGGGCAAAGACCGCCATGGCAAAGCATCGCTGAACAGGTCAGACACAGCAAAGGCAAGCACCGCTGAACAGGGCAAAGACCGCCATGGTGAAGACCGCTGAACAGGGCAAAGACCGCCATGGCAAAGCACAGCTGAACAGGTCAGACACAGCAAAGGCAAGCACTGCTGAACAGGGCAAAGACCGCCATGGTGAAGACCGATGAACAGGGCAAAGACCGCCATGGCAAAGCACCGCTGAACAGGTCAGACACAGCAAAGGCAAGCCCCGCTGAACAGAGCAAAGACCGCCATGGCAAGGCACCGGTGAACAGGTCAGACACAGCAAAGGCAAGCACCGCTGAACAGGGCAAAGACCGCCATGGTGAAGACCGCTGAATAGGGCAAAGACCGCCAAATCAAGCATCGTTAGCCCATGTGCAGCTGGGACAGTGACGGAACGGGGACCGTCACGGGGAGCGTGATGCACTCTGGGCACCATACCCCCTCCAGAACCAGTGGAGACCTGCATCCACTCTGTCAGTCCTTCACAGGATGAAGCACTCTGGGCACCAGTCCCCCTCCAGAACCAGTGGAGACCTGCATTCACTCAGTCTGTCCTTCACAGGATGAAGCACTCTGGGCACCAGTCCGCCTCCAGAACCAGTGGAGACTGTTATCCACTTGAGAGACTGTGGCTTTGCACTCCCCAGGATGGTACAGTGGGCAAACCACCCACTGTAGAGACTTGAGAGACTGTGGCTTTGCACTCCCCAGGATGGTACAGTCGCAAACCACCCACTGTAGAGACTTGAGAGACTGTGGCTTTGCACTCCCCAGGATGGTACAGTGGGCAAACCACCCACTGTAGAGACTTGAGAGACTGTGGCTTTGCACTCCCCAGGATGGTACAGTGGGCAAACCACCCACTGTAGTGACTTGAGAGACTGTGGCTTTGCACTCCCCAGGATGGTACAGTCGCAAACCACCCACTGTAGAGACTTGAGAGACTGTGGCTTTGCACTCCCCAGGATATGGCAGTGGGCAAACCACCCACTGTAGAGACTTGAGAGACTGTGGCTTTGCACTCCCCAGGATGGTACAGTGGGCCACCCACCCACTGTAGAGACTTGAGAGACTGTGGCTTTGCACTCCCCAGGATGGTACAGTCGCAAACCACCCACTGTAGAGACTTGAGAGACTGTGGCTTTGCACTCCCCAGGATGGTACAGTGGGCAAACCACCCACTGTAGAGACTTGAGAGACTGTGGCTTTGCACTCCCCAGGATGGTACAGTGGGCAAACCACCCACTGTAGTGACTTGAGAGACTGTGGCTTTGCACTCCCCAGGATGGTACAGTCGCAAACCACCCACTGTAGAGACTTGAGAGACTGTGGCTTTGCACTCCCCAGGATATGGCAGTGGGCAAACCACCCACTGTAGAGACTTGAGAGACTGTGGCTTTGCACTCCCCAGGATGGTACAGTGGGCAACCCACCCACTGTAGAGACTTGAGAGACTGTGGCTTTGCACTCCCCAGGATACATCAATGGGCATGGAGCACCGTCGTGGATCTGGCGTGGTGCTGTAATCCGGCTGAGGTGCCCCCCCTTCCCTTCCCCCTGAGGTGCCTGTTGTATTTCTATTTGATGCCCCTGCAGTGTTCTCTCCGTTTGTGGACAGGTATCTAGTGTGGGCCTCGCCCATGCATTGTGGGCCCAGTGGTCCACGGACATTGATATGTGCACACCTGCAGTTCTAATCGTGATGTATGATTTTCAATTGTTTTTATATATCTGTATATATTTGGTTACTGTATTTTGATACATAACAATGGTTGAACTAATTTCCTTTTGTCTTTGCATTCTTCCGGGGGGGTTGGGGGTTGTTACTGTGCTGTTTGGAAATGCATGGGTGTGTGTGTTGTAGTGGGTGAGCGTCGGGGTGGGGGTGTTGCGTGTGTGTGTCCGTGACTTTTGCCTCCCCCCTCCCCTATGTTGTAGGTGCAGTACTCACCGTTGTCTTCAGCGCCTACGTTGCTGGTGTTCGTAGAGGAGCAGGAAGACAAGCGCAGGGAGTATTTGTAGTTCGGGCTCCATGGTGGCCTCCTTCCTCGTGGAGTATGTTGAGGTGAGCCTTTTCCCATTGCAAAAGCTGTTTCCGCCGTGTTTTTATGCACGGTGAATCCGCCCCATAAAAGGTGGCGGATTGGCAGGTTGTGATACTGTGGGCGGTACATTGTCTTCCGCCTGTCTGTTGGCGGTGACCGCCGCGCTGCTTGTCTGTACTGCCGTGGCGGTCGGAGTGTTAAAGTGGCTGTCTATGTTGGAGGTTTCCGCCACGGTCATAATTCACTTTTTTTGTCCGCCGGCCTGTTTGCGGTATTACCGCAGCTTTAACACCGTCCGCCAGGGTTGTAATGACCACCTATGTGTTGTATTTAAAATATGGTGCACAATGGCGTACGTTAGCACAATAGCATCAACATTTTTTATGCTAATGTGGTACATTGGTCTACTAGTGCCAAACATCATGGTGCTAGTCCAGCAATTTTTGGGGAGGTCCACTGGAAACAATGGGATCGTCACTTTAACGCCTTCCTTGGGGAGGCATTAAAAATAACTGAAAAAATGGTGCAGTGAAATCTAGTAAATTTCACTGCACAATTTTTCAGAGCCTCCTAATAGGGGGACGCCCCCTTGCATACATTATGCCTGGCCCAGGCATAATGTGGCCCCAGGGGTTACAAAGTGGCGCAATGTAAGCATTGCATCAATTTGTAAATCTGGTGCGTGGAAAAGGCTTCCTTGACACCGCCTAACATTAAAAAAAATTATGCTAGGGCAGCGTCAGGAGCCGCTAGGGGATTGTAAATATGCCCTGTAGTCTGTGCTACAATATTAAGGAAACACCTGGAACATCAACCCTGTCTAGATCTTAGGTTAAGGCCCCTCCTATGGTGAGAAAAGATTACTTATTTAGGGGCAGCCCAGCCCACCATCAAAGTCCGCCGCTCACCAGAGCTATGTTTATCATAACTAGGGGTGAGTAGCCTGTAATTAACAATCCAATGCTTCCCTGTCAGAGGATTTCTGGAAAGCCACACCCATAGTTCTCTCCCAGAAAGGTATTTCAAACCTCATAAAAAGTTATTTTTACTGCCAATGAAAAAAGAGAGCCTGGAAGAGCTGAATTGATTACTACCCAGTTTTTGAGATAGAGAAAAGTAAGCATTAATAAAAATGTATTTGTAATATATTTAACAAAAAGGACATGTTCATCTTTGAATTCATTTTTTCTCAGTATTACCATAGTGCACAGCTGATATATGAAGCTGCTCTCTAAAACAGCTTATGAAAAATGATGTGGTTGTATGATATTACAACGAATGCCTTTACCACCTATGCCTTTCCCACACAGCTTTTAACACGCATGGCTTTACCATGCAGATGCGTTTACAGCTCACTCATTGGTAGTGCGGAGTTTATTGGGCGCACAAGAACGTTCATGTGCTGTTAAATCAAAAGTTATTTTTAAACACAGGCCTCCCCACCAAAGTCAGCGCCAGGTGCGGCTACACCGGTCGCACCGCCTTAAACCCGGCCCTACACTTTATACCCCACACATTTTGGCTGAACACCTTGTTCACGGGATTCTGCCCTAAGCGAATCCTTAAAACGTTAAGGCCCATATTTATACTTTTTGACGCTAAACTGCGCTAACGCAGTTTAGCGTCAAAAAATTTTGCTCCGTCTAACGCCATTCTGAAGCGCCATGCGGGCGCCGTATTTATGGAATGGCGTTAGACGGCGCAATCAGACCGGCGCTGCCTGGTGTGCGTGGAAAAAAACCACGTAGACCAGGCAGCTCCGGCGTTGGGAAAAAATGACGTTAGGGCGTCTTAAAATGGCGCAAGTCAGGTTGACGCTAAAAAATTGTCTTAACCCGATTTGCGCCATTTTTTCGACGCCCAGACGCCATTTCATGACTCCTGTCTTAGTAAAGACAGGAGTCATGCCCCCTTGCCCAATGGCCATGCCCAGGGGACTTGTGTCCCCTGGGCATGGTCATTGGGCATAGTGGCATGTAGGGGGGCACAAATCAGGCCCCCCTATGCCACAAAAAAAATAAAAATTAAAAAAAAATAATACTTACCTGAACTTACCTGTACTTCACTGGGATGGGTCCCTCCATCCTTGGGTGTCCTCCTGGGGTGGGCAGGGGTGGCAGGGGGGGTCCCTGGGGGCAGGGGAGGGCACCTGTGGGCTCATTCTGAGCCCACAGGTCCCTTAACGCCTACCCTGACCCAGGCGTTAAATTCAGGCGCAAATGCGGTTTTTTTTGACCCGCCACCTCCCGGGCGTGATTTTTGCCCGGGAGTATAAATACGACGCATTTGCTTCGCCGTCATTTTTTTAGACGGGAACGCCTTCCTTGCATCTCATTAACGCAAGGAAGGCGTTCACGCTAAAAAATGACGCTCTTTCTTCATACTTTGGCGCTAGACGCGTCTAACGCCAAAGTATAAATATGCCGTTAGTTTTGCGCCGAATTTGCGTCGAAAAAAACGACGCTAATTCGGCGCAAACGGAGTATAAATACGGGCCTAAGTGTAACATCACAATGCAGTTACAAATAACATAAACAAAGGACAACATGCGGTGAGATTGTTACTATTTTGAGGGTAGTATTCGAATAGTCACTGGTTGCTTAGCCCTAATTCAGTCTTCAAAACAGTCAACAACAAAAAAATAAACAAAAAGACATAAAATCTCGCTTTTATCACAAGACTCGATGGTAGGATGCACAAGTGTACAATCATTACAGCATATTAATCCATGAGTAAATATCGAAAATGTCTAGCTAGCAGTAGTGAAATAAGTGTGGACACCGGGCGGCTCTAGCGTACCGCAGCCCCTCAAGTAATATCAAATGGATGACAAAGAATGGTGAATCATTGTTGACAAAAATACAATGAAAAGTAATTACTATAAACAATGGTTATCCTGACCAGGAGCATTAAAAGCTCCGCCCAAGTGGACAATCTGCACTGTGATGTTACACATAATTTATAATGGATTTACCATGACCAACACCAGTGAGCAAGGCGTTTAGCTGAAACCTGTGGGGTGTAACGTGTCCCTGATTGTGCTTCTCAAATGAACCGACACCAGAGTAATGGGGAAAGTCACTGGAATACCAAACCCCCTTTTTTAATTTACTCCTAACCTTCCTTTACCACGACCCACTCACAAACCCAAAATTTAATATTTATTTTAATTATTTCCTTTTTTGGGGAACACCCAAAATAACGCTCTTTTTTATAATTTACTCACAACCTTTACCACTATCCACCTCTAAACCCTAAAATGAACGTTTACTTCTTTACCCCTTCCCACCACTATACCCTGAAAGTACCCACACCTCCCTTTACCACTGCACACCCCTAAACCAGAAACTATCCCTTACTTCCCTTTACCATCTCACAACCTCAACCCCTCAAATTGAACTTTACCCCCCTTTACTACTTCTGACCCCTGAACCCTAAAACACTACTGACCTTGTCCATACTTATAATATGTGGTAAATGAAAGTGTGGTAAAGGCGTCTGCTTGGTAAAGGATGTTTCCTCGTTCTTTACAGTCACTGTCGTGACATTGCAGTAACAGTATTAGAGGGGGCTTCCATTTTTAATTATGTATCGAGACTTACTACTTATAGATTATTTAGCTAATTTCAAAAGTAGGGTTTTAAATAAATGAAAAGCTGTTTATGTGTTTAATGCAGCTTTGGTCACTGCAGTTCTTGTACAGTCTGAAGTCATGTTTTTAAAGCCATGATGAATTACGTAATATCTCCTACAGCCCACATCTCGCATTTAATGTTTATGCCTCTGGCGCACATTTCGATGTCATAATACTCTGGCAATACTTAGGCCCATATTTATACTTTTTGACGCTAAACTGCGCTAACGCAGTTTAGCGTCAAAAAGTTTTGCGCCGTCTAACGCCATTCTGAAGCGCCATGCGGGCGCCGTATTTATAGAATGGCGTTAGACGGCGCAATCAGACCGGCGCTGCCTGGTTTGCGTGGGAAAAAACCACGTAGACCAGACAGCGCCGGCGTAGGGGGAAAATGGCGCATGGGCGTCTTAAAATGGGGCAAGTCAGGTTACGTCGAAAAAATCGTCTTAACCCGACTTGCGCCATTTTTTAACGACGCCCATCCCCCATCAACATGACTCCTATCATTGTAAAGATAGGAGTCATGCCCCCTTGCCCAATGGCCATGCCCAGGGGACTTCTGTCCCCTGGGCATGGTCATTGGGCATAGTGGCATGTAGGGGGGCACAAATCAGGCCCCCCTATGCCACAAAATATTATTAAAAAAAAAAAAAAAAAAAACTTACCTGAACTTACCTGAATGTCCCTGGGGTGGGTCCCTCCAGCCTTGGGTGTCCTCCTGGGGTGGGCAAGGGTGGCAGGGGGGGTCCCTGGGGGCAGGGGAGGGCACTGTGGGCTCATTTTGAGCCCACTTGTCCCTTAACGCCATGCCTGACCCAGGCGTTAAAAAGCGGCGCAAATGCGCCGCTTTTAGCCACGCCAACTCCCGGGCGTCTCTTTTGCCCGGGAGTATAAATACCACGTAAAGGCCTGGGAGTCATTTTTTAGACGGGAACGCCTCCCTTGCATATCATTAACGCAAGGAAGCGGTTCACGCTAAAAAATGACGCACATTCCGGGAACTTTGGCGCTATTCGCCTCTAACGCCATAGTATAAATATGGCGTTAGTTGGCGTTAGTTTTGCGTCGAAATTGCGTCAAAAAAAACGACGCAATTTCGGCGCTTAATCCTTAGAGAGGCCAACTGGGGTTAGCCAATCCTTAATTGTGTTTAGGGAGGCCAGAGTGCATGCAGAAGGAAACGTTTGGAAGTCTGGCAATGATGACATTACACATATTTCACTAGATGGTGTTCTGTAAAAGCAAAAATCGACATACTATGTGAGTTTGATGAAGTAGGCCGCAGTTTGCGACCAGTTTGAAATGACAGCTGTCACAGGGATGGTGGCATTCTCGAGTCAGCAGAACACCATGTCTATGATTGCTTGTGTATAAAGCAATCATTTGATTAAAAAGCAGCCAGTTTTATTTATAGAAAAATGGGATGCATTTATAAATAAAATTGAACATTTAACTTTCATTTTTTTAAGAGCTGGCAGTTGTCTGTCGAACCACTGGCTGCTCTTATTTTTTTTAACATTCTCAAAGAGAATGGGTTATTTAGGGACCCCTTCCCATTATCACCACCTTTGAGCTATAAGTAAAATATTAATGTTTTGGGGCTGCATTTCAAACAGGACGGCTGCTCCGTTATGGCGGTGCCGAGAGTCAGCAGATGAAAAATAAAATGATAATAAAACAATTTTATTATCATTTTATTTTTCACTGACTGAGCGGAGTCATGCCGATTTAGGATGGGCCATCCCACAGGGCAGCAGCATGGAGGAGGAGTGGATCTGGAGCAGGCCTTTGATACACTGCATTGGGCTTGTTTGGGCATTGGGCTTATTTGTTAAAAGTCCTGTCTTGCTTTGGGATAGGCCTGCAGTTTATAAAATGGGTCAGACTCTTAATACAACACCTACGCTTAGAGCTTGAATGAGTCCTTACATTTCAGAAACCTACAAGCTGACTAGGGGCATCAGGCAGGGCCGCCCCTTGTCACTGTTATTGTATGTAGGCTCCAGACTTTTGAGGTTACTGCATAGCAGTTCAACTCCAAAGGGCAGCATATTGGACTGCGGGCCATCATCTGAAAGTTCAAGGTCAAATAACTCCAAACAAGGGAATTGTATGGGTTACTCTTTTCAGGTGACAAATCCCCAAAGCCCTCTACACTCTTACTTCATGATGCACTAAAGTATTTGCAGCGTGGCTTTGTATACACTCCTCCAGCAAAACCATACCCACCAGTAACACATTCTTAGGGTAATCCTGACTGTTCTGGAGACATTTAAAGCTACGGAATTGTCATGCTTTGAGGAGGCTGACCTAAGTCTATCAGGAGACCTCTTTGAAGATGGGGTGATCCTGGACTTCCTAACATTGGCAAACATGAAGGCACTGCAAGAGGGTCTATTTCTGTTGTATGGGCGAGTATAGCAAGCGTTTTAGAAACTGTGGGCTATAGACATGATGCAACCAGCGGTACATTCCTTTTTGCAAACTCTATAACTTATAGATCACAGTTATAAGCTGATTACCTGGCTCTGTAGGGCTGTGCAGAACTATGCAGGAGTCTCTCTACAATTGCTCCATCTTAAATGTGAGGTAGACCCTGAATGGGCATTTAATGACAAGGAATAGCAGAAGGCCTTGAAGCACACTTAAAAGTTCTCCCAAATGCAGGTTTAATATTTATTCAGTTTAATATTTTACACAGGGCATATCTCACCCCTCACGAATTTAGTCAGATTTACCTGGGCACCCTGCCAGGCTGCCCTAAGTGTCACCACTCACTGGCAGATTACTATGAATGATAAGGGCTTTCCCCACACTGCCTACTTTCTAGACCAAGGTGTAAGAGGCGCTCTAAGAAGACACCAGGAATTCCCCTATTAGGAACAATGGAGAGTTGCTCATTGGGATTATATCCTAGACCAAAGAGATTCAGGGCAGCATCGAGGTTCACCGATCTCGCTTTGTTGCTTGCTAAATGGACACTCGCTATGAGGTGGAAATAGGTACAGCCCCCTGTGGCAGTTCTGTGGTGAAGAGAAGTGGTGTACTGGGCTGACACTGAACGCAGGATGTGGCCTCGATAACAGAAGTCATGGCTGCAAAAACAGCTCATTTCAACTAATACCTCTTGCTAAATTGCCCCTAAATGTGCTTTTCTCATAAGAGATGTCCTACCAACATAATGTACTCTCCAATCAGTTCTTACCGCCAGCTATCAAGTCCGTAGATACGCCAGAGTTATTTCTTAATGGTGTAAATTTATACTACCTTGAATATGAAGCATTTATACAACGTACCTAAAGATCGTGATCATATTTATGAGTACCTTGAATCATATGTTTATGTAAATATTTTGGATTATCATATTTAAATGCAAACCCATGTATGTGTTTGATGCCTACCATTTCTTTAATTATCTATTAATCATATCTTTAGGCCCATCACAATTAAATAACCTACACAAGTAATCATTATCTGTCATCCCTTTTCAAATAGGGGGACAACAAAGCTTTTCTCTACTTATTCAGTTTTTGCAATTTACCCATATTAACCTGGTTATAGCCAAGTTACAGGCTTAAAAAAACACATCTTAGACAATGATCAGGAGACTGTCTGAAAAAATGCACTATAGTGAAATTGTCATTGTAATGAGACTAATGCTCCCAATAAGGATTAAGGGTAGTTTATCCTTATCATACATTTTGAATTGATTTTTATCTGTGCGAATAAGGGCACCGAATTCAACCCAGCATTGACAACACTCGATGTAATCCATAGAGTGAGGTATTTTAAGGAATTTGAATTGATCATGGATATGATGTCTAATGGAAAGGTTTTGGGGCTGCTTCCAAAAAAGCATAGCATTTGTTTTAGAGTGACTAATTGGATAGCCGGATATAAAAGAGAACTGATTTAAAGGAACAAAAGTTCTCAGTAGATTTAATGCAATGGGGCTCAGGTAAAATGCAACATGCAACATTTTCATTTGATCTTCCCATCTGTGAGAAAGACCAATTATTTATTCAGCCAAAATAAGTTATCCCCCGCTTATTGTTGTGATGGAATGATGGATTAAATAATAACAAGCAGTAATCCCCTGAGTGCTGGTGCTTCTTTTGGCGAGTGGTGTATGGCAAATCTTTTCAGTTTTTCATAATTGTTCACATGTCAGGCACGTCCACTTCACCAGTGCCCACTGCTGTCCGAAAGCATCCCAGAAAGTGGTTGAAGTTGTTGAAATAAATTCAACAGTTATAGTTATACTTTCCTCAAGAAACTATAACTCGAGCCCTAAGGTAACTAATACTCATCAATAATTTTATTGCAAATGTTGCAGTTATATTATAAATGATGTCATAGAAGAAGTAATTACTGATGTAATATGTAGGGTAAGTAGCAGTGCAGCAGGAGCCAACATTTCTCCCACATGTAGGGATCTACAAATAATCCTGCAGCCTTAGAGTTGCTATGACTTGCTTCTCAATAGTGTTGCTTCATTAAGGTCAGAGCACACCTAGCAAAGGGAATTGGGCATCTGTAGCTCCATCTTCATGAAGCAGAATGAGCACCAGTCCATGGAATTCCTCTCACCAGTAGCTCAGAAGATCAGGTATGGGTAATATGTGGCACTGCTGTAGTCTAGTAGGCCCTTTTATGTGGCTTGGAAAGTTTCCAATGATTTGAGCACCGTAGTTAGTCTGCGTCCTTCCTGGTGACTTTGAACTGACTCTCATCTTGGTTGGTGCAAAACATTCACATGAGTTACCTATTCTGACTAAGAACAATACTCATAAGACAGGTGGTAGCGCAGTCTTCATGTGTAGCAGTTTCCTGAAGAATGTGTTTTTCTCTCAGCAGATGAAAGTAAATAGCTAAAAATGGCTTATTATTATGAGGAGCTTGTGAAGTGTGAATAATGGGAATTGGGGAATGTTGATGTTCTAGAATCAGTCAATAAACTAACACATGCATTGCTATTAGAACGGGTGCTGTAATACTACCAATGAATAGTAGTAGCTCCTACTCTTCCTTTTGTAGTGTTCTACGGTGGCTCTTGTAGTGGTGTTTCATTTAATTGAGGTTCATTCCCCACTATCCCCATGGCTGCATCAACTATAAGCCAAAGGGCAGGGGTCAGAATGTGCAAACGTACAGGTTCACCCTCTACATTTCTCAAGCACATATTTTTTATCCTGTGTAATGTTGCAATCAGGAGATGTATGTATGATTTTACTGTACTTTTGAGTTACACTCAAACAATGTGCCCTGCCTTATTCTTATTCGACATGTAGATGACAAGCGTAAAGTGATAGTTGGACTTTAAATGTGTCTGTTCTGTGCCTCTGCTAAGTGCAGTGGTATAAAATAGGGCCATGGAGCCCTGCAGCACAGGGGGGTTGCCAATCCTTCAGGAAGCCTCCAACTCATCCACTTGACCCATTCAGCCCACAGCAAATAAATATGTTTGAGATATCGAGGTGTCAAGGGTACCTCATTGCATCTGCTGGTGGGGACATCATTTTACATTAAGCCACCAGCTGAGTGTACTTGTGTTTATGTGTGTATGTGTGTGTGTGTGTGTGTGTGTGCGTGTGTGAATGCTGTGAGTGAACCTTGGCATGCCCCCAGGAACATGCAAGCATCAGTGCTGCCATGCAAGCTGATGAGAGTAATCATCTTTTTCTGGCTTACCACTGTGTGTGCATGGTGCTTCTCTGGATTCTGTGTATGTCATAAAATGAAGCGTTTCAGGTCACAAAAAGAGCTTGCTTTTGAGTTTGAGGTTGCCTAATAATCATTTTACTTACAAGTACCCTAAGCAGTTGTAAAATTTCCAGCACCTTTTGCTGCCGTAGCTGTATGCAGAGTTATTGAGAGAGACTTTTATTGGGGGCAATGGGTTGGGCTTCCGATTGGGCTTCTAGTTTCGAGTTCTTTTTCACTGCTTTTTGAACCTTTCTTGATGTTATGCACAGATTGGGCATCTGTGGACACAGACCGTATTGTGACAGGTTTGTCATTTGATGTCCTTAGTAGCCAGAGCTTGTAACTGCTACTCTTGACTTCCTATTTGATACTTCTTGTAATGTTCTGGCACACTCATACACAAAAGTGCAGCGGATCTCTGCAACAAAACACTGTGATTTTACTTTAATTATTTTATCTAACGGGCACTTAACTGTCTGAGCGTACTACAGCCATTACCATTTCACACACTACTGGTCAACAGAATCCCTGCTCCAAGGGATACCATCCCTGCCAGCGACCATAGGGGTGTCAGGGGCCCCTCGTTGCATCTGCTGTGGGGGATATCATTTTACATTACGCCACCAGCTGAGTGTACTTGTGTTTGTGTGTGTGTGTGTGTGTATGTGTGTGTGTGTGTGTGTGTGTGAATGCTGTGAGTGAACCTTGGCATGCGCCCAAGAACATGCAAGCATCAGTGCTGCCCTGCAAGCTGGTGAGAGTAATCATCTTTTTCTGGCTTACCACTGTGTGTGCATGGTGCTTCTCTGGATTCTGTGTATGTCATAAAATGAAGTGTTTCAGGTTACAAAAAGAGCTTGCTTTTGAGTTTGAGGTTGCCTAATAATCATTTTACTTACAAGTAGCCTAAGCAGTTGTAAAATTTCCAGCACCTTTTGCTGCTGTAGCTGTATGCAGAGTTATTGAGAGAGACTTTCATTGGGGGCAATGGGTTGGGCTTCCGATTGGGCTCCTAGTTTTGAGTCCTTTTTCACTGCTTTTTGAACCTTTCTTGATGTAATGCACAGATTGGGCATCTGTGGACACAGACCGTATTGTGACAGGTTTGTCATTTGATGTCCTTAGATGTAGCCAGAGGTTGTAACTGCTATTCTTGACTTCCTATTTGATACTTCTTGTAATGTTCTTGCAACCCATAGTCTCGGTGGTCATGAAAGTAGCCACAATATCAGAAAGTAAACATGGCTCTATGAGTCCCATATATCTAATGCATATAAACTCCATGCCTTTTTTATTTTGGTTCCTATGCATTAAATAGGAGCCTGCTGTTGTGACAAGGGTGGAACACCAGATTTGATATTGTCAGGGGTCAAAGGGTATGGAAGGTTGTTTTTGTTACCTGTAGTATTTTGGTGTTTCAGCATCAATGGGTTGGTCTGAAATTTGCTTTGGCACACTCATACACAAAAGTGCAGCGGATCTCTGCAACAAAACACTGTGATTTCACTTTAATTATTTTATCTAACGGTCACTTAACTGAGCGTACTACAGCCATTACCGTTTCACACACTACTGGTCACCAGAATCACTGCACCAGCGGATACCTTCGCTGCCAGCGACCATAGGGCGATGAGTTATCATCCTGGCAGAAATCCAAGGCTAGGACTTATTTAATTTCCATTCTGAGATGGCACCACATCGTTCGCTTCACACCTGCTAGCCATGACACAGTTTATTAAGCGACTGCAACTATCACACAGTAAGAATTCATCATGCTTCACTATTCAGAGTCAATGCTCTGCCGTGGACTAGGTCAGAGGTTCTTAACCTGTGTCTAGGAACCACTGGAAGTCTGCAAAGCCTACTCAAAGGGTTAGAAAATGCTCAGAACAGTGGTTACCAACATTTTTACTTCTGTGGACTCCCACTGTATCATTACTGGATACTGGGGACCCCCACTGAATCATTATTGGAATCCGGGAAACCCACCCCCACTGAGTTATTACTGGAACTCAGAGACACCAGCCTAAACATTGTTGTTGATTTGAAACACCAAACAATACAGAAACAAGCATTCATCAAACACATGCACAAATGATAACTAATTATATTTAATTTGCAAATATATATTAAAAAAAAATGTATGGGAAGGTTGGACTGTACTGCTCCCAGGAATCAATCTGAGCATGCTAATTTCATTTATGGCCCGCCATTTCAAATTCCTTGACGTTTACAGTATGTTTTAACATTTTCAATCGTACATGTAGCCACTTTATTTACATACACTTTATCAATCTGTAAATATTCATTCATTTTCTAAGCAGTTACGGACACCCTGAGGAAGCTTCGGGGACCCCCAGCGGTCCCGGGACCACAGGTTGGGAACTACTGGCTTATAAGATTAAATAATATTAACAGATCAGTAACGGGTATATGAATAAAAAAAGCAAAATGTACAACTGAACATTTTAAAACTTTTATTAAATATGAAGGGATTTGAAGTTTGAAGCTTAAAATTAGGGTAGTGTTGCCAGATTGATACATGAAAGCAGTGCAAGTGCATTAAACAGAATATAGTATGGATGATAAGTGTCCTCAATTGAATTTAGAAAAACTCCAACCTTCCCAGTCAAATTTAGATTATTTTAATATTATTTGTTTGTAAATTAACTAAACTATTTCATCATATGTTTCTATTTTTTTATGTATTAAGTTGCAGTTGAAGATATCGAAAATGCTTAGGCTGGTTTTCCCGGCTTCTAGTAACCACTCAGTGGGAGGACCTCTGTTTCGAATAATGATTCTTTGTGGTCGCCAGGTTCTCGTAACAATTAAGTAGGGGTCCACAGAAGTCAAAATGTTAAGAACCATTGGACTAGAGCATATGGGGCTTTTCTCCGAAATAACTCAGGCTTTGCTTTCTTGTTGGGGCCTAGGCCAGTGGTACACCACCATTGGAAATGTTAGTAATCTGCCCTGTGAAACACCACAGCCATCCAATCTGTGTCAACATCACTATCTGTTGTCTCCATGTCAGATACCAGAGCCCTTGATGTTCACGCCGCGCTGAGCAGACACCAGGGCCCTTTACTGATTAGCATCAGCTCCCAGCAAGTCAGACCTATTTGGCAGAGGCATAGCTTCAGATGGTGTTTTTTTGGGGTGTTAGACCCTCCTAAAAAATATTCTGTAGTAAATAGTTGGGTACGATAACATGACGTTTTTTTGTTTTGACCTGTGCCAGTATAAACAAGCAGTCATGAGGAAACCTTGAAAATGAAGGAGGAAATGTACTAAAGTCGTTCTCAATTTCAGCTATCTGTTTTCTTTTTTTGCTTTCTTTTCAAATATGTCTTTTAAAAAATAAGGTCACTCTGAAAGAATTGTGCTCCATACCGTTTGTCGAAGCTTCCATTGTTCACAAAGCCAGACCCTGCTACATTGTTTTTTGTTCTTGCTCATACCGAATGAAATGCAGAAAGCAAGCAAGCTGTATCAGTGACTCACAGCAAGACAGGAAATCTCTAGCACATCCACCCTTCCTTCCTGCTTTGCAAATCGGGCTGCAGAGCCCCAGGCGCACACAAGCACTTTTAAAAAGACACTTGTGGCATTTAAAATATGCCCTGCAGAAAAAAATGCACTTGTCAAAACAAGTAAAACATAAGAGGAAAAGGCAGCGGGTAAATGCAGCAGTTTAGCACACTTGGCACTAAAGAACAGGATCTGTGTGTGCATGCTGGATATTGTAGACCAATTTAATGGGCAAACAGAAAAATTACACAAAAATAACATATATAGAAGACTGACTTTTTAAACCACTTTGGATCATCACTGTATGCTTTACACTAATGTACTAACATCATATTTTGCTATAGTGGCGCTTATATTAAAAACGCTATTAAAGATGTAACTTAATTAAATTAAGAGGATTTACCAACTTTTGTAGCTAATATTATATAAGCCCAATTAACGTAATTTACCACCTTTTATGGCTGGTTTATATAAGCACAACTATATTGAAAATGTATTTTATAATATAAGTATGGTGTTAATATGATTCTATAAATGGGCATTATAGTTATGTATTGAAATGAGACGTGTTGGAAAGAGGCCTGAACTATCAAAACCACTGAAATACACCAGTTGGAGTTTAATAAAAAACTAAGGCCCAAATTTATGAAAAGTGGCAAAGCAGTATATGCAGCACCACTTTTCTTGCTCCCTTCAGCGCCCCCATAACGCCACCATGTGTGCTCTATATTAAACATACGGCGCACCATGACTCAGGTTAGGGACAATAGCCTCAACATTTTTAATGCTATTATACTTTGCAGGATTAGTGCCAAAAATCTTGGCACTAATCCTGTAAACTACACTGAGGCCCATTGAAAACAATGGTGTGCCTCCTTTTAACATCTGCTGTGCGCAAGTGTTAAAAATGCCACTAAAAATGGCACAATGGAATCTCATAGATTCCACTGCGCCATTTTTCAGGGCCCCTAATGGGGGTGTACCCCCGTTGCATATATTATGCCTGATGCAGGCATAATGTGGTGCAAGGGGTTACAAAGTGGTGCAATACATGCATTGCACCTCTTGTAAATATGGCGCGGCAAATTAGGCCTTACTGAGGCCCATTAGCGTCGTAAAAATTATGATAATGTGGCGCAAGGAGGCACTAGGCCCTCTTAAATTTGGGCCTAAAACTTCGACCCACACCACCCACTGCCCTTAGGAACAGCCCTCACCCATCCCTGCAAAAATCCCACATTCTCATTTCCTTTTTATTTCTAACATATATGATGTAATAAGTGAAGTCATAAGCAGTATGTGATATCTATCTATCTATCTGTCTATCTATCTATCTATCTATCTATCTATCTATCTATCTATCTATCTATCTATCTATCTACACACACACACACATAAACACACATGTATATATATTTATATTACCCCTTGGCGGATGCCGCAGGGTAGTTATAAGTAGGTCAGGTGTTACATAGGAAGAGCATTTTTTGTGGTGCTAATTACTTTGGCCACGGTTAACGACTCTCCACAAAACTTTCCAGAAAGGTGCTACTTTTTGACTAGTTTGTGCATGGAAAGTTTTGGGGTAATCTATCACATAGTGGAGAGAAAAAATGGGGATGCAAAAAATACAAAATCCACATGCATTATCCATTAACTTCTTGAAGAAGGGCTAAAGCAAAAACTGCTGAACAGAATTACACCAAATTTGTCAGGAAGCTATATCGTGGTCATTAAAATGTGCTCTTTGTGATTTGATATAAATCTGTTTAGTAGTGTAGGAGAAATTAAGAGCCAAAAATTATAGATATCTGGATAGTTGGGTCCGTGAGAGCCTTGAGAGACTCAAGCGAGAGAGCCAGTTTAAAAAGGGAGCATTCTAATTGGTACAGGAATCTTTATTTCTTTTGTGCCATCTCGCTCCTGCGGGTGTCAGAGTCCTGCAAGAATGATCACTCTGATTGGCTGCCAGTAACATGAGAAAAGGTTTGCTGGCTGCCAGTACAAGAATCAGGGACTTAGTCAACTGTCCTGCACATTAAAAAAAAATATATAAGGGGGAATGGTAGGCATACCCTGACCTCCTCCACCTTCCCCAAGCACCATGGGAGACACAGAGGGACCACCCAGGCCAAAATTCTGCAAAAACAGCTGTGATTCCTATTGGATTCAAGCACAATTTTTTTTTTTTTAAAAAGGTGGCCAAGGCCGCTTTCTTTCATTAATGAGAGAGGGTGTGGCTCTCCCCTCCTCTAGGCACAATAGACTTAGGGGTGACCTACTGCTGGGGCTGAAATTATTCAATAAATTGAGGGGGGCTACACAACCCTTTCCCCGAGTCATCACAGACTCTGGGGAGTCCACCTTCAGGGCCAACATTTGACAAAAAGGGGAGGACATTAATGTTGTTACTAATATATTCACCTAACTATAATGTTACTTTAACCTTTGTCTTTTCAGTGAATATATATATATATATATATATATATATATATAAATCTACACATATAGCCACTCATATATATATATATATATTTTTATAGATAGCTTTACTTAGACTCATTGAAATTACTTGTGGCCTAGTAACACCTGTTGTTTGGAACAAATGATTTAATAAATGCACACTGTTTCGACTCTCTTGCTCCAAGAACAAATTCATCATAAACTGGAGCTTCAGGATGAGTCAACTTGTACTGAAAGTGACCATCCTAACATACTGGTCCAAATAAGAGTGTCGGACCAGGGGACACTTAAGGCAACCTATGGCAATGACTTGACATTCATATTCACACTAAAACAGCCACATTACGCCTAGCCTAGATTCAGTTCTATCCAAGCTCAATGTGCAGATGACCTGGGATCAGGGCTTACCCTATCACGGCTTCAACATTGTCTTAAAGAAACAAGCTGTATTTGTTTCACTTGCACATGATAAAGTACTTTTTAGGGTCAAGACTATGATAGCGCACACTAGCACATCCTCTCTTCACACCACTCCACTCCAATCCAACCCCCCACTCAATCCATTCTACCCCAATCCACCCAAAACCAATTCAATCCACCCCACCCCTTGCCAATCCAATCTACATCACTCCAATCCATCCCACAATCCACCCTACCCTGCCCTTAATCAAAACTCGCACTTCAATCCAATCCACTAAAATCCATCACACTCTAATCCTCCCAACCCACCAAATACAATCCACTCTACATCAGTCTACCCCAGTCCAATTATCCTCACTCAAATTCGCCCCAATCCAATCTGCCCTACTCCAATACACCCTAATCCCACCCACCACACCCCACACCAATCCACCCCACACCAATTCAGTCCACCCTACTCCAATCCAGTCCACGCCATTCAATCCCACCACCCCAACCCAGTCCTCCCAACACCAATCCAATTCACCCCACTCCAGTCCAAAACAATCTACCTAACTCCAATCCAGCTTTATCCAATCCAGCCCTATCACCCACACCAATCCATTCAAACTCACCCCATTCCACCCCACTCCAATAAACTCCAGCCCACCTCATTCCATACCTCTCACCCCTATCCATCCTTCTCCAATCAACCACAATCCCTCCATTTCAATCCTATCCTCCACCCCAATCCAGTCCACTTCATGCCAATCCCATCCACCCCACACCAATTCAACCAACTCCAATCCAGTCCACCAGCATCCACCCACTTCAGTCCAATCCACCCAACACCAATCTAATCAAACCCACTACAATCCACCCACTTCAATCCAACCCACCATATTCCAGTCCAACCCACCCCATTCCAATGCAACTCATCCCACTTCAATCCAATCCATTTACCCCAATCCTCTTCACCCCAATCCACCCCAATCAAATCCCATACAATTCACCCACTCCAATTCCATACAATCCAATCAACTCCAATCCAATCCAGACGCCTCCAATCCAATCCACCCTACTCCAATCCACCCACTCAAATCCATTCCACCCCTTTCCCTTACAATCCACCCCACTCCAGTCCAATTCACCCATCACACTCCAGTCCATCCCTCCCCAATTTAATCCACCTCAATGCACCCCACTGCAGTCCAGGCAACCCCACTCCAATCCAATCAATCCTCTCCACTCCACTCCACTACAATCCACCCTCCTCCAATCCACTCACCCCAGTCTACCCCACTCCAATTCAATCCATCCACTGCTATTCAACCCACCCCATCTAATCTTCCCCATTCCACCTCATTGCAATCCACCTCTCTCTCATTCACCCAACCCAAATCTAATCCACCCCAATCAAATCCAATCCAATCCAATCAACCCCACACCACTCCAGTCCACCTCACCACAGTTTAATACACCCACTGCAATCCAATCCATCCAATCCACCACACTCCAGTCCACCCCATTGCAATCAAATCATCCCCACCCTATTTAAATCCACCCCAATCCACCCAATCCACCCACTCCAATCCACCCCACTTCAATCTAATCTACCCCACTAAACTCCAGGACACCCACTCTACTCCTTTCAACCCCACCCCACTCAATCACCCCACTCTACCCAATCCAATCCACCTCACCGAAGATCAATCCACCCCACTCTAACCCACCTCATTCCACCCCACCCCACTCTAGGTCATCACACTCCATTCCAATCAACCCCCTCCACCCCACTCCAATGCACTCCAATCCACCCCACCCCAGTCCAATCCACCCCACCCCACCCTACTCCAAACCAATCCAGTCCACCCCACTCCATTCCAAATCAACCCACCCAATCTAATCAATTCCACTCTAGTCTCATCCACCCCACTCCAATCTAGTCCAATCCACCACAAACCAACCCCATCCCACCCCACCCTAATCCAATCCACTCCAATACAATTTAATCAAATCCACTTGAATACAATCTAATCCACCCCACTCCAATCCAATACACCCCACTCCAAACCCCCCCACTCCAATTCAATTCAGTCCAGTACATCCCAATCCTATCACTCAAGTCCAATCCACTCACTCCAATTCAATCCACCCAGTCCAATCCTATTGAATATAACCCCACTCCATTCCTCCCTACTTCAATCCACCTCACTTCACCCCAATCCAATCCACCCCATTTCAATCACCCCAAATCCAATCCAACCCATGCAGTTCACCCACTCAAATCTACCCCACTCCACTCAAACCACCCCACTATACCTCCACCCAATCCACCCCACTACCTCAATCCACTCCATCCCACTCCAATCTATTCCACCCCACTCCATCGCACTCTACAACACTCCACTCCACGACACTGCACTCTAGGACATTTTCTGCCACTAAACACTACTCCCCTCTACTGTACTCTGCTACCCCTACTTCACTCGACAACACTGTACTCGCCCACTCCAGTCTATGACACTACACACAGCTAACTTTTAGCCGAACAGTAGCCACACTGGTGTACAACATGGGTAAAACACACTGCCGAAGCCAATAGCTCTTGTATAGGCGAGACCTTTTGGCTTTGCCAAAACTTGTTGAGAAAAGGAATCACTGCAGCCTTGTTTTCCTTAGCTACGGCAACACCAACATCCAATAGTACTTATTTTTTTAATCTAAGCCGTGCTGCACAGCAGCTTGTGCAGCTGTGTAACTTCTAAAAACATTGACAAAGCCAATAGGTGAGACCTGTTAGCTTTGCCAATGATTGCTATCTGTGTCTGGTAAAGTTCTGCTGTCACAGAACATTAAGGAATAATGTGTGACTGCACATGCGTGCTGGCATACATATGTGCTTCTGAGAAAGTATAGGGCATCAGGGAATAGTATGCATGGTTTAGTTCATGAGCAGGAATATAGGTTGGCGTGTGAGCTGGTACCACATGTATGTGATAATGGGCGGAGTTCCTTGAGGGCACTGCAATGTGATGGCGTTCTGGCCCACATACTTATTTCACTTTCTTCCGATTAACCTTTTCTGGGATGCTAGTTTGGTAAAAGAGAGTTATAATCAACTATTCAGTTCAATCAACAGTGGAAACTATTTGGTCACACATTAAATCCAGAAAATGGAGGATGAAGTTTAAAAGTTTATAACAAATGTACAGCCAGTCTAATGTAAATGAATCTCAAAAATGTGATGTAAAAGTACAGAATCACCAAAGGTGAACTAAAATGTTGAATGAAGTAAAAGTGTATTGGCATAAGGCATTCAAGAATTTCAGTTGAGGCAATCCAAAAGATAAGAAATAAGATCTGGTGGTCAAAATAAAAATTGCTATCCTCTTGCTTAATCAAATCATTTGAGAAACTAAATTAATCTAAATACCCTAAGTTAAACTAAAGGAAATCTTAGTGAATTCTCAGGAAATAGGAAAGTGTCAACACAACAGAAACTTCAGTAGAAGTTCTGACAGAGACCATGCATACCATAAAGCCACAGAAAGGAATAAAGATAGAGAGGCCTGTGCCCCTCCAAGTCTCAAGGGAATCTGCTGTTGTCTAACTAGGTGAATATTAATTAAACCCTCAGGCCCTTCAAGAAGTCCCCGTCATCAAAACCATTAGTTTTCCCTTGCCTTTGTACAGTTGAAATAGACAACTTCTCTCAGGTCTTTTATCTCACGATTCGAACATCAGGGTGACCTTCAGCAACTCTCAGTGCTTGGACTCTTTTCTTCTCAGTTTGTTAGTGTTTTTTGTCCTTGCCAAAGTATCCTCCTGTACCTCACTATCTTCAACACATAATGGTCCTCATTATGATTGAGTGTTAAAGTAGTGGTAATACCGCCAACAGGCTGGCGGTAAATACCGCCAAATTATGACCATGGCAGTGATACATCCCATGGACAGCCAATGTACCACACCAACCGCTAGGGCATTAACACCACTGATCACGGTGATAGCCATCAACAGCCATGCGGAAGACAAGGTACCGCCAACATATTATGACATAGCAGACCACCAGGATTTCGGAGGCGGTAACAACGCCATCAAAAGCCTGGCGGAATCACTGAACAGAAGACGAAAGACTCACCTTCAGGGACACAGAGGAATACCACTGCCATCATGGAACCGGAACTTCAACTCATCCCGATGCTCTTCTACTCCATTGCCTTCCTGGAAAACCAACGCCGACGAAGACGACAACGGTGAGTACAGCCACCTAGCACGCAAGGGAGGGAGGGAGGAAAAGGAGAGCGACACACACACACACACTACACACACTATTTACACACACACCATACACAGAACCAGCTGCAGAGTAAAACAAATGTCAAAGGACCCACGTCAAATTAAATAAGGACCACAATGAGAATGAACAAACACTGTAATTTGATGCCAACAGCCACCTATTCGAAAACAAATGCAGGCGTCAATGTCCAGAATAGGCCAATGGCCAGTCCAAAGTACAAAAGGGCCACATGGCCACAGGGCACAGTCCAAAGTCCAACTTGACTCCTGACACAATCTGGAATCCACTATGCAGGGGCATCACATTGGAAATGGGCAGGCACTTCAAGGAGATGGTGGGGTTGGGCGTACCTCAGCTGAAGTGGGGAACATGCCTAATGGTTCTGGAGGGGACTCCTTGGCCTATTGTCTCTTGTGGGGAGTCTAAAGCCACAGTCTCTGAAGTGGAGAACATGCCCACTGGTTATGGAGGGAGCTCCTTTCCCAACAGATTCTGGAGTGGGTGACATGCCCACTGGTTCTGGAGGGGGCTCCTTGCCCAATTGTCTCTGATGGGGAGTCTAAGGCCACAGTCTCTGAAGTGAGGAACATGCCCACTGGTTCTGGAGGGGGCTCCTTGCCCAACAGTTTCTGGAGGGTGGGCTACATGCCCTCTGCTGGTGGAGGTGTAACCTTGGCTGCCACTGCTGGAGGTGAGGGCTCCTTGCCCACTGCTGGTGGAGGTGTAACCCTGGCTGCCTCAGCCGGAGGTGAGGGCTCCTTACCCACTGCTGCTGGAGGTGTAACCCTGGGTGCCGCTGCTGGAGGTGAGGGCTCCTTGCCCTATGCTGGTGGAGGGGGCCTCTTGCGTTTCTTTGGTGGTGGAGTGGGAACCTTCCCTTTCTTTGGTGGTGGAGTGGGAACCTTCCCTTTCTTTGGTGGTGGAGGGGGATCCATGTGCCCCCTCTTGTGACAGGTCCCCATGGCCTTTAACATTCCACTTGTGTCCTTGCCTCCAGGACTAGGAGGTGCCTCCACTGCCCCATCTCCTGTCCCTTGGTTTTCACCACCCTAGTCCCCCCCTTTCTGAGGCACTAGGAGTGGCACCCGTCACCCTCTGGGGCACCTTTGTGCTAGCAGCTGATGATTCAGTGGGAGCACTGGCAGACTGTTTTGCTGAGGTGCTGGGCTGGTTCGTTTGGGTCCATGCTCTTACGTGCAGGACAGGGGGAGGAGGGGGAGGGAAGAGATCAAGATGTGCAAGGAAAAGCTTCTTAGGGACGTTGGGGCAGGATGTGGGAGGAGGGATGGGAGTGGAGGTTCAGGGAGTGACTGTCTGAGGTGTACATCTGCTGGACTTGGGTGCCGGTGCATGGACAGTGTGCCTGTGTGAGGTGGGTGGCTGTTGGGAGTTTGAATCCGTGCGTTTGTGTCTCTTGGGGGGCAGACAGGGTGGGAGAGGACAAAGGGGATGCATGGATGGATGTTGTGGAGGTGTCTGCAAGTGAGGTGTGTGTGCTGCCTGATGTGGTGATGGTGATGGTGGCTATTGATGCAGTGCATACTGGTTTGAGTTCGGATGTGACTGTTAAGAAGGAGGAGGAGAAGGAGGGGGGACAGTGGTGGCAGTGGGTGTTGTTGTTGTGTGTGCAACTATCTGTTGTTTGTGTTAGTGCCTGTGTTTGACTGTGCTACTCTTGTGTGATGTTTTGTGTGCATGCCTGTCTGTATGTGTGCATGGGATGGGCTGAGGTTGAGGAGACTGGGACTAGGAAGTGGTAGTTGGAGGGGCTACGGTAGGAACTGGGCACTGGCTGCCATCAGAGAGGAGGCCAGTGCCTGAAACGATATCTGCAGGGCCAACAACCCACTGTGGATGCCCTCAAGGTAGGATTTGCATTGCTGTATCTAGGATGCCAGTCCCTGGATGGCATTCACTATGGTTGACTGCCCTAAAGAGATGGATCTCAGGAGGTCAATAGCCTCCTCACTGAGGGCAGCATGGCTCATGGGGCAGGGCCTGAAGTGCCTGGGGCGAGGGAGGTGCCCACCTTCCTGTGTGAGCAGGCATGGGCAACTCGGTGGGGGGGCTACTGGGAGGGAGGTGCTGGTACAGGATGTGACTGCTGTAGCTGGGGTGGTTCCAGAGGTGTCCACCACCACCAGGAAGCTTCCATCGGAGGAAGAATCAGAGTCAGTGTTGTCACCTCCTGTCTCCACTGTTGTGCTTCCCTCGCCCTACGTCCCACTGGTGCCCACGGTGTTCCATGGACTCTGCCTCCTGGGTCCTATGGGATACAGCTCCCTCAGTCGCTGGTGCCCCTGCTCCTCTACCAGATGATGCTAATGCACACATGGACACAATGACAGAAGAAAATGGGGGAGAGAGAGAAAGGGAGCACTGGATCAATTACAGCACCAACACCACAGATGACATACACATTCCCATCACACAGAGGTATCAGGATTGAGCACTATGCATCGCAGTGGCATTCCATTGGCTAGGTACCACAGCAAGATGAGAGCCAACCACCACCAACTGCATCCCTCCCAGGACCCACTAAGCCCTGTCTGACATGGAATACCACCTAGCTAGGTTACAAGATTTTGCTAGACACCCATTTACCTTGAGATGGACCACACAGCAATGTCTGCGCTGGCATTAAGGGGCACCCCCTAACTGAAACACACTGCCAGATCCCAGCCAGCCAACAAAAGTGGTTTTAACGCTCACAGTACTCACCCCCTTTTGGCTGCTGTGCTGCCCTCAAGCGCCCATCCAGCTCTGGCCACCTCCAGTATGAGGGCCATCAGTGGGGTCAGGTTCCGAAGGGCACCCCGCCTTCGTTGGGAGGCCATCCCCACCTGGCCCTCCAGGGTCTTCTGGGCCCAGAGTCTCAGGTCCCCCCACCTTTTCCTAGAGTGGGTGCTCTGCCTGCTATAGACCCCCAGGGTCCACACCTCCTTGTCGATGGCAAGCCACAATCCCTTTTTCTATTGGGCACTGACCTAAGAGACTATATAGACAGGAGAACACCATTAACCATACAATCCAGCCATCACACATATGGCCCACAAAGACCATTTCCATCTCAATTGGCACACACATCACCCAGAGCACTGCTTGTACACTACCACCAGACATACCCCCCACCCAAATGACACACTGGTAGCACACACATCTCCATGCAACCTTGTCACATGCATCATCCCCATGGTGTACTCACCTGTTGGTCTGGAGGCCCATACAGCTGTCCATAAAGGGGAGGACCCCATACACAGGCACTCTAACTCCTCCAAAGTGACGGCATGGGCCCTTTCCCCTGTCACATGGGCATGGCAGAATCCAGACACAGGTCGCAGCAGCACACACAGTGTAGGTGTTGTCCAGTCAAAAGTCAGGAATCATGTGAGGTTATAGACAGAAAATGGTAGTCAAGTCTGCTGTGGTGTACACCGACACCACCACCAGTGATTCCCATTGGCCACTGTACTCCATAAAGCCCCATTTTAGCCAATGAGGAATAGCACGGCAGTGCAAGACCGCCTTCCGCCATGACGCCCAACGCCGGCGGAGTTACATTACTTCCTCCTGTCTATACTTACAGGACAGGCGCTCGCCATTTTATAAACAAACAGATCCAAAAGCGGAAGGGCCCAAGAACCACTAGACTCCTGTATAAATGCCTATTTTATAGGTTGGGGGACTTGACCAGAGGACAGGGACCCACGTCCTCTAAGGCAAGACAGTAAACAAAAAGAGGTGAAGTCCCACTCAGAGAGTTCTTGATTTTATTGTTGTGCAAACATTAAAGTCCCAGTTTCACAGTCAGTCACTGGTTAGTAGGACAGAGAACAAAGTCCAAAATCCAAATATGATAAACATAGGATGAATAGAAGATCAGCCATTTTATGGTGGTGGAAAACAATCAGGAATTGGAAACTGCACCATTGCTGTAAATTGTACATACCTTGCCGTTCACATTGTCCGATTACATACATGCTCAGTCACACTGAGGTGGTGTTCCATTGTAATTTTTTTGACCCCATCTCACTCTTGTGTCCCTTAGATACCTTCCACTGTGGAGGAATAGGAGGAGGAGACAAGACACCCATATAGAGACCCCTTGTGGACTTGGCTACACTGGAGGACAGGCACATAATACCTACCTATAGACTGGACAAGGCCACAATCACAGAGCTCTGTACTCAATTGAAGCCTGATCTGATATCAGCTATCCGTCATCCCACTGGGATCCCCCCTGTTGTGCAAGTTCTATCAGTGCTCCATTTTGGTTCTTTCCAAGTGACAGTGGGCTTGGCAGCAGGAATGTAACAGCCAATCTTCTCAATAGTGCTGGCAAGGGGTTTGCTTTGTTCAAACACATGTGAAGCTACATAGCTTTACCCCAAGTAGAAGACTTGGCCACTGTGAAGGAAGGATTCTATGCAATGGGACATATTTCTAATATTATTGGGGTGATTGACAGAACATATATTGCATTTGTCCCCCCCGGCACAATGAACAGGTGTTCAGGAATCAGAAGAGTTTCCACTCACTCAATGTGCAAATGGTCTGCCTGGCGGTCAAGTACATCTCCCACATCACTGCCAAGTATCCTGTGTCGGTGCATGAGGCCTTTGTCCTGAGGAATAGCAGCATCCCAAATGTGATGGCACAACTACAAAGGCACAGGGTGTGGCTAGTAGGTGAGTCTGAGTCCCCTCTCAATATAGGTCAGTGTATGCCTTCAGGAGTCATTCCCCATACCATTGTGTAAGGCTAATATTTGTCCCTCAATTCTTGCAGGTGACTCTGGCTATCCAAACCTGTTGTGGCTCCTGACCCCTGTGAGCAATGCCAGCACAGGGGCAGAGAATTGGTACAATGATGCTCATGGGCAAACCAGGCAGATAATAAAATGAACCTTTGGACTCCTGAAGGCCAGGTTCAGATGCCTCCACCTGACAAGTGGATTCCTGTGCTACTCCCCTGAGAAGGTCTGCCTAGTTCTAGTATGCTGCATGTTGCACAACCTGGTCCTCAGACGACATGTGCCTTATCTGTAGGAGGAGGAGATTGAAAATGCCCCTGTGGCAGCAGTGAACCCTGAGGACAGTGAGGATGAGGAGGCAGAGGATGCGGATGTGGTGAACAGAACATCAGTAATACGGCAATGACACACAGCTAAGACAGTGGAACTGAACATTCCTCTGATTATTTGTGTTTTCAGTGTGGCTGTAGCAGGATGGCATTCACTTCCTTTGCATCCCAACTGACAGTCACCTCTGCCTTCTCATTTTGCAGATATTGATGTTATTACAACTGTGTACTGATGTGATGACTACAGACAGCTACAGGTCATTATTTGTATGCTATCCCAAAGTTCAGGTCAATTGCACAAGATGTAACTGTTAACATAATTGCACATCTTCATCACATAAACGACTATCACTCAAGTTGTGTTCAAGGGTGTTTTTTGTCGTGACATTTATAGAAGGAATAGTGCAATTGAATGGGGTAATGGTAGAGGTAAGTCCAGGGTATTAGTCCAGTCTGCTTGTAGCACAGGTCCAGTGTCCAAGGGGCCATAGGAAGGGGAGCCATAGCAGTTCAAATTGGACAAGGTGACAGAGTGGAACACAAGGGGGACTTTCAGGAGGGTATCATTTCCTGTTGGTGGTCTTGATCTTGGCAATTGTCTCTGGCATCTGGTGGGTTCGCAGGGAACATTTGTGGGGTGGTTAACCTTCTGCAAGGGAAGGGGTGCTGGTGGCTTGTGGGTCCTGTGGCAGGCCTTCCTGTCCCCTAGCTGCAGCAGATATGGTGGGCTGTTCAGTTGACTGGCTATTGGAAGGGGCCCTCTGGTGTGCTATATATTCCCACATGATGTTGGCCATATCAACCAGCACCCCTGCTATGGAGCCCATGATGGTGTTGAGGGCCTGCAAATCTCCTGATGTTGTTCCACCTGCAGCAGCTGGTTCTCCTGCATGATGTTAAGAATCTTGCCCATTTTGTCCAGGGATTGTTGGAAAGCCCCCAGGACATTAGTGAGTGACTCCTGGGCAGTCGGTTCCCTGGGCCTGTCCTCCCCCTGACGCACAACTGTCCTCCGAGTGTCCCTGCTCCCCTGTGCCTTTGTCCCCTGAACAGTGTGCCCACTGCCAATGACCCCAGGTCTTCAATTGTCTTGGCTGTGAGGTGTGGACTGGCGTCCCTGTACATGTGGGCACACTGCTGATTTACGTATCTTGGGGACAGAGGTGTGGGGACGTTGGGTGGGTGCTGTGGTGTTGGATACTGAGGGGGGAGGCTCTGTGGTGGACTGCGAGTAGGCTGGGGTGGCCCACTGACCAGTTGTCCCTGATGGGCCAGGAAGTGCATCCAGATCCAGAAGTCCTGAGTTACTGTCATCAAAGGGGGCATCTTCTGTTGGGAGACTGGATAGTCGTGGCACCTCCTCGCTGCTGAGATTGGCTGGGGCACCTGTGGGGATGTGAGTGATGTATATGCTTCATGTCTGTGACATATTCTACATCCCCAGCTTCCCCTTTATCGCTCATGTTACCCTGACACCTTTGTTTGTGTATGGTGATGTATTGTGGGATTGTTAGTTCTCCATGCTGTACATGCATTGGTGGTGGATGTACATGCAGGGCTGTGAGGGCTGTGCATGCATTGGTATGGCAGGGCTTGGCATTGGGGTTAGTCCAATGTGTAGGTGCACTGTGTGAGATGGAGTGGAGTGATGGGAGTCAGGGTGGGGGGGAGAGATGGCATGAAGGTATGGGGGGTGATAGATAGTAAATATTGGCTCACCAGTGTCCAGTCCTCCGGCAACTCCAGTGAGTCCCTCATGGTGCTGAATTGGCAAGACTTGCTCCTCTTATGCTGTCAGCTGTGGGGGACAAGGTGTGGGTCCACCGTCAGTCCTCTGGATAGCAAGCTGTTGCCTTGCTACCGTGGAACGTACCTTCCCCCATAGGTCGTTCCACCTCTTCCTGATGTAGTCCCTTGTTCTTGGAAGCTGTCCCATGGCGTTCACCCTGTCCACGATTCTCCGCCATAGCGCCATCTGCCTTGAAATGGTGATTTGCTGTACCTGTGCTCCAAACAGCTGTGGCTCTACCCTATTTCCTCCACCATGACCCGCAACTCCTCATCAGTGAAACGGGGGTGCATTTGTGAGGACATGGGTGTTGTGTGGTGTGTGTTTTGCAGTGGGTGTTGTATAATAGGGTGGGGTGTGGGGTGCGTGACAGATGGTTGGGTGTTAGTGGTGTGTGTAGTTGTTGCTCTGATTTGCATGGCTCTCTCTTGGCTATTTTTCGTGTTCAGAAAGAGTTGTGGGTAATGTGGATGTATGTTTTATTGTGCCATGGGTGGGTGGGTGTGGTTAGTGTATCAGTATCAGGTGTGTGTTTTTGGAATTGGCCAATGTTGTGATGTTTTGTATCTGGGTGGCCATTCTGACTGTGCTGGTGTGTACCGCCAATGGTTTACCGCCTTTCAATGTCCGCTGTAGTGATTCATAGGTCATAATATGGAGGTTGTTGTTTTGTTGGCATGACGGTATGGGTGTTCGTACTGACACCTTACCACTTACCTTTGGTCTGACGGATATGTGTTTGTGGCATAATACGCCCCAATAGTATGTTGGTGGCCGTCACACGGTGGTAAGCGGCAATTACCGCCAATATCATGACCCCCAATAGTCCTTTCTTTAAATGTAGACTCGCATGGACACACCTGCAAGAAAAACATTGCAATGCAAGCAAAAGTCCACATTGAAGGTTAGACACTAGAAGCCCAATAATTCAGGCCTTTTGATTATGCTATATTAATAAGATATTAGATGCACATTTGAAATACATGATTATAAGCGCATCTTAAAATTATAAATGAATACAAGAATTTTAAATGAAGCGTGGTTATATGCGATTACATCATAATACGATAATCAAGATACACAAATATAATGAACATAAGTACTACAATTCAACATCACAAAACAAATAATATGATGGACAAAGTGTTGAAACTTTTCAAACACATACCCCCAGTCACAGATCTGGGTTTAATCCATCATTGTTTTTCTCACTACATCACCCCAGTTTGGCTGATGAAGGGTGATACCCTGAAACCAGTCCCAGGATGCATGTTTCTGGTCTACTGAGGACCTGACCTGGCAGTTCAGGCTGGACTGTTCCCATGGGGAACAGGGCCAAGGCTGATTTGCATATGACTGGGTCCAATCTGGGGTGGCGTGGTGAGCAGAAGAATTGATGGATTAAACCCAGATCTGTGATTGGGGGTGAATGTTAGATTGGTTCCACATTACATCCATCATTTGTGTTTGTTTGCTTTTGTCACTCTAAGTGCGCCGGGTATGCCCAGACGTGGGTCCCGTGCTCATTATGCCACTGGGATCAAGCTAGTCTGGCTGATGAAGTGTGATACTCTGAAACCAGGCCCAGGATGCTTGTTTCCATTTCCTGAGGATCTGGCCTGGCAGTTCAGGCTGGACTGTTCCCATGGGTAAGACGGTCAAGACTGATTTGCATATGGCTGGGTCCAAACTGAAGTGGTATGGTGAGCAAAAGAATTGATAGATTAAACCTAGATCGGTGACTCAGGGTGAATGTTTGATTGGTTCTAAAATCTGCCTATCATTTGTGTTTGTTTGCTTTTGTCACCCTAGGTGCGCTGCCTATGCCCAGACATGGGTCCCTGGCTTACCATGCCACTGGAATCAAGCTGGTCTGGCTGATGAAGAGTGATGCCCTGAACGCTGTCCCATGATGCTTATTTCTGGTCCAGGGAGGACCTGGCCTGGAATTGGGCTGGACTGTTCCCATGGAGAACAAGGTCAAGACTGATTTGCATATGGCTGGGTCCAAACTGTGCTGGGCTGGTGAGCAAAAGAATTGATGGATTAAACCCAGATTTGTGACTGGGGTGAATGTTTTATTGGTTTAGCATCCCGTCCATTATTTGTGTTTGTTTGCTTAAATACCACAATTCAGCATGTTAAAATCAAACATTAGAACAAACATATGTATTGACTTCTAGTCTCCTACTCTGAGTGCACCTTTAATAATACAATGCAGATGCTCCTCTTCACATTTGTTAAGACACACAATATTTGTATTGTCAATTACATTATAATATTACTTGCATGACGGGGCAACCAAAATTCTGCGTCTCCAATACCCCCTCTGATAATGACTTAAGTCACCAAAGTCATAATAAAATCCCTTGATGAGACTGACTAAAACCTCTTAGTTTTCATCAACTTGTGTCTAGTCTCCTACAGACATTTCATGCCATCATACTATTTACATTGACTCTCTTCCAATTCTATATCTGCTCTCTTCCTCTTCATTGCCTGTCTAAATGTCATCCTCTGGGAAATTTTGAAGCCCACCTCTACAACTATTGCACAGATGGTGATAACCAACAGCAGCTTCAAAATTAAACCAACAATTCCACTTCCTAAGTTTCCAAACCAGCTATCAACAAATCTATTTACAGTAGCTTCCCATGCACTTGGTGCTTGCAACTCCTTCAAACCTTTCATCACACATTAATGTTCTCAATATATTTCTCTATCCCTGGGATGGAAGTACAGCATTTCTGATCTTTTAGCATCTGGCAGACTCTGCCCTCTTTTGTGAGAAGGTCTAATGCAAGTCTGTTCTGAAAAACCATAGAGCAAATCGCTATCATCTCAGTATTCACAACCAATAGGGAACTTGGTGTACTCTTTGTCAGTTTATCCACCATTGTAGACAGCTTTGTATTCTTCAAATCATTCAGGATCACACCTACAGATGGAATCAATGCACCAAAAATATCTCCCACCACTTCTCCTGCACCAAGACCTCACTACTTTTAGTTTTCGTTTACCATACAGGATCTTCATAATCTTCCTCATGATAAATCTTCTGAAAAAGTATACCTTAAAACACACATACCATACCATCCCTTGGGCAATTTGAAATAAGCATACTTTCCACAAATAAAATTTTCTTTCATGAATCACAGAATCATTTCCGTCTAAAAACGATTATCCCTTTCCTCGAACTTTAAAGGTGTGTTCGCATTCACTCTTTCCCATCAATATTTGGTCTAAATAACTTTGGTCAATTCAGATACGCAACGTTATCTTGACTGCCAATCGCAGTCCAACTTATTTCTATGTGTATATGCACGATCTAATGTCATCACAGACACAAAATATTTGCCTGTGATTTATGCACCTTTGAAATAAGGATTCCTATTCAGCTGTTTAAACAAAGGAACTTCTGGAAGAACTAAATCATAATTCAAGAAATATTATTCAGAGTTACCCTGTCCATAAAATATACCAAATAGAAGACTACAGGAAACTCCATAGGTCAAAGGAATATGTTGATATGTGATGCCCTCTGAAACCGAAGCAAGTAACTGCATACAAATTTAGCAATCCCTTACATGCATAGTGTCAATACACTCATAAAAGAATCTAAAACATACATTTCCAGAATAATCTCCTCTAGAATCATCTATGTTCAAAGCCTTGTCATCTAATGTGTGTAAGCCCCTATTTATAGGACTTAGGGCCAGATGTAGGTAGAAAGCAATTTGCGAGTTGCAAATTGCGAGTCCTTCCGACTCGCAATTTGCAACTCGCAAATGGTATGCAGAAAGGTGTCTCAGACACCTTCTGCGACTCGCTATAGGGTCGCAAAGACCCACCTCATAAATATTTATGAGGTGGGTTCCTGCTTGCGACCCCATAGCGAGTCTAGGCACTCACGGGGATGGTGGCCTGCTGGAGACAGCAGACCACCATGTCCGTGACTGCTTGTAAATAAAGCAGTTTTTTTTTTCTCTTTGCAGCCCGTTTTCCTTAAAGGAAAACGAGTTGCAAAAAGAAAAAAATACCGAAACCTTTTGTTTTGGTTTTTTTCAGAGTAGGCAGTGGTCCATAGGACCACTGCCTGCTCTGAAAAAATAAGTTTGTGAGCATTCACAAAGGGGAAGGGGTCCCATGGGGACCCCTTCCCGTTTGCGAATGAGTTACCTTCCACTTCAAGTGGATGGTAACTGCGAGTTGATTTGCGACCGCTTTTGCGGTGGCAAATCAACTTACATCGCGGTGCGAGTCGCAAATAGGAAGGGAACACCCCTTCCTATTTGCGAGTCAGAAACACATTTTGCAAGTCGGTTCCGACTCGCAAAATGTGTTTCTGCATCGCATGAGGGCATTAGCGCCTCGCAAACGGCGTTTTTCGCTGTTTGGGAGGCGCTAATGCCTTCGTACATCTGGCCTTAGAGCCTCATCATGACCCTGACTGTCATGAGACTGCCAGTACCACAGTGGAAGCCGGACCACCGCCAAAGCAGCAGTCCGGCCTCAACATTACGACCGTGGCAGAGCCGTTACAGTCGGACCGCCGACACCGCCAGGTTGCAGCCAGCCTGGCAGTCTTGGTGGTTTGTAATCCACCAGGGTGGTGCTGCATGCAGCGCAACCATGGGGGTTACGATTCCCAATTCCGCCAGCCTTTTCATGGTGGTTGGATTGCCATGGAAAGGCTGGCAGAATGGAGGCATTTGGGGCCCCCCTCCACTGCCCATGCACTTGGCATGGGCAGTGCATGGACCCCAATGACAGCCTGTCGCGCTTTCCACTGCCCAAATTACAGGCAGTGGAAAGCGCAATGGGTGGTGCTGCACCCCGCTGCACTGCCACATTCCCACCGGCTCGATTACGAGCCGGCATCAATGTTAAGCCCTGTTTCCCACTGCACTGGCGTGATGAAATGCTGTTTCCGCACTTCAGCCAAGCGGAAAACTTGTATTAGAGCCGGGAGTGTTCTGGCTGCACAGGCAGTCAGATGTTGGGACTTGTAGTGAGGGCCATAGTGTTTCCAGGGTAACACTAGGTTGTAACTCATTCACTAAAGAAGGTGTAGTAGAAAATAATCCTACCAATAAAGCAATTAATACTACGATGGAAACAATAAAAATTGCTCATAATAAGTATTTGCATCTACGTGTTATGTTAGTTTTCATGACTTCCTCAGAATTGAATTGCAAGGTGTGATACAGCAGCAGCAATGATTGCTCACTTAAATTTCACTTCTGCAATGCAGCAAAGCACAGTCCATGCGATAAATGAAAACAAGTTTATTCTCAAGGTCTTTGTAAGTTTTCCTTAGCTCTCCTCTGTGTTCTTCTAAAGGACAACCCACTCTTCTTCTACAGGCTCGTGCATCAGTGCTCTCCTTAATTCCCTATCAAAGTCAATGCAAAGTTTCTAATAAATGAACAGTTCAAACTCACTAATAATCATACCCAGAGTGAAATCTCAGTCAATACGACAGCACAGGACTGACAGAATTCAAGCATGATGTTCAATTCACAGAGTTTCAGTTAGGTGTGCACTTTTATCTCAAAACTCCCAAACCTCTTTCTCCACGTTGACAAAATGTGCCCATTCAGGCAAAGAGTACCTCTGACATGGCACTCTTACTCTGTTACTCTCCTTGATCTCCTCAATGCCAATCCTTCATTTCATTCTCAGTTTCACTAAGATTAGAGATTTCAGTGTCCTCTGGAATCGTTTGAGGCAAACGCTCTTTGGGTAAATTCAGTTTCTCTCTTTCTTGTCCTCCGGCCCAATGGAATCCAGCTTCCACTCAATTTCTCGCAGCACTAGGTCCTGAATCTGAAATTGACTCATTCACCACACAGGATGAGCTTTGTCCATTTCAGCTTCAAATGTGGATCTCTGCAGACCCCCCTCAGACTGTTCCTGTGCTGTTTCAGGCTCACCTTGATCCCCAACAACCTGACTAACCTGCTCCCATTGTCTCTCTGACACCAAAAGTACTTCTGGGACAGGTACTGTCATATCAAGGGGGCTCTCAACTCTTTGAGTATGGGTAGCCTTTATCCAGTTGGGGAAACCTCCAAATTTTACAGCTGTAGTTTTCACCAAGATGACTTGATATCTGGCCCATGCCAACAAAACTCCAAATATGTTTTCCATACATGTTTCTTCACCAAAACCCAGTCCCCGGGACTGAGGTCATGAAACTATTCCTGATGCAGAGGGGCTGTGGCTGCTCTGATCTGATGAGACAGAGAACATACCACATCGGCTAGCCCTTTGCACTAATCAAGGATCATATCATCTGTTCGCAAGTGCATGTGTAGACATAGCTGGCAATCTCATAGCTATGGCCATGATTATCCCATGGGGTGAAAGTCCTGTCTTCTGATCAGGTACACTGTGAAGACTCATCAACACAAGTGGCAAAACATCAGGCCATTTCAAAGATGTCGAAGCACATACTTTTACTGGATTTTAGTGATTCATTAACCTGCATGACAAGACCCAAAACCTCAGGTCTATAGCTGCACTGTAGTCTCTGTTCCACTTGCAATGCTGTGCACAGCAATCTCAGGCCCTCATTATTAAAATGAGCCTCTCGATCTTATTCCAGTGAAGTCGGGAATCCAAACCTGGGTATGAGTTCTCTTAACAGCAGTTTTGCTATAGTAAGACTGTAATTTCTTCTGGTCGGGTAAGCTTCAACCCAATGTGAGAAGATCCACACAACCACCAGGACATACCTCAGCCTGTTACACACAGGCATTTCAATAAAGTCCAACTGCATCCTGTTAATGGGATCTCCTGACCTCCATACGTGGCTTAGTGTTACTGCAGTTCTCTTTCCAACATGGATTGAAAAACACTTGGTAGTAGCGGTATGTGCATCACACCTCCTGTGCAAAAATACAGTTATGGGCAAGTATAGTTGATCACAAAAGGTAGAGTTGGTGATTATACAGTAGTATGTACTCTACTACTCAGGGTACCAATGACAGTAGACCAAGGTCCACTGTGTAAATTAACTAAATGAAGATACCATAGCACACAAGGGTAGAAGCCCAAAATTAAGAATACAAGTCACTCACATGGAATTCTATAGGCAGTAGGCTCAACACAATATGTTTATTGAGTTGTAGGAAACTGTGTATTTCAGTACACATCATGTCACAATAAAAGCCAGTCGACCCGTATTTTGTCACAGAAGGTCATTTCAAGGCTACTAGAATATAAACCGAATGCAAATACAAAACAAGGACAGGGATATTGCTTATTCCATTGATTACTAGGGGCCAGATGTAGCAAAGGATTTGCGCATCGCAAACGGCGAAAATCGCCGTTTGCGAGGCGCAAATGCCTATTTGTGATTCTGAAATGCATATTGCGAGTCGGGACAGACTCCAATATGCATTTCAGAATCACAAATAGGAAGGGGTGTTCCCTTCCTATTTGCGATTCGGAGTGGCATGCAATACCATTTGCGACCGCATATGCGGTCGCAAAGGGTGTCGCAGTTACCATGCACTTCAAGTCGATGGTAACCCACTCGCAAATTGGAAGGGGTCCCCATGGGACCCCTTCCCCTTTGCGAATGGACCCAATACTATTTTTTCAGGGCAGGTAGTGGTCCAAGGGACCACTACCTGCCCTGAAAAAATACCGAAACTAAAGGTTTCGTTTTTTTTTTAAGTGCAGCTCGTTTTCCTTTAAGGAAAATGGGCTACACTTAAAAAAAAAAACTGCTTTATTGAGAAAGCAGTCACGAACATGGAGGTCTGCTGACGACAGCAGGCCTCCATATTTGCGAGTGCCTACACTCGCTATGGGGCCGCAATTTGCGACCCACCTCATTAATATTAATGAGGTGGGTCATTGCGACCCCATAGCGACTCGCAGACGGTGTCTGAGACACCGTACTGCATACCAATTTGCGAGTTGCAAATTGCGAGTCGCATGGACTCGCAATTTGCAACTCGCAAATTTTCTTTTTGCTACATCTGGCCCAAAGTTACAATGTGAGTGATAACAGCAATGCAATGCCCAAAATTTAAAAGTCAAATTTTAAGTAGAGGTAAGTACAAGTCATACTGATCCAAAAGTGATGATGAAAGGGGTGAAGTGGCCAGATTGGTGTCCCGCAGTCAGAAGAACTGAGTGCACTTCCTGATATTACACCTCTTAACACTGATGTGCAGTCAATGACCAACAATGTTGCAAATGTTAATTTGTCTGACTGTGAATTTTCTAATGCACAAACTAATGTTTTACAAAGGGGTTTCGGTTTCTGTCCCACTTCCATGCCTGACTTTGCACAGTTACTTGTGGATCAGTATAAATTTGTATACCGCTTGAAATTAAAATAAATACTTTGATGAGCATCCAAAACACACTGGGGCATATTTATACTCTGTTTGCACCAAATTAGTGTCATTTTTTTTTACTCTAATTCGGTGCAAAACTAACTCCATATTTATACTTTGGTGCTAGACCCCTCTAGCACCAAATTTATGGAGTTAAAGTCATTTTTTGAAAGTGGAGTCCTACTTTGCCTTAATGAGATGCAAGGTAGGCGTTCCCGTGCAAAAAATGACTCTATGGCCTTAACACCATATTTAGGGGCATATTTATACTCTGCGGCGTATTTATACTCTGTTTGCACCGAATTAGTGTCATTTTATTTTTACTCTAATTCGGTGCAAAACTAACTCCATATTTATACTTTGGTGCTAGACCCATCTAGCACCAAAGCCCTGATTTAAACTTTTTTTTGCACCGCATTAACGTCATTTTATGACACAAAAGTGGCGCAAACTTACAAAATATTGGCCCTTATTTATACTTTTTGCTGCAAAACTCCACTAACTCAGTTTTGCACCAAAAAGTTGAGCACCGGCTTGCACCATTTCTGTGCACCAGCCGGGCACCATATTTATGGAATGGTGCAAGCCGGTGCAAAGGGTAGGCTAGAGTTTAAAAAAATGACTTTAGTCGGGTGGGGCTGGCAGTATAGAAGAAGTGGGTTTAGCACCAAAAAATGGCTTTAGGCAGGTTAGAGTAAAAATAAATGACTCTAACCAGATTAGCGTCATTTTATGGTGCTAAACCTACCATGCCACATGACTCCTGCCTTAGGAAAGGCAGGAGTCATGCCCACCACCCCAGTGGCCAGCACAGAGGACAGGGGTCCCCTGGGCATGGCCATTGCACCCGGTGCCATATATGGGGGCCCATTTCAGGGCCCCCTATGGCACTTTCAAAAATAAAATGCACTTACCTGTACTTACCTGGGATGGGGTCCCCCATCCTCGCAGTCCCTCTAGTGTGGGTGGGGGTGCCCCTAGGGCCTAGGGAGGGCACCTCTGGGCTTATTCCATGGTGTTCCACCATGGAAATAGGGCCACAGGTCCCCTAAGACCTGCCCTGACCCAGGTCTTAAAAAATGGGGCAAAGCAAGCTTTGCCCCATTTTTTGACCCTTCCTCCCTCCCTTGCACCATTTTTACATGGGAGTATAAATATGGTGTTAAGGCCATAGAGTCATTTTTTTGCACGGGAACGCCTACCTTGCATCTCATTAAGGCAAGGTAGGTTTCCACTTCCAAAAAATGACTTTAACTCCATTAATTTGGTGCTAGACGGGTCTAGCACCAAAGTATAAATATGGAGTTAGTTTTGCACTGAATTAGAGTAAAAAAAAAATGACGCTAATTCATTGCAAACAGAGTATAAATACGCCACTTAGCGTCAAAAAATGATGCTAATCTGGTCAGAATAATTTATTTTGACTCAAAACTGCCTAACGTATTTTTTTTTTTAAGCTAGCCTACCCTTTGCACCGGCTTGCACCATTCCATAAATATGGTGCCCAGCTGGTGCTAAAAAATGGTGCAAGCCGGTGCAAAACTTTTTGGGGCAAAACTGCCTTAGTGCAGTTTTGCACCAAAAAGTATAAATAAGGCCCACTGTATCCACTATGTACTCTACACCAGAATGCAATAGATCTATCAAAGATATAAAAGATTGCCAACTGCTTGTATTATTGGATGATACTGGCCACTCCATGCTATCTTTTTAGAACTTTTAACAGATCTAGATATCAAATCAAATCTTAATTTAGAAAGTGGTCTTAAACCAAGGTCAACATTTGTACCCAACTTAACTTTGGATGATGTAACTGATATTTTCCGAAAAGTAGTGACTTATGGCATATATGCCTTGGAAGACATATTAAGTGACAAACCAAGAACCCTCAATGGTAATTTAACTCTGTCTGAAAGAAGGGTGCTTGAATCACTTACTACTGCTTTTAACACAGGGATCAAGGAAGTGGCAAAGGGGGAAACATATTGCTGATATAGGATGTGGACTACATAGGAGAGATCAACAGACAATTGCCTGATATGTTGGCATACACTCAACTTTCAAGCAATCCACTTGAAGTTGTTACTAAGAATATTGAACAAAAATTAGCACATCGGTGCAATGCATGTCTTATCACTGACATTGAGTTTAGGTATATGTACAATCCCTCGCCATGTGCACCATACATACACATACTTCCTAAAATACACGTACAAGTCAGGGGGCTTTCCACGTCATAGGCCCATCAATATTCTAGTAACCTTTGTACACAGCTTACCATCTTAAATACAGGACACTAAGGACCTATTGAACAAACTTGAGGACAAAGAGTGTTTGGATCATTTTATTTTTGTCACTCTTGATGTGAACTCAGTATAAACATTCATCACATTTGAAAAGGGTTCCTCATTTTAGCTCTCTCTGTCAGGGATGCGTCTTTATTCGAGAATACTGAAATGATTACTAGGTTGGTACTAGAAAACAATGCCTTTTTGCACAATGATGTCTGGGTCGGGAAAGCCCAAGGAGTAGCTATCAGGGCCACATGTGCTGCATTGTATGCTAATATTTACATGGGTATTCTTGAAACTAATAATTTTTGGACACTATGGGCACCTGAGATTACTGAATACATTTTCTACTGGGGCTGATAGATTGGCAACAAAATGTTCATCTCAACTGGTAGCTTATCCAATCTCACTACCTTGGTCAATCACCTTAATCACAACACTTACAACCTAAACTTTGCTCATCATGTCAGTCACAGCCAAATAGATTTTTTGGAAGTAATTGTATACACTGTGCATACTAAGATAGCTTCAAACTTTATAGGAAACCAACTGCTTGCAATTCGATTTTACAGAGTTCACATCCTAGATCACAAATCAAGGGGATCCCCATGGGTGAGATGACAAGTCGCAGTGATGACCTTATTTCCTTTTATGAAAAACTAGGAACAGAATATTAAAAATGGACTCAGTTTTTTTCTCACACATAACAAACGAAAGACAGACTTGGACAAATGACTTACATTGCTAAAAAAATGTAGCGCACAAAGTCACAACATCTATAAGATTTTGAGAAAACACTTACTTAAATTGGATAGCACTTTAGCCAATCACTTGTCAGACAATCCTCGCATGACACATAGTAAAGGGGTGACTCGTTTGAAAAGATGATGTACTAACTACATCCTGCTAAAACCAAAAGGGGAACTCAGAATATGGCTACAAGAATGCCCTTAAGGTTTTTTCAAAGGTACCAATTGCAATATGTGCCAATAGGACAAGCTGAACTCCTTCCAATATAATACTAAGTACACATACATTCTCAACTTCATGAACTGCAACATCAAATTTGTAAAGTACTGCACTGTGTGCCAATGTCAACAAATTTACAAATGCAGTACTGTACAGCCGCTAAGAGGATACAAGAACATGTTAGGGCTATTAAAAAACAATAATACCAACTACTTTTTGGCGTTTCATTACATTTCAAACCATACAAGCTCAGAAATTATTAATATTAGATTCCATGGTGATGCTCTGGTATAATCTAACCCCACAGGGCATGACAGAATTATGACCTTAAAGAAAATGCGCCCCCACATGCATCAGTAATTTGACTTCTAATGTTTCATTGATATTTTTATTGACTTTATAAAATTTCAATCAATTATGGATTGGTAAAGCACGGCTAATCACCCATAGGGTCTCAAGGCGCCGAATGTAGGTGTGCTGCTCAGTCGAAGAGGTCCTTCCTGAACTGCTTTAGTGATGCGGTCTGCCTAAGCTTGAGGGGTAGTGTGTTCCATGTTGGGGCTGCTAGGAAGGAGAAGGATCTTCCTCCTGCAGGACTTTTGTGGATCTTGGGGATGGCTGCAAGGGTGAGCTGGGAGGAATGGAGACGTTTGTTGGGTACATAGAAGAATAGGCGGTGGTTGAGGTATGCTTGTCCTATTTTGCGCAGTGCCTTGAAGGTGTGGATCAGGAGTTTGTATGTGATGTGCTTGTTGACTGAGAGCCAGTGTAGGTCTCTGAGGGTATTAGGACTAACACTGAGAAATCTGCCACTATACAGACAGCCACACAATTCTGCCAGACCAAAGGTCAGTGATAAACTGGTGGTACCAAAACCCACACCGTTACGCCAACAGGAATATGCCCACAGTATGACGACCCTCGAATCACCGCAGAGGTCTTTCAAACGTGGTAAACCATTGGCGCTACACACCGCCGCGCTCAAAATACACACACTCACAAGACACCACCACATTGGACAATTCCAACTACACACACCTGACACACATACACACACCACACACTCACACCACTATAAAACACACACCCACATTACCCACAACACCCTTACAGCAAAAAAAAAGATAGCAAGTAGAGAGAGACAAGCCAGGAGCACCCACTCAATCAGAGGCACAATACATCATCACCCATACACCATCCACGCACCTCACAACACAACACCCTACACATCCTCACAAATACCACTCACACCACATCCATGGCACCCCAAAGACACCCCAGGTTTTCAGAGGAGGAGCTAAGGGTCATGGTGGAGGAAATCATCCAGGTAGAGCCACAGCTATTCGGATCACAGGTGCAGCAGACGTCCATTGCAAGGAAGATGGAGCTACGGCAGAGGATCGTGGACAGGGTCAACGCCGTGGGACAGCACCCCAGAACTAGGGATGACATCAGGAAGCGGTGGAACGACCTACGGGGATGGTACGTTCCGTGGTTGCAAGACACCAGGTAGCCGTACAGAGGACTGGCAGTGGACCCCCCTCCGCCTCCCTCACAACTAACAACATGGGAGGAGCAAGTCTTGGCAATATTGCATCCTGAGGGCCTCGCAGGAGTAGCAGGAGGACTGGACTCTGGTAAGTTAAATCTTTACTACTATATCCCCCCACCGTACCTGCATGCCATCACAAACTCCTACCCTCACCCCCATCACTCCACCACCTCACACATACCCCACTATCACAACCCACCCATCTCAATACCAAGCCCTGCATGTAACACCAATGCATGGATCCCCAACACAGACCTGCATGGACACCCATCACCACAGCATGCCCAGTAGAGAGACTCACCCAGCCCACAAAATCACCACGCACACAAGGCAAAGCTGACAGGGAAATCGCACTCATACAGGGAAAACCACCCATGCACAAGATGGTACACACAGATACACTAACACTGTTTTTGCATCCCCACAGGACCCCTACTCAACGTCACCGGAGAGGGGGTGCCAGCTACATCCAGTCCCCCCCAGAAGAGGCCCACAATGACAACAGCAGCTCTGCACGCCTGGATCAGGATGACCAACCTGGCCCATCAGGGACCCCTGGACAGTCGGTTACCCTGCCACAGTCCCATACCACTACAGAGCTTCCCCCCCTCAGGAAACACCAGCACAGCACCCACCTTGCAGGTCCATGCCACTGTCCCCAGGACAGGTCAATCAGCAGTTTGTCCAACACTACAGGTACCCCAGGCAACCCCACAAACCCAGGACAATCAAGGACCTAGGGTCAGTGGCAGTGGGCACACGGTTCAGGGGACAGAGGCACAGGACAACAGGGAAGCTTGGAGGACTGCTGTGTGACAGGGGGATGACAGGCCCAGGGAACCCACTTTCCCGGAGGCACTCTCCAACATCCTGGGAGCATACCACCATTCCCAGGAGACCATGGGCCAGATACTGTACAAGTTGCAGGAGACCCAGCGGCTGCAGAAGGGACAGTACCAGCGGATCAGGGAGGACCTCAAAAACATCTACACCATCCTGGCCACCATTGCAGGGGTGCTGGCTGACATGGGCAAGACCATGAGTGAGGCAGTGGCACATCAACGGGCCCCTGACACTAGCCACATCGAAGAACAGCCCTCCACCTTCGCCAGCGCTAGTGGACAGGAGGCCCCGCCACAGGACCAACAGGCCACCAGCACCCCACCCCCTGCAGAAGGAGAACCACCCCAAAAACGGTCCCTGCGATCCAGGCAGAAGCCAGAGAACATTGCCAAGACCCCCGCCAGGAAATAAGACTCTTCTGATTGGCACCCTTCTGTCCCACTCTGTTCTCCTGTCCACCTTGAACTGCCATTACTCCCCTTCCTATGCCCCCTTGGACAATGCACCTGTGATGCCAAGAGACTGGACTCTACCCTGGACTCTGCTCCACCATCACCCCAGATCATTGTACATCCCCCTATACTTATGAGCACTTAAATAAACACCCTTGGAATAAATTCAAATCTGGAGTCTGTCAAATGATTGAAATACTGTATGTATTAGTTCAACATTATCAAAACATTGCAAGTCATATGTACAGGTAAATATACTTTGGAATGACCTTTGGTGGGCAGCAGGACACGTAGCAGGAGCCAGAGTGGGACACAGAGATCTGAAAATAGAGATGCCAAAGGGCACAGTAAGTCGCCATAGACATAGGGAAATCAGCCTACCATGTACAATGTCCAACAGATAACTGAAAAGTTAAGTCAAGTTAGAGTGTTAGACTGTGTGTCACTGAAAGTACTGCTGTATGATATTACTTCTGTTGTCAACATCTTCTTCCTCTGCCTCCTCTTCCTCACTGTCCACCAGCTCCACCGCTGCCACAAGACCATCTCCAGGCTCATCTTCCTTCAGAAAAGGCACCTGGCATCTCAAGGCCAGATTGTGCAACATGCAACATGCAACAATGATCTGGCACACCTTCTAGGGTGAGTAGTACAGGGATCCACCTGTCAGATGGAGGCACCGGAACCTGGCCTTCAGGAGTCCGAAGGTCCTTTCAATAATCCTCCTTGTTCACCCATGTGCCTCATTGTAACGTTCCTCTGCCCTTGTCCTGGCATTCCTCACTGGGGTCAGTAGCCATGAGAGGTTGGGATCACCAGAGTCACCTGCAAATATCGAGGGATACCTGTTAGACACACACTAACCCTTAGGGCAGTGGATCCCAAAATGTTTCGACCCGTGGCTCCCTTGACCTTTTGGCCATTGGCTGGGGCTCCCTGTTATAGCACTTCCATTTTTTGTCCTAAAAAATAATTGGGATGAAGCCGATAAAGGGCTTCTGAGATAGGGACTTGTCTTTAGTTATTTGGAGTATGCACTGCCAGTAATCTGCTGCTGCAGGCCAGTGCACAACAAATTTTGTCATGCTCTTTCTGCCTGCCATAGCGCTTTCTCCTTGTTCCTGGCAAGTTAAAATAAAAAAAAAGCACATAAGCATTTTTGATCTCAGATCCTCCAGCACCACACTTGGAAGTCCCATATATGACAATAGACCTGATTCAGGCCTCAAGGGGAGAAATACATTGTCCTGATTCTTTTTTTTTAATCTACGCTTTCCTCTTAAATGTTGACATTTTTGTAATTGCATGATTACCCTCTTTTCTTGAGTAGCTGCAGAACACGGACAAAAGTAACACTCTATCATTGTCCTGATTGGGCCTGACCCTGCCGAAATGGACATGCTCTTTATTTATTAGGCAAGACGTCATGTGCTGGTCCAAACCACTCCAAGAGAAAAAATCGCAGTGCTAACAGTACTTAATCTGAGCCAGTGCCTTCCGCAGGCCTTAATTTGAGCAGGTGCTTTCCGTTTTTCTGCATCAGACATTTAGTAAGAGCAAAAGATACATATGGGAAACATGAAGGAAGAGAAAAACTAAAAAGCAACAAAGGGAGAAAGTAGAAAGCTGCATGAGTGAGCTGAAGGAGTAGGGAGTGGCTGTAAATGGATTAAAGAGGCCGAGAAGGCTTGCACATTTAAATGCAGCATCCGCTTGTTTCAAAAGAGAGCTTTGAGGGCCATTACATTTTTATCTACAACTTAAACACTGAGTTTCCAGTTGGGGGCACGGCACTTATTTTTAAGGACTGGCACTTAGGCCCATATTTATGAAAAGTTTGTGCCACATTTACATTATTTTGTGACGCAAAAGCAGCGCAAACTTACAAAATATAATTATATTTTGTGAGTTTGCGCTGCTTTTGCATTAAAAAATTATGCAAATGCAGCACAAACATTTCATAAATATGGACCTTAGTTTTCTGCATCAGGCATATACTGTGAGCAAATGCATATATGGAAAAGATGAAGGAAGAGAAGGACGGAAAAGCTCCACATTGGGAGAAAGATGCAAGAGTGAACTGAAGGGACAGGGAGAGGCGGTAAATGGATTGAAGAGGCCCAAGATGGCTTTAGGATTACTGCTGCCTCAACGTTCTGTGCATGCATTTTTAACTGCAGCAGCCATATGTTTCAGAGGAGAACTTTCAGGTATGTTTTTATTTATAAATAATTAAACACTAAGTGCAAACAAATCAAACTTGATGGGCTTTATAATTTACTATGTAACACTGCAAAACCCTAACAAGTTTCATTTATTTCCACTGTGATTCTTTCTTTTTCATACTACTGTTGGGCTCCATTCTAAATGTAGCTTGTCTTTGGAATGGAGCCGTACAGTAGTATGAAACAGAAAGAATTGTAGTGCAGATAAATCAAACTTGTTAGGTTCTTGCAATGTTATGATGTCTATTGTAAAATCCATCAAGTTTGGTTTGTTTCCACTGCAAGTCTTTCTCTGTCATACTACTATGAAGCTTTGTTAGATGTATCGTAGTGTTAAAGAGAGACTCGCAGTGGAAAAAAATCAAACTTGATGGATTTTACAACTTACAACATAACATTGCAAAACCCTAACAAGTTCGATTTATTTCCTCTGTGATTCTTTCGTTTTCATACTCCTATAAAGCTCCATTCTAAATGTGATGTATTTTTAGAATGGGGCCCTACGGTAGTATGAAAATGAAAGCATTTCAGTGTTCCCTAGAAGTGTGGGGCGCCCATGTTGAGTTCTGATGGTGCACCAGGGAGCCACGGCGCACACTTTGGGAAACACTGCCTTATGGACAACCACATACTCAGACACCTACTTATACTGTGTGGGGACCTTGGGCTCACCTATTAGCCGTCTGAGGCTGCAGGAGATGGGCTGCAGCCTCCCACTACGACTGGCAGCACCCCCACCAGCACCGGCACTACTACCAGTTTGCAGCCTTAGCCGCTGCAGGATAAAGTCTAGCCCTGCCTCCATGAACTATCATGCAATCTGTTCCCTGCAAATCTCGTGCCTCAGACACCCAGGTGAGAGACTGTGACCTTGCACCATCCAGAATGAAGCACATTGGGCACAAAGCCCCCTCCAGAACCAGTGGAGATATGCATCCACTCACCCTATCCTTGGCAGAATGAAGCATACTGGGCACAAAGCTCCCTCCGGAACAAGTGGAAGAAGGCATCTACTCCCCCCGCCTTGGCAGGATGAAGCACACTGGGCACAAAGCCCCCTCCAGAACCAGTGGAAGAAGGCATCCACTCACCCTAACCTTGGCAGGATGAAGCACACTGGGCACAAAGTCCCCTCCAGAACCAGTGCAGAAAGCCATCGACTCACCCTATCCTTGGCAAGATGAAGCACACTGGGCACAAAGCCCCCTCCAGAACCAGTGGAGATATGCATCCACTCACCCTTTCCTTGGCAGGATGAAGCACACTGGGCACAAAGCCCCCTCCAGAACCAGTTGAAGAAGGCATCCAATCATCCCCTCGTTGGTAGGATGAAGCACACTGGGCACAAAGACCCCTCCAGAACCAGTGGAAGAAGGCATCCATTCACCCTATCCTTGGCAGGATGAAGCACACTGGGCACAAAGCCCCCTCCAGAACCAGTGGAGATATGCATCCACTCACCCCCTCCTTGGCAGGATGAAGCACACTGGGCACAAGGCCCACTCCAGGACCAGTGGAAGAAGCCATCCACTTGGAAAACTGTGGCTTTGCACTCCCCAGGACCAAGCAGTGACCAAACCACCCACTTGAGAGACTTGTGAGACTGTGGCTTTGCACTCCCCAGGACAAAGCAGTGGGCAATCCACCGACTTGAGAGACCTGTGAGACTGTGGCTTTGCAATCCCCAGGACCAAACAGTGGGCAAACCACCCACTTGCGAGACTTGTGAGACTGTGGCTTTGCACTCCCCAAGCACAAGCAGTGGGCAGACCACCCACTAGAGAGACTGTGGCCTTGCAATCCTCAGGACCAAGCAGTGGGCATGGAGCCCCCTCAAGGAGCAGTGGCGTTATTCCATCTGCCGGCTGAGGTGCCACCCTTCCCCCTCCCCCTGAGGTGCCTGCGTGTTTTCAAAATGATGCCCCTGCAGTGTTCTCTCCGCATTGAGGCAGGAGTCAAGTGTAGGCTTGGCCCATGATTTTTGGCCCAGTGTCCCACAGGCATTAAGAAGGGACAATGTACCATCTTATGTACATATTGTATATTTTGGTAAATAATGTTTTTCTATTTCTTACGGATATCTGCCTATTTCTAAAATATCACTGTTTAACTCAATTCCTTTTGTCCTTGCGTTCTTCCGGGAGGATACGGGGTGTAAATGTAATGTGATGCATGTGTTTGTGTGTATGGTGTTGTGGGTGAGGGTGGTGGTGGGGCTGGGTGTTGCGTGTTGTGTGTGTGTGTCACTCACTTTTTACTTCCCCCTCTCCTGTGTACTAGGTGCAGTACTCACCGTGGTCGTCGCCGCCGCCTTTCGTATTCCTGGTAGATGAGGAGGTAGACCAGCATGGGGAGGACCTGCAGCTCGGGCTCCATGGCGTCCTGGTTCTTCATTGAGTGTCAAGAGGTGAGTGGTTTCCCTTCCAAGTCCTGTTTCCGACGTGCTTTTGATGGTTTTGGTACCGCCTCGGAAAAGCTGGCGGATTGGCGGGTTGTGATGGCGTGGGCAGTACATTGTCTTCCGTCTGTCTGTTGGCAGTTACTTCCACGGTGTTTGTTGCTTCCACCATGGCGGTCGGAGTGCTAAAGTGGCTGGCTGTGCTGGCGGTTTCCGCTGTGGTCATGATCCCATTTTTTTTACCGCCGGCCTGTTGGCAGTATTACCGCTGCTTTAACACCGACCGCCAGAGTTGTAATGAGGGCCTATGTTTAGCTCGTGTTGTTTGGTGATCTTAGCGAGAGGGTCACGTAGATGTTGAAAAGCATCGGGCTGAGTGAGGATCTCCCGCAGCATGTGTCTTTAGGTTCTGACATGAACGATGCTAGTCTGAACCTCTGTGTTCTTCCTTTGAGGAAGGACCTGATCCAGTTCTGTACTTTGTCCCAGATATCGGCATCATGCAGTCTTTCATAGAGGGTGGAGTGAGAGACAATGTCAAATGCAGTGGAGAGGTCAATAAGGATGAGAGTGGCAGTGCCTCTGTGGCCCAGTATGATGCATATGTCGTTGGTGATTGCTAAGAGTGAGGTTTTGGTGCTATGGTTGCTTCTGAATCCGGACTGGAAGGGTCTAATCAATCAATCAATCAATCAGAATATTTATAAAGCGCGCTACGTACCTGTTAGGGTTTCAAGGCGCTGGGGGGAGTGGCGCTGCTATTGGTCGAAGAGCCAGGTTTTGAGGAGTCTCCTGAAGGTGAGAAGGTCCTGGGTCTGGCGTAGGGGTTTCGGGAGGGAGTTCCAGGTCTTGGCAGCGAGGTAGGAGAAGGATCTGCCGCCGGAAGTCTTGCGTTGGAAGCGGGGAACGATGGCGAGGGAGAGGTTGGCATATCGGAGTTGGCGGGAGGGGACGTAGAAGTTGAGTCTGTTGTTCAGGTAGGCGGGTCCGGCGTTGTGGAGTGCCTTGTGAGCGTGGGTGAGGAGCTTAAAGGTGATCCTCTTGTCCACGGGGAGCCAGTGGAGGTCCTTCAGGTGGTGGGAGATGTGGCATTGGCGGGGTACGTCGAGGACCAAGCGGGCGGAGGCGTTTTGGATGCGTTGGAGTCGTTGGATGTCTTTTGCTGGGATGCCTGTGTAGAGTGCGTTGCCGTAGTCAAGTCTGCTACTGACGAGGGCCTGGGTCACTGTTTTTCTTGTTTCCGTTGGGATCCACTTGTAGATTCTACGGAGCATGCAGAGGGTGTTGTAGCAGGAGGAGGAGACTGCGTTGACCTGTTTGGACATGGTGAGGGCGGAGTCGAGGATGAAGCCGAGGTTGCGTGCGTGGTTGGCTGGTGTTGGGGGGGGTCCTAGTGCGGTCGGCCACCAGGAGTACGGGCCGAGGGGGTGCGTCCGAGGATGAGGACCTCCGTCTTGTCAGAGTTCAATTTCAGGTGGCTGTTTCTCATCCACTCGGCGATGGATTTCAGTCCCTCATGGAGGTTGGCTTTGGTGGTGTGTGGATCTTTAGTGAGGGAGAGGATGAGCTGGGTGTCGTCGGCGTAGGAGAGAATGCTGAGATTGTGTTGACGGGCCAGTTGTGCGAGGGGTGCCATGTAGACGTTGAACAGCGTCGGGCTTACCGAGGAGCCTTGGGGGACGCCGCAGATGAGGTAAGTGGCTTCGGAGCGGTGAGAGACGGACTCTCTGGGTTCTGCCGGAGAGAAATGAGGAGATCCAGTTGAGGGCTTTGTCTTGTATTCCGGCTTCGTGGAGGCGTGTTAGTAGGGTGAGGTGGCAGACCGTGTCGAAGGCAGCGGAGAGGTCCAAGAGGATGAGGGCTGAAGTTTTGCCGTTGTCCATTTGCTGTCTGATGTCATCTGTGGCCGCGAGGAGAGCGGTCTCGGTGCTGTGGTTGCGTCTGAAGCCGGACTGGGAGGGGTCCAGGATGGAGTTGTCCCCGAGGTAGTGGGTGAGCTGGGCATTGACGATCTTCTCGATGACCTTCGCTGGGAAAGGGAGGAGGGAGATCGGGCGGAAGTTTTTGAGGTGGTTGGGGTCAGCCTTAGGTTTCTTGAGGAGGGCTTGGATATCGGCATGCTTCCAGCTGTCCGGGAAAGTCGCGGTTTCAAAGGATAGGTTGATGATCTTTCGAAGTTGGGGGGCGATGGTGGAGACGGCTTTGTTGTAGACGTGGTGTGGGCAAGGGTCTGAAGGGGATCCTGAATGGATGGAGTTCATGATCCTGCGCGTTTCGGCGTCGTCTACGTGGGTCCAGGTGGTAAGGTGGTTGGCGTGGGAGGAGATGTCGGGGGTGGGGTCTGGCAGAGGCGTGGTGTTGAGGCTGTCGTGGATGACGACGATCTTCTGATAGAAGAAGGTGGAGAGTGCGTCGCAGAGATTCTGCGATGGTGGGACGTCGTTGACGTTGGCGTTGGGGTTGGAGAGCTCCTTCACGATGCAGAAGAGCTCCTTGCTGTCGTGTGCGTTGTTGTTTAGGCGTTCTGTGAAGTGGGAACGTTTGGCGAGTCGGATTAGTTGGTGGTGCTTGCGAGTGGCTTCCTTGTGGGTTGTCAGGCTGTCGGGTGTGCGTTGGAGTAGCCATTTCTTCTTAAGTTTCTGGCAGGTGCGTTTGGAGGTGATGAGTTCTAGGATATGGTGTGTCTCGAGGAATTCAGTGAGTTGCTGGTTGATGACTTTCTCCCTTACCTTGGCTGGGAAAGGGAGCAGAGAGATGGGTCTGTAGTTCTTCAGCTCCCTAGGGTCAGCAGTGGGTTTCTTGAGTAGCGGATTGATTTTGCCATGTTTCAGTCTGAAGGGAATGTGGCAGGCTCAAAAGATATGTTGATGGTTCGGCAGAGCTCCGGTGCAATGGTGGAACTGGCCAGATTGAGGAAGTGATGAGGACATGGATTTGAGGGAGCCCGCTAGAGGATCGAGTTCATCAGTGTTTGGGTGTCCTCTACGGTGATGGGGGTCCAGGAGTTCAGTATTTGGTGAGGAGCTAGGTCCGTGGTGGTGAGTGCTACTGGCGGGCTTTGGTTCCTGAAGCCTTCATAGATATCAATAATTTAGCTACTAATGTTTCAGTGATATTTTTATTGACTAGATAAAATTTGTCATGAGTGCTGTAATATCTGGGGCCATTAGCAGTGCATGTCGAGGGCACAAGTTATAGTTACCTTAGGCTGCTAGATATAGTTACTTGAAATACCTTTAACTATAACTGCTGAATTTCTATGGTTTTGTGCGAGTAAATTCAGAACCTATATCTTCCTTGTAACCTTTGTTTTTTTTAGTGAATTTCTATGGTATTTTTAATGTTAAGTAATTTTCATTTCTATACATGAATCCAACCACCACCTGAGGCCAGGCCCTGCGGCCAACCCCCGGCTGCACACAGCCTTTGGCCATGCACAGCAGGAGGTGGCCACAGGGCCTTACTCTTTGGCTGTAAGGATAGGTATGAGAGTCTGTCTCTGGGTGTAAGAGTGGCTGTGAGTGTATGTTTGATTGCGCACCACTACATGAAAAATGCATTCACCTCCACAAAGTATTTCAGATCATTTTTCAATATGGAATCGTGGAGTAAACACACTTGCTTTGCTGTCACAAAGCCCTGGTTTTAGGATCATTTGTCCTTTACAGGAGCATGAACTACGGCCCCTGCTACAGTTACATTTGTAATTGCTTCCTGCTGAGGATTATTTTCTGTGAAATGAGCATTATGGCCAGAACAGAAGCTCACCTGTTCTTTTATCCAACAAGAGTCCACAGTTTGCACAAAATGTCTACCCAACTGGAGCACTTTCTACTGGTTAGTAAGTGCAACCTCTGTGCACCCCCCCCCCTTGGGCTGATTTCAGCCCTGGGGACCCCAAACCCCAGGCCTGGCCTCCTACTTTTTTTATATTTCGGAGGAGTGGGCCATGTTTCCTTGCTCCCCCACACAATTTTCACATTGGCCAAGTCTCAAGATGGTTGTCAACACTTCCTTGTTGAAGTGCTGACAGCCAATAAGATCTAAGCACGATATCTGTAGGGTTTGTGGAGCCTAAGCATCCCTATACGTACAAATTAGAATTTTCTTTGATATCTCAAAAACTACTGAATCAATTTATAGCAAGTTACAAAAGCGTTGCTTTCCGGTCCAAGCCTTCCGCCCGAAATAAGTACATTTTAAAAGGACGGTCCCCAAGGGGATGGGGCCCCAGGGGTTAGATAAGCCTGGGAAGGGGGGCCACATGGCCACTCTCCTAAAAAAAAAAAAAAAAAAACAATGTTAAGGCCGGGTCATGAGGGATGGAGTGCCTTGGGCCATGATCGGCTCTGGAGAGGGGGCAACGCGGCCCCCTCCCCAGAAAAAAATCCGAATTATGCTGGGCCCTCAGGGATGGAGTCCCCAGGATGGAGATCAACCAAACCATAGAAATGGACCTGTTATATTTATCTCAAGTAACTATAAGTCATACCCCAAGGTACCTTTAACTCACAACCTTGCCAAGCACTACTAATTACCCCACAAATTACAGCACTCATCTTTGATACCATCCTTGATAATATCAATGTAATATTTGCAGTAAAATATTTAGAGGAAAAAACTGTCATGGTTACTTGCAATAACTTTAATTATAACTGGTGATAACATCCCTGTAACCTTTGGCTTCTTAATAGAACATATATATATATATATATATATATATATATATATATATAGGGGAGGAGCCAAAATGACGGCCGGGATGGACGCCTGAAGCGAGCTCTCCATCCAGGGCTCGCTAAAAATATCCTGTAGGGCGCCCCCCGGAACCCCACTGACATACCGGGAGCTGGTCGCCGGCTGTACTGTGGCTATGGCGCCGAAATCAGCCCGCAAGGCCAGGAGTCGCGGGACGCGGACCCCGACCTTACCGAGGCTGCTGGGGGAGGAGCTGTGCCGGCGGACCTGAGCGCGCCTCCGCCCGGCGTTGCCCCCGTGCCCGCCTGGCCCACCACATAGCTGAGGGGGCCGGGGGATCGGGGGCACGGGCACAAGCTGAATGGCCGAAAGCTCTGTATCATGCCCGAGGAGTGTCAAGGAACCCCAGATTCAGGTACACCCAGTTTAACTTCACATATCAAACATATTTGTCCCCTTCCAGGATAAAGCGAATGTTCCCCGACTCTGAGCCGACATGCCCTAGATGTAAAGCGCCGTCAGCAAACTTCTACCACATGGTCTGGGAGTGCCCTAGCATACAAAAAGCCTGGACGGAGGTGGTACAGGGGATCTCCGAACTAACGGGGCGTGTATTGACAGTTGACCATAAGTCCTGCCTACTGGGGCTGAGGTCAAGATCTAAAAAACAAAGACACCTGCACAAATTCGTAGACCTAGCCTGTTCAATGTATAAAAGATTGATAGCAATGCATTGGAAAGCCCCCAATGCACCTGATCGGAAATCTTGGTACACCTTAACACTACGCGGGGCCCGTACGGAATACCAGGTATTAAAGAAGGGGGCGCGAGAGGGGCAACATCACACAGGGTGCGCCGCCTGGGAAACGTTGGTAACCAAACTCGAGGCCAAAAACGATGATAAGCCCCCTTGATCCAGGGAATTCATAGATGGAACAAGCACAGCACAAATCCTCCTGCACACCTCACCGCAGAAGCATAACTCAAAGGGCGGCCCATCATCATAGAACGGTCCTGACTGTCCCCTCCCCCTCCCGCATTGACAACTCACTAGTTCACCAGCGCAAGAATATCTACAACACATAGGGTAAATACTTAACCTCCGTCACCATCCGCTATCACCAAACCCACGCGGGGCCACTACCAGGTGACACGCGGTACAGGTTCAGCAGTAAGGGTCCACACTGGTCACGCGCGAGTACCCCCTCAGATACTCAACACACGCTAACGTTTCCAGCAATTGCAGCAAGTAATGATACTGAAGGATTGGTAGTATTCCGAGACGTGTCTAATGTGTGGGGTTTGGGGTTGTTATATGTTTCTAATGCTGACAAATTTAGTTTATCCTGTTGTTGACAATTGAACAGCTTGTATTGCATATTTGAAATATAAAACCAATAAAAAATATATATATATATATATATATATATATATATATATATATATATATATATATATATATATATATTGTCGTGCCGCGGCGGCCCGTGGCGTGGGGGTTGTCATGGGGTGTCCATGTCCCCCCCCTCGATTCCCACACTTACCGGGTGCCCCATTCCATGGCTTTCTTTTCTTCCTCCTTCTGGCTAATGGAGCCATGCCTTCTCCTTCCCAGCACACCATTCACCTCTCTTTTTCCCTGCATTCATCTGTTCCCTTTTTTGCTATGGTATCTGTTCCTATCTGTTGCTATAGCCCCTTCCAAATCCAAAAAGGTTGTGTTCCTTCTTCCTGTCTACCACTTCCTGTCTAGGGGTATATAAGGGGAATCAATTCTTCTTCTCATTGCGTTGCAACACTTCTGCTGTGGTGGTCACGCTCCGGCTGGTCTTCGCTTGGACTCCAGTTGTTCCTATTTTTTTCCTCTGCTTTCCAGTCTTTCCAGGATTCTAAGTGCTAATTCCTTGTGTCCTCCTTTCTGTTCCAGGGAGTTCCTGTTGGAGGTTTTTTCCCCTTGGGATTTTTCCTCTGGGACTCCTTCTAGAGGGCACGGAGGGTGGTGGCGTACTATTGTCAACAGCACCGTGGCTACCGGAAGGGGTCGCCCCTACCTCGGTCAGAGTAGGACTTGCAAGAACCGGGTGACGCACACCATCCCCCTCTGATCCGGACGGTAAGCCAAGGGTGATTCGTGACAAATATATATATATATATATATAATATATATATACACACGACTTTCATGACGGACTAGTAACGCTTTCAGTATTTACTTAATGATACTTTTTTATTACGGTCTCCCTTTCTCAAGTTTTACATTTACCTTCTCCTTCTTTTTGGACTAACGGCCTGATTTAGATTTTAAATCTTGGCAGTATTACCACCAATCCACTGCAGCAGCAGTTTCTAAAACTCCATCAAGTCGATGGTGTTCTGCCCGCTGTATTGATATATATTGCGGCTGAGCCACAGACCACCACGATGGAGCTAGCTGTCAGGCTGGCGGGTTCCCAACAACCTTATTTAGATGTTACAGTCCTACAGGCAGTGTATTGGCATTGGATTGTTGACAGATGTAGACGATCACAGGAGCCCTTGGGCATTGCTCAATGGCAGTGGCTATCGCATAGAGGTAAGTGACACACACACACAGCACCTTTGCTATTTGTGTCCACCTGCACAACACACAACATACACATTATTTTCCATTGCCATTCCACCACAACACAGCATCTGCCTGCAGAAAATATACATTGCCAGACATCCATGACACAACATCACTCACTATTGATAATACACACACACACAGCACACTCACAACCACCAACACAAAGTCACACCCATCTATACAAACACACACACACAAAAGCACAATAGCACACATCACAACCAAGGCCACCATACAACTACAACACACACATAAATGTTGCAAACATAAACACAGCACACAAACCAAAACACACAACACACATCAGACCCACAAGCATGTGAGCCACAACAATACACAGAACCCAGTCCAGCTCCCTCCACAATCGAATCCTACACACACATACACGTACAGACTCGCATACACAACTGGACTCACAATATCACAGGTACAGTTTCACTTGCAATGTGCACACATAGACATGGTGACAAGTGTGATTCCATAGTTATTGTGATGTCAGCATTCTTTTGGCAATGAAGACTGACACCAAAATAACAAATTTGTATGTGTGCATTATGGCCCTCATTACAACCCTGGCGGTAAATCCCGCTTACCGCCGTGCAGAGGACCGCCAACACACCTCTGCGGCAGCGGAATACCACTACAGCTATTACGACCCACAGCTCGGAATCTGCCAAAATCCAGACACCCACACAAGTCTGCCGCACCAAAGGTCAGTGATAAACTGGCGGTAACAAAACCTCTACCGTCACGGCCACACTATCACGACACACGAATCCATGCGGCGGTCTTTCAATCGCGGTATTCCATTGGCGGTACACACCGCTGCGCTCAAAATACACACACATTTACAAAACACTACCACATTGGACAATTCGAAATACACACACCTGATACACATACACACACCACTCCCACACACCTAATCCAATATAAAACACACACCCACATACCCCACAAACCCTTACAACCAGAATTGCAATAGAAGGCCAGAGAGAGGCACCACCAGAAACAACACTAGCATCCACAGGCACACAACATCATCACTCACACAACATCCAAGCGCCTCAGACAACACACACAAACACATCCCCTCACACATCACAACCGACACCACCTCACACATCACCCACACCACATCATGACACCTCAACGATAACCCAGGTTCGAGGAAGAGCTCAGGGTCATGGTGGAGGAAATCGTCCGGGTAGAGCCACAGCTATTCGGATCACAGGTGCAGCACACCTCCATTGCTAGGAAGATATAGTTATGGCGCATAATCATCAACAGGGTCAACGCAGTGGGACAGCACCCCAGAACACGGGATGACTTCAGGAAGAGGTGGAACGACCTATGGGGGAAGGTGGACCCCCACAACTAACAACATTGGAGGAGCGAGTCTTGGCAATACTGCATCCTGAGGGCCTTGCAGGAGTAGCAGGAGGAATGGACTCTGGTAAGGCAACTCTTAACTATAATAACCCCCACCCTACCTGCATGCCATCACATACCCCCACCCTCACCCTCACCCCCATCACTCAAACACCTCACATATGTCCCACTATCACAACCCACACATCCCAACACCAAGCCCTGCATGCGGGACACCCATCACCAAAGCATGTCCACAACAGATACCCACACAGACCCCAAACCAAATATCACACATGACCTAGACAAGAATGCAAGCACTGGAGTACAGGGTCACTCACCCATTGCACACGATGGCACACACAGATGCAATAATCATCCCTTTACACCCCTGCAGGACCCCTACCCAACGTCACCGGACAGGAGGTTCCAGACATGTCCAGAACCCCCACAGAAGAGACCCACAGGATGAAAGCCTCTCTGCACAACTGGATCAAGATGACCAGCCTGGCCCATCTGGGACCTCAGGACAGTTGGTTCCCCTGACAATGGCACAAGCCACCACAGAGCCTCCCCCGCAGGAAACACCAGCACAGCGCCCACCCAGCGGGCTCATCCCTCTGTCCCCAGGACACGTCAATCAGCAGTGTGTCCACCACTACAGGGAACCCAGGCAACCCACCACCCCAAGAAAATCAGGACCTGGGGCAGTGGCAGTGGGCACACGGTTCAGGGGACAGAGGAACAGGGGAACTGGGAGGACTGCTGTGCCATAGGGGGAGGACAGGCCCATGGAACCCACTCTCCACAAGGCCCTCTCCAACATCATGGAAGCGTACCATCATTCCCAGGAGACAATGGCAATGGTACTGGCCAACTTTCAGGAGACCCAGCGGCTGCAGGAGGAACACTATCTGGGGATCAGGGAGGAACTCAGCTCCATCAACACCACCCTGGTCACCATTGTAGGGGTGCTGCAGGACCTTGTCAACACCAGGAGGGACACTGTGGCACAACAAGGGGCCCCTGACACTAGCCTGGATGATGAACAGCCCACCACCTCCGCCGGCGCTAGTGGACAGGAGGCACCACCACAGGACCATGACACCAGCACCCCACCGCTGCAGATGGAGACCCACCCCGCAAACGGTCCCTGAGATCCAGGAACAAGATAGAGAACATTGCCAAGACCCCTGCCAGGAAATGAGACCCCCCTGAATGTCATCCTTCTGTCCCACTTTGTCACCCTGTCCATCCTTCAATTGCCCTTGCTCCACTTCCTATGCCCCTTTGGACAATGCACCTGTGAAACAAATAGACTGGACTCTGCCATGGACATTCCTCCACCATCACCCCTGACCATTTTACAACCCCCTCCACTTATTTGCTCAAAAATAAACACACATCAATCACAAAACATTCTGGAGTCAGTCTGTGCTTTCACTAATGTGTAATTGCAATAACTATGGAATATAGCTATGTTAACATACCGATGTAACACAGCTCTAGTCCATGAGGAAATATAGCAGAGGTCACAAAGTGGGACCCACATCTGTTAAATGGAAATGCAAAGTGGCAAGTCAGGGTTCATACACTGGGTGAAAATGACAGACTAATGATGGGTCAAACAATAGTATGAGATGTGGGAGGCAGTGATATCTTCTTACCTGTGTCTCACTGGAAGTATTGCTGGATAGCGTTATTTCTGTTGTCAATATCCTCTTCTTCTGCCTCCTCTTCTTCACTGTCCACAGGCTCCACAGCTGCCACAAGACCTCCAGCTGGACCATCCTCCTGCAGAAAATGCACCTGTCATCGCAAAGCCAGGTTGTGCAGCATACAGCAGGCCACGATGATATGGCACACCTTCTTTGGTGAGTAGTAGAGAGAACCACCTGTCATATGGTGGCACCGGAACCTGGCCTTCAGGAGGCCGAAGGTTCTTTCTATAATCCTCCTAGTTCGCCCATATACCTCATTGTAGCGTTCCTCTGCCCTTGTCCTGGGATTTCTCACTGTAGTCAGTAGCCATGACAGGTTTGGGTAACGAGAGTCACCTGAAACTATTGAGGGACAACTGTTAGACACACACTAACCCGTAGGGACAACCCCAGACCCAGACAACTATTCACAGGGTATAGGGTCCTTGTCCTCACCTATTAGCCACACACGGTGCCTCTGGAGTTGGCCCATCACATATGGGATGCTGCTATTCCTCAAGATAAAGGTATCATGCACAGCGCCAGGGTATTTGGAATTCACATGGGAGATGTACTGGCCACCAAACACACCATCTGCACATTCATAGTGATAGCTTTTTCTATTCCTGTAAACTTGTTCATTTCTCCGGGGGAGATGACAAATACCACATGTATACCACCAATGGCACCAATGAAGTTGGGGATATGTCCCAGGGCATAAAAGTCAGCTTTCACAGAGGCCAAATCATCCACATGGGGGGAATAAGATGTAGCTGCACATGTGTGTCAGCAGGGCTGACAACACTCTGGTCAACACGTTGAGACGTCCCTGATGCCATAGCCACTGTTGTTTGGAAGGAACCACTTGCCAGGAAATGTAGCACTGACAGGACCTGCACTAGACCTGTGGGCTGGTGGATAGCTGACCTCAGGTCTGGTTCCAATTGGGCACACATTTCTTGGACTGTGGCCCGATCAAGTCTGTAGGTTAGGATAATGTGTCTGTCCTCCATTGTCGCAAGGTCCACCAGGGGTCTGTACACCGGAGGATGTCACCATCTCATATTCAACCTCAGAGGTTGAAGCCTATGGAAGAAAACTGTGAGCAGAGGGTCATATTCACACATAAATTGCACGAATGATGTTTTTTTTCATTTACAGATCCTGTATGTGAATCCAACAGTCAGTTGCTGTGCCAGTGTCTGCTGTGATGCAGTTAGGTTCCATGCCTTGTGCCCCCCTGAAATGGCGGCTGCCTGACCTGTGAGGAGGGACAAGTGGAAATTAGATAATTCCACTGGCGTTGTGCACTGTTGCGATAGGTGTTCAAAGACCGCTGTGCAACTTCACATTGGTTATCATTGGGTCCTATGGGTTCCAGGAGCCAATGGCGATGTACGACGGCGGTGACAGTACACACCACCGTGGATGTGACCGCCATTTTCTATATGTTCACTCATGATGGGAGGGATATGGTGGGCCATGAGGATGACAGTCTGGACGATATGACTAATCCTTTTTCTGCTGTCTTTTCCCTGCAGGTCAGCGCCCACCAGAAAAAGGGTATTTGGCTTGCCATCGCCAAGGAGGTGCGGACCCTGGGGGTCCTTGACAGGTGTAACACCCACTGCTGCAAAAGGTGGGAGGACCTCCGCCGCTGGGCAAAGAAGACGACGGAGGCCCAGCTGGGGCTGGCCTCCCAATGAGGAAGGGGTGCCTGTGCACCATGACCCCCCTGATGTTCTGCATCCTTGCGGTGGCCTATCTGGAGTTGATGGGCGCTTCAGGGCATCACAGCAGCCACAAGTTGGTGAGTACAGTCACAATCATCTAACTCTGCGTGCATTACGAGGTGTCTGGGTAGGGGAGGTGGCTAGTGAGTTCCCCTAGGCCAGGGCGAGCTTGGTAGGCAAGGTCCCTTGTGAGGCAGGCTCAGTGGCATCCCAACCCTACTAGTGGTTTGTTCCATCTACACCTAGTCAGGCTCCTGTGACTTCCATGTGTGCAGCAAGCGGGCATAGGCCTTGTACCCCATGGCCCTGTGAATAATCTAGGAACTATAAGTGCATGGCGTAGTGCAGAGGTCTACTGTGCCTGTAGTGTCCGCCAATGGTAGTGGTGTTGCATGCACTGAACGTCTTTTTTCTGTGTGTCCCCCCTTTTTTGTGGTCTCTCTGTTCTTGTGTGCAATAGCATCATCAGGCGGAGGAGGAGTGGCACCGGAGCAGGAGGGAACTGCATCCCACTTGACCGTGGAGGGTGAAACAACGGAGTCTGAAGCCACCAGTGGGACGGAGGGCAAGGGGAGCTCAAAGGCGGGGACAGGAGGTGACAGCAGTGACAGCTACTCCTCCTCTGATGGGAGCTCCCTTGCGGTGGCGGGCCCCTCTGTGCCCCCCACATCAACAGGTACAGCCGCCACCCCCGTACCAGCTCCGCCCTCCCAGCAGCCCCTCAGCGTGTGTCCCGTGCCCGCTCACCCAGGAGGGTGGGCATCTCCTTTGCCCCAGGCACCTCAGGCCCTGCCCCAGTCAGCCCTGCTGCCCTCAGTGAGGAGGCTATTGACCTCCTTAGATCCCTCACTGTTGGGCAGTTTACCATTGTGAATGCCATCCAGGGTGTTAAGAGGCATTTGCCACAAACAAATGCATACCTGGAGGGAATTCATTCTGGCCAGGCAGCCCAACAGAGAGCATTTCAGGCTCTGGCCTCAGCACTGATGGCAGCCATTGTCCCGGTGTCCAGCCTCCCCCCTCCAACTTCCTCCACCCAGACCCAATCCCCTGTACCTCAGCCTATCCCAAGCACACCATCAGACCAGCATGCACACACTTCAACACACAACAGTGGCTCAGGCAAACATAAGCACCACACATCCCACAGACACTCACACAAGCACCATACCCATGCAGACATACCAACATCTACTGCCCCCACTGTGTCCCCTTCCTCCACGTCTCCCTCCTCCCTCCCAGGCTTGTCTTTACTCACACCTGCATGCACTACATCTTCATCCACTACCTCCATCACCAGCATGCCCATCACCACACACCGCTCGCGTGCACTCACCACCCCCACTACCATTGACACATCCCCTGTGTCCTCTACCAGTGTGTCTGTGAGCCCTCCTCCCAAACTACACAAACGCAGGCACACACCCACCCAACAGCCATCCACCTCACAACAGCCTCCAGCCCATGCACCTTCATCCAAATTCAGCAGACGTACACCTCCTACAACCACTACCTCTTCCTTCACTCCCAAACCCCCTCCATCTTCCCATCCCAGTGTGTCTAAAAAACGTTTCCTGGCTAATATTGACCTCTTCCCTACACCTCCCCGCCGTCCGTCCCCTAGGGCCAGGCTTTCCAGCTCCCAACCCAGCACCTCAGCCACCACATCCCCAGGCACAGTGGTGCCAGCAACTGCGGGCTATTGGAGTGCGCCAACCATCAGGGCTGCCAGTGTGCCACAGAGCGAGGGTAAGGACATTCCGCCACCTGCAAAACTAAAAAAGTTGCCGACATCCCGGAGGGAGAAGCAGAAAACACCTGCCACCAAGGGCCCATGGGAAACGAAAGGCAATAGTGGCAAGACAGCTGCACCACCATTCAGGGTGGGGGAGGGCCAAAAACTGAAGGGCAGGACAGGAGAGGACATGGTGGCACCGACTGAGGGACCAGTGTCACACCTTCTGTCCACGTCGACGCCAACCTGTACGGCGGAGAAGACCGCCACCTGCACCACCCCCTACACCGCCACAGAGCCCGCCACCAGCACTGCCGCCACAGAGCCCGCCGCCAGCACCACTGTCATTGAGCCCACCACCAGCACTGCCGCTACGGAGCCTGCAGCCACCACTGCCGCCACAGAGCCTTCCACCAACGCCACTGTCATTGAGCCCACCACCAGCACTGCCGCCACAGAGCCCGCAGCCAGCACCGCTGCCACAGAGCCCGCAGCCAGCACCGCTGCCAGAGAGCCTGCGGCCCGCACCGCCGCTAGCACTGCTGCAACTGACACTGCCGCAATCACTGCCGCTACTGACACTGCCGCAAGCACCGCCAGCGGCCCCACGACATCCTGAGCCAGTAACACCACCGCATACATGGCTGCCATCCCCAGTGGTTATTCGTCCGATGAAGCACTCTGGGCACCAAGCCCCCTCCAGAGCTAGTGGAGAGATACATCCACTACCTGTGTCCTCGGCAGGATGAAGCACTCTGGGCACCAAAGCCCCTCCAGAACCAGTGGAGTGATACATCCACTACCTCTGTCCTTGGCAGGATGAAGCACACTGGGCACCAAGCCCCCTCCAGAACCAGTGGAGTATCACATCCACTACCTCTGTCCTTGGCAGGATGAAGCACTCTGGGCACCAGGCCCCCTCCAGAACCAGTGGAGAGATACATCCACTACCTCTGTCCTTGGCAGGATGAAGCACTCTGGGCACCCCCTGACATCTCCTGCGGACCACGCACTGCTGATGTCCCCGATGAGGATTCATACACAGTCATGCCCCTTGAAACTGAGGTTGCTCCACGAGCCCACCTATGAGCCTTCCATTTTGAGATCTACCACGGATGAGGACACTGCAACGGATAACGTTACACCAGGAAATACTGCTCACTACTGCTCTGTGGATCCGTTTGTTCGCCCAGCTCTCGATTTTACATCAGATGATGTTGACAAATTTTTTAGGTCCTTGGTTGGTGACTTTGATGACACTCTTCAAGATCAAGCGTACAGCACATAATTTGATGATTTGACTGGCCATTCCCGTTTTAAAATTGTGCACTTCAATTAACTTGCTTTGGCATGCTGTGCTTGTCATGGTTGACATTAACATCTCTGTATGTGTTTTAGCGACATTGTTTTTATTATCTTTTTAACACATTTTAAAGATTTTTTAGCTGATTTTTTAATGCTTTTAGCTTTTAGTTCAGAGCAATTTTAGCATTTGGGTTCCTATACCTTCTTCATACCTGTTACGGCAATGGGGAGAGTATAGTGAATCCTACTTCATTTTACTGGGAGAACAGGAGTTACCTTAGCCTTTTGCTTGCAGACTTGTGCCCCGTCACCTACTGACTTTTAACCTACTTAGCTTGCTCTGTCTTAGCACATTTAATTATTTATTTCTTCTAAGATGGCTGCCTTGTTTATAGTTAGGCCACTTGTTATGAGTTACAATATCAGTGTCACCGCGCTAAGGCTTCAAGATCAAGCAACAAAGACAAACAAACAGTAGGTGTTCACACTTAGGGATTTTCCCTCTCTATACTTTCAAGGGATTGTTTATATTAATTTGTATATATTAACTGCCATCCCAAGCATGTCTGTTATCTATTGTTTAGGAACACACCTACGTCAGGGGTCCTTGTAGATCTGTATAAATATATCGCACTTTAGACAGATAATCAGAGGGATTTTGACCAGAGGGCTTCACCACCATCACTGATATCGATGCTGCAGTTGTCCTGACGCTGACCCAGTTTTCGTGCCCCTGCGGAGTCTCAGATAGAGACCTCATTCCAAGGTAACAAGGGTTGGGGGCTCCTCTCATGGACATGGCATTGGCAGGTTAGGTTTAACAAACCCAGCTCTCCTTTAGGTAGGAGGTTAGGCCTTTCACATTAGGGTATTAGGACATATTACATCTCGTATGTCTTTCTTATGCATTGCAAGATGTTGGGGGTCTTTGTAATAATGACTCTCGTCTTCACAATACTGTTTCAGGCATTATTCATTATCCTAATCATTGCAGCCCATGCAACTTATCGCAAATTGCAATTATGTTGAATAAAAACTATTGAAACTTTACTGCATCTTTGTCATTACCTGTGTTTGTATGAGACATTATATATCTGTGAGAAAGGGGTAACCTCTGTTTAACCACGACACTCCCTGAGATGTCTTATTCTCGAGTCCATGCGTAAAGGCTGCCACAAATCAACTTTTACTATTGTGTTCCTGGTGAGGTTCTGCTAGTGAGCCGGTAAGGTTGGGACAACAGTTGCGACTTGTTGTAGGAAAGGCGTAGTCGCCTACAAAGTACTGACATCCTTTAACCAGCAGTCTTTCCCAGAGCAAGAGTCCAAATTACGACAAACCAGTGGAGAGATACATCCACTACCTCTGTCTTTGGCAGGATGAAGCATGCTGGGCACAAAGCCCCCTCCAGAACCAGTGGAGTATCACATGCACTACCTCTGTCCTTGGCAGGATGAAGCACTCAGGGTACCAGGCCCCCTCCACAACCAGTGGAGAGATACATCCACTACCTCTGTCCTTGGCAGGATGAAGCACTCAGGGTACCAGGCCCCCTCCACAACCAGTGGATAGATACATCCACTACCTCAGTCCTTGGCAGGATGAAGCACTCTGGGCACAAAGCCCACTCCAGAACCAGTGGAGAAAGGCATCCATTTGTGATACTGTGGCTTTGCACTCCCCAGGATAAAGTAGTGGGCAACCCACCCACTGAAAAGACTTGAGAGACTGTGGCTTTGTACTCCCCAGGATAAAGCAGTGGGCAACCCACCCACTTGAGACACTTGAGAGACTATGGCTTTGCACTCCCCAGGATAATGCAGTGGGCAACCCACCCACTGAAAAGACTTGAGAGACTGTGGCTTTGCACTACCCAGGATAAAGCAGTGGGCAAACAACCCACTAAAAAGACTTGAGAGACTGTGGCTTTGTACTCCCCAGAATAAAGCAGTGGGCAATCCACCCAGTGAAAAGACTTGAGAGACTGTGGCTTTGCACTCCCCAGGATAAAGCAGTGGGCAGCCCACCCACTGAAAAGACCTGAGAGACTGTAGCTTTGAACTCCCCAGGATAAAGCAGTGGACAACCCACCCACTTGAGAGACTTGAGAGACTGTGGCTTTGCACTCCCCAGGATAAAGCAGTGGGCAACCCACCCACTGAAAAGACTTCAGAGACTGTGGCTTTGCACTCCCCAGGATAAAGCAGCTGGCATGGAGCCCCCTCGTGGAGCGTTGGTGTTGTGCGCTCATCAGGCTGAGGTGCCCCCCTCCTCCTGAGGTGCCTGTTTATTTTCCATCTGATGCCCCTCCAGTGTTCTCTCCATTTGGGGTCAGGTATCTAGTGTGGGCCTCGCCCATGCATTTTTGGCCCAGTGGTCCACGGACAATGATTGGTGCACTATCTGGACCTGTGTAGTTGGTGTACATAATTGTATATACTGTATTTAGAGTTTTGAGTACTGGATTTTTATTGATTACAATTGTTCAAATCAATTCCTTTTGTCTTTGTGTAATTCAAGGGAGGGTGGGGGGTGTGTGTATGGTGTTGTGGGTGAAGGTGAGGGTGGGGGTGTTGCGTGTTGCGTGTGTGTGTCACTCTCTTTTCCCTACCCCCCTGTGTTGTAGGTGCAGTACTCACCGCGGTCATCGCCGCTATCTCTGGAGCGCCTGATAGAGGAGCAGGAAGACCATCACCGGCAGGATCTGCAGTTCTGGCTCCATGGCGTCCTGGTTCCTCGTGGGGTGTGGAGAGGTGAGTGATTTCCCCTTCAGTGTACTGTTTCCGCCGTGTTTTTATTCGCCTTGGTTCCGCCCCGGAAAAGGTGGCGGATTGGTATCTTGTGATAGGGTGGGCGGTACATTGTCTTCCGCCTGTCTGGTGGTGGTTACCGCTGCGCTGTTTGTTTGTACCACCGTGGCGGTTGGAGTGTTAAAGTGGCTGTCTATGTTGGCGGTTTCCGCCGTGGTCGTAATCCAATTTTTTTCCGCTGGCCTGTTCGCGGTATTACCGCCGCTTTATCACTGACCGCCAGGGTTGCAATGAGGGCCTATGTGTCTTGTTCCAGTGTGTCCCCATCAATAACTGACACAAATGTGTTCCTGACATCTACATGTCAGAGGTTTTTTAAAAATACCTGTGGCATGTATAATTCTGCAGAGGTCCCAAGCTCATGTGCAGTGCCCATACCACACACACAAACCATGCAGAATCCCTGTCTTCAAGTTCGGCGATGGTGGGGTCATGTGTCATCCATGGTCCAGTGGCAGCAGCGACAGCACATGATGCCCAGTTGGGTCCATTCCAAAACAGAAACACAATCATCAAAAAGGTAGGTTTTGTACCCCTACACCATTCAATCGGCCAACGAGGTCGGACTTCCACAGTTAGCTTGGCACCAAGGGACATCCAAAAGGTGGCTGGAGTCCTGCCATTAGCCCCTATGCCCAAAGCCACAGTTGAATTGGCTGGAGATTCTTGGCTGAGTCAGTGGGACTCGGTGGTGTTTTGCCTATGGTCCCACAACATCTAAATAGGGCGGATGGACCACAAAGGTGGCGGATGGGTTTGCCGACAGAAAAATGGCCATGGGACCATTACCCCCAAGATCTAAATCAGGCCTTTATTTCTTATTTATCTAGCCATTCTCACTGTCCATATCTATAGTTGTATCAGCACTAATATACCTGACACTGCTCATATTTACCTTTTACTACCAATATGGCCAGAATATGGGGCCTTTAGTAATTGGCTCTTTACCTTTGGCACAGAATGTACTAATATTGGTGCCTTTAGGATGAACCAATATACTTTTTATACCATTCTTTCAGTTTTTAATGCTTAATTAGGTTTTATCTGCTACAGCCCCCTTCGCTCTCATTTCCTTCCCTCTTTTTGATCTAATTTTCATTTATGTATTCATTCTTATTACCAGCATTTTCACGTGTTGCGCTGGAAATTTGGCCCAACTATCTGTCCGGTTAAGGACAAGTGGTGCTGCACCCAGTGCAGTGCTACTTTTCTTGCATCCTTTAGCATCTCCCTACCGCTACCATGTGTGCAGCGTATGTAAAATATGGCGCAGGGTACGGGTCAATAGCATCGACATTTTTGACGCTATTGATGTACTGTTCAGGGTTAGTGCCAAAATTTTGGGGCTAACCCTGAACAGTACATAGTGGCCCATTGTAACCAATGGTGTGCCCCTTTTTAACATCTGCTGTGAGTAGGTGTTAAAAGTAGCGCAAAAACATATGCGGTGGAATCCCCTAGATTCCACTGCGCCATTTTTGCAGTCCCCCTAGTGAGGTAATCCCCCCTTAGCATACATTATGCATGGTGCTTGCATAATGTGGTAGAAAGGGTTACAGAGTGGTGCAATGAGGATAATAATTGGCAGCAGCTGCATCAGGCTTTATAATCAGGCGATAGTAGAACCTTCTGGCATATTATCTCCAATGGGTCCGCTTGTAATGTAAATCCCAGGCTCTGTAACATTCAACCAGAGAAATGGGAAGAACACTTTTCAAAATTGTATACTTCTAATTTTGAAGCTAAGCAACTTTGAGGCAAGGTAAATGAATGCGCTAGAAGTGAAGAGCTTGAAGGGGAAGATGTCCAGAACACAAAAATATTTTTTACCTAGAGGAGACCCTATCTGCTATTGATAGCTTGAAGCCGTCAAAGGCACCTTTTCTGGATTGTGTCCCGGGTGACCTCTAAAAATCAGAATCTAGCCTATGGGCCTCTTACGTGAATCTTTTATCAAATGCCATTTCAGAGGAAGGGGTGATCACTGACACATGGAGAGGGACAAAGATAATACCCATTTGTATACATTTTGCAGGGGGCATGCATAATGTGGCACAAAGGGTTACAAAGTGGTGCAAAGAGGATAATAATTGGCAGCAGCTGCACCAGGCTTTATAAGCAGGTGATAGTAGAACCTTCTGGCATATTATCCCCAATGGATCCACTTGTAATGTAAATCCCAGGCGCTGTAACATCCAACCGGAGAAATGAGAACAGCACTTTTCAAAATTGTATACTTCTCATTTTGAAGTTAAGCAACTTTGTAGTGAGGTAAATGACTGCGCTAGAAGTGAAGAGCTTGAAGGGGGAGATGTTCAGACTACAAAAATATGTTTTACCTATTGAAGCTATTGATAGCTTGAAGACCTCGAAGGCACCTGTTCCAGATTGTTTCCCGGGTGACCTCTACAAATCAGAATCTAGCCTATGGGCCTCCTATGTGAATCTTGTATCAAATGCCATTGCAGAGGGAGGGGCGATCCCTGGCACATGTAGAGGGGCAGAGATAATACCGATTTTTAAAAAGGGCGATACTGGTTGTCCTGGCAATTATAGACCTATCAGTTTGATAAATAATCTTCAAAAGATTGTTGCCAGGCAAATGTTAAATAAACTAAAACTTTCGAAGGATAGGGAGCAGATACTGGAGATTTGGGGTTATGTTGACCCACACAGATTGCAGGTGGCTGAAAATAACTTAATTAGAGTGCTGGTTTCTTTAACAGCAACTACGACCCCCTTATTCCACTCTATTTTGACCTGGGCTTGAGACAAGTAGCTGATCTGACCCATTTGAAGCCTTTGCTATTTTGGATTCAGATTTGGTTGATTCCTGAATTAGTGGATTTTAGGAATTCTCTGAGAGATTTGTTATCCCATAAGGAAGTTGTAAAGATCCCTTGGTTAAACTTCATACAAGAGTGGGGTAAGAAGTTGGGATTATTTAGATTATGCAAAGCGCCATAATCTGTTTCCAAAGAGGATGTAAGGATTCTATAAGTGTCTTTCTGGTTTTATGTGCATGATTAAATAAATACAAGGGAGGCTAAAGGGCACTTGACTGAACAGTTTTTGGCATTCAAACCAGTCCCGGTCTTTGAACCCTATTTCGACATTATTACTCCGCCCATGGCTAAGAGTTTGTGTATGAGGTTCATACTTGCCCGTTTCCCAACAAAATCTTTCACAGCAAACTGGCAAGAAGATCAAGTTTCTATAGTTTGCCCAGCATGTGGGTCAGCCCCTGAAACAATAGACCATGTTATATATGTTTGTTCGGAGAATCGTGATGCATGTAGGAAATGGCTCTGTCCGATTTGTTTAAATATGGGGATCACTCGTTGCATGGATGCGTAACGTATCATGAGGATTTACACATCTTTTCCTATTTTATTTTTTACTAGCTGCTTTTTGTTGAACGTATGGATAAAGCATTAGAAGATAACGAAATAATTGACATTAATACGACTGTATTTGCAGACTGTAATACAAATCAGTTATTATAAGGCATTACTATGCACAATGCACTTTATTGCAATTTTTTTTAATGTGCGGATAAAGCGTGGGAAGCTAATGAAATAATTTATAGTAATACAATTGTGTATCTGCAGATTGTGACTAATATAACATAGTTATTATAAGGTATCATTAGGCTCAATGCCTTTATTGTTATGAACTTTATTGTTATTTTTTGTTTAAAGGTAGCCTGAATGATTAGCATTATATGATACAGCCTTTATTTCCAGATAGCCCAGGCGGTCTAAGACAAACTGGTCAAAATGCTATTGAGGCTTCTCTGATGCTTTGGCACCTTTCCCATTTGCTAATAATGTTCTTATTCTTGTTCTTATTTTAAATATTACTTTTGTGTACAGTTTTTTGGGCTCATTCTTTTTGCTTGATGTTTATAAAATGTGTTATCTTTGTTTTTATGTAATATGAAAATGATGATATTTTGTTATATGATGCATGTTATTTACTTTGATGGCTTAGATACTGAATAAAGATTGGTTTGAACTAACCAGAGGGACTTTCTTAATTTTTGCTTTTCCTTTCAGCATGAGAGGTATTTCCTTGGCTCATATGTGTTACAATACAGGGCCTCATTAACGAGGCCCTAGAGGTACACCGCTCCACCAGAGCATCATTTTTTTTAACGTTCCGGTGGCACAGTGTGCCAGCCCGTACTTACAAGGCCACACAAAGCCAACTTGTGTGGCTTTTCATGGCCTTGTAAATATGGACCCCTTTCACGCACAACACTGCGTGAAAGGAGCATCCCATGGGTGCTGCTTGGGGTGAACCCAGAACTTAGAACGCATGGAAAGAGGAACAAAAGAGGAGGAATACAAATACTTCTCTGTGTTGGGTCATTCTTTCGCCACCCCTCAGACTTGTAAAGTCTGGGAATGCGTCAGATTCCTTCAGGTTCCAAGGTTTGGCTTATACCCCAAGGAACACCCATGGAACTCCACATTTACAAGGCCATAAAAAGGCGTGCAAGGTGGCTTTTCATGCCCTTGTAAATATGGGCTTGCACACTGTGCCACTGCAGCATCAAAAACGATGATGGTCCAGTGGTGCAGTGTGCCACTAGGGTCTCGTAAATGAGGCCCCTAGCTTTGCCATACGACCTAAACTAGTTTGACTATTTGCAACATATATTTATGCAGGTACTTCTGTTCTACACAATTTGCATTTTTTCTTTTCAACACGGTTATGGTTCAGATATGACTATCAATTGCATATCTATTACTTTATGCAGGCAGTAGCTTATGCAGTTTTCTACTTTAAGTTCTAAAATACAAACTTCATCTGGGACCGCCAGGTTTGCTCCTTTTGGGCCATCCCTTTCCTTCCCTCTTCAATATCTTTACAATATATTCCTTCCCTTTTCCTTTCCTTGCCCTACACTTATCTATACTTCCCCATCACTCCACAGCATTTCCCCAGGCACCTCTTTCCCCTTGTCTCTCATGTCTGCCACTTTGCCTCATCTTGCCATCCCATGCCACCTTGCCTTGCCTTGCCTTTAATTTCATCATCTAACTTGTCCTTTTCATTTTCATTTAATTTCCTTCCCTATAACTTCCCTTCCCTTTCCTTCCCATCCCTTCCTTTACCCAAACCCCTTCCCTCTCATTTTCCTAACATTTTCAATTGTTCACTTCCACCACTTATTGTGTTCCATTGCCTTCCTCTTGAGTTCAATTTGTTAACCCCTCTTCTCTTTCCTCTCCCTACTTTATCATTGCCACCGCTTTACCTCGTTGTTTCTTCCATACCAAGCTTTCTTTCCCACTTCTTCTCTTCTCTTACATCTGTTTATTTTCCCTTCCCTAATATACTACCCCTACCTGATTCATTCTTTTTCATCTCCCGTTCCCTTCTCACCTGTTCTATACCCAACTCCTTTCCCCATCCATTGAATCTTTTCCCTTTCCAGAGTATACTACCGCCATATATTTATTTCCCTCCCCTCTCTCTTTTTCCCCTTTTGCTTGTATACTATTCCTGTTCCATTTCCCGTCCACACTCTTGTTTGGTCCCTACCCTTTCTGTGTTCAACAATGCCACTATTTTCTTCTTTTCTGTCTCTTCCTTACACATCCCCCTTTCTTCACATCCATATTTGCCACCTTCCTTTTTCATCCCTTCACCTCCCTTCCCTTCTCCTTCAATCTCCCCTCCTCTGTCCACCCTCTCCTCTTTGGTTCCTCTCTCTTCTCATTTATACCCCGCCAATCCTCATTGTAGGAAGCTGGCTGTTAATCTTGTATATCAAAATTATATATTTCATGCAAAGAGTCCAGGGGTTTCCTTACTAGTGGACAGGGGCTTGCTCTTTCAATCCCAAGGTGCTTTTTTGGGGGGGTAGTGTGGTTGAGTAGCCTTAGGCTTATCAGAGAGGAGATATCTGCAAATGCACACAAGGTTAATAAATGAGACACACGACTCAAGAAGGTGATCCATACAAATCTGCCAAAATAACAAGTACCTAGTGTTAATCAAAGGGGATCGGTATAGTCGTAAAGATGCTGCAGATGAGGACTGGGGAGCCAGCCAGGGGAAACCAAGAAATGGGTGGCAATCTTTGGATGTCTGGATATGTGGGGACAATATGGGTCCTCTTCTCCGTGGGCCTGTGGCAATGGATGCAGTGGTGTCATGAGGCATTGCGGTTGAGTGGGCCTGTGTGAAGAGGCTGCAGGTGCCATCAGAGGGTTCACAATGGGCAAATCCACACTGGAGAACCACACTGGCACCGTTAGCCCACATGAACTCCGGCTTTGCAGCACGGTGCAGTGGTACTTTCAGGTATCAGGTTTTAGGTGGTCCAAAGTGCCTGCAGTTTGTTTTGGAGTGTTTGGAGACACAACAGCTGCAGGACGAGACAACTTTGGTACGATTTGGCAGGAGCAGCAGACAGGCTGGCATAGCTGGGTCCTGGTTAGGTGCTTCTTCCATTGTTTTTGTGTCCCTTCAGTGTCCTTCTTTCTAGGTGTATTGAAAATAGGTAGGTTTGACCACTGACTTTGTGTTTCAACTCTGTGCATATTAGTTGTTCAATGTTCACCAGTTGCAGATTACATTTTGTATTCAGTTTAGCTGCCTATTGGTTTTATCGTGGCATTAGACATTGCAGTTGAGACATTTCAGATGAGCTGTGTTTTTCCACGTGGTAAACTAAGCTTGTTTCTCACCGAACATGAACAGTTCTTGATAAGAGAGCACATATTTTTTGTTTTCTCCAGTGCAGGGAAAGGTGTGGCCTTGGTAGGAGAGCCTTGAAAGGTTGCCCAATTTTCAACGTTTTTCTTCCAACTCTGACCTACAGTAGCCAGTATGTTTGAATTTTTCCATCTGAGAGGGGAGGGCCTTTCAGAAGGCTCTTTCCATGATTGTTTAAACTATAAAAGAGGTGACCCTGCTCAGTAGTGTTGGAATTTCTGAGACCTTGGTCAGGATTTGGACGTCAAATGCCTGACATTTTCCTGTGAGGGTGGATATCTCTTTTTCGCATTTGAACAGGAGTCATCTTCTTGCTGGTTTGAGAAAGGTGAAAAGCTTGGCAGGCCCTACGGTGATGAATTTTTACTTTATCCTTTGCTTTGCAATTATGCTATAATATAATCACATATATTTGCTGTGGTCATTGCAGTTGAGAATCACTTTGATATGTTTTCCTTTCATTGCTGTGACTATTTTTAAACATGTCCCTTCAAACTACTAATCTCCTTCATTTTTTTAGGAACCTTGTGGTGAAGTAGTAACAAATGTCTTCATTAAACTAAGAAGTGCATTCCAGTGAGGTTTGTCAGCTTGGTCATTAGTGAAAGCGAAACACTAGGCCATCAGGAATCTGCTTTCCTGGTGCCAAAGCCTCCCTATATACTGCATTGAGGGGTGTTTTAGGCAGTGTAGGTTAGTAGCCAATAACCTACTTACCCCTGGGGTCACTACAACTCCTATATGACCACTTCCTGTGGGAGGTGGGTACAACCCTGTCCCATAGTTCCTATATCTGCCAACACCAAGATGAAAAATTTCTAAATGTTTGGCCATATCAGGCAGCTCACTTTAGGTGTGTAATTGGCCTGAGGGGGAGGAAACACCTCCCTGAATGCTACGTTTCCCTCCTGTCCGGGTGCCAAATGGGCCCTGGGGCAGGGGTTTGGCAACTCTCCTTTGAGTGAAGCCAGGTGTTTGAAGCCCCCTGTCTTTGAATGTAGATTTACAGGTCATCCTGTTGGGTGAATGAGGTGTGTAAAAACCTCACCCAGAGCAGTCTTTGTGATTTACTAACTGAGAGCACAGGCTCTCTCTCTAGGAGGTCAAACTCATGTTTGGTGGTGGCAGACTGGCTAAAACTAGTCAGTCTCCACATGGGTAGTTGGTAGGTTTTCAGGTGGCTCCTCTAAGGTACCCTCTGGGTGAACATATTAATAAATCCATCACTAGCATCAGTGAGGGCTTATTAATACAAGGTGTTTGATACCAAACACCCCTATTTTCAGTGAAGCAATTGTGTAGCTGAGGAACTCATAGTGACCAGTGTCCAGCACATGTACCTAAAATGGCTTCCCTTTTCACTCACTATGTTTATGAATCAACAAAGACATAGCAGGGGCTTATCCACTTGTGCAGAGAGGTCCTACTACATAATGTAATGCTCCCTGCCTTCAGGACTGTCAGTCATGCTGTACAGGTCAATCAATCAATCACGGAGACATTTAAACACAGGCTGTGTGCCATGTTGTGTTTTCATTTTTAGCTGCACCAAGACATGCAGCCTGCAATAGCAGTCTGTGTGTGCTAGGTGAGGGGTCCTTGAGGATGGCACAATACATTCTGCAGCCTTGGGGGACCCTTCTTGGTAACCATGCCCTAGGTACCAAGGTACCATTTTCTAGGGACGTTCAGGGGGATCAAAGCTATTGCCATTTGGGCAACAAATACACAGTTTTAGGGAAAGAGATCAAGCACTGAGGACCTGGTTTGCAGGAACCCAGTTCACTTTTGGTCAAATTTGCATCAAATACCAGGCAAAAAGTGGGGTTGACCATGTCAAAAAGGGGTGATTTTCAACACACATCCATTGTTTCCCTCCGCACTCCTTTTCCCTCCTTCAGATTTAAAGATCCTTTCATCTCATTTACTTCCTTCTTTCCTTCTCCTATCCTTTTCTTTTTCCTTTCCTCTTCTTTGTATCTTTATTTCATTCCCTGCTAACCCAAAACCCTTCACTTTCCCAAACCTCTTTCCCTTCCTACCCTTCTATACTATAATTTCCCTATCCATTAATCTTCTGTCATCTCTTTACTGAACTGTCTATTCTTTCACCCTACCCTTTACTTACACGAATTTCAACCATCAATTATTTTGGCTCTTCCATCCTCTTTTCGCTTCACTTTTTCTACCCTTTTGCTTCTGATATCACCTACCCTTCACCTTCCTCGTCCTTCTACTTCCTATTTGTTTCCTTTCCTCAGCCTGAACCTTCCTTTCTTTCCCTGCTCCTCTTTTTCATATCTACTTTATTTCCCTCTTCTCTTTTCTTCCCTAGCTCTTACGTCCCTACTCTTCTGGTGTTTTCCATTTCCTTCAGTCTTCCTTCATCTCCCACCATTAACATATGCCCAATCACTTAATTAACTTTTTTCCATCCCATTTCCCCTCTTGTGTCCCCATTGGTTTCCTTCCCCATCTTCTCTCCTTCATTCCCTATCCTATCTTATACTATCCTATCCTATCCTATCCCTATCCTTATCCCTATCCCTATCCCTATCCCTATCCCTATCCCTATCCCTATCCCTATATCCCTATATCCTTTTCCCTACCCTACACTACTCTACCCTACATCTGCCTTCCCCATATCCCCATATCCCTATTTGACTCCCTTCACTATTCACCTGTCTAATCCATCCTGTGCATGTTAAGTAATTTCCCTTTCCCTTCTCCTGCCCTGTCTTCTCCTTTGAGTCGCTTCCTCACTACTACTTCATCAATTTCTTTCCATCCTCTTCCAACATTCCTTTCTGCATGACTTTCATTTATAAATCCTGTGAACCATCTATCCTACTCCCCTATTGTTTGTCAATTTGACCCCTTACTCTCCCTTTACTCTACCATCCCTTCCTCACTTACGCCTTGCTTTTTCTTTTCATGTCCACTTATCTACATTTTACATTATGCTTTATACGATGGGCTAGGTAGGGTAAAATAGGGTATAGAAGGGAAGTGAGAAAATAGGAGGGGGGTGAAGAAGGAGACGAAGAATGGGAAATGAAAGTGAAAGGATGTGGAAAGAAGAAAGGGAGAGGAAAAGGAAAAGGAAGGGAGGAGAAAAGAGGAGGATAGGGCCAGGTAGAGTATGATAGGGTAGGGCAGGGTATGGTAGGGCAAGGTAGAGTAGGGTAGGATAAAATAGAGCATAGGAGGGAAATGAGAAGAAGGGAAGGGGCAAGAAAAGGGAAGAAGAGGAGGGTGGGAATGGGAAGAGGAAGGGAGAAAACAAGAGGAGGATATGGTATGGTAGGGTATGATAGAGTAGGGTGGGGTGAAAGGGGGAAGAAGGGGAGGGAAAGAATGGGAATGGGAAATGAAAAGGAAAGGTGAAGGGGGATGGGGAGGCAAAAGGGAATGGGAGGGTTGGGGTAGGAAGATATTGAATTGTGAAGGGTCAAAAGTAAGTACAGTGGGAGACAAATTGAATGGTGATAGGATGGACATGAATGGGTAAGTAGCAGAGAGGAGTGGTGGGTTAAAGGAGGGGAGGGGAAGTGAGCTGGGTAGAGATGAGACTGAGATTGAAAAGTCAGAGGAAGAATAGCACAGAATTACTAAGGGATGGAAAGAGACTCGTAAGGTAATTGGGTATCTGTGCAATCATAAGGTAGATATCGCCATTTTGCAAGAGACACACTTCGCCCCAAATAGCCCTATGCTTACGTCTTGGAGATTGCAGGGAAATTTGTTGCGGCGGGATACACCTCACATTCTAGAGGCGTGCTGATCTGGGCATCAAAATAAATGGATATTGGCCACTCCTTGGTGGCAGCAGACCCAGGAGGGCGATATGTGGTAGCACATTGTACTGCGCGAACATTCACATTCTTACTGATTGGCATAAACGGCCCCAATTATGATGACCCCCTATTTTATCGAGAATTGGCACTCAAGGCAGACTCCTGGGGAGGGCAACCACAACTCCGGTTCGGTGACTTCAACTGTACATTAGAGCCATCACTGGACAGGTCGGGGGGGTGGCTCGTAGGGCGGCGGCAGCGGCACGCAAAATATCACGCCTAGCCGCCGGGCTGGGTTTGGTAGACGCATGGCGCGATAGACACCCAGAGAGGGGAGGCTATACACACTATTCAGCCACGCACAATCTGCATACCCGTATAGATTTTTGGCTGGTTGCCCGCAGGTTGCTGAGCGGCCTGACCCCAGAGGCTGCTTGGCCTCAAACATATTCAGACCACTCCCAAGTACCAATACTGTTGACAACTGGAATGATAATGGCTCCTCCGTTTTCGTGGAGGTTTCCTCCCTTTTCGCTTTTAGATACTTGCTTTAAGGCCGAATTGGCCTCAGAGATCACAGAGTTCTTTCGGATTAATTAGAGATCCGTTCTTGAGGTAGGCATGGTATGGGAAACCTTTAAGGTGTACATTAGAGGGATTACCATAGCCAAACATGCGGGGGTGCTTTGATCGATAAGGCAGCGGCTCCAGCAGCTAGAAAGCGACTTATCACAACTGGAACGGGACCACAGTGACACTGCAGACGCTAACGTGTTGAGCCAAATTCACGCTAAGATACAAGAATACCAGGAGACAGCTCATACAGAAATACAACACTTGGGTAAATACACCACAGCCCGAGTATACGGGGAGGGAGACAGACCGGGAGCAGTGCTGGCGGGTTTGGTGCGTCCCCAGCGAGGCAAAAACACAATCGAAGCCATACAGTCTGAGGGTGGAGAGGAAATAAGAGATCCTGAACGCATAGCTGATAGAATCCGAGAATACTATCAATCTTTATACTCTTCCAGGGTAAACCCAAACTCGGAGGCAATAGCAGACTATCTCACACACATCACTATGCCAAGACTGACACAGGATGATAGGGAGGCTCTCAGTGCACCTTTGACTCTAGGTGAGATTTCGAAGGCACTGGGGGGTATGGCGGAGGGTAAGGCTCCTGGTCCTGATGGACTGACAGTGTACTTCTGCAAAGCATATCAACACCTGCTACTCCCAAAGTTAAAAGACGTATATGATGAAATGGTAGAGAAAGGTAGCATGCCCCCATCAATGAGAGAAGCAATGATAATTGCCCTGCTCAAACCGGGGAAACCCCGTGAAAACTGCTCCTCCTACAGGCCACTATCACTGTTAAATGTAGATGTAAAAAATTTTGCTCAGCTTTTGGCTGATCGCTTGGCTAGGGTGTTGCCACGTTTGATTCGGCCTGAGCAGGCTGGTTTTGTCCCCGCCCGCAATCTGTCCATGAATCTTCGCACACTATTTGGCACAATCCAAAACATTAACCCAGAGTTGAGGGCAGTGGCTGTCTTCCTGGATGCCGAAAAGGCGTTCAACTCGGTAGAATGGGAGTTTTTGAGGGCGTCTTTGCGTAGATTTGGTGTAGGCGACACCTTCCTTCAACTGATTTTTACATTGTACAGTGATCCCTGGGCCAGAGTTTGCATCAATGGTACGGGAATCGTTTGGGGTTACGAGGGGTACCAGACAAGGGTGCCAGTTGTCTCCCCTGTTATATGCATTGGTGGCGGAGCCCCTGGCGTGCGCATTAAGAGGGTACCATGGACACCGGGGTCTCAGATTTCAAAATTACACCCTTGTTTTGTCTACGTACGCGGACGATACTTTACTGTACATCAAAAATCCTGAGTGTAATGTTGCCCCAATGCTCCAGGAAATTATCAAATTTGTCTCTTTGTCAGGGCTAGTAATAAATTGGAATAAGACCATCGTGTTTCCCTTGACTTCAGTAACAACGCAGGTTGATGTGGGCTTCCCGCTAGGGTGGGAGACGAACACAGTAAGATATTTGGGGATACAGGTACATACTGACCCTAAGAGAGTGATAGAGGATAATTTTGAAACTGCATTGAAAAAATTGTCGATGGCTGTGGAGAGGTGGATCAAACTACCATTCTCATTACTTGGACGCATAGCGCTGATGAAAATGGTGGTCTTGCTGCGCTTTTTATTCCTGTTTCAAAATATACCGATAGTCCTGCCTAAGACATATTTTGCCGCTTTGAAAACGTTGTTGATTAAATTGGCATGGGGAACAAGGTGCCTCGCGTGAATTGGCGAACTCTGATGCTTCCATATGAGATGGGTGGCCTGGGTGCTGCAGACCTTGAGATATATTACATAGTAGCGCCCGCAGCAGTGGCGCATGACTGGATTCATGGGACAGGAGAGGCCCCGTGGCTAAGGATTGAGAGGGAGTTGGCTGCCCCAGAGCAGCTGAGTAGTAGGTTGTTCCATACCCCCCATAGACGAAATAAGGAATTTGCATCCATAAACTCGGTTTCGCGTGCATGGCACAAGCTCATTAGCAAGCAGGGACTGGTATTATTATATGTCCCGGTAGAGTGCTGTGCCTGGTTCCCTCCTGGGACAGACTGTAGATTGGTGCAGTCTATGCGAGAAATAGGCATTGACAAGATGGGTGACATCTTCGGAGAGGGCATAGTGAAGACCTGGGACGTAATAGCGAGGGACACGGAGACCTCAACTTCCTTGCACTGATATCAATATCACAGGGTGAGACACGCTTTGACGGAATTATTGGGAGACAGTATGCAGGAGCCCCCGGAGGTGCATGCTCTCTCGGTGGTGTTGTTGGGAAAACAACCTTGCCGACTGATTTCTTGTCTCTATGCGCATGTTCAGAGGTCAAGGGAGCACAAGTTGTCGAGAGCTCGTCTGGAATGGCAGGGAGAGTTGGAGGTGCAGATCTCAGATGCACAGTGGCAATACTGATGCTCCAGAACACGTTCCATATCCTTGAACGGCTGACACCGTCTAATACATTTTAAATATCTAAATAGAGTCTATTATACCCCCCTGTGACTCTATCAATATGGTTTACGAGAGACAGCTAATTGTCCCAGATGTGGGGAGGAACAGGCTGTATTCTTACACATGTCTTGGTGGTGTGAGGGAGTGCAGCAATTTTGGAGGGCAGTGACGCAGGAACTAAACAATATTGTTGGAGTGCAAATGACCTGACAGCACTCTTGGGCTGGGATAAACAATTAGCGGTGCAAAGTCGCAGGCTAGTGGCGATGGGGTTCCTACTGGCCAAACAGCGCATAGCAATGCGATGGGATCGCGGCCCAGTCCCTACAGTGAGGGAGTGGCATAGAGATATGGCATATTGTAGCACACAGTCAGACAACTATAACGAGATACTCCCCCTGCCACTAAGAAATACTGGGAGGCCTATAGCTGCTATCTTGTTGGAAAGGAAACAGGGGAGCCAGCAGCATGAGGGACATTCCGATGGGGCGTAGTAAAATTGAATTGCACGAACATGTGTAGTTATTGTGGCTAGATTAACGACCAGATGTTTCAGAGTAAGGTGGAAATGTATAGTTCTGTTTACTGTATGCGACCTTCTAAAGTACATCAAGTGATCTATATGTTTGCAACAAGGTGAATACATTGTTATGTTGTAAATGTTTACATTAAAATATAAATAAAGTTAAAAAAAAAAAGAGGAGGGAAAGATCATGGGAACAAAAGGGAAGGTAACAGAAAGAAAAGAGAATGGAGAAGGGGTAGAAATGTTTCAGAGACTAAGGAGGGAATAATAAAAGGAAGTAGAATAAAAGGGAAGTTGATGTGAAGCAATGCATGTTTGTTATGTTATGTGCTTTATGTTATGTTATATCTTATATGTTTTATCAATCAATCAATAAATCATTTGTAAAGCGTGCTACTCACCCGCTAGGGTCTCAAGGCGCTGAAAAAGGGGGTTGAGAGAAGACCCTTGGGGGACGCCGCAGATGGTCTTCGTGACTTTCAACAGGAAGGGAGGGAGGCAGACTCTCTGAGTTTTGCCAGAGAGGAAGAATGTGATCCAGTCCAGGGCCTTGTGGCAGATCCCAGTGTCGTAGAGCCGAGTGCAGAGGGTGTGATGGGAGACGGTGTCAAAAGCAGCTGAGAGGTCCAGGAGGATGAGGACTGCGGTTTGGCCTTTGTCGAGCAAGGTCCTGATGTCGTCAGTTGCGGCATTGAGGGTGGTCTTGGTGCTGTGATTCCTGCGGAATCCAGATTGAGAGATATCCAGCGTGTTGTTGTCCTCCAGGAAGTGGGTCAGTTGGCCGTTGACAATCTTCTCTTTGACCTTCGCCGGGAAGGGAAGGATGAAGATGTGTCGGTAATTTTTTAGGTCTTCGGGGTCCGCTTTGGGTTTCTTTAACAGGGCGTTGACTTTGGTGGGCTTCCAGCTGTCCGGGAATGTGGCAGTCTCGAAGGAGCTATTAACGATCATACGGAGCTGGGGGGCAATAATGGGGCTCGCCTTGTTGAAGACATGGTGGGGGCAGGGTTCGGAGGGAGATCTGGAGTGGATGGTGCTTATGGTTTTGATGGTGTCCTCGTCATTGATGTGGGTCCAGGAGAGCAAGAGGTTGGTGTGGCTGGGTGCGTTGGGGTTGGTGGTAGCTGAGGTGGCTGTGGGGGGGTGAGGAGTTGAAGCTGTCGTGGATATCTGTGATCTTGCGATGGAAAAATGTGGCGAGGGAGTTGCAGAGGTCTTGCGATGGAGGGGGGTCGATGGAGCATGACCTGGGGTTGGTGAGTTCTTTGGCGATGCTGAAGAGCTCTTTACTGTTGTGGGCGTTTATGTGTTATATGTTATGTTTTATGTTGTATGTTTTGTTATGTGTTATGTTTTATATGTTATGTTTTACATTTTATGTTATGTTTTATATTATATTGTTTTATGTTATGTTATGTTTTATATGTTATGTTATGCATTATGTTATGTTATCTGTGAGGATATACAGATGGTCAGCAAGGTGGTAATTGTAATTGTATTTATATAGAGCTTACTACACTTGACAAGGCGTTGAAACGCTTTTCGGCGAGTAGCACGCTACTCCAGAACCCCGATTATTTAGTGGTGCATTAGTAGAGGGGATTACGAGTACAGTATTAGTATTAATGTAGTGAGGTATGATTTAATTTGAGTGGAGGACATGAGTCTGTTAGTTGGATTGAATAGAATAATGAAGGCACAGAGGAGGAAAGAATCCAGAAGTGGTAATTGGGAGATCATAGTAGAAAGATGAGGTTTTGGATGAGTCTGTAGAAAGGGATTGGGGAGAACATAGTAGTAAATGGGTTTGGGATGAGTTAAGGGAGAGATAAATGAGGAAGGTTTTACTAAGGTTGTTTAGGAGATCATAGTAGTAAACTGAAGTTTGGAGTGAGCCAGGGGAGTAGAGGAGGGAAGTGTCTAGGAAGAGCTATTTTGGAGATCATAGTAGTAGAATGGATTTGGGATGAATCAGAGAACGAGATACAGGATAGATCGATAGAGGTATAGGGCAATGGTGAGGCAGTGTAAAGCTTTCAAGAGAGTATTTTTTCTTTCCTCTTGTACTGTAGGACTAAAGTACTAAATATATAGTTACATGATTGCATAGCAAGGGAATATATGTATAAAGAATATAACATATTAAGAATTAAGCCATATCATATAAACACAAACGTTTAAGTGTTGCATTATTTGAAATTAATTTATTTGTGTACTTTTATAACATTATTTTATCTTTCCTCAATATTTCAATAGTGAAATGTTTGTAGATAAATAGTGAAGATAATATTTATCTATTGCGATAGATAAAATTAAAACAGAGACTTTTAAGCATCTAATCAAAAAACATATATAGAAACTCTTCAATGACTTATGATCATGTTAAGCGTAAAATAATATACAAATATATATATACACACATATGTAAATACATACACATATATATGATATATATATATATATTTATAGTGTGTATATATATACATATATATATACTCATACATAGATCTACACATACACATACAGACCGTAAGTGAAATATACATTTAGTAACACTGGTGTAAAGAGTATGTAAAAATGTTAAGATTAAACAATTATTATACCTATCTGTACAAAGAAATACACACATATAGATATATACATAAAATGAAATAAATGTTTTCTATACAGGGATATACATTCCATTGTTGTTTGAGTATGGTGTTTATGTAGGAAGGAACCAACTCTTAAGTAAGCTTCTGAAGATAATATAGTTATCCGTGGATCTTATATTTGGGGGTAATGAATTCCTAAGTTGTACCACCTTGGGTCTTTTCCTTGTATGGTGATGTTTTGAGGTAGGGTGCCAAGCTTGAGCGGAGGTTTTTTTTTTTTTAAATCTATTTTTTGACTTTTTTCCTGATGAAAAGTGGTCCCGCTCCATGTATTGTTTTGTGGGTGACACAAATCAGCTTGAAGGTGGATCTTCCGGCAACTGGTACCCAATGTAGGGCCCTCAAGGCAGGGGAGATGTGGGCTTGTGGCTTTACATGTAGGCGTAGTCTGACAGCTGAGTTCTGAATGTGTTGTCGTTTTTTCATAGTAGATAGAGATGATCCATGGTAGAAGCCATTGGCGTAATCTATTTTATATAGTATAAGAGAACTAGTAGCCTTCACCTTGTATGAAAATCCGAGTGGGGAAAGACGTGTCGCAGAGTTTTCATGGTGATGAAGCTTGATCTTGCTAATTTGTCCACTTGAGTATTCATTGTTAACATGGAGTCCATGGTAATTCGAAGGTTTCTAACTTCCATAGATACTTTAGGAGGTGGCCGCAGATTTCAGGCAGGTGCAGAGTGGGCAATAATTTTTTCATTTGCCAAATGTATTTCTGTTTTGAAAGCATTCAGTTTGAGATGACTCCATGTCATCCACCAATCAACGTATCTAAGGCAATTTAAGATTTGTGAGTTTCCAATGTCTTTGGGGCATTACAGTTTAAGGTGTATTTATGCATCATCTGCATAGTTGTAGCGTCTGAGTTGAAATTCATTTATCATTGCCGGTAATGGCATCATGTAGATGTTGAAAAGCATGGTTAAGATGACTGAGCCTTGAGGCACCCCTGCTTTTGGGAAGTAGGGTTGGATGAGAAAGGGGAAGTATGGAAGCCATTTGTTCTGTTTTGAAGGTAGAATGTGATCCCGTCGAGAGCAGTCCCCTCTATGCCGTCTTTGTATCTTCGTAGAGTCTTTGTATTAGGGTGTCATGGTCAACTATGTCAAAGGTAGCTGAGATATCCAGGAGAAGTAGTGCAGCAACTCCATTGTGGTCGATTGTGTGTTTAAGATCATCCGATGGCGATGAAGGCAGATTAAATGTCTGTTCCTTGGAAGAATCCAGATTGGTAGTCTGAAAGTAAGGAGTTATCTTCAATTAATTGTGACACCTGGGTGAAAGCTGCTCTTTCTACCAGTTTGCCCAGGAAAGGTCCATTTGTAATTGGTCTGTAGTTTCTGGGGTAATGCGGGTCCAGGTTTGTTTTCTTTAATAATGGGTGCATGTATGCCTTTTAAAGTCTTCAGGAAACATTCCTATAGTTAAGAATTGTTCATTATTCTTCTTACTGGTGTGGAAACAGAGGTAGATAAAAGAATGTTCTTGAAGGAGTGTGGTGGACAAGGGTCAGAAGGGCAGCCGGAAGGCCTGCTTGCTTTGACTAGATCCATAAATTCACTTTGCGATATTTGTTTGAAGGAGTACAAAGGCTGGGTTGGCTTACTCTTGCAGGAGATTTTTGGAAACAGGTTGGTGCTGGTGGTTTTCCTTTGCTTTAAATAGGAGTCCAATGTGTCTGCCTTGGTTGAGTAATGATTTGCTAGTTTGTCTGTGAATTCTTGAGTAATGGGATGAGTTCTTTCCATGCATTTGGGTTTTTGAAAATCAGTGAGAATTTTATAAAATTCTTTATTTTCAGATATATAATTTTGAATTCTGTCTGAGTATAGCCTTTTTTAACTTTTTCAATTGAGGATTTGTATATTTTGTTAAGTTTGCATTGGTGAGGTTTGTCTTGAATGTTGTTTGTTTTGAGCCAGGTTTGTTGCAGGCTTCATTATTGTTTTATCTTTTTCAGTTCTGTGTTTCTCCAAGATGCTTGTTTTCTTTTGTCCTATTTTGTTTTTACAGAGTGGTGGCAGGATATCAAAAGCTTCCTGTAGCCACTCATAAAGTTTTTGACACAATGTATTGTGTCTGGATCTGTGTTGGCTGTTAATTGTGTTTCTAAGTATTCAAAATTGAGTTTGTTCCGTGATTGATAGGTGGATGTGTGTAAGGTGGTCTTGAGTGTGTTGATTTGTTGTGTTTTATGTTGTAAAGTTATCAAATGGTGGTCTGGCCAGGTGACTGGTGTGATGGTTTAAACAGTAACTAGTGATCTGTGTAGGATTGTGTACAATCTGATGTAGGACTTCAGGAAGGGCTCATGCTATTTTCTCATTAGTAAGTGGTAAATCTGCCCACATACTATGCAATTGCAAGTTAAACGCTTCTGAATTACTTCTCATTGTAAAACCACAATTTCACAGTTTTTAACACATACAGTTATCACCTGTTCTGACTGTATGAGCAGGAGGTCAATGTATAAGGGGACCTGTTGGTGGGGTGGGGCCGAAAGAGAGGAGTGGAGGGTGTAGGAGAGGGAAGAGAAACACATTTTTGGCAGCAGGAGATTGAGGCAAAATGGAACTTCACAATATAATTTAACTGTGCCTGATTCATAATGTGTGTCTAGGGGATGAGTTAAGTGGAGTGGGAAGAAATGGGCAGAAGGAAAAAACAAAGGGAGGGAAGGAAGAGAATGGATTGGAATAAAAGGGAAGTGTAAGGTTAGTGAGGGAAGGGTTGGGCTGGTGGGGTTATGGGTTTGAAAAGGGGGGTGAAAAAAAAAAGGTGAATATCTTAAAGCATCATGTAAATTTCTCAACTTAGTTTTCAGTTTGGTATTGAATTAAGGTTTCAGGCCCCGCGGACGGATGACGTGCAACGTTCCCCCATTCCCAGCTAAGCCACTTCCCCATCAGTGTGACAGTTGTAATTGCCGCACAGAAGCCAGGGGTGGAGGGTTTGAAGCTCTGAATACGGAGCTGAGTTTGTTCGTGGCCAGTACAGATCCCGACCTTGCAGAGCAGTCTCCTTCCCCCCTTCCCAGACTTCATTGAGCCAGGAGCCTCGAATGGGTTGAGCGCTGCATCGCTGACAGCATTTTCCTTGTGATTAAACACCCCTGATGCTGTCTGTAGGCATTAACATGGTCATTGACGCCAGAGGGAAAATGGCCCTTTGTGACATCTCACAGTACCTCACTCCAATTACTAAGAGGCAGAGGTAGAGGTAAAGGGGGATTTCTATGCGGACAGAACTGGGGAACCCCTCACTGGCATCTAAGGAACACCTGGCACCCGAGTAAGGAGAATTTTCTACCATAAGGCTGTTTTAAGGCTTGGCAACGTTTTACTTAGAACTCTGACTTATCCTGAATATTGACCAATGCAGTAAGTAAGGGGAGGAGAGGCTAAGAAGAGCACTGTAACTTCAGGGTGCCATTGGAGGTAGGGGTGCTCCCGATAACTGCCGGGCCAACACAAGATAAGAGTTGATTAACCAGAGGCCTGTGATTTGTGAAAATGGGCAACTGGGCTGCGATAAGCAGACCCCCCCACTGGATATTCTGACATAGATTTGCCAATTTTTCAGCGCAAAAAATGATATTTTGTGGCATTTTTGCTGCACTATATTTTACTTTTAATAATTTATTTTCAGCCTTATGTCTATGGACACTGTTTTAGCAGAGTATTCCACTTTCAAATAGGCATGAAGTGTCTGTGAGTGTTTGTTTGCTATACAGGAACTCGCACCCCTTCACTGGGACCTCGATCCTGTGTTCCCAGGCTGCAAGAGAGTCTTCTCAAGGATGCTGCTTCTAACACCCTTCCTTCCCCTGTGCCACTGACAGAAATGTATATAACCTGCCCACAAACATGTTTATACATTAAAAATAAAAAACACTCCTCTAATCCTGTCTCTGACGATGACGTGCCATATACCACCAGCATTAATCTCAGCCACTGATAATTACTTTGGGCTGCATTCCTTTATTTGCCCAGTGTGTCACTACAGATTAAAAAAAATCACCTTGTTCCAGTATAAAATGCTAATCACTTTCATCTTTCACCAGCAACACAAGTAACCCAATACTGAGTTTGGCTTGTGGGGCATCATCGTAGCGATGGAGCTCTAGTCAAATGGACCTGAAAGCATGTGTGTTGTCCCAAATCCAGGCATACATCTACATGGTTTCCTCTGGCACATTTACTCCAATCAGCACAGAGCAGGTGCTAGTGAGGATGGTAAATGAGTAATGTGAAGGGGGTAGAGAAAGGACTAAGGCCCATATTTATACTTTTTGACGCACAACTGCGCCAATGCAGTTGCGCGTCAAAAATTTTACCGCCGGCTAACGCCATTCCAACGCACCATGCGGGCGCCTTATTTGTGGAATGACGTTAGCCGGCGGTGCGGACTGGTGTGCGTAAAAAAAATGACTCACACCAGGCAGCGCCGGCGTATGGGAAAATGGGGGTTGTGCGTCAAAAAATGGGGCAAGTCAAGTCTGAGGCAAAATTCAGCCCTCAAACCGGATTTGCACCATTTATTTTGACGCCCAACCTCCATTGACATGACGCCTGTCTTAGCAAAGACAGGAGTCATGCCCCCTTGCCTAATGGCCATGCCCTGCGGACTTATGTCCCCTGGGCATGGTCATTGGGCATAGTGGCATGTAGGGGGTCCCAAATCAGGCCCCCCATGCCACAAAACAAATCGGAAAAAAATACTTACCCGAACTTACCTTTACTTCCCTGGGATGGGTCCCTCCATCCTTGTGTGTCCTCCTGGGGTGGGCAAGGGTGGCAGGGGGTGTCCCTGGGGGCAGGGGAGGGCACCTCTGGGCTCCTGCCAAGCCCACAGGTCCCTTAACGCCTGCCCTGACCCAGGCGTTAAAAAACGGCACCCATCAGGCTGTGCGCCGTTTTTTAAGGCCCACCCCCTCCTGTGAGTCAAAATGACGTAGAGTATAAATATGGGGCACAGGCCTTAAAGTCATTTTTTGGAAGGGAACGCCTACCTTGCATATAATTAACGCAAGGCTGGTTGCCCCTTCCCAAAAATGACGCACATGGTGGAATTTAGACGCCCGCGGGGTCGGACGTCAAAGTATAAATATGGAGCAGGGTTTGCGCCGATTGTGCATAAAATAATTTGATGCACATTCGGCGCAAACAGAGTATAAATATGCCCCTAAGGACGTCCAAGTCACCCTGAAGGTACATTTTAAAGACACACACCCTGATCTACCACCTTCCCAACTCATTAGTGGAGATATCGCAGCAGAATCATGCTGAAAGTGTGTGACTGCTTATTCATAACCAAAAGCCAAACGTGCACTAAGCGTATTTTTACCATAAATCAAATAAAAGTATATTTTCATTAAATTAATCAGCCTTAACATAATGTCATCCACTGCTGTAATTTTCCTTAGCTCTTAGGTTTGCTTTTTCTCCTGGAGGGGACTCCCTAAAATATTTCCTCCATTGCGCCCTCCCACACCTACTGCAGTCTGAAACCACAGGTCATAACTTTAGACTATTGTGCTTTCAGTGTGGCTATTTCGACATTTTTAATTTCTTCATTTTTGAAATATGACCACCAGTTATGATTGTTTTAAATCACTATAGTGGATGGAGATTTGCTGTCTTACGGCAAAGAACGTCCTCTCAGAATACTGTGTTATAGTTCTGTTAACGCGTCCCTTTATGATAATTTATTACACATCAGGACTCGTTTTAGGCCAATGAATCTTTTGACCCAGTTGAGAGACACCTTAGGACGAGACAGCTAATCAATATGTCAATCAATACGTCAATAATGTCATCAATATTTATCACAACAATACATTTCAAAGTAATTAATCAATTCAAAACTACTACCATGACCTTGCAGTCATGAATAACCACACCAGTTTAGTAGAATATTTATGAGTTTTCTTCCCTATTGTTTACAATTCTAAAAGCAGATGCGTTAATCTCAAAACCAAGAAACATAATAGCATAGTCACAATATGGCAACTTTGATAAGATTTCATTAAGGCGAGAATCACAAACATCAGAACATAACACGGCGTGAACATAGATCAGTTTAGCAGGGTGTCAATATGCGTAAGTTCAACAAAACATAGATTCGGCTGTTTGTTTATTTGCGTCAGTTTAGTGAACACCTGTCCTAACCACTGATTAGCATTAGCATGTTGGGCTTCATGCAAAACGATTTAGAACACCAATTTGGAAAACATCTAACTATGGTCTCTGTCAAAAGTAAGCAGTTGGTACCTAGAAAGGAAAAGCAAACAGACAAATTACAAATGCATTGCCATATTTACCCTCCAAAGTTTAGGTCAGAGCACAGGTTCAGTCTTTGTCTTCAGGACATCAGTCAAATCAGTCAGGACTCAGCTCCGCGGCAAAAAGGGGCACTTCCCTCATAAGGAGGTAAAGTGTAATATGGACAATCTAAGGACAAGGATGGTTCTAAGCGAACCAATAAGTCACAAAACAGAGTGACAAAGTTTCTGGATAAAATCAATAGCATTCCCTAACCCACCTAAATGGCTCTCCGTGTCATGGGTTTTTATCCCTTTTTCGTTGTACATTCCCCCAAAATTCTATTGGACATTTGTTATACCCCACTATCTTTAACTTATCAGAAAATACATTAGGTCATTTATCTTTCACCCTATATTATTTTACAAGTCTCTCATTGGTTCTCCTGTTCGATGTCTTCAGAGGTGGCACGTCCGGTATGATTTCATCTTTCTGTAATTCTTTGCAGATCTTTTGGTCAGTAACTCCATTGTCTTCACCGGTTTGAATTACCTTGTACATTAAATTAATCATCACTGTTGCATTTTGTTTTAATATCACCCTCCAAGCAATGAAGAATGCATGAGAATGGATCTAGCATGGTTGCATTCGGCTTCTTGTTTGAAGAAAACAAGAGGTCATGTCCTTTTGTGAGTCAGCACTCTGCAAGATAGGAAAATACATTTAATATGAGAGCCAAGCAGCTAAGCTTCGGCTCATGCTAAGGTAAGGCCTACAAGGATGTCAGCACAAATTCAATAACACAATGATTAATAATTAGTATAGAACCCATTCAATATAACATTTTATAAACATTTTAGTCATCATTATTAGTCCACGTATACATTAGCGGCCACTCCCCCTGGTCACATTTCAAGTGCGCGTTTAAGCAAAATCACTACATCTATTTCTATATGGCATTATCACACATTAATTCATAAACATTTCATGTTAATATAGATTATATAAGCTACGCTCTCTCAGTTCCTTCCCCCTCCAATGATTTGTCAGTGTTTCTACATGAGTCTACTGCTTCTACATGGTGAAGGCCAAACACATCTTGGCTGAGAGCCAGAAAAGACCCCATTTGTGTTGAGACACAATTTACAGATATCGTGGCATAGCTGCCTGTCTTACTTGAAGCTGGTCAATTGGCAGTGCCCAACGCAGACCTCAAATACCCATCTCTGAAAAATAAAGTATGGATGGTGTCTGTGTCAAACAGGCATCATAAGCAGGGGAGCTTTCCTTCAATTGCTAAGAACTTCTATGGTATGCCCACATCACATTGCACTCACCGTAGTGTTTCTGAGCAGAGGGAGCGGTAACACAGGATCCCTCTGCATGGGCTGACAGGAGCCTGGCGGTAGAGATAGGGCTGCCAGAATGCGGTGTCTGCTGGGAGACCTTTTTTCTGCCAGCATCATCTGCCTGGAGACTTTTTTGTTTTTTTTGCAGCCACAATGGTAACTATTGCAAACTGCTAGAGAGTCTGGATAAGCAGGACACAGGCACAAAGAGGAAGTGATAAAACCGGAGAGTATGTGTCAATTGACTAAGTTAAGCCACAATATGTAATTTAGACCTAGTAAGAACTGGTAAATAAACGAGGCTCTCTAATGCCTAAAAACAAAAAAAACACTCTCGCTACCAAGAACGGGCCCAGGATGTCCCCAAAGGAGTAGGGCCGGGAGGCCACTTGCAGTAAGAAAGCTGTTGATGGAGAAGCTAAAACAAATTGCCCCAATGGAATGAGGGCATTAGAGGAAGAAAGGCTGGAGAGGTTCCCCCTACGATCACCAACACAAATGTGATGCAGTTTTTAAGAACCCCAGCTGGGTCAAATCCTTGTAGAAGTGGTCAGAAAGGTATACAAGAACAGCTCATCCTGGAGAATGTAAAATCCATGTTTCTCTGAAGGTGATCTAAGAGCCATGGTGCATGAAATCATAGGAGTAGAGACACATTTGTTTGGAGCCCAAGTCCACAACTCTACTATCACCAGGAAAATGGAAATATGGCAAAGGATAGTCAACAGAGTGAATTCAGTCGGCCTCACCCTGAGCACAAGGGGCAACATCACGAAGAGATGTAACAACTTCAGGGGGAAGGTCTGTTCCATGGCATCCAAGCACCAGACTGGCGGTCGTCCTTCCTCATCCCTTACAACTCACTTCCTGTGAGGAGAAGGTCTTGGCCATCCTGTATCCTGAGTGCTTGACAGGAATGTCTGGGGGAGTGGAGTCTGGTGTAAGCCACAACACAAAAATATCTCCCCAAAATGTATTGCTATATATGCTCATTGCTCATCTTTGGCCACCTACATTGTCACCCCTCTCACCAGCCACGTGTCCACCTGTCCATAGATCCCTGTCTGGCATCTCACATGTGAAGTAGACTCACCTGGGGGAACAACCTCGGTGTATAGTGTGTGTAGTATAGGGATTTACAGCACTACAATTCACAGCAGGCACTGTTCTACAATTTCAAAATCCAGAAGTGTATCCTTCTCTAAATTAACTTGTTTGTCAACTACCCATTGAAGTGTACTCACCTGAGAGGATGACCTTTGTAAAGTGTGTTTGCAGTATAGGCACTGACATGACTATAACTCTCAGCAGGCACTGTTATTGACACTCCACTCCATGCCAGCCCACTGTTCTCTGCACCAAGGACCCTTGTCACTTAATTCCCAATTGAAGTGTCCTCACCTTTGAGGATGACATCTGTACACTCTGTGTAGTACTGGGACTGACATGACTGCTAAGGCAAGGAGGCTCTATCATTGTTACTTCACTCAGCCAGCCCAGTGACCCTTGCAACAAAGACCCCTATGTCACAATCCTCTGTTGAGGTTTACTCATCTTGGAGGTTAATATTTGTGCAGTGGGTGTAATACAGGGACTGAAAGCACTGAAAGGACTGCTAAGGCCAGGAGGCTCTGTTACTGTTACTCCACTCAGCTAGCCCAAAAACAGATGCTCCAAAGACCCTTGTTTGTCAACTCCCAATTGAAGTGGACTCACCTGGGATGATAACATATGTATAGTCTGTGTAGTACAGGGACTGACATGACTACAACTCCCAGCAAGCACTGTTATTGTAACTCCAAACACCAGAACAGTGTATCCTACTTAAATGTAACTTGTTTGTCAACTCGACATTGAAGTGTACTCACCTGGGTGGATAACATATGTATAGTGTGTATAGTACAGGGGCTGACATGACTGTTAAGGTCAGGAGGCTGTGTTACTGTTACTCCACTCAGCCAGCCCATTGTCCCCTGTAAAAAAGACCACTGTGCTACAACCCTCTTTTGAAGTCTACTCACCTGGGTGGATAATATCTGTATAATATGTGTAGTATAGGGACTGATAGGGCTGCTAATGCCAGGAGGCACTGGTACTGTCACTACAAACACCAAAACAGTGTCCTCCTCTCTGAAGTCCACAATACTTTTAAATCTCATTTTATGCGTACTTACTGGGGGAGTAGGCATCTGTCAGGTTGAGGAGAGCAGTGAGAGTGACAGGACTGCAACTCACAGCAGGTACTGCTGTTCGCTATTCCCCCAACTCCAAGTAAAAAAACTGTGTTCTCTCCAAAATACCCCTGAGTACCAAATCATCATTGAGGTGTACTCACCTGGGCAGAAACCATATGTATAGTGTGTGTAAGACAGGAAGTAAAATGGCTGCAAATCATAGAGGCTCCCTTACTGTCACTCTAACCACCAGTCCAGCATACTCTTGCAAATATACTGTTCTTTGCGAATACACACAAGATCCACTCACCTGGGGGAATGGCATATAACAAGTGCATGAAGTACAGGGAGTGACATGACTGCCAAGGCTAGGAGGCTCTGTCTCTCCAAATCCAAACACAAGCACAGTGTGCATCTCTTCAAACATCCTTGTTTGTCAATTTGCAAGAGAATTCAACTCACCTGGGAGAATGACGTATATATACAGTGGGCAGCGCATGGAGTAACATGAATGTAAATCCTAGGAGGACGAGTCACTGTAACTCCAATCACCAGGACAGTGTCCATATGCCATAATGCATCTGTCTGTGAACTCACATATGAAGTTTACTCACCTGGGAAGGACCAAGAAACAGATCATGGCACTCTCTGTGATGTGGCTGACCACCTAGACCCATCTTGAGCAGCTAAGCCAAGATGAAAATATTGTGGAGAGGAAGAACAGCTCAACATGTGTGAAAAAAAACAAGAACTAAAGGTCTCAAGATGCAACATCTGTATGGTATTGGCAGCAGACACTTTCACAATGCACTGACCACATGATAACTCCAATCACATTTACAACAAAGAGCTGGCTCTGCCTGCATAACAGTCAACTAGGCCTTAAAAGGTACAAAGCCACGCCCTGCCCAGCCACTGGCTTGCCTGCACCAGTGACAATATGTAGGTCTATGCTCATCCTACAAGTGCTAATGAATTTATACATCTTGCAGCTGGTTGTCTGAAATGCAATTGGTATGTTTCACAAATGTTAGGTCACTACAATTTATACCATGTGTACCTATCACATAAGGGAAACCTGCTAATCCAATGTGTAAAAAGCCTTTGCTAAATGTCACTGTCAACTATTAGAGGTAGCTGTCAAAATGCAACCTGTAACATTGTATCTCTCAGATCAACAGGTCGAGCTGCCACTGGGGATACTAAGGCCACTGTACATCCATGGATGAAACCTTGAGTGAGGACAACACTCCTGGACATCTAGACGTTGAGGACTGTTCTGGCCCTCAGGGCAACCTGGTTAGATGACAACAGTGAGCCTCACTGTGACCACATCTACTCCTCCCTGAGCGGTTGTATCAACATCACAGGCAACCATTCGGCCCCTACCATCTGTCCCTAGGACAGTGACAATAATCTTGTGCCCCCCAAGTCCAGGATCCTGAGCCACAGCAACCCACCTCCAACAATGATGGTCCTGGAACCAGTTGTAGGGGCAATCTGTGGCAAGGGCACAGGCATGTGGGGCCTACCCTATACGTGGAAGGGATGTTTTGGGCCAGTGGCATGAGGCCACTGGTGATGGCCAGGATACCATCATCTAAGTCATGGGAGCCTATCAAGAATTCCAACATGTGATGGGCAGGTACTTACTCAACCCGGGGAAATTAAGCAGCTGCAGAGGGACTTCCATTGTGAGTCACTGGAAAAGTGGGAGACCACTAATATCATCCTGGCCTCCCTATCAGGGAGATAAACAGTACCGTGATTAGGGACAATGAGCAATACCATACCCCTTACTTTGGCCAAGTAACACCAGTCCCTTCATCTTCAGTGGCAGTCAATGGAAGGGAGGCCATGTCAGGGGAAGGACCTGCCTCAGACACCCCTGCCTCTGTAGCAGAAGAACTCCACTACAAGCTGGGACGTCCAGCCAAGAATCCAGGGACATCGGATGGCAAGACACCAGCCACTACTAGCAAGGGACCTTTTCCTAAAGGATATTCTTTGTCACATATTTACTCTGTTGACTGTTCTTCAACCACCTTCATTTTCATGTTAGTATGACACTGGACTTTGGACTTCAAATGTTAGGGAATCTACTAAAATGATGACAACTTTGTCAATAAATTCACCTATAACAAAATCATTGCCTGCTTGAGGTGTAAGCACATGTGATGCACAAGAGGAAGACACAAGATGGTAATGGAAGCAGGGATATATCCCAGGTAGTGCCATGGTGAGGATTACTAGCAAACATTTTATTGCACTGTACAGCACATAGGCTATCAAACTATTTGGCCTGTCATAGCCAAAAATAGATTAACCACAGTGAGTCAGGCTAGATATACCAAGGTTCAGCCCCCAAGACCACAGAAGAAAGGGCTTTGGTATACCCCGTCCCATAGAATAGGCTAACCTAATTGTGGATATAGTCACCAGCTTCAGCCTTATCACATACCGAAACCAGGTCTGCCAACATAACATAAGCCATGGCACAGACAGAGGGCAGTAAAACAGTCCCTGATCATAGGTCCGTCCCATTAGAATGAGCAAACATCTGATGGTATGACACAAACCTATGTCAGTGTTGTGGCACAGGCACTGTGGCCTACAATGATGAAACACATCTACAGCTACATACAGGTCATACAATGTCATACATGATCATTTTCTACACAATGTGAAGGGAGAATGCATGGATTGCTCTTGATGACAACATATCTCAAATCCATATGATCACACACATGAGAAAACTGGCCCATCAAACCTGTGTATTGTGCACTTCAGACTTTCACTCATCCACTATGCAAGCAGGTTTGGCACAGGACTCATACACCCCAAATCAGTGACCAACATTACCTGGATCAATCCATGGCCACTTCCTTTGTCAGAACAGCATCAGATACCTGCAATGTCACAACTCTGAATGCCCACATGAGGATGTCAGGGAGGAGGAAGCGGGATAAAAGCAATACAAGGAGTTTAGGTTATAAATTCATATCTATGACCAAAAGCTCATATGAAACATCAGTTGATGCACTTACAGTGCAATGAGACTGTCACAAACCCAGCAGATAATCAAGGTAGGGAAATGTTCACGTCTGCTTAGTAAGTAACCCTTGGCTGTATACTGCAAAGCTTGAGATTCCCTATCTATTGGAAAAACACCCTACTCCACGCATCCTGACCACTACAGTTCCTCATACAGTCACTGTAATCGCATCACATTACATTCTTACACTCAGGTAAAGTAGTGATCGATAAGATCTGCCTGCAAGGCTTCACCTTCCTCCTCATCACTGCCATCCTCACTTGGCATTTTGGAATTCCCACCCGGTTGCACCGCTAGCTCCCCCTCATGTGGGATGTATGGGCTATTCCTCCACAGTGCAATATTGTGGAGCATGCAGCAGGTCACAATGATCTTACAGTGAGTACAGGAGGGCTCCACCTTGTCCAGGCACCTAAATCTGGCCTTCAGAAGCCCAAAAGCCCGCTCCACGACATACCCTTTTCTTCCATGGGCATCGCTGAAGTGGAGATCCCCTGGGGTAGGTGGATTCCTCATTGGTGTCAACATCTATGGACAGTTTGGTGATGGAATGTGACATATGCACAACTGAGTCCCTCTCAGACAGTGTGTTATCGCCTCGGGGCCAATGATGCCACATCCTGCAGGTGATAGGGCCCCAGTCTTCTCACCAGAGGAGTAGGAGAAGCTTGTGTCTGAATTCCTATGCCTGTATGGACAACTCTATGGTGCACCAAAGGAGCAGGTAAGTACCTCATGTGCCCACATTTTCTTAGTACTTCACCAAATATTCCCTCCTAACAGTCTAGATTGTGCCCATGTGTGTCAGAATAACAATTCAAGGCCATGTAGGTGCAGTCAGTTTGGCATCACTGGAAGAGTCAATGCACATGTATTTGTGTTCAGTGCCAGATGTTGAGTTCTAATACATTGTGGTGGGTGTGTGCATTGAGTGTTCCCTGATGCACCTTGTGTTAGATGGACATGACTAGTTGAGGTGACATTACAGCCATCCATCTCTTACCTCATGGATGTTGTCGATGTGGGACAACATGTATTTGAATGACGGCATGAGGTGTGTATGCATGTTGTATGTGTCAGATCACATATACCTCTACTAAACTGCTGTTTGAAAGGCATATCCTGACTCACTCTCCCCTTCAGGTAGCAACACACACACCACATGCCAAAATGCTGTTGACTACATGATGTATTGTCATGCATGGAAGTGATGGGAAAGGAGTTTCATGTAGGTTGTGTCTGCTCCGCCTGCAAAGACCAGGGACTGTAAAATGTATCTCACAGTTTGGGTCTAAGTCTAGGCTGGTGTCAAATTACGTTTGCTATGCAACTGTGGCACTGTGCCCACTCCCTGTATCCCAGCATATACTGTTGTGAGGCCATATCTAAGCTGTGTACTAATATGCAGCTTAATTAGGCTCTTTTCTCTGCTAGGAATGTAAATGGTTTTATGAGAGAGTTAATGATCTGTGACTAATGTGCACTTTCCATCATTGTCAATGTGTGTCTCAGGCCTCTGACAGTTCCCTTAATCCCAAGGCCCAGTTGTCACCTTCAGGTCACATATGTCCTGTTCATTCTCATTGCATTTCTGACATTTCAAAAATGTAAATTGCGTGCTGTTTCCTGGGAACCAATGATCTGTGATTCAGTAGTCTAGTCACAAAGCTGGAAATGGACAATGCATGCCTATGTTGTTTGGCTGCAATATATGGAATGTGGACTCATAAGTCCAAAAGTGCATTATGTGTTAATGATAAGACGCACAGAACCCCACCCCCTAAAGTGGAATGAGCCTGCATTTGTATCTGCACAGGTTAGACTCTTTCTGTACCCACCATGCCATCTCTTCATTGTTATCCGTGTGCAATGTTTGAGATTGTACCCTGGCAGTAGCCTGTATGGACTATATGCGAGGACCATTGTCTCAGATTGTGAGTGTTTTGATGCAGTCATGCCTAATGACTCTACATTTCAGAAGCCAGAGAGGCTTGATGTATCACAGTTTCTCAGACCTCAGTTAGATTGCTAAATGTTGTCCCACAAAATGTCATTTGACCTACCTAGTCAGTGCAGGGCCTGAGCATGGTTGTGGGTTGGTGTGCAGTTTGGGAAGTGTTTGTAGTCTTGTCCATGTACTCAATGGCTAGTATGTGCCACACTTGAGCAGTATTGGCAAAACAGAATGTGGTGTCAGCTTGATGTACTGACAATGTATGTGACTCAGATATTTTGGATGAGACCTGTGGACATACATTCTTGTCTTGTCTATTACATCTATGCAGGTCAACATCCATCAGAAGAAAAGGATATGGAGAACCATTGCCAAGAAGGTGTGGACCCTGGGGTCCACAGCTGGTGGGGCGCTCACTGTTGCAAGAGGTAGGAGGACCTGAGACGCTGGGCCCAGAAGATTGCAGAGGCCCAGCTGGGGCTGTCCTTACAACGTGGGAGGGGTGCCTGTCAGACCATGACCCCCCCCCCCATGGCCTGCATTCTGGTGGTGGCCTACCAGAGTCAACTTTTAGAAATCCACATGGCATGCAAGCATATATAATGGCACACATATCACTTTTATTGCTTCAGATGCATTCCCTACCTGCTGTTTTTATTTTTCTTAGATATTTTTTAAATTGAAATGTCCTTTTTATCTGATATGGTTTGCCAGGCTTGTATCTTATTCTTTTACCTATAATGCGTTTTTACATAACTATAAGGTGCGATTTTCCATGAGGGAACTGCTTATGTGTAAATATTTCTCTTTTCTTTTTTTTTTTCTCCTTTTCAATCTTTTATGACTCAAATTGTTTATCATGTAGCTTGCCGTTCCTTTTTTGTGTGATGCGCTTTTATGGTATTTATATTTACCGAAATAAAGCTAATGAATGAATGAATATAATGGCACACGTGTATGCCACTTAGGTGCACGTTTTTGCTGGGGCCTACTTGACATAATGGTATTGTTTGTCAAGCAGTTGTGGCTCAAGTGTTATCATGGACATGTGATGACCCAATTCCACTCTGTCTTTGCAGCATCAGCACCAGCAAATGGAGGAGATGGGGCCGAGTCAAGTGGGGAAGCATCTGGCCATGGGAACTCTGGTGAAGACACCACTGACACGGAGGGACCCAGTGCCCTGGCGGGTGAGGGGAGAGCCACGGTGCTGTATAGCTATTTTAGGCATGTTTTAAGACACATTATTCAAGCAAACTAGGTCTGCCGTTGTGCACTTTAGCCCAGTTACATTTTATTCAGCATTGTGTTTTATTTTTCTAGCATTAGCCACATTTGCAGTGTTGTTTTATTTTCTCTTTTTGTTCTTTCACCTAGGAAAGCATCACTTTCTTATCACTGCATTATTTTTATTCTGTGCTTTCTTCAAGGCTGCAGTCAGATAGGGTTGCCGGCAAAAGTGGTACGCTGTGTCTTCGACATTCTCAGAAACATACATATCCTTACGTGGGGACCTCGTCTTAGAACATCAGTTGGTTTATTATAAAACACTTCTCTGTTCCATACACGTTAGAGGGAGATTCCAGCCAGATGCCATGACTAAATGATTTCTGCTGAATGTCTTTTCTACAGCTGCTTGCTTAGACTGCGAATCCCTGGCCTACATGGGGTCGGAGTCTTTTTAGACAACAGGCTTCCTTGCTCAGGTATGGGGATGAAGTCTTTACAGAGGGGAAACCTAAAGGGTGGATTAGGGCTTATCACGCTGTGTTCTAACATAGTTTAGGTAGGAAATTTATATATCTATAATTACTAGTGACAGCATGGTGGGACAGTTTTTGTGTTTCACTCTCCTTGTCACAACTTTTCTTCTAGTGTTTTTTTTATCACCCTAGTTATTGCAGTGATGCCATTTTATGTAAGAGGCAGTTACTTCAATAAACCTTATTGAAGTATACACTGCTTCTGTTTGTCTTTACCTGTGTGAGACTAATGCAACTGAGGGAAAGGGATGAGATCTGATCGAACATGATTCCCCTGAAGAGTCCTCTCTGTCATGCACCCAGTTGCCACAATCATCCCCGCTCTTGGGTGGAGATGAGGCACTGCTAGTTGGCCCGAAAAACCCAGATTAGGCAGACATGTGTCACATGGTGTGGGATTGTACTCAGTACCCCACAATTCAGGTGATTCTGCCACCCAAATCCAGTAGTCCAATTAAGGTGATGAGAACCTATGCGACATGGCCCCACCAACATTTAGTCAGGCACTAATATTCAGATCCTCTTCAGTATCTCTGTCTCTCTATGTGCTAAAGGCACCTCAATACTATATACAGAGACGTCCGTGGTACTGAGGATTTCCTCCTCAGCTAAGTAGGTAGTAGCTATCCAATGCTGTAAGTTGTTCAAGCTAGAACGTTAAAGGATTAATCCCCATTTGGTGTCCTTAACTCTGAACAAATATCTTTAAAATTACCATGACAAAACCACATTGGGTAGTAATTGCAGCTAACTTGCAATCATCCCTTACTGCAGAGTTATTGGCAAATAGCCTAAAAGACCAGGGGGTCAAGTTACAATTGTTGTTGAGGGTCATCCAGCGTAAAGAACAGGACCATTTTATTCTTGGGTCACTTTTCCAGCAGTTGAAGGAAATACAAAAAACATTTCATCACTACCAGAAAAATGCAGTGAGAAAGGAGGGCGGTCAGAGCAGCGAACGTAGTAATTGAAACCAAGAAAGGACTCCCAACGCTCATCTAAAGTTTCTGTTAAGAAAGAAAAAAACTTTCCCCCAAATAAAAACCAATTCAAAAGGAAAAAAAAGTGCCAGCAGTTGCAATATGACATGCCACTCAGGAATAGGGCTTTACTGAAGAACAAGAAGTGGGCACTAGCACTGCTTGACAGTTCAGCAGAGGTCACAATAGTTTGCTGGGATCGTCAAGAGCATCTGGAGGTGAAAGCAACTGATGACTTCTTACAAGTTGAGACTGCGGACATGTGCGTCTCCATGCCCGATAGGGTGTATAAAGTAACTACAAAAGAATGAATACGCAGGTCCACAGTGGAGGTGATGGATACCTCCCCAATCTGGGAGAAATCAATAGGTTCCTGAGACTCTCCAAACTCAGGAACAAGAGCCCTCACTCACCTTTCAGTGACATGCTTCATCACCAGGCTTTGCTCCTCGTCAGGCTGGCACTGCAATGCCTGACGGGCCCCTCGAGGGGGCTCTTTATCGAAGATCTTTTCTAAATGTTTACTGGTGGTGAATGCAGTAATGTGGGATTGGTGAAATACACTGTTAAAATTGACTAGAGGGACCATATAATTAAGTATTTATTGATGGAACTATGCATCATTCTTTTTTTATTTATATGGGAGTACTGTGCACAGGACCAATTAGAAAATCTCCCACCATACGAGCCCTCTTTTTCTGTTTTGACATCTTTTGGGATTGCGTTATTACCATTTAGGATATTTTGCTGGCCAAGAAGGATTGACCACCAGAATTTGTCCATAATCTCCCTTACGGGGAAGAAATAATTGAAAAATCTTTCTTGCCCCTTGTTCCCATAAAGCTCATAGAAATACATACCATTGATTGGGCAGTGGTGCAGGAACCTGTGTTATATCACAACCACGAAGGGTGGGATAAATATTCCCTCTATCATGTAATACCAATTAAATCCCAACCTCAAATATAACCCAATATCCATTAAAACATGAAGCTAAAGCACCTGTGAAGGACATTTTCACACAGTTGGAGTATCAAAGCATAATTGAAACTTGTGTTTCACCAATGAACAATCTATTGTTCCCCGTAGCTAAACCAGACCATTCATATAGAATAGTCTTAGACTACAGACATGTAAACGGTCATAGATGTACATTTGCTATACAAAATGCACACAGTACACCACTTATGAACAATATATTGTGCAAAAAATATAAAACAACCTTAATAATTTCCATAGGATTTTTCTGCCAAAATATAGTGCCTGAAAGTAGGGACTTAACAAGTTTCAGTGCTTTAGGCTCTCAGAAAACAATTTGCAGACTCCCACAAGAGTTCAAGATCAATCCAGGACTCTTTTCAGGTCATGTCACATATATTTTACACAACATTGACCCTAAGGCATTGCCCTACATGGATGATATCTACCATACAGACGATAAACTCATGCAACATATAAGATGGGTAGCCCACATTGTTGTGGGATTTGCCGAATTAGGCTACAAATTCAATAAAAAAAAAAAAAAAACTAGCCTTCCTTAGTGTCCTGTTTTTGGGATCTGAATTTACAAATGAAGGCAAGAGCCTAGCACCCCAATTGTTTAGAAAAATGTGCAGAACTACACCCTCCAAACACCATCAAAAAACTCCAGTGTTTGTTGGGCTTTTTAAATTTTGGCAGAACTTACCTTTCAGATTATGCACAAAGCATTAATGGGCATATTTATACTCCGTTTGCACCGAATTTGCGTCGTTTTTTTTAACGCAAATTAGACGCAAAACTAACTCCATATTTATACTTTGGCGTTAGACGCGTCTAGCGCCAACGTTCATGGAGTTAGCGTCATTTTTTGGCGTGAACACCTTCCTTGCGTTAATGATATGCAAGGTAGGCGTTCCCGTCTTAAAAAATGACTGCGATGCATATGCGTCGTATTTATACTCCCGGGCAAAAATGACGCCCGGGAGTGGGCGGGTCTAAAAAACCTGCATTTGCGCCGGATTTTAGCGCCTGGGTCAGGGCAGCCGTTAAGGGACCTTTGGGCTCAGAATGAGCCCAGAGGTGCCCTCCCCTGCCCCCAGGGACACCCCCTGCCACCCTTGCCCACCCCAGGAGGACACCCAAGGATGGAGGGACCCACCCCAGGGACATTAAGGTAAGTCCAGGTAAGTATTTTTTTTAATTTTTTTTTGTGGCATAGGGGGGCCTGATTTGTAACCCCCTACATGCCACTATGCCCAATGACCATGCCCAGGGGACAGAAGTCCCCTGGGCATGGCCATTGGGCAAGGGGGCATGACTCCTGTCTTTGCTAAGACAGGAGTCATTTCAATGGGGGATGGGCGTCGTAAAAAAATGGCGCAAATCGGGTTGTGGCGATTTTTTTGCCTCAGCCTGACTTGCACCATTTGTGGACGCCCATACGCCATTTTCCCCCTACGCCGGCGCTGCCTGGTGTACGTCGTTTTTTTTTAACGCACACCAGACAGCGCCGGCGGCTAACGCCGGCTAACGTCATTCAATAAATACGGCGCCCGCATGGCGCTTCAGAATGGCGTTAGCCGGCGCTAATTTTTTTGACGCAAAACTGCGTTGGCGCAGTTTTGCATCAAAAAGTATAAATATGGGCCTAAAGGTTTGTATGACCGTATACATCCTGACTTTTCCAGCAAATACTGGACAGACAAACACACATGCATTCTCAGAGCATTACACCAGGACATGCGTGCAGCTAAACACTTACACACAAGGGACAACAAAAACACTTGGTCATCAGAGTGATTGCTGGTGCCATTGGGTTCACCTATGTAATGTTCAATGAGGGTGAGACATCCTGATTGCATACAAATCACATTTGTACTCTACAGCAGAACAAAGCTTTTCTCCCACTGAGAAACTTCTCACTGCTGTTCAGATGGCTGTCATCAAAGAGAGACCTCTGGCCCAGGGAAAACTTATTATTGTTGTATCTCCCATTCCTGCCCTTGAAGCTGTTACTTAAGCTAGCGTTCCTAATGCTAAAGCACTATATCCGCATTGGATTCAATGGGCAGCATCGCTGGGGGCCACTGATGTAGACTATGGCCCTCATTACAACCCTGGAGGTCGGTGGTAAAGTGGCGGTAATACCGGCAACAGGCCTGCGGTAATAACTGTGAATTTGTGTTCACGGCGAGAACAGCTCTGACAGACAGCCACTTAAACACACCGACCGCAAGGGTGGAATCAACGAGCACCACGGCTGTAACCGCCTACAGCCAGGCGGAAGACAATGTTCCGCCCACTGTATTATGACACACCAATCCACCACCTTTTCCGGGGCGGTACCAGCGACATAAAAAGCCTGGCAGAAACACTGCACGCAGCGGAAACAACTCACCTGTGGAGACTCTGGGAAGAACCACGCCACCATGGAGCCTGAGTTGCATATCTTCCCCATGCTCTTCTACGTGCTGCTCCACTACGAACACCAACGACCGCGAAGACGACCATGGGGAATACTGCCGCCTAGCACACGGGGGGGAGGAAAAAGAGAGTCACACATACACGCAACACCCCCACCCCACCCCCATACACACAAGCAGATGCAGTAACATAAAAAATTTACCTCGTACACCTCAGGAATAATGCAAGGACTACAATAGAGTAAAAAGAGTGCAATAAGATAAATATAGCAGTAATACGTGCATCCAAATCAAAAAGTATATTCATATTACAAATCAAGGGAATATGCCCAGTCCTCAATGTTCGTGGGCCACAGGGCCACTTCACAAAGCCCAAGGCCCCACCTCACTCCTGCAACAACACTGATAGAACACTGTAGGGGCATCAGGTAAAAAATAGCCAGGACCTCAGAGGGACGGGGAACAAGCGGCACCTCAGCCAGAAGATGGTACAACGCCACTGGTCCTGGAGGGGGCAACATGCCCATTGCTCTATCCTGGGCAGTGCAAGGCCTCAGTCTCTCAAGTGGGTGACTTGCCCACATTCGCTGGAGGTTGCAACATGCCCTGTGAGCTTCATCCTGGGGAATGCAAGGCCACAGTCTCTCAAGTGGATGACTTGCCCACTGCTTGGTCCTGGGGAGTGCAAGGCCACAGTCTCTCAAGTAGGTGACTTGCAAACTGGCTCTGGAGGGGGCATCATGCCCAGTGAGCTTCATCCTGGGGAGGATGGGGTGAGTGGATGGCATCTCCACTGGTTCTGGAGGGGGCATCATGCCCAGTGAGCTTCATCCTGGGGAGAATGGGGTGAGTGGATGGCTTGACGGGCCATCGTGCCCAGTGAGCTTCATCCAGGGGAGGATGGGGAGTGTGGATGGTTTCTCCACTGGATCTGGAGGGGGCATCGGGCGGGAAGAGGGAGATGGTTTGGGAGTGGAAGAAGAGGGAGTGGTGGTAGGAGGTGTCAGTCTGCTGTGTTTAGGTGCAGGTGCATGGGCTGGATGCTGTTGTGAGGTGGATGGCTGTTGGGTGTCTGAGTGCTTGCGTATGTGAACTTTGGAAGGAGGAAGCACAGACTCAGTGGGAGAGGACACAGGGGTTGTGTGCATGGATGTGGGTGTGGTGACTGCCAGTGAGGGGTGTGTACTGATAGGTATGCTGGTGGTGGTGGTAGTGGCTGAGGATGTAGTGCATGCAGGTGTGAGTTGAGACACTACTGGGAGGGAAGTGGATGACAAGGAGGAGGAGGCCACAGTGGAGGCAGTGGATGTTGGTATGTCTGCTCTTGGATGGTGTTTGTGTGAGTGCCTGTGGGATGAAGTGTGGTGCTTGTGTTTGCCATGTCCACTCTTGTGTGTTGTTCTGGGTGTCTGCTCGTCTGACTGTGTGCTTGGGATAGGTTGGGGTTGAGGGGAATGAGATTGGGAAGAGGAAGTTGGAGGGTGGAAACAGGGACAATGGCTGCCATCACAGAGGAGGCCAGAGCCTGGTTTGATCTCTGTTGGGCCGCCAAGCCAGTGTGAATGCCCTCCAGAAACACATTGGACTGTTGCATTTGGGCTGCTAGCCCTTGGATGGCATTCACAATGGTTGACTGCCCAACAGAGATGGATCGCAGGAAGTCAACAGCCTCCTCACTCAGGGCAGCAGGGCTAACTGGGGCAGGGCCTGAGGTGCCTGGGGCAAAGGAGATGCCCACCCTCCTGGGTGAGTGGGCACAGAAAACTCACTGAGGGGCTGCTGGGAGGGCGGTGCTGGTATGGGGTAGCAGCTGCACCTGCACCTGGGGTGGGCACAGAGGTGTCCGCCACCACCAGGGAGCTTCCATTGGAGGAGGTATCCGTGTCTGAACTGTCTTCGCCATGGTGCTCCCCTTGCCCTCCGTCCCACTGGTGCCCTCACCGTCGGTGGATTCAGCCTCCTGGGTCCTGTGGGATGCAGCTCCCTCCATCACCAGTGCCTCTGCTCCTCCATAAGATGATGCTAATGCACATAAGGACAGGGTGACAAAACAAAAAGGGGAGGGAAGAGATAAAGGATACACTTGGTCAGTGGCTGCACCAACACCATCTTTGGCGTACACAACACGCTCACACACAGGGAACAGCCCTACATACTAGGTAATTCACTACTGTCACAATGCTAGTCACCAGCCCATGGATAGGGACATCTAACGCCAATTGCAGCATACCTGAGACCTATTGACCACTGCCCAGTAGTGGATGCCTACTACCTTGGTTGGAAGACTTTCACATCAAAACCCTGCCCAACATAGGACCTACTCGGCAATGCCAGTCCTGGCCTAGCGGCACCCACAGGGCCAACACCCACCACCTGGACACCAACTTACCAGGCGTAAGTTGTAATGTAGGGCACTGTACTCACCCCCTTGTTGCTGCTGTGATGCCCCCAAGCACCCATCCAGCTCCGGATAGGCCACCGCCAGTATGCCGGCCATCAGGGAGGTCAGGGTTCGACGGGCACCCCTTCTTCATTGGGAGGCCATCCCCAGCTGACCTTCTGCCGTCTTCCATGCCCAGTGTCTCAGGTCCTCCCACCGTTTTCAACAGTGGGTGCTCCACCTGCCGTAGACCCCCAAGTTCCGCAAGTCTTTGGCGATGGCACGCCATATACCCTTCTTTTGATGGGCACTGACCTGCAGGGAAAAAGACACAGGGAAAGGTATTAGTCTGACCATCCTGGCTTATACACCTATGGCCCACCATGCCGCTTCCCATCCCCATTAGCAAAGCCATGGCCCCGCATACATGCTGCAAGTTGCCCAGGGCCCATCCACCAACCCGACCCACATGAGGCCTTCACACACAGCACTCTATGCATTCATGCCCCATGAATCGTACTCACGGTGTACTCACCTGTTGGTCTGGAGGCCCAAAGAGAAGTCGGTACTGGGGTAGGACCCCATCCACCAGTCGCTCCAACTCCACTGAGGTGAAGGCAGGGGCCCTTTCCCCAGTAACACGAGCCATGGTTGGTTCCAGACACAGGTCACAGGAGCACATGCAGTGTAGGTCCTCTCCTGTTGAAGCTCACGTAGTAAGTGAGTCAACAGATAGAAAATGGAGGTCACGTAGCGGCAGTGCATACCGTCACCACCTGCATACATCACCATTGGCCACTGTATCCCATAGGACCCAATGATAACCAATAAGGAGTTGCACTGCGGTTCTCGACCGCCTCCCGCAACGGTGCACAATGTCAGCGGAATTACCTCATTTCCACCTGTCCCTCCATACAGGACAGGCGGATGCCATTTCAGGGGGGTTTGCAGGCCATGGATCCTAACTGCATCACAGTATACAAATATAGATTTTGGACATATCCAACCAAAATGATGTTACAGTCACAACATGCATTGAACTGTAGTGGTTAGAATGTACAGATAATGACCAGCTGCTCACTCTTTTGCCCCATAGATTGCTGCCGCTGCGGATAAATAGGAGATGGAGACATCCCCGTGTGTACAGACCCCTGGTGGACTTGGCAACAATGGAGGACAGGCACATTATCCTCATCTATAGACTCGACAGGGCCACGATCACTGAGCTGTGTTCCCAATTGGAGCCTGACCTGATATCTGCTATCTGTCTCCCCACCGGGATCCCCCCTCTTGTGCAAGTCCTAACAGTACTCCATTTCCTGGCAACTGGTTCTTTCCAAGTGACAGTGGGCTTGGCAGCAGGAATGTCACAGCCAATGTTCTCAGTAGTGCTGACCGGAGTGTTGGCTGCCCTGATTAAACACATGTGCAGCTACATCATTTTCCCCCAGGTGGAGGATTTGGCCACAATGAAAGCTGACTTCTATGCAATGGGACATATCCTCAACATCACTGGGGCAATTGATGGAACACATATTGCCTTTGCCCCCTCCCCACCTGGCGAAATGGACAGGTGTTCAGAAATCGAAAGAGTTTTCATTCCATGAATGTCCAGATGGTGTGCCTGATGCACCAGTACATCTCCCACGTCAATGCCAAGTATCCTGGCTCTGTGCATGACGCCTTTATCCTGAGGAATAGCAGCATCCCTAATGTGATGGCCCAACTCCAGAGGCACAGTGTGTGGCTAATAGGTGAGCCCTGGTTCCCACCCAGTGGATGTTGGTGTAAGGGTATGTTGTGGGCCCTAAGGGTGAGTGTGTGTCTAACAATTGTCCCTCGATATTTGCAGGTGACTCTGTTTACCCCAACCTCTCATGGCTGCTGACCCCTGTGAGGAATGCCAGGACAAGGGCAGGAAGAGGAGGCTGGAGCTGGCCGTGTGGCAGCAGTAGACCCTGTGGACAGTGAAGATGGGAGGGCAGAGGATGAGGATGAGGACAACAGAAGTGCAGATATTCGTCAATACTTCCAATGAGACACAGGTAAGACAGTGTTATTTTACATATAATTGACAGTTTGATGTGTGACATTGTCACTGGCAGGCTGTGAATTCCTACTTCTATGCCCACTCACTGTATCCTTTGGCATCTCTTTTTGTAGATGTTGGTGCCCCACTATTGCTCCTGCTGTGTTCAGTGCAGCCAACTGCAGGTCTTTCCTATGTGAACATTGCTGTACAGTTGATTTGCAATGTTTAGACCTGGTTAAACAAATCCATTTTGAAAACATTTGACATACACCATACTTGTATTTGATCAAAGTGTGTTTATTTCAGTGTTGTGAAGAAGAGGGGGTATTGCAATGGGCTGGGGTGATGATGTAGGAAAGTCCAGGTTAGAGTCCAGTCTATTTGTATCACAGGTGCAGTGTCTATGGGACTTAGGAAGGGGAGCAATGGCAGTTCAAGGTGGACAGGGTGACAGAGTGGGACACAAGGGTGACAATCAGGAGTCTTACTTCCTTGCGGGGGTCTTGGCAATAGTCTGAGGCTTCTGCCTGGATCGCAGGGAACGTTTGTGGGGTGGTTCTCCTTCTACAGGGGCAGGGGTGCTGGTGGCCTGTTGGTCCTGTGGCGGGGCCTCTTGTCCACTAGCGGCAGTGGAGATGGAGGGCTGTTCAGTAGTCTGGCTAGTGTCAAGGGCCGGTGGTGTGCCACTGCCTCCCTCATACTGTTGGCCATGTCTGCCAGCACACCTGCAATGGTGTCCAGGGTGGTGTTAATGGCCTTCACATCCTCCCTGATCCCCAGGTACTGCCCTCCTGCAGCCTCATGTTCTCCTGCATCTTGTCCAAGATCTGTCCCAGCGTATCCTGGGAATTTTGGTATGCTCCCAGGATGGCGGTGAGTGCCTCCTGGATGGTCGGTTCCCTGGGCCTGTCCTCCCCCTGTCGCACAGCAGTCCTCCCAGCTTCCATGTTGTCCTGTGCCTCTATACCCTGAACCGTGTGCCCACTTCCACTGATCTCAGGTCCCTGATTGTCCTGTGTTTGTGGGGTGGCCTGGGGTCCCTGTAGTGGTGGAGACACTGCTGATTGACATGTCCTGGGGACAGAGGTATGGGTCCGCTGAGTGGGTGTTGTGGGGGTGTTTCCTGAGGGGGAGGCTCTGTGGTGGTGTGAGACTGTGGCTGGGTAACCAACTGTCCGGAGGTCCCTGATGGGCCAAGTTGGTCATCCAAATCCAGGCGAGCAGAGCTCCTGTCATCACTGTGGGTCTCTTCTGTGGGGGACTGGATGTTTCTGGCACCTCTTCGCCAGTGACATTGGCTGGGTTACCTGTGGGGATGTAAATGCAGTGTTATCGTTTCTGTGTGTGACATATTGTGCATGGGTGTGTTGCCCACTATGGTTGTTATTGCCCTGGCAGCTTTGCCTTGTGTGAGTTCTTTGGTGGGTTGGGTGATTCTCTCTAGTGTGCATGCTGTGGTGATAGTTGTCAATGCAGGTCTGTGAGTGGTGTCCATGCATTGGTAGAGCATGGAGGACTTGGCATTGGGATGAGTGGGTTGTAATGGTGGGGTGTGTGGGAGGTGGTGGAGTGATGGGAGTGAGGGTGGGGGTATTTGATGGCATGCAGGTAGGGGGGGGAAGTGGTAAAGAGTTGACTTACCAGAGTCCAATCCTCCTGCTATTCCTGCCAGGCCCTCAGGATGCCTGATTGCCAAGACTAGCTCCTCCCATTTTGTTAGTTGTGGAGGTGGGGGTCCACCGCAAGTCCTCTGTACAGCGAGTTGATGTCTTGCTGCAATGGAATGCACCTTCCACTGTAGGTCGTTCCAACCCTTCCTGATGTCATCCCTTGTTCTGGGGTGCTGTCCCATGGCATTGACCTTATCCACGATCCTCTGCCATAGCTCCATCTTCCTAGCAATGGATATCTGCTGCACCTGTGATCCAAATAGCTGTGGCTCTATCCGGATGATTTCCTCCACCATGACCCTTAGCTCCTCCTCAGAGAACCTGGGGTGTTGTTGTGGTGCCATGAGTGTGGTGTGAGTGGTGTGGGTGAGGGTGTGTAGGGTGATGTGTTGGGGTGTATGATGTGGGGTGCATGGGTGGTGTATAGATGTAGGTGATGTGTGGCTCTGTTTGTCTGTGGTCGTGGTGTCTGTCTCGTGCCAATGGTTTGTATTCGTAAAGGGTTGTGGGCGATGTGGGTGTGTGTTTTATAGTGGTGTGGGTGTGGTGTGTGTATGTGTGTCAGGTGTGTGTAGTTTGAATTGTCCAATGTGATGTTGTTTTGTTACTGTGTGTGTATTTTGGGTGCAAAGGTATGTACCTTCAATGGTTTACCACCACTGAATGTCTGGTGTGGTGATTCGTGAGTCATAATGTTGTGGGTGTAGTTCTGTTGGCGTAACGGTGTGGGTTTTGATACCACCACTTTATCACTGACCTTTGGGCTTGCAGACTTGTGTGTGTCGCTGTCAGGAATACCCAAGGTGTTCTCCTACCGCTCCCATGCCCATATCAGAAGGAGAGAATCTGTTTCAAGGAAGTTGAGTGCACTAACTCTACTATCACTCTCTCAACAACGACCTGCCCCCCGAAGATACAGGGTGCCTGGCTGGACCGGCAAGATGTGGCAATGTTTTGTCTCTTTCTCTTCCACTCTCCCTTTCCTTCTGGGACACCTGCCGGGGTTTCTGTGTCCACCAGGAAGTGCCAAGAGGTGTTCCAGGAGGTCACCATCACCCCTGCAGACATCCTGCTTTTCAGGTGAGTGGCCCCATCTCAACACTGGATGTATAGTGACAGATTGGTATGTGTGTGTCATAATATGGTTAGCGAATATCCACGGCGGCAGCGGTAGGTTGGCAACAGTCACAATGGCAGTAAGTGGGATTTACCACCAATGTCATAATGAGGGCCTATATTTTTTACTCAAAGTTTCAAACACAAGCATTTTTGTAATATGAACTTGAATACCCAGTTCCAGCAAACACATTGATGGTCATTATGACTTTGGTGGTCTTCCTTGAAGACAGCCAATGCCACGTGCGCCAGAAGACCGCCAGTGCTGTCTGTCTTCCACCCACCATATCATGAATACTGCTGGATTTCCGCCAGACTTTGTGCGGGAATCCAGCCATAGTCATGCTGGCGGGCGTGGGCGCATGGACAGTTCCACCACCAGCCCCACCCTGCCAGAAGGACACTGCCCGCCATATTATGTGCAATGATATGGCGTGGCTGTGACCTAATGGTAGGTTGATGCTGGAAGTGGAACTTCCCCTTCCTGTTCCCTGCTGGTCGACCTCCTCCCCGGACCAGGTAAGTTGATCATCTGACAGGGGAGGGGGTTCGGAGGGTGGGGGTGTTGCGTGTGCGAGTGGGTATTTGTCTGCATGTGTGTAAGGGTGTATATATGGGTGTGTGTATACGTGTTTGGATGGGTGTATGTATGCATGTTTGAATGCATGTATGGGTGCTGAGGTGAATGCGAATATGGATGCGTGTGAGTGAATGCGTGTATGTAAGTGTAGGTGAATGAGTGTATGCATGGTGTGTGTGGGTGTCTGTGTGCATGTGCATGTATGTGGGAGGGGGAGCTCTACCTTGAGGGGGGTGGGCAGAGGACGGTGCTGTACCTGGAAGGGAGGTGAGAGATGGGGGATAGCAGGGTTTGTGCTTGCTCGGGGGTGGGGGAGTCGTCTACCCATGACAGGGAAGAAATTCCCTGTCACTGGTAGCCTTTCCGCCAGGGTTTTTGTGGCGTGCTATCACCGCGAAAACCCTGGTGGAAAGGCAGCTCCTAATACCGCTGGTAGTCTTCTGTGGACAGCCAGGTCAGAGATGCTCATCTCTGGCCCAGCGGGACCGTCCGCCATGGTGGTATGAGTGGAGATGTGGCAGATTGGCAGAGGCCAACCCCCCACACTAATAATGTTGCGGTCTTCACCGCCTGGCTGTTGGCGGTGAAACTGTCACCTTTGCCCTGGCGGTCAGGAGACTGCCAGGGTCAGAACGACCACCATTGCCTATTGATCAGTACCAAACAATTATGTAAACTCATTGTTCAGTCCAACTGCTATAAGCACAAAACATCAATACTCCGCAGCTTGCACAGTCATGAGTGGCTACATGAATAATAGTGAATTCCATCCACAGCACACTTTCACGCAGACCTTAGGGGACTCAAGGCTCAGGTGATGGCACTGGAACATGTGGATCCTGAACAGATTATGCTGGTTGTCTGTGATTCGTACTATTGTGTCCAGTCCATCAATGAATATCTGCCATACTGGCACAAGAATGGGTTCAGAGATTCGAAAGGAAACACCATCAAACGCAGACTCTTGTGGGGGAAAGTAGCAGATCTGAAGCAAACGCTACCTAATGTCCATTTTGTACATACACTGGGACACTAGCATGTTGGAATACACATTGCTGGTTATACCTTGGCTGATGAAGCAGCCAAACAAGCAGTAGCTTTGGCTTCTGTTGCTGCAGTAACTCATTCTAGAACAAAAGTGGATGATGAAACATTGGCTGCTGTGAAAGCTTCGGGTGACGGCATGCCCTTGCCAAAGGCATATCCTGCCAAATATTCCTACCGCTTATCATGCCTCAATACAGCCCTAGTAGTAATACCAGGGGCGGGTAATCGTGTGAGTCCCAACAAAGACCAGAACTGATCAAAGCAGCACATGAGGGAGTTGCTTCTGCTCATGCTGGTGTGGTGGCACAAAATCATTGTTAAAAGCATGTTACTGGTGGCCAGGTCTGTACAAACAGACCAAGCAGTATGTCCTCTGTTGTGACATCTGTCAACAAATGAAAGGGTCCACTGCCAAACGTCCTCTGCAGACACCCCTCCTAATTTCTAACAAACCATTACAATGTGTGTACTTGGACCATTGTGGTCCCCTGGCACCTGACAGTGCATACAAATACATTTTAGTCACTGTTAACTCATGCTCCAGATTTCTTTATGTTTGGCACAATGCTCGGCTGACTCTTGAACTGTTGTTAAGATTTGCAAGTCTTTATCAGCACTTTCCACTCAGACCAGGGCCTGTCTTTCGCCTCAATGGGCTTTTAGGGACACCATGGCTTTGTTAGGGGTCCAACTGCATTATTTGTCTCCATATCATCCAGAGGGAAATAGTGTAGTGAAGCAAAGAAACTGGAAATTAGAGCAATCCTTAACAGCCAGAGTATTAGGCATGGGACATAGTTAGCTTACTCACCTGTATGTAGTGCAGAGAGCACTTAATAATCTGCCCAGAAGGTCCCTGGGAGGGGCGTACTATATTCGAAAGCCGGCTCGCAACACAAATGTATGTTCCAGATCTTGATGGTCCTGACACGGAGGCACCCTTTGATATAAATGAATGTGTCACTGTCTTGCAAGACTTACAACAGTTCCATGATGACAAAAGATCTGCCACTGCTGCCTCCATGGGAATAAGAGATGTACCAATAACATCTACCAGCTGGATTCCAAAAGTTGGGGATCTAGTGCGTGAAAAGATTGCTGTGAAAAGGAGTTTGGTCCTTGTTTTAGTACATGGGTTCCAGTCCTAGGTATACATGGTAACAGAACTGTCATTCTACCACCGCTGCCTGATTCTAAAGATAATCGCTTTGCCTCCATCAACAATGTCAAGCTACACCATAGGGCCGATCCTGCACGGCAGACCTAGAGGACTCCTGGGTAGTATCCAAATCCCTATCACTACAGACAAGGATGTTCCTCTACATGTTTTAAGCAGCAACGCTGATACTTCTCTGAGCTTGGGGAAGGTGGAAAATGATCTTTAATTAGTTCCACTTATAGTTCCTCTAACTTCTTCTGCAACAGGTAAGGTCAACAACATTGAGCAATTCTACTAAAATTGTACACTAACAGAAGGTACAGTCTACTATGAACCACCGAGGGAGACTTCTGCTAGTTCTCCTCTTTACAACACAGCTCCAGTTTTTGCACAAACTGCTTCTGGATATTTTGCTGACATCAATGATACCTTCACCAACTCATGTGTGTCTACTGCAACAGAACTGTCAAGAGCACGTAAGCTGATAATTTGGCTCACAATTAACTATTTTATTTTTCCCTAGATCTATTTATGGCTTTTGTTAACTGTATTTGCCTTCTTTCTTTGGATTGGGTTTGTCATCATTTTCCTTTTACTGATACATGGCCATTACCTTCCTGAATGCTCTACAGTTGAACTGGTGGATGAGGTCCTAAAACCACATTTTTCTTCTCACAAAGTCTGCAGAGACTTGTCCCTCGTGTACATTTCTGCTATACCAATTCCTGATGGGATTGTTTGGGATAAGGTATTATTTGATATATATGGCCTGAAGGAAGATATCCAAATTCTGAAAGCATTAAAACTTTCCACGAACGCTCTTATTACACCTGGAGTAGTTTATGATGATTGGGATGTGAAAACAGTTGATTCTATGATGTCTGATTTGCAATATTTCACTGTATTTGAAAGTGAGGATGTTTATCAATCCAAAGAAAATTATGTAGATATGTTCTGTTATAATTATTATGGACATCATTTCATCCACAAATCAAGTATCCCAAGGACTATTTTTAATGATATGCAGTGGGAACACTATCTGACTCGGCCAGTGGGGAGTTCCAAAACATATACTGAAGAGTTTGCATATTCCTCTGGGCACAATGTTAAAAATGGTGAGTCACATTATTTTAAATTTTCAGTAATGAAAAGTCAACACATTTTATCGACTGTTACAAAATTGATTTATTCTGATTCCTTTGTTTCCAGGTTAGCTATAGAAGGCTATGAATACTGGTTGATGTTAATAGATTTAAAAAGTGTGAGGAATTAAAAATTGGCAAATAAGGGGAAAGGAAGCTTTATTTGGAGCATGCCCGATACCTGTTCAAATTATATTTTTAAACAAAAATGTACAACAGACAAGTTGCTTAGGCTTGGCAAAATTTAAGGATTTGAATGTGCCCAGTATTCCGGCCCCTGATGGCAAAATTACATAAATGCAACTGAAGATCAGCTCTAAGAGTGGGTCTAGAATGGAATATTTAACACATCACTTTCACGTACTGGTGGATGGTTATTGTGGCCAGTAAACACCAATGGGTGCCAAACAAGTTTTGTAAACTCCACATGGGGTTTTAGAACTAATAGGCCAGACCTTCGCTATGTGTCATCGGAACACTCGGGTATAGTGACAACCTATAGTGTAGGCAAATTATGCAAGCAATGGTTGAAAAGTTCTTCACTTGATGCTGTTAAAGAACACCTTAGTCTCCTGTCTAACGATACAGGTTTGCAGGATTTCCTGTTAGGCCCCAGAAGACAATGCAGAAAGCACTTCTTATATGCAGTATATGATGAAATTTAAAAACTTTCCCAACAAGTAGCTGCTGCTTGGTTAAGGCAAATAGATCAGGAAAATTTACAGATAGCATTAGCCATTGTAAATAATGGGATTAACACCTTGTCCGACTGGATATACTCTTTAAACAACATTGTCTCTTCTGCAATAGACATAGGTGGTCATTACAACCCTGGTGGTCGGTGTTAAAGCGGCGGTAAAACCGCCAAGAGGCCGGCAGAAAGAAATTGGAATCACGACCGTGGTGGAAACTGCCAGCATAGACAGCCACTATAACACTCACACCACCAAGGCGGTACAAACAAACACCGCAGCGGTAACCACCAACAGACAGGCGGAGGGCAATGTACCGCCCACAGAATTACAACAGTCCAATCCGCCACCTTTTCCGGGGCGGATTCACAGCGAACAAAAACACGGTGGAAACAGGACTTGGAAAGGAAAACGCTCACCTCTACACACCCCACAAGGAATCAGGACGCCATGGAACCCGAGTTCCAGATACTGCCAGCCTTTATCTTCCTGCTTCTCTACCAAGAACAACAAAGACGGCGGTGAAGACCACGGTGAGTACTGCACCTACGACACAGGGGAGGGAAAAGAGAGGTTCACACACACGCAACACCCCCACCCCCGACAAAACACTCACTAATACATAATGATACATTACAGTTACACTCCCCAAACCATCCTGGAAGAATGCAAGGACAAAAGGAAATGAGTCGAATGATTGATATATATTCAAATACATGAATCAAAAAAAAAAAAAAAAAATATATATATATATATATATATATATATATATAAAGATATTCACACTACAAACAAATATATGCACTAAGAATACAGGTACAAGGGATTCCACCATCATAGTCCGTGGACCACTGGGCCCAAAATGCATGGGCGAGGCCCACACTCAATACACGAACAAGACGGAGAGAACACTGCTGGGGCATCAGATAGAAATAAAACAGGCACCTCAGGGGGGAGGGTAGGGGAGGCACCTCAGCCGGATGAGTGCACGACACCAGATTCACAAGGGGGTGCCATGCCCACTGCTTTATCCTGGGAAGTGCAAAGCCACAGTCTTTCAAGTCTCTCCAGTGGGTGGGTTGCCCACTGCTTTATCCTGGGGAGTGAAAAGCCACAGTCTCTCAAGTCTCTCCAGTGGGTGGTTTGCCCAATGCTTTATCCAGGGGAGTGCACATCCACAGTCTCTCAAGTCTCTCCAGTGGGTGGGTTGCCCACTGCTTTATCCTGGGGAGTGCAAAGCCACAGTCTCTCAAGTCTCTCCAGTGGGTGGTTTGCCCACTGCTTTATCCAGGGGAGTGCAAAGCCACAGTCTCTCAAGTCTCTCCAGTGGGTGGGTTGCCCATTGCTTTATCCTGGGGAGTGCAAAGCCACAGTCTTTCAAGTGGATAACAGTCTCCACTGGTTCTGGAGGGGGCCTGGTGCCAAGAGTGCTTCATCCTGCCAAGGACTGAGGTAGTGGATGTGATACTCTACGGGTTCTGGAGGGGGCTTTGTGCCCAGAGTGCTTCATCCTGCCAAGGACACAGGTAGTGGATGTAAATCTCCACTGGTTCTGGAGGGGGCTTTGTGCCCAGAGTGCTTCATCCTGCCAAGGACTGAGGTAGTGGATGTAATACTCCACTGGTTCTGGAGGGGCCTTTGTGCCCAGAGTGCTTCATCCTGCCAAGGACACAGGTAGTGGATGTAAATCTGTCATTCTCCACTGGTTCTGGAGGGGGCTTTGTGCCCAGAGTGCTTCATCCTGCCAAGGACTGAGGTACTGGATGTCATGTGCCCAGAGTACTTCATCCAGCCAAGGACTGAGGTAGTGGATGTTATTCTCCACTGGTTTTGGAGGGGGCTTTGTGCCCAGAGTGCTTCATCCTAGTCTAGGTGGTCTCAGTAGAGTCGGAATATTTGGCGCTCACTGGCCTGCGGTGCTTGTTGCGGCGGTGTCCTGTTCAGTGGTGCTGGTGGCGGTGGTGTCCTTGGCAGCGGTGCTGGTGGCGGCTGTGTCCTGTTCAGCGGTGCTGGTGGCAGTGGTGTCCTGTTCAGCGGTGCTCGTGGTGGCCTTGTCCTGTTCAGAGGTGCTGGTGGCAGCGGTGTCCTGTTCAGCGGTTCTGGTTGCGGCGGTGTCCTGTTCAGCGGTGCTGGTGGCGGCGGTGCCCTGTTCAGCGGTGCTGGTGGCGGCGGTGTCCTTGGCTGCGGTGCTGGTGGCGGAGGTGTCCTGTTCAGCAGTGCTGGTGGCAGTGGTGTCCTTGGCAGCGGTGGCGACGGTGTCCTTGGCAGAGGTGCTGGTGGCGGCGGTGTCCTGTTCAGCAGTGCGTGTGGCGGCGGTGTCCTTGGCAGAGGTGATCGTGGCGGCGGTGTCCTTGGCAGCGGTGCTGGTTGCAGCGGTGTCCTTGGCAGAGGTGCTTGTTGCGGTCTTGTCCGCTGTGCAGGTTTTCCCTGATTTGCCGGTTTTACTGTGCCCCTTCCCCACCTTGGATGGAGGCACAGCTGTCTCCACACTCCCAACTGTACCCCTGGGAGCGGCATTGGTGGCAGATTTTTTTCCTCTCTCCCACCGGGCACTGGCCAACTTTTTCTGCTTTTGAGGTGGTGGTCTGTCCGTGCTCTGGCTCCTTGTCACACTGGCTGCCCTGCTGCCTGGCGCACTCCAGAAGCTGGTTACTACTGGCACCACTGTTCCTGCAGATGTTGTGGCTGAGGCGATGGGTTGGGACCTGGGGAGGCGGGCCGTAGGAGACTGAAGGGGTGGGGGAGGTGAGGAAAAGAGGTCAAGGTTGGACAGGAATAGTTTTTTGGGCCCACTGGGTGGGGTTTGGGAGTGGAGGAAGAGGTAGTGGTTGTAGGAGGTGTACATTTGCTGACTTTGGGTGAAGGTGCATGGGCTGGCAGCTGTCGTGAGGTGGATGGCTGTTGGGTGGGTGTGTGGGTCTGTTTGTGTACGTTGGGAGGTGGGTCACAGACACACTGGGAGAGGACACAGGGCATTTGTGAATGGTAGTGGGGGTGGTGAGTTCACGTGAGCGGGGTGTGGTGGTAGGTGTGCTGGTGATGGAGGTAATGGCTGAGGATGTAGTGCATGCAGGTGTGGGTGGAGATGAGACAGGGAGGGAGGAGGGAGAGGAGGAGGAGGGGGACACAGTGGAGGCAATGGATGTTGGTATGTCTGCATGTGTATCATGGCTGCCATCAGTGCTGAGGCCAGAGTCTGAAAAGCTCGCTGTTGGTCTGCCTGACCAAAATGAATGCCCTCCAGGTATGCATTGGTTTGTTACAACTGCCTCTCTACACCCTGGATGGCATTCAAAATGGTAGAGTGCCCAACAGGGAGGGACCTGAGGAGGTCAATGGCCTCCTCACTGAGGGCAGCAGGGGTGACAGGGGTAGGGGCTGAGGTGCCTGGGGCGAAGGAGATGCCCACCCTCCTGGGTGAGCGGCCACGGGGCAAACGCTGAGGGGCTGCTGGGAGGGCAGTGCTGGTAGAGGGGGACAGATGCACATGTAGATGCGGGGGATAGGTGGGACCGCCACCGCAAGGTAGCTCCCATCAGAGGAGGAGTCCGTATCGCTGGTCTCAGCTCCTGTCCCCGCCGTGGAGCTCCCCTCGCCCTCCGTCCCACTGGTGAATTCAGACTCCGTTGTGTCCCCCTCCAGGGCCATGTGGGATGCAGCTCCCTCCTGCTCCGGTGCCACTGCTCCTCCGCCTGATGATGCTAATGCACACAAGAACAGGGAGACCACAAAAAGGGGGGGGAGACAGAAGACATGTTGAGTGCATGCAATACCACTACCGTTGGCGGACACTACAGACACAAAAGCCCCCTGCACTATGCCATGCACTTGGAGTTCCCTAATCAATCACAGGGACGTGGGTTACAAGGCTATGCCCGAATGCTGCACACATGGATGTCACAAGAGCCTGACTAAGTGTAGTTGGCTCTGTACACAGGTCGGGTGGGGTGCCACAGGGACTGCCTTCAGAAGGGACCTTGCCTACTAAACTCGCCCTGGCCTAGGGGAACCCACAGCCCACCTCCCTCACCCAGACACCTACAATGCACGCTAAACCAGCTGAATGAGAGTGTACTCACCCCCTTGTGGCTGCTGTGATGCCCTCAAGTGCCCATCCAACTCCGGGTACGCCACCGCCAGGATGCAGAACATTAGGGGGGTCATGGTGCGATGGGCACCCCTCCCACATTGGGAGGCCATCCCCAGCTGGGCCTCCGCCGTCTTCTTGCTCCAGTGGCGAATGTCCTCCCATCTTTTCCGGCAGTGGGTGCTCCATCTGTGGTAGACCTCCAGGGTCCGGACTTCCTTGGCGATGGCACGCCAAATATCCTTCTTCTGGTGGGCGCTGACCTACAGGAATAGTACAGGGGAAAAGGAGAAGATATAACCGTTCGCACCGTCACAGTCATTGGCCTGCATCCCTACACTTGCCATGATGCACATGCACTCACCGTTGTTTCATGCACGCCACAATATCTTTCATCCACACCACTCCAAACAGCCATTGCCCATACAGCATGCTCACAGTGTACTCACCTGATTGTCTGGAGGACCATAGAGTAGTGTGTACTGGGGGAGGACCCCATCCACTAGTTTCTCCAACTCCTCTGTGCTGAAGGCAGGGGCCCTTTCCTCAGACACACGAGCCATTGTCTCTTCCAGACTGAGGTCACAGCAGCACTTGCAGTGTAGGTCCTCTCCTGTCGAAGATCAGGTATCAAGTGATTTAACAGAGAGAAAATGGCGGTCACGTCCGTGGCGGTGCGTACCGTCACCGCCGGCGTACATCGTCATTGGCTCCTGGGACCCCCAGGGTCCAATGTTAACCAATGCAGGATTGCGCCGCAGTCTTCGACCGCCTACCGCGACGGTGTACAACGCCAGCGCAGTTACCTCATATCTCCTTGTCCCACTTTACAGGTCAGGCAGCCACCATTTCAGGGGTCCACATGGCATTATTTTGGACTGTGTCACACATATCTAGGCCTTGCTTAAAGACTAATACAGCCATATGTCGATTTGCAAACATTTTCCGATTAAGTTGTGTTTATGTACCTCAGAGTTGGTTGACTCTCTGCTCGCTGTTCTCCTCCATAGGCAACGTCCGCTGGGGCAGGTGAGGAGATGGCAACATCCTCCGGTGTACAGACCGCTGGTGGACCTGTCGACAATGGAGGAGCGACATGTGATCATCACCTGCAGACTTGATCGTACCACAATCCTGGAACTGTGTGCCCAGTTTGGAGCCAGACCTGATGTCAGCTATCCGCCATCCCTCAGGAATCCCCCCTCAAGTGCAGGTGCTGTCAGTACTCCATTTCCTAGCAAGTGGGTCTTTTCAAACAACAGTGGCCATAGCATCAGGGATGTCCCAGCGTATGTTTTCCAATGTGTTGTCCAGAGTGTTGTCTGCCCTGCTGAAACACATGCACAAGCTACATCATTTTCCCTCAGGTGGAGGATTTGCCTACAGTGAAAGGTGACTTCTATGCCCTGGGACATATCCCCAACATCATAGGTGCCATTGATGGGACACATGTGGCCTTGGTCCCCCCACGCAGGAGTGAACAGGTGTACAGAAACCGGAAGAGTTACCATTCGATGAATGTGCAGATGGTGTGCTTGGCCGATCAGTACATCTCCCATGTGAATGCCAAATTTCCTGGCTCAGTGCACAACGCTTAGATTCTGAGGAATAGCAGCATCCCTTATGTGATGGGGCAACTCCAGAGGCACCGTGTGTGGCTATTAGGTGGGGACATGGACCCTATACAGTGTGAATAGGTGTCTGGGTCTGGGGATGTCCCTATGAGTTAGTGTGTGTCTAACAGTTATCCCTTGCCATTTGCAGGTGACTCTGGTTACCCCAACCTGTCATGGCTACTGACCCCTGTGAGGAATCCCAGGACAAGGGCAGAGGAACGCTACAGTGAGGCCCATGGACGAACTAGGAGGATCATAGAGAGGACCTTCGGCCTCCGGAAGGCCAGGTTCCGATACCTCCATATGACAGGTGGTTCCCTATTCTACTCACCAAATAAGGTATGCCAGGTCATCGTGGCCTGCTGTATGCTTCATAACTTGGCTTTGCGACAACAGGTGCCTTTTCTGCAGGAGGATGGTCCAGATGGAGATGTTGTGGGAGCTGTGGAGCCTGTGGACAGTGAAGACGAGGAAGCAGAAGAAGAGGTCATAGACAACAGGAACACAGTGATCCACCAATACTTCCAGTGAGACACAGGTAAGAAGACAACACAGCCTGCTACATCTGATTTAATTCTACTGCCTCTCATCTGTCTGTCATTTTGACCCAGTGTATGGTCACTGAGTTGTCACTTTCCCTTACGATTTCACAGATGTGGGTCCCACTGCATGACATCTGCTTTGTTTCCGCATGGACTAGAGCTGTGTGACATAGGTGTGTTGACAATACAATGGACGTTGCTATTTCCCTCAGTTATTGCAAATACACAACTGTGAAAGCACAGACTGGCTCCAGAATGTGTTGTGATTTAAGGGTGTTTATTTAAGTGCTAAATAGAGGGGATTATAAAATGATCAGGGGTGATGGAGGAGGAATGTCCATGGCAGAGTCCAGTCTATTTGTCTCACAGGTGCATTGTCCAAAGGGGCATAGGAAGTGGACCTGGGGCAGTTTAAGTATGGACAGGGTGACAAAGTTGGACAGAAGGATGACAAATCAGGGTTGTCTCATTTCTTGGCGGGGTCTTGGCATTCATCTCTGTCTTTGTCCTGGATCTCAGGGACCGCTTGCGGGGTGGTTCTCCATCTGCATGGGGTGGGGTGCTGGTGTCGTGGTCCTGTGGTGGTGCCTCCTGTCCACTTGCACCGGCGGAGGTGGTGGGCAGTTCATCGTTCAGGCTAGTGTCAGGGGCCCCTTGTTGTGCCACAGTGTCCCTCCTAGTGTTGATGAGTTCCTTCAGCACCTCTACAATGGTGCCCAGGGTGAAATTGATGGATTTGAGTTCCTCCCTGAAGCCCAGATACTGTTCCTCCTGCAGTCGCTGGGTCTCCTGAAACTTGGCCAGTACAGTTGCCATCGTCTCCTGGGAATGGTGGTAGGCTCCCATGATGTTGGAGAGGGCCTCGTGGAGAGTGGGTTCCCTGGGCCTGTCCCCCCTGTCGTACAGCAGCCCTCCCAGTTCCCCTGCGTTCCTGGGCCTCTGTCCCCTGAACCGTGTGCCCACTGCCACTGCCCCCAGGTCCCTGGTGTTGTTGGGGTGGTGGGTTAGCCTGGGTTCCCTGTAGTGGTGGACACACTGCTGATTGACGTGTCCTGGGGACAGAGGTATGGGCCCGCTGGGTGGGTGCTGTGCTGGTGTTTCCAGAGGGGGGAAGCTCTGTAGTGGCATGTGCCAGTGTGAGGGGAACCGACTGTCCCGAGGTCCTAGATGGGCCGGGCTGGTCATCTAGATCCAGTTGGACAGAGCTGCTGTCATCACTGTGGGCCTCTTCTGTGGATGGAGTGGACATGTCTGGACCCTCCTGTCCGGTGACGTTTTGTAGGGGTCCAGCAGGGGTGTAAAGGCATGATTTTTGTATCTGTGTATGCCATGGTGTGCAGTGGGTGGGTGACCCTGTACCCCAGTGCTTTCATTCCTGTGCAGGACCTTGTGTGATAATGGTTTAGGGGGGTGTATGGGTATGTGCAGTGGACATGCTTTGGTGATGGGTGTCAATGCTTTGGTGTTACATGCAGGGCTTGGGTTTGGGATGTGTGGTTTGTGATATTGGGACATACCTGAGGAGTTGGAGTGATGGGGGCGAGGGTGGGGGTATGTGATGGCATGCATGTGGGGTGGGGGGATAAGGTAGTAAAGATTTGCCTTACCAGAGTCCATTTCTCCAGCTACTCCTGCGAGGCCCTCAGGATGCAGTATATCCAAGACCTGCTCCTCCCATGTAGTGAGTTCTGGGGGAGGAGGTGGCGGTCCGCCGCCAGTCCTCTGAACAGCAAGGTGGTGCCTTGAGACCACGGAACACACCTTCCCCCGTAGGTTGTTCCACCTCTTCCTGATGTCATCCCGTGTTCTTGGGTGCTGTCCCACTGCGTTGACCCTGTCCACGATTCTTCGCCATAGCTCCATCTTCCTAGCTATGGTGGTGTGCTGCACCTGTGATCCGAATAGCTGTGGCTCTACCTGGATGATTTCCTCCACCATGACCCTGAGCTCCTCCTCAGAGAACCTGTGGTGTCTTTGCGGTGCCATGGGGTGGTGTGGGTGATGTGTGGGGTGGTGTGTGTTGTGATGTGTGGGGTGATATTTAGAGGTGTGTTGTGTGAGGTGCTTGGATGTTGTGTGAGTGACGTTGTAGGGTGCCTGTGGATGCTATTGTTCTTTCTGGTGGTGTCGCTCTCTTGCCTTCTGTCGCAATTGTTGACGTAAGGGTTTGTGGGTGATGTGGGTGTGTGTTTTATATTGTATTGGATGTGTGGGAGTGGTGTGTGTATGTGTATCAGGTGTGTGTATTTTGAATTGTCCAATGTGGCAGTGTTTTGTAAATGTGTGTGTATTTTGAGCGCGGCGGTGTGTACCGCCAATTGCATACCGCAGTTGAAAGACCGCCGCGTGGATTCGTGGGTCGTGACAGTGTGGGCGTATTCCTGTTGGCGTGACGGTGTAGGTTTTGTTATCGCCAGTTTATCACTGACCTTTGGTGTGGCGGACTTGTGTTGGTGTCTGGGTTTTTGCGGATTCCGAGCTGTGTGTCATAATGACCGTGGCGGAATTCCGCTGCCGCAGTGGTGTGTTAGCGGTCTTCTGCACGGCAGTAAGCAGCTTTTACCGCCAATGTTGTAATGACCCCCATAGTGTACAGAGTGACATGTCATCTTTACACCATGGACAGATTCAACGAAGGTCCGTTATGCAGTCAGGTTGGACACTACAAACATTAAAAGCAGGTCACATTCCCTGGCAACACATTAGCGCAAGGGGCATATTTTCAACATTTAATTTAATGCAACAACAACAAATAATGGCTAAGAAGAAAGCTACGTCATGCTAAACATCGAGAAATTAGAAAAGTTGCCTTTTACTGTGGCTGAAATACAATCTACTGCATGGTTAATACACAGGGTTATTAGTATGCCTATTTCAGCACTTATTTCACATCCTCTTTGAAACACATTATAGTAGGCTAATGTAAAAGACTGGGAGATAGTTATATACAAGAGGTATGGGAGCTTCCCTTTTCGCGCAAATGTTTCAATGGCATGAAAGATGTCATTCTTAGCAAAGTGAATGCAAGACTTCTGTGAGCCATTCGATGGTTTGTAAGCACCTGTCCTTGCAGGAGACATGTAATGTCTCAGCAGCGAACTTGGCTTGCTATCTGATGGGAGTTCTAGTCCCCTTGATTAGACCTGCATTCCAGGTGCTCTCAAACAGAAGGTATGTGATCCTTAACAGTGAGAGTTGTTGTGGAATGCGAGCCGGAATAGCTTATTTTGTTTCAGTCTTCCAAATTGTCTTCTGTTGTGGGAACGTCCCTTTTCCCACTACACAACAAAGTGAAGTAGTAGAGATTTGGCCTCATATTGCTACTTCAGATGTGAATTTTGACAAGTTGAGCAGACTCAAGGCTTTATAGTTTCAGAAACATGTGGTTCTTACATCTTCATGTAAGACCTATGCACATCAAGTTGTGAGGTCATCTGCAGAGATTCAGGCCCATATTTAAACTTTTTTAGTGCTGCATTTGCACCACTTTTTGATGCAAAAACGGCACAAACTTACAAAATACAATTGTATTTTGCAAGTTTGCGCCTCTTTTGCATAAACAAATTACACAAATGCGACGCTAAAAAAGTATAAATATAGGCCTCAGTACTTTTTAAGCACAAATTTTCTGAGTCACTTTGGTGAACTTCATGGGATGAATATTTAACGGGTCTAATACTACTAGAATCGTGCATTTCTTTAAGCTGTTGGTTCTGGTTTCGTTCACACCTTGTCCTCTATATTTGGCTTAATACCTTCAGCCATACACTCAATTTTTTTTTATGTTTTTGGGGGATTTCTGATTACTTTATCTATAACAGGTGGCATTCCGCTGTCGCTATTTTTTCTACGCAATGGCTGTCCCTGTACAACAAAGTGGGCTGAAAGCGCTTCCACCAGCGCAACTTTATCGTGAACGCACGATGCAGTATTTTGGAGCACCACTCCTGGAACAAGTGGAGTGCGACTGGTCTCTGTCATTTAGACTTGTTTTGGATTGTGTGCAGCCCATGTTTTGATGCCTTTGGTGCCTTTTCGAATGTGCACTGAAAGTTTGTCTTTCTAAGCGACACTTAGGTGGTCATTATGAACACGGCGGGAAAGACCGCCGACCACCGTGGCTGCAGTGAACAGAACCCCACCCTTGGTGGTGAATGGAAACCCGCCATATAATGAATGAAAATCCCAATTCTGCCAAAAATCACCAGACCACCACTCCCCGCCATGACTCTGTCGGCAGGAATCCCAGACCTCCCCACCCCGCCAAGCACACCCACATCCCGCCCTCCAAATAATGATGCACAAATCACCTTGGTGGACAGTGGAGGCCGGACGACCATTGGCGGCTGCGACCGCCACAGGCGGCAAGTGGACTCAACAGCAAGAAGTGCACACATTGGATAGGCGTATGATCCACACACCTGACACACATCCAGAACCCCATAAAAACCCCCAGACACAACCCATAATCCCTTGCAATGAAAACAGGGCAAGAAGACGGAGAGCACCAGAGGCAGACAGCGAATGCCAGCATACAGAACACGCACACCGACCCACAGAAGAGCACCCTTACCTCGTTCCCAGCCTGACACCTTTCCCCACACTCACCATGTCCCCCCCAAACATCCACCCTTCACCGAAAGGGAGTTAAGGACCATGGTGGACGAGATCTTGAACGTGGAGCCACAAATATTCGGACTGAGGGGCAGCACACACCCATCGCAAGGAAAATGGAACTGTGGCAGACCACTGTGAACAGGGTCAATGCAGTGGGACACCATCCACACACCAGGGACGACATCCGGAAGAGATGCGGGGGAAGGTCCGGGGCATGGCGTCAAGGCACCACATCGCAGTGCAGAAGACTGGGGGAGGACCGCCACCAACACCACCCAACTACACTGACTGGGAGGAAAAGGTACTGGCCATCCTGCACCCAGAGGGACTCACTGGAAGAATGGACTTGGGTAAGTCATCTACAATTACCCCATATCCACCACACCTGTAATTCATGCACACCCCCACCCCACCTACACCCACCTGAACATACACCCCTCCCAGGCATCAGCCACTACATCCACCCCGCTGAATGACCACAAACCCACTAACAGGCCCACATCCCTCCCGCTGTGCACAGTCACCCACACCTGCACATACCCACAATGGAACACCCCCACCACAATGCAACCCCACACTGGCGCAAAATGCAATGTCAGCCTCACAAAGGCACCCTGGAAGGCCACAGAAAGTAACACCAGCACAAAATAGCCCAGTCCTGTGCACCCCAAACATTCATGCATTTGTAACAGACATGTCTATGTCCTCCAACAGGCACCACCACCCGTGCAACCCTAACGGCGGGGACAAGGAGTGCCAGTGCCCCCCAGGGAGACAGAGGAACCTCACAGGACACTGGTGAAGGATCCCTTGACACTGATGAGCAGGCAGGCCCCTCACACAGTCCTCGACTCTCACCATGCAGCAGCCCCACCCAGGAAACCACTGTCACCCCTACCACCCAGTCAAGACCAGCAACCCAGGGCAGGCATCCCCACACCAGTGTACCCAGGGCACAGACAGGTGGAACACAGGTACAGAGGCCACAGTCTCCCACTCCCAACATTCAGGAAGGTGAGGGTCCCAGTACAAGTGGTACTGCCACACCTGTGCAGGAGACACAGGCACAGGGAGCTAGGGCAAGTGTAAGGGTGGCAGTGGGCCATGGGCGAGGCCACAGGATGGATGCAGCAGCCCAGGATGTGATATCAGAGGTATTGGGGACCTACCAACATACCCATGATAGGTTGGCACAGATTGTGTCCACCCTGGAGCACAGTCAGAGGATGCAGCAGGAACACCACCAACAGGTCATGGAGCGGTGGAAAGAGCACAATGCCACAATGGCCACAATAGCAGGAGCACTGCTGCAGCTGGTCAAAAACCAGTCTGACACCCACCCCTGACAAGAGGCCCCCACAACAGCATCGGACAACCAGCTTCAGATAACCCCAGCAGCAGAAACAGCCCAGGAACTACCCTCACAGGAAACACAAGGGCCTACCATGTCATCCCATGAGGCTCAACAGCAGGCGCCCAATCGGACCCTCAGGTCAAGATATGGCACTGGAACCCCAGCTAAGAACAAGGGCCCCTCCAACAATTAACTCTGCAACAAATGCAACGCAACCATCCCACCCAATCACCAACCACACATTGCTAAGAGGCAACATGAAGTACTGTTAGACAAGATGGACCCATCAACACTACCCTCAAGGCTGCCACCATGCTGGTCTTGAGGACCCCCCACCCTTACGACTTCCCATCACTGTAAATTGCACAATTCACTCACTTCAACCAATAAAACATTTTTCACACCTGTACCACTGTCCTCTGTGTTAAATTGTGAACAAAGTGGAGTATGGATCCAACTGGCAGAGAACAGCTTTATTGTCGAATCTGTGCATGATGGGAGTCCTGTGTGCCCAAATGGTTGCAAGGAGGAAATGCGTACATTTTCAGTCAGGACCATGCAGAAGTGGGCCATGTTTCATCTATCATTACCAAGCCCCCTATGTGACAGAGCACACTGACAGTATTAGTCACTAACCCCAATGACAGGCCCAAGTCCCACACAGTTACTAGAAGTAGAGTTGTATCAGTTGGTTCCTGGAATTGACATCTTCCCCTTCCTCATCATCACCCTCACTCTCCTCACCTCTCTGAGGTACCTGATCAGGACCTATAGAACCCTCCACCTCCAAGAGGGGGATAGAATGTCTCACTGCCACGTTGTGCAGCATGCAGCAGGCCACCACTATTCTACACACCTTATCAGGCCCATAGACCAGCGAACTCCCAGAGATATGTAGACATCGGAATCTAGCCTTCAGGAGACCTATAGTTTGCTCTATTACCCTCATAGTACGTACATGGGCCTCATTGTAATTCCTCTCTGCATCCTTCCAGGGATTCCTCACTGGTGTCAGGAGCCAACGCAGGTTTGGATAGCCAGAATCACCTAGGAGATGGTGCAATACAGACTCGTCATTGGTATGACCCTTAGTCAGACAGGCTGGTTTCCTGCAATGTGTCAGTTACTGACAGGCACACTTACCTATAATCCACCCTCTGTCCTCTTGTAGTTGTTCCATCTTCTGTGGCACACTACTGTTCCTCAACACAAAGAAATCATGGACTGAACCTGGAAACATGGAATTCACATGTGAAATGTACTGGTCTGCTGTACATACCAATTGGATGTTCATGGAGTGAAAGTTCTTTCTGTTTCTGTACACCTTTTCACTCACTCTTGGGGGGATGATAGCTATGTGGGTGCCATCTATGGCACCTATGACATGGGGTATGTTGGAAAAGGCATAGAATTCTGACTTGATGGTAAGTAGGCCAGTACTTTGGGGAAACCTCACATAGGACTGCAGATGTTGGACAAATGCATTCAGAAATCTTGTCAGTACCTGGCTGAACATTGGCTGTGAAAAACCAGCACCCATGCCCACTGTCACTTGAAATGAGCCCGTGGCCAGGAAATGGAGTGCAGAAAGCACCTGCACTTCAGTTGGAATGGCATGCTGATTGCGATTTCCTGGAGTTAGTGCAGGAGCCAGTAATGCACAAAGGTCCTGAATAGTTGTATGTGTGAGTTTGTAAGTAATTATGGTCTGACGCTTCAGCATGGTCCCCATATCCACAAGTGGTCTGTACACCGATGGTGCCCTTCCTCACCACAAGGGTCGGTACCTACGAGGGGTTACAAAAAGGAGTGATGAAGACACATACAAAGGCACACTTGTCATCATATGTGCACTGCATTGTTCATTGTAGTGGCTCTACAATAACTGCTACCTGACAGATATACATGTACATCTGTTTTTCATGTGTGCTACAATACTGAGAGGACAGGGGCCTAGATGCTTCATGTGGCTAGTAGGGCCTGCATTGTGAGTAGTAATTCATTCTAGATGCGTAGGTATGGCAAAATGTCTACCCACTGTAGATATGCCATTTCGTTGTGGAAGTGACCTCATACCACTAGCGGTTGATGTCACTGCGTAAGGCGGTGTTTACTGCTGTTCGCACCCTCATTGGCTAACATGGATGCCAATGGGGAATCCTGGCGTATCATGATCACCACCGGCGGTGACGGTGCATACCGCCGTGGAACGTACGTGCGTTTGTCATCGTTTGATCACTTGACTCCCTGATCTCGTGTTGACAGGTTCTCCACTCTGTGTACTGCTGTGGCCCGCCTCTGGATATGGATGAGCCACGTGTTGCAGGGGAAAAAGCCCCGGCCTTCACCCAGGAGGAACTGGAGAAGCTAATTGACGAGGTCCTGCACCTGTACGAAAAACTGTACGGACGGCCAGAGGTACAGGTGAGTCTGGGTTGGGGGGCGCTGTGTGTGTGTAATGGATGGTGTTGATTGCACATATGTGTGCACCTCTGAGCCTGCATGGGCCATGGTGCATGGAATGCTGCATGCGACTGTCCTGTAAGTCTGAGAGTACTGTCCGTCCCATAGTGGATGTATAGCCAGCTGTTCCTATTGTGCAAGTGCCTGACCTGTGTGTTCCACTTCTGTGTCACCCTTTTAGGTCAGCGCCCACCAGGCATGCCATCACCAAGGAGGTGCGGACATTGGGGGTCTACAACCGGCAGAGCACCCACTGTAGAAAGAGGTGGGAAGTGAAAGATCAGTGAAGCCCAGCTGGGGAAGTCCTCCCAACGTGGAAGGGGTGCCCATCGGGCACTGACCCCCCTCATGCGACGGATCCTGGTGGTGGCGTACCAAGACCTGGATGGGCACTTGAAGGCTGCACAGCAGTCACAAGGTGGTGAGCACTCATTTCACATACTTCAGTCTGGAAGGATGTCTGAGTGTGCAATAGGGTTCATGCTGCTTAGAGGCAGGGACTTTCCCTGGTGTCCATCTACTTTATGGTCCCCAAAGGGTGTAGGGGTGTCTTTGTCAGGTCTTCCCTTACGTCACCTCCTTAGGTAGTGTAGGCGATGGGTGTAGAGCAGTATTCTGGTCAGTAGTCAGGGGCATGGCCATGGGCACAGTGAATGGTGCTGCCTGTTGGGTGTGTCTTCTGGGTGGGTGTAAGTCTGGCCATTATGTACCTGCATTCAACTATTTACAGTTGTCTCTCATGTTTTGTCTCCCCATCCCTGTTCTCTTGTGTTGGTTTGGTACAGCATCAACATCAGGAAAGGGAGCTGAGGCACCGGCTAGTGGGGAGGCAGCAGCCCACGGATCCTCCAAGGCAGAGACAACCGAGGGGACCTGTGGGTGGGAGGGTGAGGGAGTTCCACAGGGGAGGCTACTACCAAAGGAGGTAGTGACTCCAAGACCTCCTCCGATGGGGGCTCCTCGGCGGTGGCAGACCGTAGTGCACACACCACTACCGTGACATCTTCTGCTACCCCCATTCCATCACCTCCCTCCCTTCTGCTCCCCACCGAGTTGCCCGTGCCCACCCACCCAGAAAGGTGGGCTTCTCATTCACCCCGGGCACCTCCTCCCCTGCTCCAGTCAGCCCTGCTGCCCTCACAGAGGAGGGTATTGACCTCCTGAGAACCATCTCTGTAGGACAGACAACCATCGTCAATGTCATCCAGGGGCTAACATCAGAGGTGCAGCAGACACATTCCTATCTGGATGGCATTCCTGGTGCCGTGTCTGCCCTACAGAGATCTGTTCAGGCCCTGGCCTCCTCTCGGACAGCAGCCAGTTTCCCTGGCCATTCCGTCCCACCTCCAACCTCCTCTACCCCTTCCAGCACCCCACTCCCTTCACCCGTCCAAGGCACACATTTAGATACCCAGTCAAGCACATCAACACACAAGAAACACACATCAAAACACAAGCACCACACCTCCCTCCACAAGCATTCACCCAGCCAACAGACACCTGCACACAACAACGTCCACTTCCCCCAGTGTGCCCACCTCTGCTGCCTCCCTGTCTGTCCCCTCTACATCCACACCATCATGTACTGCACCTTCACTCACTGTTGCTGCTCATCTTCCTGCACTCACCACAATAGCAGACAGCCATACATGCACCCCATACACTACACCTGCACTTTCCACCACTACTGTAGTTGACACATGCAGCACACTCACCAGACTTGCAGACACCACCACACAACATACATCCACACTAGCTGTCTGTCTTTTCCCACTGTGTCCACCCCCTCCTCTCAAAACACACACACTCACCAAGACACCCACCCATCAGACATCCACCACACCACAGCATACTTAGCAGTCACCTCCACCCACTACATGCACCCCTACACCACATACATCCACACCCTCTGCCTCCACTCCAACGCCCTCATCCACTCCCACCCTAATTGCTCCAACAAAACTTTTCCTCTCCCGTGCTGACCTCTTCCAACCCACTGACCCACCCCGTCTTGTCCACCAAACGTGCTCACCTCCTTGCCCTTTCCGCTCCTTCCACATCACAGCCCATCCCTGTCCTCCCTTCACATTCTTGTGCCCCTTCCCCAGATAAGAAAAAGGACCGGACTGAGCCTAGGCCACCTAGCTCCACCCGATCCAAACAGACCCCACCCCCTTCAAAGGACAAGCCCACCCCCTCCATCTTCCAAACGAAAGTCAAAGTCCTACCCTTTCGAAAATTCACACCCCCACCACCCCCTGCCCCCTTTCCGTGAGGTGTCTGGATGCCCAAAAGGTGCCCAATGACGTGGAGTACCATGCATTTGTGGGAGTCAGGTTGGGCCCGTTGTGGCCCATGGCAATTGACGCTATACTAACTGCCCATTGGTCATGTTTAGACTGTTTGGTTCAGTGAGCTTTATATTTAAGTTTCTGTGTGGCCTGTGTTTGGGCTGCACGCCATTGAACCCTGTTTTTTTGTTTCATTTGTTATGGGTGTGGGGCTTTTGTATGTACTATGGTCATGTTGAATTAGCCTTGTGTCGGGTAAGTACCTCGTGCTGTGGGGGGTATGGGTTGTGCTGCTGTGAAGGCTTGGGGGTGTTGCAGGGTGGGTGGAGTGGGTGGTTATGTGACTGTGCCCTTTCTTCTCTTGATCAGAAGGTTGCAGTACTTACCGTTGTCGTCTTCATCAGCGGGCTTGGTCGTGGAGGTATATAGCAAGGAGCAGGGCTGGCATGATCTGCAGCTCTCTATCTATGTCTGCCGCAGCGCGTTCTGTGTTACTCCGGTGAGTGTTTCCTTATATTTGGTTCATTTCCACCTGGCTTTGTGTGGCGGTGGTTCCCGCACCAGAACTGCTGTTGGAATGGTGGTTCATAATTTGATGGACGGGTTGGGCCTTTCCGACGGCCTGTTGGCAGACTCTGCTGTTGTCGTCGGCACGCCTCTGCTGGCGGTGGGTGGTTCGCGGGATGCCTCACTTTCGTTTGGTTCATTATTTGGTGGTCCAGCCCGCTCCTCTGTTGGCGGTTTCTACCACCACCGCAGGCCGAGCGGAACGGACCACCATGTTCATAATGAGGGCCTTATTTTCATCGGATGCTGATCTGTTGATGTTCTCGCTGAGGGCTCATAACCAGGCATGTGCGTTGAGGGTGCATTTGCAATGGGAAGCTGTCTATGATTTGCCCTTCGTAGGTAATGCAGCTCTTAACTCAACATTGGGTACAACACGGAACACTGCTGCCTCAGCTGGAGCTCAGGCTTCGGGACATGAGTGCACTATGGTTTTCCTTGGAAATGATTTGGATATTTTACTACCTGCCAAAGTTGAACATTTTCTGCCTTCAATTGTCCCGGATATAATTGGTGATTTTAAAAATGACACTGACCTTTGAATCTGGTTTTATTGGCACCACTACTGAAGTTTAAATTGGCCTTTTTATCCCATGCTCAAGTGTTTTAACTTGTCACTATTGACATTAATGTTTATATGCTTTTATAAATAGATCTTACTAGCTTTTAATCCATTTAGGCTTTGAACCACCTTTGAAACGGCAAGGGGAGGGTGTTGTGTAGCTATTTAAGCCATGTTTTAGGTATGTTATTTTAGCAAACTAGGCCTGCCGTAGTGCACTTTAGCCCAGTTACATTTTATTCAGCATCACATTTTTTCTAGTTTTAGCCACATTTGCAGTGTTGTTTTATTTTCTCTATCTGTTTGTTCTTTCCCCTAGGAATGTATCATGTTCTTAGCACTGTATTAATTTCACTTTGTGCTTTATGCAAGGCTGCAGTCAGATAGGGTTGCCAGCAAAAATGGTACGCTGTGTCTCCGACATTCACAGAAACATACATATCCTTACGTGAGGAACAGTTTCTTAGAATATCAGTTGTTTTATTATAAAACACTTCTCTGTCCAACACAGGTTAGAGGGAGATTCCAGCCAGATGACCACAACTGTATGCTGATTGCTGAACATCTTTTCTACAGCTGCTTGCTTAGCCTATCGAATCCCAGGCCTACATGGGGTAGTTGTCTTTTTGGACAACAAGCTTCTTTGCTCAGGTATGGGGGATGATGCCTTTCCAAGGGGGAAAACTGAAGGGGGGAATTAGGGCTTATCACGCTGTACTCTAACAAAGTTTAGGTAGGAAATATACATATAATTCCTAGGGACAGCATGGTGGGACTGTTTTTGTGTTTCAATCTCTTTGTCACAATATTGCTTGTAGTGTGTTTTATCATCGTATTTATTGGAATACATGCCATTTGATCTAAGATGCAGTTACTTCAATACACCTTATTGACGTATACTCTGCTTCTGTTTGTCTTTGCCTGTGTAAGACTAATGTAACTGAGAGAAAGGGATGAGATCTGATCGACCACGATTCCCCTAAGGAATCCTCTCTGTGATGCACCCGGTTGCCACACTCATCCCCACAGCTGGGTGGAGATGAGGCACTGGTAGTTGGCCAGAAAAAAAAACAGATTAGGCCGACAGGTGTCACACGGTGTGGGTCCGTACTCAGTACCCCACAATTCAGGTGATTCTGCCACCCAAATCTAGTAGTCTCATTTGGATAAAAAGAACCTGCATGGCAACGGCAGAGACTGGATGCATACCCTCATAATCCTCAGATTACTACTCCAGTGGCCACTCCCTAGTGGTGGTAGACCCATAGGGGCAACCCTGTGTACCAAATTGGTCCTCCACCCCCTGTTCTATCACTGCCCTCGCTGTTGCTCCTCACTCAGTTGGCCATGCCCGCTTACTTAAGAGGTTGAGTGTCTCCTTCGCTGCAGGCACCTTCGCCCAGCCCCTCTTACTCCTGCTGACCTCATGAGGAAGCTATTCTGTGGGTCAATCAGCCACAGTGAATGCCATCCAGGGATTGGCAAGTCAACTCCAACAGAATAATGCATTCATGGAAGGCATTCAGGGTGCAATGGCTGGCTTACAGAGATCTTTTCAGGCTCTGGCCTCCTCAATGGAAGCAGTCAGTCACCCTACACTTTCCGTCCCTCCTCCACCTCCCTCTTCCCAATCCAAATCTCCCCTCCGCTTACCTACCCAAGGCAAACAGACGGATCAGAAGACCGCCACCTCAACACCCAAAAGTAGCTCAAACAAATACAAACACCACAAAACTCACCAGTACACACATAAACAACATACACCTATAGATACAATAGTCCCTACTTCCCTGGATGCTCTCACAACCACAAGCATAACAGACACTACATGAAGCATGCCGATAGGCACAACACCAACGTTCACAGGCATAACTGTACACCCATCAAACCTACAGACAGCACCCAGCTGACCCACAGATGCCCACCACAAGCACCGCACCCTCAGATACCACAACTACAGACACACATACATCCACTGCATCCAGCCAACGTGCAGTTACCACCCCAACAGACAACACACACCTGCTATTCCCACATCCCCCAGCACCTTCTCCTCCAATTCCTCCAAGACACACAACACTCACCACACACAAGCATACCTCCCATAAGCATGCACCCACAACATCCACACCTACACAGCCTACTACCAATCCCTCAACCTCCAAATTTCAACCCCCTTCTGATGACCATCCCTGTGTCTCCCAAAAACATTTTTTGTCTAACCTTGACCTTTGGCCTGCCCCTCGCATCCTAGACCCAGAAAAACCCCAACCAGCTCCCAGGCCGCCCCTTTCACCTCCCAGGTCTCTCCTGCCCCCGCAAGTAGCTATACCTCTCCCCCAAGGAAGAAGCCTACCCTTCCCAAGAAGAAGACCACCCGTCCCAAGCCCAAGCACAACCCCCCTCCCAAATCTAATTCCCCCACTCCAACACCCCCAGGTAATCCCTGAGGTGCCTGTCTGTCCCCTTGATGCCCCTTCCTATGGAGGTTCCCTGGTATTTAGGAGTCTGGTTTTGGTACACTACTGTGCTGCCTTTGAAACCATATATATGACGTGGTCAATAGCCAATGGCCTTTGGACTTTTATATTTTTCATATAGAATAAATCCCAAACAGTTGGTTATTTTGGGTATACGTTTGTCCTGCAATTCATTTTTTACCTTGAAGTTGTACCTGATTGACTTGCCCTTTCCCATTGTGCAGATATGTATGACATTTGGGTTTAGCATTGTTTGTCTCTGAGACCCATGTAGGGTCATTTCCTGTGCACATGTTGTTTGATGGGCCTGTAGAAAATGATATATATCACAGTGCAGTCTCCTTCCCTGGGTGTCCAGATGGCCCCCCTCAATTATGCTGGTATAGCTGCCCTGTTGTTCTTTGTCTTTTTGTGTCTCTATGTTTTGTGCATGCCATTGTGCTGTGTGTGTGTGTCCAATGCAGGATTATTTAATGTTAGTGATCTTTTTGTTGCATGCCACATCTATACATATGTGTGCTGCATGTGAGGATGGACTCTGGCCATTGGTGGATGTGAGTGTTTGGTTTGTAGTCATACATGTGCTGTAGATGTGTACCGGTTGACGTGTGTTGTGTAGCCTCCAGTCTCCCTGTGCCTGAGCTGTGTAGCAATGTGTATTATAGTGTTGCAGTGCAGTGTAAGTGTGCTGCCCAAAGGGGGCGTATTGTGACTGTGTGCATGTCTGTGTTGATGTATGTTTGTGAGTGTGTGTAGGTTGAGATGTGTACCTGATGCCCATGGTGAGCCTCCCTTGTGATGTGTGAGCTGGCGCAACAGTTTTTAAGGTTTATGATACATGTAGGTGTGTGTGTACGTATGGTTGTTGGTGTCCACATCAATATTTAATTTGTTTTCTTTCAATGAGCATCAGAAGTGGCATGACGTTTGTGAAGGGCTCCATGGCAGCACAAGACATTTAAGGCTTCCTGGAGGTGAGTGTCTCACTTTATACTGTCCATTTCCGCCAGCGGAGTGCTGGCGAGCTTTTGTTGGTACGACCACCAAACTCGTATTACAGCAGATCGACCGCCAGTCTGACAGACTGCCAAACTCGTAATCAGGCCCTAAATTTATAAAGCAAACTCTAAATCATGTCTTGAAAAGGGCAATGGTGCCCATTGTAACCTTTGATGTTTGTGTGTTTTATTTAGCCCCTAGCATGTGCCTTAAAGAGAGCAGAAGCCGTACAAGGGGGCCCCTGTATGAGATTCTCCTAAGCTTAAATTGTATGCAGATGACTTAGGGCCTTATTTATAGTTTGGTGGAGGGATTACTGTCACAAAGACAGATATTTCTTCCACCATATTACAATTTCCATAGGCTAAGATGGAATTGTAATATGGCGGATGGGATATCAGTCACGTTTGGGACGGAGTTACCCCCTCCACCAAACTATAACGAGACCCTTAGTTTTATATGTTCAACCTAATCCAATAGTTATAAAGGAAGCATTTGCATTTTAGGAAATGTCATGGCTGTTGCTGGCTATACTATTACTACTGCAAAAACTGAACTGTTGCTTTTTAATGTGGAGGCTAAGATCTTGTCAGCAGCCCTTCAGAAGGTTTATACGAACAGACCTATTAGGTATTTGGCCTTAGGATTCCGAAAAATCTTGATGAACTATAGCCCTCTGCTCAGGAATATTGGAGATAAATTAAACACGTGTGAGAAGCTACTGATTTCAATTGTTGGTAGGGTTTCAATGATTAAGATGCATATTTTGCCCTCATTAAACTTCTTCTTTATGACCATTCTAGTGTATATAAATCATGCTTTTTTTATACAACTGAATGCAAAGATTTCAGAATGTATATAAAATAAAGCCAACCTTATAATAAGTATACCAAAATTAACTCTTCGCTGGGAAGAGGGACATATGGCATTTAAAGACTAGGAAGCATATTAGCTGTCAGCTTTTTCAGTTATGCACACCAGGATATATAATATACAGAAGGTGTCAGTGGTAGATAATTTTTATGGAAAATAATTTTGAATGAGGCTCCACCATACTCAAACTTTATTAAATCCTATAAGAAATCCCCAGTTGGACAGATAAAAGACCACAACTTTATTTAAGCAGAAGCAAAAACAGCTTTGGGGATATCCCGCAATTCCACTGATGCATGCAGCAATCCCCCTTAAATGTCTTCGCCCTTTAGAGCTAAAGCAAACTGTAAGAAAATTGGAAAGAGCAAAATGGGACAAATAGGCAATCGGTTGAATGCCAATAATGAAATTGTCTCATGGGGGATAGCATAGGCGAGTTTTCCCCTAAGACAGGTTTTGAAACTTTGGAGCATTTATTAAATACAAAGGGCCAGATTTACAAGGCCCTAGCACCTCTTAGGGCCACAGTAGCATAATTTTGTTTATGTTAATGTGGCATTAAGAAGGATATTCTCCTTCGCCATATTTACAAATACATAAATAAATATATTTAGATCACTGAAAATACAAAGGTTACAGGGACGTTATAATTAGTTTTCTAATTTAATATACGGCCAGGCCCTAAGGCCATCCCTCTATAAGCACTCAACTTTGCACCATGCATGGCCTTCACCTGTGCGCATTAGGGGTTGCCCAAAAGGGCTGGCCCACAGCCAGTCTCTGTGGTCAACGCCCCTAACCATGCAACCCCATGCTGTGGATGAGAGTGGCTGTGAGACTGTCTGTCTGGGTGTGTGAGTGCATACATGAGTGTATTAGAAGGTGTGTCAGTGTGTGCATGGGTCTGTGAGTGGGTGCATGATGGTGTCAGTGGGTCTGTGAGTGGGTGCGTGAGAGTCTGAGTGGGTCTATGAGTTGGTGTGTGAATTTTTGAATGAGTCTCTGAGAGGGGACGTGAGGGTCTGACTGGGGCTGTGAGAGGGTGCATGAGGGTCTCAGTGGGTCTGTGAGTGGGTGAGAGAGTGTCTGAGTGGATTTGCGAGTGGGTGCGTGTCTCAATGGGTGTGTGAGTGGGAGAAAGAGATTGAAAGAGTGAGAGGGAGAGTCTTTTTTAGGCTTTGATGTATGATATACTTAAAATTGCATATTTCTGTTCAATTTAAAAATGAAAATGTATTTCTTTAAAAAAAAAAAAATATATCATCTTTTATTCTATATTTACATTTTTTTAGTTTAACAAAAATGGAGGGAAAGGAGTCCAGCTGGATTTGAACCCTCAATACTCAGGGTGAAGGTACGTGACCATCACGCTGAACTATTGTTGTTTGTTTTGTTTTTTTATTTCCTTTTTTTTTTACCCTTTATGGGCTGTCTGGCTATCGAGGACCGTGGGGTAGCCCTCAAGGGCTCCCCCGCACTCCCTACATGTATTTTTTTTAATGTTTTTATTTGAAACAAGCCCTTTTCGGGCTCTCTGGGACTGCAGCGTAAGCCTCAAGGCCTCCCCACAATCCCATCGGTCCGTCTGGGTATCTGTACTCTGGCCCTGTTTACATTTTTGAGTATTTTTTTTGAGACTCGGCTCAAGGCGAGTCCCAAGATGGCTGCCAACACTTCCTGATTTGAAGAGTTGGTAGCCAATCAGATCCCAGCACAAGATCAGGAGGGGTCACGAGTCCTTTGCGTCCCTATATATACAAATTTGTGTTTCCTTAAATTTTTCCAAAACTACTGAACAGATTTACACCAAATAACAAAAAAGGGCTCTTTCTGGCCCAGGATCTTCCTTTCTGCCAAAGTTCGTGGAATTCCGTACAGTGTTTTTTGTACTATTGCTGTTCAATTTTTCCTAAGGGAATTGACATTGGAAATTCAAAAAATTTCACCCCCCCCCCATTTATCTTGCCTGCTGCTTTATGAACCAACCCACAATTTTCCAGACAGCAGCTCACGTCACTGTATAATTTTTTGGGATATTTTCGGTAAGATTCGTCAAGCGGCACCAATGATATAGGCAAGCAAAAACAGACTTTTTTTCTATAGAAACTAGGTCTTAACTTTAACTACCTACTGGCGACTGACATTTTGACCACAAAAATATCATGGTATAAAATATAATTGTCAAAATATCAGCAACCAAAATATTCACTATACATACAAATAATGTAAAATCACAAAAAATATTGAGGTCCAACATAGCGACATTGCCATGGTAGAGATATATATTTATAAAAGTAATTAACGTTAACATTATAATAGTTACATGGATGTTTTAGAAAAAGTTACTACTTTAATAGAAAACAATCACATAAAAAAAATACTAGTACGGTACTTTAAATAACATCTACACCTTTTGGAAAAATATATCTATTGTGGTGGTAGGGGTTGATTTACTATTTTAACTCCAATATCACAAACATTGCAGAAAGTGCTTAGATGAGAATAAGTCAAATGTATTCTTTCATCTCCAGTCTTAGAAAATGTGTATACATGGGATTAAGATTTACTATTCTAACTCCAGTCCAACTAACATTGCCAAAGGGTGCATCTTTAATATTCTACCTGAGGTCTAAGAATCACTGGGAAGACTACATACATCAGAGGTGGTGGGCAGTTTTCTATTCTAACTCTAATCTAACAAAATGTACAGAAAGATCACATTTGGGGAGGGGGAAGAATATACAAATCTTGTGTGTGTACTTTTACTTGGTGGATCTTTTCCCTGTTGTAGATTCCATCTTGCAAGAGCTCCGCTTGATACTCTAGCTGTTCTGGACTGGCACATGTAAAAGCGGACGGTAGATTATTTCAATCAAGTGTATGTGTACGTCTGAATAACAGTAGCACCAAAGACAATCCTGTCTGTCCACACCCCAGAAGATACCTCTGGCTGGAAATGCTACTCCGCTGCCATGCTTAGGAGGACCTATTCAAGAGCTGTGATTCTTCAGCCGAATCCTGAAAAAGCACCCTATTTAGGTTATAAACTTGCTGCATATGAAATACAGGACTCTGACCTCCTTCCTAATGTCCTGCCCACCAGTCTTGCCAACTATGGCCATGTGTGAGCAACCCTTTTTGTCCTAAATTACACCATAGTCTGTTGTATGCTAGCATTTCCCCTATATTCTCACCGTAGTCAAGCATAGGCACACTCAGTCAATGCCACTAACTGCAGTTCGGCCATAATGAACATAACTTATGGTTTACAACATGACCACCTCTGCACTCGACTTTTGCAGCTATACAAACCACAAGTGCCCATTAATAGGCTTCATCAACACCTAGGAGCAAGTCAGTGACAAAAAACAAGCTACGAGGAGAGAGAATGGCAAAAAAACTAACTGACAGAGGACATAAATAAATATAAGACTGCTCCTATGAATTTTAGGATACAACTTAGACATTCTCATTCTAACTTTTATTTGAGTCATCTCCAATCAAGCAACAATGATGCTTAAGGGATGTTTTCAATACATCTCATACACAGAAGAAGGTTCGTACATGTATGAAGCCATACCAATAGCTTTTTGTTTTTTTAACTTTTCTTCTGAATGTCTCCTACAAATTCCTCAAATAAACAGAATTCATGAAGGTGGATGATCATTTGCCTAGAAGATGTTCAAACCTAGAAATGTGCATCTGTTTGATCTCCGAAGTCAGGCTAATGTACCCAGGTTCACTAGCTCAAACCTGTGAAATTAATAGATAAGCTAATTTGGCCAGTTTCAAATAATGACCTTCTTCTGGTCCCACTTTAACTTAATAGTTAGATCCATCTAGAAGGTATCTATTCAAATGGCTGTTATTGTGGTGAGTTGAGGTATTAGTTGCAGCTTTTAGTCAAGGCCAGGATGGTTGATCAATCTATTTTTTAGAGCCAAGATACCTTTTCGATAATCACATGCCCTAAAATTACAATAAAAGAAAATATTTTCTAATTCCAGTTCAACAAACATTGAGGAAAGTGTTCACTTTGGAAGAGGGCAGGAGAATTATTATTTTAGCTCTAATTTAACAATCATTGGGAATAAGTGCGTACATGAGTGGGGTCAGATTTACAATTTTAACTCCAGTCCAACAAAGAAAGAGAACAGCAAATACATGGGCGGGAGTAGATTTCCTATTCTTACTCAAGTCTAACAAACATTGGTGAAAGTTTATACATTGAGGGATGTGAGATTTACTATTTCTACCTTTTAGAGTCTTGTTGAATTGCTCCTCAAGACCACTGGTTTGAGCCTCACTATCTGAGATGATATCTTTTGGATCCCTATTCTGATAAAGATACCAGACTGGACCCTGGCCACCGCGGGCTCTGTCATCGTCTTCAGAGGTATGGCTTCAGGGTATCTAATGGCATGGTCTACCACAACAGAGAAGGACCTCCTCCCCGAAGCAGTTTTAGGGTCCAGGGGACAAACAATGTCAATCTCTAACCTCTCCATAGGTGTCCCAATCACAGGTAGTAGATTCACCTTCTGGTTTGCTACTGGTTTCACATATGGTGCTTGAGCGACAGAACTGCTTCACATTTTTGTATATCTGGTGCCAGTAAAAGTGCTTGACTAACCTGTCCCAGGTTTTTTTCTTACCCAAATGCCCAGCCAAGGCGATATCATAGGCTAAGCTTAAGAGAAAGGCCCTGTACTGTTGGGGAACCACCAATATCCTAGTTGTCCCAGATGTTGGGTGCCTAGCCTCACTATAAAGACACCTTCCTGCCAGTAGATCCTATGGGTTCTATTGGTATCCTTCTGCTGCTGGAATTCAATATGGTGCCAAAGGTTTTCAAGGGTTTGGCAGGTTCTCTGTGCTTGACAGAATTCCTCTCTGGGTGGGTCTCCCTGTCCCATGAAATTCAGAAAGTTCTTGCAGGTCTCTCCAGATAGGCTCTGTCCATTAATGCTTCCCTTCAGGGTAAAATTCTTCTAGGCTGTGGGATATTTTGAGGCTGATTTCCGCCACCTCATGCCCTTCCTCTTAGTTGTGGGAACCTGGGTCATTGTTTCAGACTGCAGGCTCCCTTAAATTCTGTGATGAGCCACCTGGGCCTTTGTGGCCACACACACCCACTCAGGAAGACCCAACATTTCTACATAAGTCTTCCTTCCTTTCCACCTCAACCCAATCAGAGGTGTCTAGGTGATATACCGAAAGATACTCTAATGTAATTGCAGAACTTACAGCTGCCTTCTTCTGTCCTGGTATGCCTCCCCACTCAGAGGTGACTACTTCCATGGGATTAAACATCCCTCATTGTCAGCGTTGACTAGCCTATGGAAATATATCTATGATAATCTCCTCTGGGAAACCAGTCCATCCAGTACTGTAGTCATGCTTGCTCTTGCATCCTGCATAGCCTCTACCTTGGTCCCATTGATAACTGACCATTGCTTGTACTTAAACATGTTGGAAGGTAAGGTGGTCTGGGCTTCAATATCCATGCCACCCACAGAGACTTCAGTCCAGCCCCTGGTTTCTCCTGTGCAAAATCCCACCACAGTGCCTACACTTGCAATCCCTTGGGCCTGCCCATAAGGGAGGGCGGGTCTTCTTGAAACAGGCTGAATCTCCCTTTTTATGTCCTGATTTGTGGCATTTTAGCACCCCCCCCCACGTCACAGGATCAAATGTTTTTCACCCTGTGCCCTCCCCACTTGGTTTGAAAAAGGCATGTAACTCCCCCCTTGAGAAGACTTTTGGGGCTCTTGTGAGAACTCCTTTTTAGCCTTGTTGTTCCTCTCTTTCTGTGGTTGGGGGCTGAACCCCCTTTATTTAGATCACCTCCCCAGGGACTTTTGGGAATCCTGGGTGTGTGCATCCCTTCATCAGCTCCTTACCCAGCTCACAGGGGATAGACTTCTTGAAACCTACTAGTTGCTGGTGTAACTGTTAATGACAATTACTTAAAATGTGTTATTTGACAAACAAATTCTATAGCCTATCCTATGTATTGACTGCATTGCCTTTTATCCAGAAGCCGATCCCTCCCCAGTGTTGACACAAGCTGCCATAATAAGGATTCTCAGTGTTCTCAAACCACCATGTGCATTCCTAATACCCTTTCAAAGGAGGCAAACCATTTAGCAATGCTGTACCCCTCCACAAAGCTAGGCTCAGTCCCCTTGGGCAAGCAAGGGCTGTTTGACCACCCAGCCATCCCTACTCTACAGATATCTCAATATTTCTGCCCACAAATTCACTGAACATCAAGCCCAGCCTGTCCTTTGTTTCCTACAAGGTCAATTTCCTTCTTCTAGTGCCAGTTTCTTCTCCTCCAGGTCTATGGCATCCAGTTTGGCCTGCGGCTCTCTTGCTGATCGCCTGTCAGTGAATTTCAACTTGTAGATGGGCATTTCAGAAGGGCTTCTGTTGACAGAGCCCGCTTCACTCCCAGCCCTAGATAGTGCACCAAAAACATGTTGAGCCAGGTTGTCCCCTTCTTCTTCATCCTCTGAAGTTGCCTCGTCCCCGGATGGGGGTCTCTGCTTAACAGGCTTCCTTCTAGGCCCTTAAGGTCTTAAAAGCCACCCAACAATCTTTATGGCCCAGCTTCAATTTTCTTTCTCTACATAGGGCCTTCACCTGAACCCTGTCAAGGTAGCCAGATCCAACTCCATGTTCTCTTGGACTTTTAAGAGGTGCGAAAACTGGGATCAGGAATAATTTAGAAAAATCAAAAATCACCCAATAAAAAACCTGATGTCAATTAAAAATCCCTTTTTGCTTTCAGTTCAGTTTAGGGACTTTTTCATTTCTAACTTACTGAGTGGTATTGCTAAACACAAGTTCTAGATCCAACCGCTGGCACCAGTGTCAAAAAGTGGATTAGTTTGGGTGGATAGTAGTCTACTACAAGTAATAATTGTACTTTTCTTGTTAGGTCCAGTAAATATTTCAGTAATTTAAACCTGAGCTCAACCCCTGGTAACTATGGCACAGAGATAGCAGTCTTAACTTAAGAACATTTATAAAGCATTAGCAGTACCAAATCATTTAAAAAATTGAAAACACAACACGATAAAATCCCACTCCAGTTGATACATTTGGCAAAAATCCAATGAGGGAAACTGGAGAAGTGATTTTTTAAAGTTTTAAATAGAAATAGTACCAGAAAGTGTTCACCTGGTTGTTCTTCACCGGGGCAAGGGTACATTATCAGGCTGACCACAATGGAGAGTGAGTGGAATACAAGGACCATGTGCGTCTCAGTGGAAAAGTAACATTCCATGAAGTCAAAAGCCTTCGCAGAAAGCAGACAGTTGGCAGGCTTCGAGAAAAAGGAGTTTGGCATCAGAGTCCGATGTTAAGATGGAGCCTTGGTGAAACTGATTTAGCTGGGAAAATCTCCAGTGGGAGAAGGTAAATTTCCCACATTCTGGAGGTCTTTGGCATCCACTAGAGCCTCCTCAACTGCAGCTTTGAGGGAGCTTCGGGAAGGAATTGAAGTGGCCTGGGTATTGACAGATTGCAACATCAAGTGGAGAATGTAGCCAGCACTACATCAAAGTCAGTCAGTCCCACTGGCAATGTATTCTCAGCAGATTGGCTGGCAGGACATCAGGATCTGTACTTAGGGGTCAAGAATCACTCCAAAAGAAGCCATCAGCAGGGTCCAGAGTGGGTCGGTCAAGTGGAAACTGGTCATTTGGGCTCTTTCAGGAAAGTGGGCTTCTTGCAGCTTTTGTGTCCCTGTAACTTAACGATCATTCAACTAACCTTAAGTCTACTTCTTTGTCCTGGGTACAAGAGGGTGCAGGTCCAGCTCTTAGGGTTCTCCACACAAGTCTCAGCAGCGTGTTCAGTCCTTCTTCTGTCTTCTACAGGTCCAGTAGTGTTCTTAAGAAGGTATCCTGGGGTTCCATATTTATGCCTGGCATTCACTAATAGGTGTAGTGACTCCTGTCTCCTCCGTAACCAGTAGTAAAAAACGTTCCCAAGGGCAACACTACGCACCTTTGTAGCAGTTCTTGTTTGCCTGACAACAAACAATCTTACACCACACTTGAACCAAATACATGACAGAAGCTTTCTTCCGCTGTGCAAAGCTCCCTGTGCCCACCCAGAAGTTTAGGTATGGAAATGGGTAAATGTTTGCTCAGGTCACCCTAAACCAGTTCTGGGGCAGTTGTTCCCCTCACACTAGGTTTGGATTCAACCTGGCTAGGAAAACAAAAGATAGGCAGGCCCAGGTGTGAGAGACATCAGATAGTGACAGAGTAGGTAGGCGTCCTTTGAAGCTCATGGAGGGGCTGATTACACTCCCTGGATCATCTGCTCAAGGGAGAAAGACTACTCCCCACACCTAAAGACTTTTGCCCACTGTCTTGGAGCAATCCATATCTCACTCCAGGGGAGTAACCAGGGCTCAGGTGGCAAATGGACACTTTTCCTTCCAAAAAGTGTCTGTTCCTTAGAAGTAATTTAAAATTGGCATTTACCATTAAAGTGGATTATAAATTAGTATAAAAATTATTCCTAAAACTATATTTATAACTACTCAGAAAGTGAATTCAGCCCTTATTGAATGTATTAGTGCAAACCAGTGTTAGCCTATGGGAGAGCCAGCTTTGCCACAGTGAAAAATGACTTTGGATGTTTTTCATTACCAGAGCATGTAAAACATTAACCATTCATTCCCTCCTATTAAATATCATGTACCGTGCCCTATTAGCTTTTAATGCCTACATTAAAAGAGTTACTTACAAGGCTTAAAAAGGAAGATTTAGGCCTGTCAGGAGGTTTATTTTGACAGGCCAAAATGTCAGTTTAAGAACTGCACAGTCAGGCTGCAGGGGCAGGCTAGAATCCATATTGTACACTGTACCTGTAGTGGTGACATTGTAAGTACTGCAGTCCAGTAGTGACATTTAACTTACTAGCTATAGGTACACTTGTTTCTATTTACTAAGGGCCCATGAGTAATTTAAATATGCCAATTCAAGATGATAGCCATTTCAACATTTTATGTGTCAGGGCAGCTCTACTAGATCCTGGTTAGCAGGTTCTCAGTGCACAGGCTCAAACAACAGCAGCATCATTACTAAACTATGAGGGTGAACGTTCAAAAAAAGGCATGTTCTTACACTTATCATGTGATGATGTGGGTGCACTACACTGACAGTGTCTATATTGTTTGGAAAGGTTCTAAACAACTTTTCCAATGTCTTGATTCTAATAATTTTAATGTATCCTTTACTAGGATTATCAGCAAATCTGAACAATATCAAATATTGTATCCCGTATGGGGAAACTCCTAGGGACCAGAAGAAACTGCAGCACTAGCACATAGTTTGACCTAGAACAGAATACCATGTCAGATAGATTTAGAGAAAATGGCTACTCCAAACAGGCATTAGAAAATGCAGATGATTGAATCAGTGGAATAAACAATCAACACTTATTAAGAGATTCCTTGTAACACCTTGAAAAGTAAGGGTATTACTGCTGAATCCAAAGTTAGATATGTCAATATATATAACACCAGAATCATTAAGGTGAAAAAGATTCTTAACAGACACTGGCATATACTAAAGACAGGCAATATTCTTGGAAAACATACTAAGGAATGTCCTAGTATCACACATAGGGGAAGTAGCTCTCTTAGGCACAATCACTCTAAGACTGTAATCACCAAAACAGGCTTGATTAACAAACCTGAATTAAAGTGTAACAACCTCAAGATGTTTAGGAATAGTCTTAACACATCCATAAATATGATACCACTATCAAAGATACCTAGACAGAATAATACATTTATCACATGCAATTCTAACTTTATAATCTATCAGTAGGATATTACCTATTGTGGGAGGAGGTACTAGTGAACTAATTCTGGGATGGATTGAATCTAAATATATTATAGAACTAGAGCCAATGATTACAAAAGGTTGAATAGAGAAGAAAAACTGAGCATTAAACTTTGGTAGCAAGATAAGGCTATTAAGTACTCTCACCAATTTTGTTACTATATGGTTTTAATCTCTTTTTAAAAGATTGTTCAATTTCCAACAGGTGAAAGACAAGGGGTGTCTGATTAGATGTGTGAGCATTTTCTGCAGTTAAGAATGTATGTTTTTGTTTGCTATCTGTCCTCCCTTTTTTGTTTTGTTCTGTATGTAGATCTAATAGTTGTAGCACAATATACTGGTGAGATAGTATGTGCACTTTGAGGGTGGACAGTGTATTTGGTATATAGTATTAGTGTCAGAACTGGCATCCTTGGGGTGATCTTACCACAGACTTTTTGCCTTTTACCTCCTGTTTTGCTGCTGTATCTTTTTGTTGGCCTTAGGACTCTGAGCACTTTACTACTGGTAACCAGTGCTAAAGTGCGTCTGCTTCTCACCTAAACATGGTAACAGTGGTGTACCCACAACTGGCATATTTAATTTGCACTTAAGTCCCTTGTAAAGTGGTGTACCATAGCCACAGGGCAAATTAAATACTACCATTGGGCCTACAGCACTGATTGTGCCAACCACGTAAGTAGACCTATAAGCATGTCTCAGACCTGCCACTGCAGAGCCTCTGTGTGCAATCTCACTGCCACATTGACTTAGCATTCAAAACCCCTTAGCAAGCCTTAAACTTCCCTTTTCTTAGATATATGTCACCCCTAAGGTAGGTCCCAGGTAGCCCTTAAAGCATGGTGCCATGTAAATAAAAGACAGGACATGTACTTTTAAGTTTTACATGCCCTGGTATTAAAAAACTCCCAAAGATGTTTTTCATTACTGTGAGGTCTGCCCCTCCCATAGGCCAACATTGGGAATTCCTTAAAACAATTTAAAGCTGTAGTTCCTTATCAGAGAGGAGTAGCTGATTCATGTTTAGAATCATTGGAATGGTAATGATAAATCCTCTTTACTGTTTGTGTCGGATTTATTTTTACTATCCCAGAAATGCCACTTTTAGAAAATGGCCATTTCTTTGCTTCTCTGCCCTGTGTGCCTATGGCCTGTCTCCAATACATGTCTGCCCTTGGCTAAGTGATAGCTACACTTCTGCATTCCCTTCAGACACCCACAACACAGGATACTCAACTGCATTTGCATTCATCTGCATACTGATGGGTCTTCCTGGAGAGGAGGTTGGGAAGTGTTCACATTTAACACTTCAAAAGGTAGTGGCCAGATCCCACATAAAGGGACTGTTTACTTCCCACTGATAGTCTGGGACCAGGGCTGGACTGAAAGGGGGACCTGTGCACTTCAGAGAAACCTTTTGAAGTCATCTCCCACATCAAAAGGACTGGGTCTCTGACCCACAAAAGACAGTATACTTCTAGACTCAAGGAAACTCAGCTGGAGTAAAGAATGGTGTGTGCCAGAATTGCCACTCTGCCAGGATTGACTGTTCCCAGGAACAGCTTCTCTATCTTGTTGTGCTGCCCTGCTGCCTGCTCATCTCTGCCCTGCAAATCAAGAACCAAAAACCCCCCCTGAGTTACTCCAAGGGCTTGCTGACTGGCCTCCTGTTCTTCCCTGAGGTCTCAGGGATATCAAAGTCTTTGTGTTTCCAACCCTGCATCTTTCAACCAGGATTAGTGCTTTGAGTTGTGTGAGCATTGCAGGCAAGTGGCTGAGGCTAGTGTGGTGCTCTTATCCAGGTCCCTCGCACCACAAGAGTACTGTGAACCTTCTGTGATTGTTGCTTACTTGCCTGCCGAAGTAGCGCTTCTGATTCCCTGAGCACCAGGAAAGTAACTTCTCTCATCCAAGACAAGCGTCGAGAAGGGTGCTTCCCTCAATGAGCAGAGCGGAGCACCCCAGTTGCTCTGACAACCACTGAGTGCTGGACATGCTCTTGTCCAATCTCTTAGGGCTGGACAGCACTGCGACTCGCCCCACTGTGACACAGGCCCTGTGTGTGAGGCCAGCTGACAGCACCAGTATTAGGACCCTGCTCTGATTAGACATAGGCGGTCCCAACGCTTCTTCTCTGCTCACTTGCAGTGAAGCACAAACTTCACTTTGTTTTCTTACCCAGATCAGACCCAAGTGGTCCCAACGCTTCTTCCCTCTGCTCCTCGCAGTGAAGCACAGATCGCACCTTCTTTCTTTACTTGGACCCGAGCGATCCCAACACATCCTCCCAATGTTTCTCGTAGTTGGCCTCTGTGGGACTTTACTGTATTACCTCTATAAAGCGTGCAGTTGATTCGTACCGCACGACTTTTGTATTTATTAAGCAATACCTCATATTTTATTTATTGGATTTTAATTCTGTTTTTGTCATGTTAGCCTACTTTTAGATAGATAAATATTGTCTATTTTCCACGTGATATCTTTTTGTGGTGCTTTCACTTTGATTGCTGCATGGGTGCTGCACAAATACATTACACATTGCCTTCTATGTTAAGTCTGCCTGCTCTGTGCCAAGCTACCAGAGGGTGAGCATAGGTTAATTTAGGTTGTGTATGTGACTTACCCTGAGCAGGCTTGTGGTCCTTACTTGGACTGGGTGTATACAGCTGCCAACTAGAGACCCAATTTCTAAACATTTGTATTTTTGATAGTCTGCTCGGTTGGGCAGAATACAGTGCTTCCTATATACATAGATTAATTGACATCTTTCCTTTTGGAACATCACCAATCTATATATTTACTTTTATATATGTTTACACAAGATGTAAAGACCCATATAAGAGTGTTTGAGTGACTGTCATGTTTTTAATATCATAGCCACTATAGTTGTCTATGTTTCACATATTGAGTACCCACATGGGTTCTCTCATAGTGTATCTAAGGTGGAGCACAAGTAGATGGGTATGCATACTTACAATGTGGTAGGGTGTGGCAGGTTTATATATATAATTTGCACTGCAGTGTGTTATGTTAGGGTTCATGGGATACATTGTTAGCGGTCGATGGAAATTGGACAAACCAGCCTTTAGTGGATGTGCTTCTTGGGTGGAGTGTTTAGTCTTTTTAGTACGCAGGGCAAGGACTCAGGCCCTCATTATGACATTGGCGGCAAATGCCGCCTACTGCCACGGCGATGGCCGCCAACATACTGTCACTATGGCTACTGACCACCCATGCCATTATGACCGTAGCCAGAATTCCGCCAGAAGGCTGGCGGAATTCTGGCCAATGGTCATGGCGGCAGATGGCGGTAAGCAGTGCCACGCCAGCAAAACACCGACTACTATATCATGTTCCATGATACGGGCTGGCGTTTTTTTGCTGGCGGACGCTGCTGCTGGCAGCAGCACCGCGTCCCGTCTCCCTCCGGAGGACCCCTGCAAGCAGTTAAGTCGGGTTCTCTGACAGCAGAGGGGGGTTGGGGGGTGTTGTGTGCGTGTGTGTGGGTGTGTGTTACCTTGTGTGAATGCGTGCATGCGTGTGTAATGCGTGTGTGCAGGAGTGTGTTTGTGTACGTGCATGTTGTGTTGTGTGCTTGCGTGTGTGCCTGGATGTATGTTTGTGAGTTTTGCAGTGAGTGTCTATGTATGTATGCATGCGTGGGAGAATGTGTGTATGCGTGTGTGTATGGTGTGTACGGATGTGGGTGTAGGTGTGTATAGGTGGGGAGGGGGTCGGCAGGGGGGAGGTGGGGGAGGGGTTTGGAGACGGTGTGTGGGGAGAACCCTATCTGTGGCAGGGAAGGAATTCCCTGGCACTGATAGTGCCTACCACCATGGTTTCCGTGGTGGTACAGAAACCACGGAAACCATGGCGGTGGGTGGGGTCAAAATGCCATGGGCGGCCTAGTGACTGTGGATGGGCTGGAGACTGAAGTCTCCAGCCCGGAGGTCGTTACCACCATGGCGGTCGGTGTGTTAACTTGGCAGTTTGGCTTCGGCCAAATTGCCAATGTCATAATATTGGAGGTAGATACCACCAGCCTGTTGGCAGTAATACCTCCACTATAGCACCGACTGCCAGGGTCGTAATGACCCTCTCAGTGTCACAGATCGGTTCAGTGGAAAATTGTCCATAACATAGGTCAGTATCAATGTGGCTTCACTAACTTGTGCCTTATTGACCACAGGATGCTTGTTCTGCTTCAATTGAGCTGGCAGGAATATTTGAATGTCTGCACAGCCAGGCATAAATAAATGGCAGCCAGACCACTAGCTCAGCTTTATCTTTTAAAGCTATTTGCTTATGGATTAACTTGGAACAAGGATACTTTGTTTCGTATGCATAACCTCCTCCTTCTAGTCCTTACATCCTGAGAAGTTTTCACAATTTGAAGAGTGGGACCCTAAAGCCTACTTAACATATCTAAACTTGACAGGTGTCTGTGGGGTCTGTTTTCTCTATGAGTCAGTCACCCTGTGCTTCCTGTTTCTGAATGGGAGTTTCTGATTACCATTTATGCATTCTGCCACTGATTCTAGCAAGTTATATCTACTGTAAATTGATTTCTTGCTTTTGCTAGCTTCCTGGTCCCATGCAGGGCTTTAATCCAGGCTCGCCTGGTAATTTGTGTACTCATGCCTCTCTCATGGGAGTTTTTGGGGTTAGCTTCTAACGGCTGCAAGGGTTGACCTGTCCTTTACTTCTCCCTGCTTGGCTTGGAAATGGTACTGTCTACTTCTTGACTGCACTTATGACCTTTGTCAATGGATATGTGGGTTTTTGTTTGGACAGGGAGTAGTTCTGTCTCCCTGCTGGTCTTGCAGGCTGCGTGGCACTGATTCTGGATGTATGAGGTCTGCCTTTTCCAGGTACTCTTATGGGGCTGAGGCTGGGGTTTTATGTACTGGACCTTCTTTGTTGAATGACTGGTACTTCACTCCTTTTTCCTTTGGAGTGGGCTGATATTATGTCTTTCCCTGTGCTAACTGCTGGGCTTGGAGATGGAGAAAGATGTACCCTATCTCACTGTATTGTCAGGGTCCAATTCTTCAATGAGCCTCAGTAGCAGGATTATTCGTTGAGAGCTATATTCAGCTGAATGACACATTGAACCCAGTGGCTATGTCTGACATACAAACTCCATGAACAGTTAGATATACCCTTCCTCAGCACTTAAAGTTTACCCAACAGTTTGGTTCTCAAGTAAGGGAAGTAGTTGGGAAATAATTTAATGTGTAACTTCTTCCTGGTCCAACAAATAACATTAGTGAATCATAGCATTTTTCCCTCTGTAGATACAACTTTGAGAAACATCTGCCAAGGTTGGCATGGGAACATTGTATCTCACTCCCTAGTCTTTCCAGGTAGCCAGTAGCTGAGGTCTGAAAAAATACTGTTCTAATTGTTACTTTCTAAATCCTTGCCTGCTCTAGAGCCATGGGAATGTATTCACATAATTTAAATAATATGGAGTCAGTTAGGATTCATAGGTTTGGGGTGCTCACAATTCCCTACGCTTGGCACTAGGTGCCAACCTTCACCACTCAATATTCTGTAAATGCTTTGACTGTTAGTGAAACTCATATACCCCTTCTATTTCTTCTTCTCTGTGTCATAACCACTGCCTGTATTCTTTGGAAATTCTACAACTTTTTTCCACCTTCAGGAACATTGAACATAAAATAGGCCTTATAAAAGAAGGGAAACCACAACTACTGCCCTTAGACGTCCAAAAAAACACTTCTCCTTTAACCTAACTGTCCCCCTAATTTCTCCCAATAACCTCCATGGTCACATCACGCTTTTGCTGCAAAACCATTACAATATCACATATAATATCTTGCATGCTTGGGTATTATCAAGAATAAAGGTGCAACACTGGGTTCTTAGTACTTAATATGCTCCTCACTCCCTAGCCAGGATCAAAAGTAAATGCATTCTATTTTGTATAAAGAAATTTTGCATTGCTATAATCTCTTTGGTAGTATTAGAAACGGCAGCAGCTGTGCAATTAACCATTCTCTCAATCCTTACTACATTTTTTTATGTTACCCCTGCTGGAGTAATCATTGCTGTAAAAATGTCCAAAGTATCTTCCCCTGCATTCCCCTTCTGGCAGTAAAAGGGTAATTTTAATTGTTTTGTATAGTAAATACTTGGGGACACCACAACTAAGTAACAGGAACCACTCCATCCAACAAAATCTCAGCCATATTAAAATAAGTGTATGCAATTACTCTTGCCTACACTTATAATTCACTTCCCTGCTAGGCAAAGCGTTCTTGTCCTTTCAGGCTATATATTCGGCACTGGATTTGTTATAGGGGACGCATCCACCCTGGAAACCGGTTCACAGTGCAATCGCAACAGCCCCTGTTGTAGGTGTGGTTAATGTCTAGCACCATTTTCATAACTTAAGAATTCTTTCTCAACTTCGAACAACATGCATGGCACATCTTCAGGCACTGCAAATCTGGTTTTCTTGGGATTCTCATCTAGCCCTTTAAATTTTTGACCTCTAGCGAAGGGTTCTTGGTACCTGTCAGTAAGCAAGGAAAGGCAAAGAACACTGGTTAATGGGAAAGAAAGAGGTATTTGTGCATAAGTAACCCCCCTCTATCAGAGAGGCAGGTATATGAGTACACACCCTACAATCTAAAACATTCATAGTTGAATAGTGTGCTTGGATGAGCTTGATATAAGTGTTTTCTCTGCATTTAGTAGGTGCATATGTCATTCATATAATTTCCTTCATTTGGGGAGTATTGTTGGAGAGGAGAACCTACCATACCTACTGGATGAATCATTTGCAACAATAATGCCAATGTCAGTTCAATAGTGCAAGTAACAAACACAAACCCCACAATGACCAGAACTATTTGCTGTAACTGACCCCTCTCAGGATTCTCAAGAACAATATAATTGGATTATTACATGCCCCAACTGCAGTTACAATGGCTTTTAGACACCCTGGGAGGCCTATCACCTTGAGAGCCAGTAGGGCTGAAAAGTACAGAACTGGGATGTGTCAGACACTGTGTTATTATAGACAATGAGTACCTGTAGGAGGCTGGACTGGCTTGTAGTGAGTACAAAGGGGTACTTGCACCTAGCACCAGGCCCAGTTATCCCTTATTAGTGTATAGGGTGTCTAGCAGCATAGGCTGATAGATAATGGTAGCTTAGCAGAGCAGCTTAGGCTGAACTAGGAGACGAGTGAAGCTCCTTCAGTACCACTTAGTGTCATATGCACAATATCATAAGAAAACACAATACACAGTTATACTAAAAATAAAGGTACTTTATTTTTATGACAATATGCCAAAGTATCTCAGAGTGTACCCTCAGTGAGAGAATAGGAAATATACACAAGATATATATACACAATACCAAAATATGCAGTAATAGTCTTAGAAAACAGTGCAAACAATGTATAGTTACAATAGGATGCAATGGGGACACATAGGGATAGGGGCAACACAATCCATATACTCCAAAAGTGGAATGTGAACCACGAATGGACCCCAAACCTATGTGACCTTGTAGAGGGTCGCTGGGACTATTAGAAAATAGTGAGGGTTAGGAAAATAGCCCACCCCAAGACCCTGAAAAGTGAGTGCAAAGTGCACTAAAGTTCCCCAAAGGACATAGAAGTCGTGATAGGGGAATTCTGCAGGAAAGACACAAACCAGCAATGCAACAACGATGGATTTCCAGTCGAGGGTACCTGTGGAACAAGGGGACCAAGTCCAAAAGTCACAAGCAAGTCGGAGATGGGCAGATGCCCAGGAAATGCCAGCTGTGGGTGCAAAGAAGCTTCTACTGGACAGAAGAAGCTGAGGTTTCTGCAGGAACGAAAAGGGCTAGAGACTTCCCCTTTGGTGGACGGATCCCTCTCGCCGTGGAGAGTCGTGCAGAAGTGTTTTCCCGCCGAAATACCGCCAACAAGCCTTGCTAGCTGCAAATCGTGCGGTAAGCGTTTTTGGATGCTGCTGTAACCCAGGAAGGACCAGGATGTCGCAAATTCTGTCAGGAGAGAGAGGGGACGTTGAGCAAGATAAGGAGCCCTCTCAGCAGCAGGTAGCACCTGGAGAAGTGCCAGAAACAGGCACTAGAAGGATGTGTGAAACGGTGCTCACCCGAAGTTGCACAAAGAAGTCCCACGTCGCCGGAGAACAACTTAGGAGGTCGTGCAATGCAGGTTAGAGTGCCGTGGACCCAGGCTGGACTGCGCACAAAGGATTTCCGCCGGAAGTGCACGGAGGCCGGAGTAGCTGCAAAAGTCGCGGTTCCCAGCAATGCAGTCTGGCGGGGGGAGGCAAGGACTTACCTCCACCAAACTTGGACTGAAGAGTCACTGGACTGTGGGAGTCACTTGGACAGAGTTGCTGGATTCGAGGGACCTCGCTCGTCGTGCTGAGAGGAGACCCAAGGGACCGGTAATGCAGCTTTTTGGTGCCTGCGGTTGCAGGGGGAAGATTCCGTCGATCCACGGGAGATTTCTTCAGAGCTTCTAGTGCAGAGAGGAGGCAGACTACCCCCACAGCATGCACCACCAGGAAAACAGTCGAGAAGGCGGCAGGATCAGCGTTACAGAGTTGCAGTAGTCGTCTTTGCTACTATGTTGCAGTTTTGCAGGCTTCCAGCGCGGTCAGCAGTCGATTCCTTGGCAGAAGGTGAAGAGTGAGATGCAGAGGAACTCGGATGAGCTCTTGCATTCGTTATCTAAGGAATCCCAAGAGACAGAGACCCTAAATAGCCAGAAAAGAGGGTTTGGCTAACTAGGAGAGAGGATAGGCTAGCAACACCTGAAGGAGCCTATCACAAGGAGTCTCTGACGTCACCTGGTGGCACTGGCCACTCAGAGCAGTCCAGTGTGCCAGCAGCACCTCTGTTTCCAAGATGGCAGAGGTCTGGAGCACACTGGAGGAGCGCTGGGCACCTCCCAGGGGAGGTACAGGTCAGGGGAGTGGTCACTCCCCTTTCCTTTGTCCAGTTTCGTGCCAGAGCAGGGCTAAGGGGTCCCTGAACCGGTGTAGACTGGCTTATGCAGAAATGGGCACCAAATGTGCCCATGAAAGCATTTCCAGAGGCTGGGGGAGGCTACTCCTCCCCTGCCTTCACACCATTTTCCAAAGGGAGAGGGTGTAACACCCTCTCTCAGAGGAAGTCCTTTGTTCTGCCATCCTGGGCCAGGCCTGGCTGGACCCCAGGAGGGCAGATGCCTGTCTGAGGGGTTGGCAGCAGCAGCAGCTGCAGTGAAACCCCGGGAAAGGCAGTTTGGCAGTACCAGGGTCTGTGCTACAGACCACTGGGATCATGGGATTGTGCCAACTATGCCAGGATGGTATAGAGGGGGCAATTCCATGATCATAGACATATTACATGGCCATATTCGGAGTTACCATTGTGAAGCTACATATAGGTAGTGACCTATATGTAGTGCACGCGTGTAATAGTGTCCCCGCACTCACAAAGTCCGGGGAATTGGCCCTGAACAATGTGGGGGCTCCTTGGCTAGTGCCAGGGTACTCTCACACTAAGTAACTTAGCACCCAACCTTTACCAGGTAAAGGTTAGACATATAGGTGACTTATAAGTTACTTAAGTGCAGTGTAAAATGGCTGTGAAATAACGTGGACGTTATTTCACTCAGGCTGCAGTGGCAGGCCTGTGTAAGAATTGTCAGAGCTCCCTATGGGTGGCAAAAGAAATGCTGCAGCCCATAGGGATCTCCTGGAACCCCAATACCCTGGGTACCTCAGTACCATATACTAGGGAATTATAAGGGTGTTCCAGTAAGCCAATGTAAATTGGTAAAATTGGTCACTAGCCTGTTAGTGACAATTTGAAAGAAATGAGAGAGCATAACCACTGAGGTTCTGATTAGCAGAGCCTCAGTGAGACAGTTAGTCACTACACAGGTAACACATTCAGGCACACTTATGAGCACTGGGGCCCTGGGTGACAGGGTCCCAGTGACACATACAACTAAAACAACATATATACAGTGAAAAATGGGGGTAATATGCCAGGCAAGATGGTACTTTCCTACAGTACCCTTCTCTCTCTGTACTGTAAAAGGAAACTTTTTTGTAGTAATCAGGCATCTCTAAAGTTGAGGACCAACACAGAGCACAGACATTTTCAATATACCTATTCACTCTTTCCTTCATGTATGGAGCTTCCTGGTTAACTGGGAGAATAAGAGCCCACATCAGTCACACCCTCTTGGCCTCCATGTGGGACATATATGGGTATATCCGGACCCCTGATGTTGCAGCAAAATGAGGAAAGGCAACATTCAACAGTCATTGGCTGGTTTAAGAACATCACATTCGTAGGAAGAGGCAATAGAGACAGAGGAACAGGAGCATCTGGCAGGGAAAGGCCACTTGATACTACACAAGGGACGGGCTAGCTCTGCAGGACTGCCTCTTGAACATTTCATTTTTCATGATCCGGGCACTCGTTCCTTCAGTGTCAAAGGATTCCTACACTTGAAGCATAGAGTTTGTTGCCTTCCCCCATCCTTCTGCCCCCTGCTCTTTAGCTTTCCTCATTCAACTCAACCTCTTTCTCCAGCCCCTCTGGCTTGTTTTTGCTCTACATGCTCCCCACCCCCATCGCCTGTGGGGTTGGTGGCACATAGTGGCAGTATTTTCCTTGCACCACCATCAACTTGTCCTTGTTTTTCTTCTGTGTTCAATCAAGATATTCACCACAATACTATGTACATGCCAACATTTCCTCTATTGTTTCAGCATGCCAACACATTATAGACTGTTGTTCTTGTACTCTGCAATATAAAGCTTCCCATGGCAGCTCTTTTTTGGTATGTAAATACCACTGCAAATTTTTCCACCAACTTTACAGGCACACAGAAAAGAGGAGGAGGATGAACATTTAAGAGCTCTTCAACAAACTGGTCTTCATCTTTCTCAGGCCTCAATGGAGCCAAAGGTGTAATCAGGGAAGGCTACAATCAGTTTGCTCCAAAGCATTCTCTCGCTAACACTCCTTTGACTTCTACAATGCTTCCTTTCTCATACCATTCATAACCTTACACACCTGTCCCTTTGTCAGATTCCTTGATTTGATTTCCTCAGGAGCAGAAGACAGATCCTCAATCCCAACTCAGACTACTTGCAATGAAACGAATCTCCGTATTGAGCTCCCTGGAAGGGGAAAGGGGAATGTGATTTAGAGAGACTGCCTCAAAGATGATGTATCATATAAACTTAGACTGCCGCCTCACATCTGGTTAACTGGGGAACACCACCTGAAAGATTATAGTCCTAATTAATAGGGACACACTATTATATGCTACTGAACGTTCTCATTGACTATAGCTAATTTTCTCTAGAAACCAATGTTATAAACACTCACCCTGAGCTCTCTGGGAACTTTGCCTCTCTCTGTTGTCTTAATGTGTGTGGTTGTAATAATATTGATCTTTTCTTAAACTCACACTCGGTTAGATGAATAGTCCGCTTCTTAACCTTGATGGTATTCTTGAGTATTTGTTGTCTCTACTTGTTTTTTTGCTGTACTGAAAAGGTTGATATATATATATATATATGTATATATATATATATATATACATATATATATATATATATATATATATATATATATATACTTCTTATTCTGGTTGCATAGGAAGCGGAATGAGTTCCCAGCTAACTGTCTTTGAATAAACTCATTTGAGTTGTAATTAATGGATGTATTCTCCGGTAGAGATGTTTACTTTCTGTTGATGTTTATAATAACCTATACTATTTGCGTGTTTGATGTATTTTCTAGTAATTCTTGAATAGTCAAATGTCTCTTACCAAATATTCTAGAAAAAACTTTCAGAAATTTGTTTGTCTCCGAATTCGTTTTTTCTGTTTCTCAATCTATGGTTTACTACAATGCTTGTTTTCTCTGTCAAAATTTGCAAAGCTGAATTCTCCTCCCGAAACGTTTCCTTACAGATGCGCTCTCTCTCAGAACACCTGACTCCTGTCAGATCACAGTTGAAGTGGGACGCTCTCAAGAAGCGAGCGCGTATCCTAGCAACTGAACTAAATGCAACACTAGAACTGCAACTTAACTGTCTACCTAAGTGTCGGCCTTCTTGAATTCCTGCTCAATACCTCTTCCTTGTAAAAAGCACAACACAACTTGGCAAATCTTCCTCCAACTAGGACGACGCTGTCTCCACTGGGGATGCTTCTTCGCCTGTATCCTGATTGCTTTCTTTGCACTTTTCGTGGTTATGGCATGACAGGTTTGAAGGGTCTTGACACCCTTTCTCTCAATTGCATTGTCTCCTGCTCACTGTTCCCATTCATTCAATCTCTCACCCTCTGTAGATCAATGAGATTTGTTCTGCTCATTTATACAATTACACAAATAATGCAATAGCTTCACATCCAAATTACCACTTTCATCAAATGATAACTTTAGATCCTTTCCTGTAAGCAAATGTAATTGTTTCAACCACAAATGCATTCTGACCGTTATCAACATTTCATGCACTGGTGTTGCCATGGGAGAAGGAGGATGGGCCTTGTCTAACCTGCCTTTACTGTTAGACTTACCCATGATTTCTGGTGGGGAACCTACCGCTCATGCTCCTGGAAGGGAACTGCCAGTCCTCTGTCCACATTCTCCCCTGGAGGGGAACAGCCCCTCCTAAAATATTTCCACACTTTCACCAGCAGGAGAACTGCCCCTCCTACAACATTCCTGGACTCAAAACCTGTAAGGCAGACCCCTTGAACATCTATCTTCTCTACCTGTGAGATTGCCTGGGTAAGGCTAGCCCTTTGGCAGAGTGACTCATACACCTTGAATGGAACCTCATCTCTACCGAAGGAAAACACACATACTTTTCCTTCACCAGTCTGCCCATTTATATTCATTCCATGGTGATGGACAATGGAATTAAAACCTGGTAAACTATCCAACTCTGACAGGTGAACTGATTGCAGTCTATCTCTTTATTCCTCGGTTGACTTTTACTCCCTATCCCTGACCCTGCTCCTCTCGTTGATCTGAAAGAACTACTAGGATTACGCGTTACCAATATACCCACATCAGATCTATGAGCAGATGATGGAATTTAGGGGACGTTCCTTCCATTTGTTGAACCTTCCACTTCTGCCGGGATCCTTGTGACTTGGCTGATGCCGATCTTCCAACCGGAGGGCAAGTGTGGACAGCATACATGTGATTCTACACCAAACTGTCAGTTCCCAATTATAAAAAAATATTGGAAGCAGGATTATTCTGTGAGAGCAATGTTTTATTCCACTGATTGACATGTCAAGCCCAGTGGTTCCAGGAATGTTTGGTACACATACTCTAAGCACAGAAAAATATATCCTTCTTCAGCAATGGAAGTTTACCCAAATGTTTGGTTCTCAAGCAAGGAAACACATGTGCATTAATTAAAGGTGTAGTAGCTCCTTCATTATGCCCACAGATAAAATTAGGAACATAAAGCATTCTTCCATCTGCAGATGCAGCCTTGAGAAACAGTTGCAAGGACTGAAATGAAAACATCATATCTCACTCCTCAGTTTTCCCAAGCCCCAGTAGCTGAGCTCTGTAAAATACAATTTTAATTGTTAGTTGCTAAAGCCTATTCATGCATTAGTACTGCTGTGAGGGCCTAGGACAAAATTATGATACCTAACCAACACCATTCTGCTTAAATCACACATGATTGAAGCAATATGGAGTTGGTAAAGTATTATAATTTTGACCTAGACACTCACAAGATTAAGGGGCTGATTTAGGTCTGAACAGAAGGAAATATTCTGTCACGGATATCCTGTACGTCATAATATAATCCTTTTAAGTAATAATGGGATTATAATATGGTGGATGGGATAATCATCACATTGGTGGCGGAGTATTCCCCTCTGCCAAGATCTAAATCAGGCCCTAAGTTATTTTCTGTTCTTGCCACTTTAATGGTTTTTCTGGTGCACTTTATAGATTTGGTTGTACTTTTTTACCTGCCTTTTCTTGAATATTTGCCGTTAGTGGCATTATGCTCATTGGTTTAGATGATGACTAGAACTGGGTTTTCTTCTATGGGATTGGGGTTGGGAGACTGGTGCCCTGGGTTTGTCACAGACTACTGGTTGACTTGTCACCTGTCCTAAAGATGGTCAGAATCCATGCTCATTCTTGGATCCACCACCAAGAGACCCAAACTCAGGCTCAGGGAAATCCACAATCCAGGACATATTAAATATGTGCATGCTCACTGTGTCAGGTGTGAGGCATGCCCTGGCAGATTAGAGGGCTTATTAATAGATTATGAGGTAGAGTGACAGCCCCAGCAAGAACTGCTTATCTAGTGAGAACCACAGGCATCTTGAACATGTTTTGACATTTAAGTCATGTCAACACTAGTTGCTACTCAGACTTTCTTCTGAAAAGGAGCTTTGCATTCATTAGGTTGCAGCCTGTCCACCTGGAGCCTACAAACTTGTCTGTACTATTGGTTGTATTGTGCGTCACCTGAAAAACAAAGAACAAAAGCATAATTATCACAAAAGTGACCAAACAAGCGTTAGGACATAATTTACTTGCTACATGCAGGAAACACTTCCTCCACCGCACCTTTATAATGTGGCAGAGAGCAAAGATTATGAATAAAAATGTGTTACTAAAATATAGTGTGAAATAATGTGTATAAAAAAGGCCTAACTGTAAAAAGTGTGCTAGAAAAATAAACTTGTGCTCTGAAATGTGATTGACCGGTGTCAGCCACAACAAAGTATTATGTGAGAATCATAATTAAATGTACTGACAAGGGATGATTATTAATATGTACTAAAAGGTTAATGGTTTAAATTTAAACAAAATGTTTTATTCTTCATGTTTAGCATTAGTTAAAAGGTCTCACATTTTAGTAACTGTCCAGAAACATGATGATTAAACATGGGCTAATTTAGCTAAATAATGTTTCTTCAGACATCTTGTGTGGTGGTGAGTGAAGGTTAGCTGAGGGTGATTCTCCTTTACCCTGACTAGAGTGAGGGTCTTTGCTTGGACAGGGGGCCAACCTGACTGCCAACCAAAGACCTAATTTCTAACAATGATGTTTAAATGCCAGCTAACTTTGCAAAATAATGTTTCTTCAGACATCTTGTGTGACTTGCACAGTAGATATTTTCTGTACTGCTTTTATTGTTGTATATTTCTCCAAGATAAAAATTGCTAGTTTTAAACAATGAGCCTCAGTGCTCAGTGTTGTGTTTCATGTTGCATTCTAAAGTGTATTTAGTGACGGGTGCTGATGACCAAGGACGGCAGAGGTGTGACAGCGTAAACAAATCCTTGGCGATAAATCTGAGGCACAGATGATGTTTTTTGACTGCATTCTCAACCACCTCATAGTCTTGTCCAATAGAAACTTAGTTTGTAACTTTTCACAACTTTTATATCTCACAAAGTTTTATGTGAAGTAATTTAGCTCTGCTCCAGTTTTGTTACTGGGTTAGATGTGTTTCTGTCTTTCCCTAGGATTCTAACAGGTCAGATATATTAGGCCCAGCTTTACTGAACTGTTTCTTTTTCATGTCCTGATGCTGATTACTGAAGACCTGATGTTCCTTTGCTCTGCTTATGAAGACACAACTGTTTGCTGTTCCATTTCGAAGAGTTATAACCAATGTGCATTTGTCTTTCTTGCAGGTTTTTCCTTTAGAAAATCCAGTCGCTTATTTTGGTCAGCGCCATAGTTAGATGTTTTCCGAATTAAGTATTGTCTTATTTTTCTTTTGGCATGAAGTCCACAAATGCCTTTCAGATTAGAGTAATTGTTAGGGACGCCTCACCCAATGTCTAAATTTGAATGTTTATTAAATTATTGTAATTAATTCAACTGTACAAGCTAAAAGTATCCTATTTCTATTTTTCACTTAATTCTGTTGTTATTCTGCATTGTTCTTTTGGAGTGTCTAATGATAAATGTTTTGGTTAAACTGAGATTCTTTAGGCATTTTGGACAGCCTTAATGTTTTTGTACTTCTATCATTTGGTCTTGTGAATGACTTACTTGATTTTAGCATTGTTAATCTAAAGGGCAATAAATGAAAAACTGATGTGGTGATTCATGGCCACATAGATCATGGTGCGTATAAATTAATGACTCCAAATTGAATATTTTGATTATTGTATGATATATTTGATGTTTACTGGTTCATAGTGTGCGAGTGGATGTTTTTTCATGCCTGTCTGAGTACATAGAGCCAAGTCGACCTCTGAGGGAAATAGGGGCCAGATGTAGGAAAGGTTTTTCATGTCGCAAACAGCAAATTTAGCTGTTTGCGATGTGCAAAAGCCACATCGCGATGCCCAATTCCCATTTTGCGAGTCAGTAACCTGGTTACCGACTCGCAAAAGGGACTGCGAGTTGCAAATAGGAAGTTTGATTGCGAGTCGCAGCACGATGCTGCATTGCTTTGTGACCGCGAACGCGGTCGCAAAGCAATCACAGTTACCACCAGTGTCACACTGGTGGTAACCCGTTCGCAAAAGGGACGGGGTCACATGGGACTCCTTCCCCTTTGTGAATGGCCTGGAAAACATTTTTTCAGAGCAGGCAGTGGTCTGCCTGCTCTGAAAAAATTAAACTGAAACGTTTCATTTTTGCATTTTGTAATGCATCTCATTTTCCTTTAAGGAAAACGGGCTGCATTACAAAAAAAACTGCTTTATTTAAAAGCAGTCACAGACATGGTGGTCTGCTGTCTCCAGCAGGCCACCATCCCTGTGAGTGCTGCGAGTCGCAAGGTGGTCGCAAATTGCGACCCACCTCATTAATATTAATGAGGTGGGCCTTTGCGACCCCCTTTCGAGTCGCAGATGGTGTCAGGGACACCATCCTTCATCCTGAATTGCGAGCCGCAAATTGCGAGTCGCTCTGACTCGCAATTTGCGAGTCGCAGTTCAGGACTTTCGTACATCTGGCCCTTAATGACTTACCCTATATGTGACACCTTATCACAATAATATACTATAAAATAAGGTCTGTCATGCCTGCAAAGGCAAAGGAAAGACATTTGTAAACTGACAGGAGTCAGATGCCAGAAGAATTCATATTTAGCTGCTAATTGTGAATTAAAAAAATAGACATTAATATAACTCAGAACAAGCATGACGCTAATGGGTACATCTGAACACATTTGCATAGTAGATCCAATCAGGTTTCTTACCAATGACATCAACCTAAAGGAGCACGTATTTAATACACCAGATTACTGAAGAGAAGGGCTGAGAGTTAGGCAATGCATGTTATTAGCAACATATGCTCCTGTCTTACATTAAGATTGTTATAAAGACAAGGAAACTCCTGGCGTTTGCTTCATTATAATAATAATCCCATCTAGCTAAACAGCTGATTAAAACGGGTGTCTTTTTGCCTGGTAGTATTACATATTCAAGCAGATGTTTATGTGATATCTATGTCATGCATCCCTTAAGACAGTAATTATTCATTATAGCCAGAGCAGGCTTTTGAGATGGACAAGCTTGACCCTGCTCAGGGTGCCAGCCTTCAGAAGAGTACACCACACTGCCTGCAATAAGGTATTGATGTATGCAGGTGCCCATATTGAACACTTCTTCATCCTCTTTCATTCTCCTCCTTCTCCCATTTTCCTTTCAAACCTGTACCGCCTAAACCTTACTCATTCATCACAGAAAACCTTCCACTAGAGCAAAGTAGCTGAGCGTGATTCAGGTAAACTGGGGAAGGAGGGGAGATGTTGGATACCGAGATCAGTCACTGCTCTTATTTAAAGAGCAAGAGACTGATCTGTGAACATAAAAGGGACCCTGGTTGCCTCATTTAATACACAATCAGCAGCAAGGGAATTAAATATGATTTTACCCAGGGTGCAGTATGAGCAACGCTGGCCCTGATTGTCATACCCTTTAAGCGGTCTGCAGGAAGCACCATAGCTCACCTGTCTAGACTAAGGGCCTGATTTAGGGTTTGGCGGACAGGGTAGATACAATGATCACCACTGGGCCAATAGTAATTTCTAAATATGATGGTTCTCTCTCCATAAGGATGGCGGACCTAATGTCCTCCACCATCTGGCCAAATTGCTTGCCACTCGCTTAATCATTGTAATCTCATTGTATTTTGTGCTGTCTACACTCATAATGTCTCAGTGTGGCCTTGCTTTTCATATTCGATTTCCTTATCCTGTCCCACCTATAAGCTCCTCTATGCACCCCTCCTCTTCTCTGCATGGCCACAAGCAGTACCAAATTCCACATGACCGCAACCCTATATGATTTTCTCGTCTCATTCTAGGTATCTAGATAACCCCCATTAGCCTCGGAGTCCACGTCACTCCTGACCTACCTGTCCGTTTTCCTTTTAGCCCCTGTGTCTGGGCTACGTGGCCTTGTTGCTCAGCTACATCCCCTGGCGGTTTGTTTCTCCCCTCACCTTAGGAGCATCTCTGATTTTCTTCCCTAGTACAATGTGTACCTCCATTATTTATTATTAGTATTATTATTTATTCCGTTCAGCGTTGTTTTTCATTCTTTGAATTCTAGTGCTAGTTTTATAAAGAGAGAAAACAAGACTATAATTCCTAGAATGCAACGAAAACAACCTGTGGTGGCGCAGGTAGTCACACCTGGACCTTTGAATTTTGACAGGGCTTAAAATAAAGATTACTAATTGGGAGTAGATAGTGTAAGAGAGAGATAGGATGATTTGCCTCATAAATAGAGTTTGTCATAGGTGTCCAAAATACAAATGTTTCCTTATAAAATGGAAATGTCGAGGGACAAACTTTGGAGTCGATACCTAGAGCGACACTTTTGCACATCAACAGCTGCCCAGGTTTAGCTGACACATTGGAGCCAGTCCTATAGTTTAAAACGCAAATTTCTAAAACTCGTTCCACTTCTAAAAACTATTTTTTCAGCAAGTTACTTAGAGAACAAAAACGATACTTTTTTGCTAGCATGTTACACATGGAATTCCATTTTCCAGACATAGTATGTGAGCTGAAAATAGATACAACTAGTGTATTTGTTGACTTGGGGCATTTGGAGTAGTCAAGGAAAGGAGAGGGGGGACTCTCTGCCCCTCAGAAGAGAGCAGACCAAACCAGGGCTCGCACTCACATGATGTACCTATATGTCTCTAGTGGAGGCAAGAGAAAAAGCATACTACCATTACACCATAAAGGAGTGTGGGGTAGGTCGCCTCAAGGGGTGACGGGATGTATGGGGAAAGAGTGGCAATAACGGGGGGTGTCAGTGACACTAATTAGCTACTAGCAAGCAACCAGCTATGTGGGAGAATTAAGTGTGGTGAGGCTCAGTGGGAGGTTCACAAACTCAGCAGCAAAGTCATCCAGTTGTCACTGGCACAACTCAGTGTAAGGGGCAGATGAAAGAGGTCAGGACCATCTGATGGTCTCAAACAGAGGGAATCTGATGCCTTGCTAGGAAGGGACCCCAAACTGCTTCAAATTTGCGAAGTTTGTCATTGAGCGTGCATGTGTTTTTTCTTGGCAGGCTACTCTGTAAAATTCAGGCAACCACTCAACACATGTTGTGGAGTATAAACAGTTTGGCTGCAGCAAGCGAGGTAGCTAGCCAATGATGTGCATGTGGCAACATTACAGGAAGATCAGAAATGTCACGGAGAATTGCAAGCTGGGGCGAAGTTGAAATCTGGATGGAACCTTATTATCTGAGACGAATCCAGATGTGCCCAATAGGTCAAAAAAGCAGACCCGGAACAGCGAATAGGGGAAAGGTCTCAGTGACAACACATCTCGAACAAAGGCTTTGAAACAGGAGTTTGGCACCCCTACTTTTCATGGGAACCAGTCCAAATCATTCAGAATTTTGAAATACAAGAATTTCAGGCAAGACGCCCAGCGCACCCTGTCATGGTCTAGGAGCAAGGATGTCCTAGCATTCAGAATGTAGGCCTTTCCTACAAGCAGCTGCCGCAAATGTCTGGTAGCTGCAAGATATTTGAGAAGGAGTAAAGGACTTTGATGAGAACCTCAGATACCACACTTCTATACTGCACCAGTAGTTTCAGATATTGGAGAAAAGGTAATAGATGGTAATAATAATAGATGTAACTCCACTTGGAGCGCTCTGCAAATGGAGTAAATACAATGGACCAGTTGGTGGCAGCGACTGTGATCTGCAGCACAGAGACCAAATTCCACTCTTAGAACAGGAATAACTTAAAGCTCCCCACCTCCCACATCTAATCCAACCATCGAAAGCCATGCTTATACCACAATGGCAAGTAAAACGTTTGCCCCCTATGTGAAATGCTGCGTTATGGCACAGTGGAAAGTACCAACTTGCCTGGAATGTTACCCCCATTTTACTTGTGTGTTAGTTTGTTTTTGCCTGTGTCACTGGGATCCTGCTAGCCAGGACCCCAGTGCTCATAGTTGTGGCCTATATGTGTTCCCTGTGTGGTGCCTAACTGTATCAGTGAGGCTCTGCTAACCAGAACCTCAGTGTTTATGCTCTCTCTGCTTTTAAAATTGTCACTGCAGGCTTGTGACCATTTTCACCAATTCTAATTGCCACACTGGAACACCCTTATAATTCCCTAGTATATGGTACATAGGTACCGAGGGTATTGGGGTTCCAGGAGATCCCTATGGACTGCAGCATTTCTTTTGTCACCCATAGGGAGCTCAGACAATTCTTACATAGGACTGCCACTGCAGCCTGAGTGAAATAACGTCCACGTTATTTCACAGCCATTTTATACTGCACTTAAGTAAAGTCACCTATATGTCTAACCCTCACTTAGTGAAGGTTAGTTGCAAGTTACTAAGTGTGAGGGCACCCTGGCACTAGCCAAGGTGCCCCCACATTGTTCAGGGCAATTTCCCCAGGCTTTGTGAGTGTGGGGACACCATTACACGCGTGCACTACATATAGGTCAATACCTATATGTAGCTTCACAATGGTAACTCCAAACATGGCCATGTAACATGTCAAAGATCATGGAATTGTCCCCCCAAGCTAAATCTGGTATTGGAGTGCCAATCCCATGCATCCCCGGGGCTCCCGCATGGACTCCAGGTACTGCCAAACTATCTCTCTGTGGTATCCTCTGCAGCTACCGCTGCTGCCAACCCTCAGACAGGTTTCTGCTCTCCTGGGGTCTGGGCAGCCCAGTCCCAGGAAGGCAGAACAAAGGATTTTCTCTGAGAAAGGGTGTTACACCCTCTCCCTTTGGAAATAGGTGTTAAGGGCTGGGGAGGAGTAGCCTCCCCCCAGCCTCTGGAAATGCTTTGAAGGGCACAGATGGTGCCCTCCTTGCATAAGCCAGTCTACACTGGTTCAGGGATCCCCCAGCCCCTGCTATGGCACAAAACTGGACAAAGGCAAGGGGAGTGACCACTTCCCTGTCCATCACCACCCCAGGGGTGATGCCCAGAGCTCCTCCAGTGTGTCCCAGACCTCTGCCATCTTGAATGCAGAGGTGTGAGGGCACAATGGAGACCTCTGAGTGGCCAGTGCCAGCAGGTGACGTCAGAGACCCTTCCTGATAGGCTCTTACCTGGTTAGGTAGCCAATCCTCCTCTGAGGGCTACTTAGGGTCTCTCCTGTGGGTTTCTCGTCAAATTACGAATGCAAGAGCTCACCAGAGTTCCTCTGCATCTCCCTATTCGACTTCTCCCAAGGATCGACCGCTGACTGCTCCAGGACGCCTGCAAAACTGCAACAAAGTATCAAGATGACTACCAGCAACCAGCAACATTGTAGCGCCTAATCCTGCCAGCTTTCCTGACTTTTTCCTGGTGGTGCATGCTCTGAGGGCTGTCTGCCTTCACCCTGCACTGAAAGCCAAGAAGAAATCTCCCGTGGGTCGACGGAATCTTCCCCCTGCTAACGCAGGCACCAAATGTCTGCATCACTGGTCCTCTGGGTCCTCTCTCATCTTGACGAGCATGGTCCGTGGAACACAGGAGCTGGATCCAAGTGACCCCGACAGTCCAGTGGTCCTTCTGTCCAAATTTGGTGGAGGTAAGTCCTTGCCTTCCCACGCCAGACAGTAATCCTGTATACTGCGTGATCTGCAGCTGCTAGGGCTTCTGTGCACTTTTGCAAGGATTCCTTCGTGCACAGCACAGCCCAGGTCCCCAGCACTCTGTCCTGCATTGCTCAACTCACTGAGTTGACCACCGACTTCGTGGGACCCTCTTTTGTTGTGTTGAGACAACCACCGTGCTCAGGTTTCTTGAATGCCTGTTCAAGTGCTTCTGCGGGTGCTGCCTGCTTCTGCGTGGGCTCTCTGTGCTGCTGAGCCCCCCCTCTGTCTCCTATTCCAAGGGGCGACCTCCTGGTCCTTCCTGGGCCCGGCAGCACCCATTATCTTTAACCACAACTCTTGCAGCTAGCAAGGCTTGTTTGTGATCTTTCTGCGTGGAAACAACTCTGCGTCCTCCAGCACGCCGTGGGACATGTTCTGACTGAAGGAGAAGTTCCTGGCATCTCCTGTTGTTGCAGAATCTTTGGCTTCTTCCACCCAGAGGAAGCCCTTTTGCACCTTCATCCGGGGTTAAGTGGGCTCCTGCCCCCACTGGACACTTGCGTGACTCTTGGACTTGGCTCCCTTCCTTTGCAGGTACTCAGATCCAGGAATCCATCTTCAGTACTTTGCAGTCAGTTGTTGCCTTTGCAGAATCCCCTCTCTCGACTTTACTGTCTTTCTGGGGTAGTAGGGTAACTTTACTCTTACTTTTCAGGGTCTTGGGGTGGGGTATCTTGGACACCCTTAGTGTTTTCTTACACTCCCAGTGACCCTCTACACACTACAATGGGCCTGGGGTCCATTTGTGGTTCGCATTCCACTTTTGGAGTATATGGTTTGTGTTTCCCCTAGGCCTATTGTCTCCTAGTGCATTCTATTGTGTTCGACAGTGTTTGCACTACTTTTCTAACTGTTTACTTACCTGATTTTGGTTTGTGTGTATATTTTGCATGTCTCCTAGTTCAGCCTAAGCTGCTCTGCTATAGCTACCTCTATCAGCCTAAGCTGCTAGAACACTACTAATCTACTAATAAGGGATAACTGGACCTGGCACAAGGTGTAAGTACCTTAAGGTACCTACTGTAAGCCAGGCCAGCCTCCTACACGTCGTGATTGAACCACTCTATCAATCCTGAAAAGATGAAAGATTGAGGGCATCATTTTGAGTTTGATCGAGCAAGAGCACTGCTGTAAATCAGGGGTGAAGGTCTCCAAACTTGTGGTTACTTGACTCTATTAAGAGTCATGAGTAGTGCAGACTTTTTGATGATGGAGCATACAGCGTCTCTATTAGAAACCTCTTACATAACAGTCTTGCCACCAGCGGGCAGAAAGCTCACAGTGTCGGTCGTCCCGCTCTGTTTAAGGTAGAGAAACCATCACTGTATTTCTTTGACCAAGATTGTCGTGAAATGCATAGGGGTCCTGGGTAAGGAACACACCCAGTGCCCCCAAACACAGGGACAAAACTCCCTGCACATCAAAATCGTTTATTTTTGTTTTTCTATAATAAACTCATGCTTTGGGTGTTCACTCTTGAAAAACATAAATAATTGCTGAGCCAGCACATTAAACATGAAGCCCGCTGAACACATTTTCACTTCCATCAAAGGTGCCGCCGCAATGGCAGGTCCACTGAGAACAAAAAAATGTCCACCTGTCTGGCAAGCAGTCTTCTGCCAGGAAAGCAGAGGTAATGCCCCGAAGTTGACCTGGCAGGCGGGCCACCTGCTATAAAGTAAATGACCCCGAGTCAGTATTGATGATATTTAAATATACTATCTGCGGATTCTACACACAGAAACACGCACACACACATTTCGGCAGCAGGCATTCAACCCACTGAGCTATCTCACTAGATTTCATAAGAACAGTGATGCTTCTATACATTTTTTCCAGAACCCAATTTGTCAAGTCTCAATTTTTGCTTTTCCATTTGAATATCTATTAGAAAAAAGCAAAGATGTGTTAGTCATTACTTCCTTCATTAAGCGAGATTAACTGCACTCTCCCAAGCGTTAACATCTTCCAGAATGTAATCACTGGCGTTTTCTTTACTGCTGTCATTACGTTTCCAGGAAAGGTCAAGGACTTGTAAGAATGCTGAAGTTGAGCAAGTGGTGATTACAGTCCCAGTGGAGGAACTCGGAATTAAAGCTCAATGCACAATATCTCTGATGCACAATCATGAAAAATGATTACACGATCTCTTTGGTTTACAAACATTTAACTCTATGTGTGCTGTGAACACGCTTCTAAGGATGGCTCAATAAGTTAAATGCTCTCTTCTGACTAAGGCGGTGATCTGAAGTTGACAAATTCAAATTTCAGCAAGAAAATCCACAATCCGAGGACAGTAAATGGAGCACCCTAAGATTGGCACTGGCAACAGCTGATATTGAAAGTGTTTGGAAAAGGCAGAAATTTAGATGAAGCGCTAACTAAAAAATATTATGGTGTAAGGTGTCGATGCCCGGTGAGCACTAATACTAACAGAACGATATTACGTTTTCTATTATTGAAGACTGATTGACTGTATCTAACTTATGAATGAGAATGTGACAAATGTGCAATAAAACAGTCTTTCCTAACTTGCTTTTCTGGCTTTTCAGATTCTGAACTTTCCACTCTAAGACATATATTAAAAAATAAAAGTTAGCTCATACACCTTTCACACACATTACTTCCATATCAATCATTTCAGGCATTGACATTTGTTTATGGTGTCAAACACATGCTTCAAATTTCATCTGCATAAAACAAATGTTATCTTAAAGTTTGATCATTTGCATCTGCCAATTATCAGTTGGCCAGCTTTGCAGCACTAATTATCTCTAATTATTCAAAATAGTTTCTAATATGTATGTTTACTAATATAATTTGGATGCTGCGAGGGGCTAAGGTGGTTATTAATTTAATAGTTGTGCTCACCACACCCTCATTGAATTTTATTCTCTCACTAATTGTGGCTGTTGTTTCCATTCTTCATGCACCGTTGCAATTTACATCATGCTACTTTTCTTGCCATTGTAGTATTGAACATGCATAAATACATACTGCTGTGGTTTGTGGATATTTGTTTTCCTTTCAGGAGAGACCATGTCTTATTCTGGGGGCTCTGCAGGACCCCTCTTAAGAGGATTTTGGTATGAAGTAAGTACCCCCATTACATTCAGTGATACTCTGGGATACTTGCGCATGGGTAGTGAATACCTGTTAGCCTGGGCCTGAAAGTGACCCTTTAATGGATACACATGCAATATGGCCTTTGGTGTAACAAATACTGCAGGCTTGGACATAAAACAATCATTCCTTTGCTGATGCCTCCATTCATTCAAGCACAGAAATTCAAATGATGCTTGATTTTCCACGTGTGCTCTTTGGTAAACAGCCTGGAGGTTCTCTTCAGCCTAAACGGGAGGACGACATACTGTTAGTTTATGTTTCTACAGCAAACAAGTAGTCCATCCGATGATCATGATGGATTGGAATATGGACACATGCAATCCTGAGGTCCAACAAAGCAAATAAATCCCATTGAGCAACCAAAGGCACAATTCTCTTCAGGGTCTCTATGTTGAAAGCTTCCAGACTCACATATCCAAATTGTGAGACTCCGAATCAACCTGTAATCCCATGCTCCCATCTAAACCACGAAAATTAGAGTAGATCCACAGGAACATGGGTTGTCATTTCACAAGAATCACTGATTGACTGATCATGATCCTGCAAATTCCTGCCTAAGATGGCTTCCATCATCAGTATCTAGTTTGAATAAGGAATTGTACAGCTGCCCCATCCTGACGCATACGGAACTTTGCTACACTTCCTAATGATCTCCATATCTTGTTGGTATGAACAAAATGCCTGCCTTGCCTGTGGGATGAATAGTAGATGTGCACCTTCTCCCGAGTCCATGCTGATCACTAGTTTTTACAGTGAGGGGATACCAACAGACCATGATCAATGCTCATAATCTAGAATTGCAGCCTGCATGTTCTTTGACTGATATGACTAAAGAGGAGTAACACAGGTTGAAATATAGGAATGAGATTTAATTCACTGTTTAATGTTCTTTTTTGCTTAATATGGCCTCAAATTGCATGCTTTCTCTCTTTGAAATCCTGGTGCATTCTCCAACTTGTCTGCAAGTACCTTAATTCCTTGGAAAGAAGTCCTCAAAGCCCCTACTTTTTGTTCTGCAACTGTTTGCATTCCCTGAAGCGTGAATGTGTTTCTGCTCTAATGTCGTCCCTAGTCAGTACACAGGCCCTAATGCCATCAAAAGCCAAATCAAACAGCAGACCAATCTACCTCACTATCATCTTCAAGGGGGCTGAATGATCTGAACCATTATCTATTTTCAGGAAGTAGGAACAGGCATCAGTAATGACTGAGATGCATTTGGTGCATCAGTATTCACTCTTGTGGTCTAGGGTAGCACAGCAAATATAATTTGAGCAGAGCACTGAATCAAACATTTTGTCAACTGCATCCCTAACAGGTGGGTCTTCTGATGCAATCGATGGATTACTCAAAGGCTATCAAACAGCTTGTTTTAATTATCTCCTTCTCCTATAGTATCAAAGTGAAACATGTTTGTTTGGACCTCTTATAGGGGAATGTTATTAGACAGAAGGATGGCACAGGTTCCTAATCTGCTGGGATAGTGGCATTTTCAATGGTATAGGCCAGGATCTCTGACGGAATCATTTTAAACCTACATGCCCTTTGTACCAGCATCTGCTTGCCTTGCATCATGCTCTTCTTTGAAAACTGTATGATGAATATGAAAGAATACTGAATGAGAGAAAGCATTGAGTTCATCTCCCCATTTAACCTGTTCTTCAACACACCAGTTATTTTTGCTACTCTCTCTGCTAGATTTTCTGCTCAAATAGTGAAAGGAAAAGTTGAATTTGTTCTCATGCTTTCAGCCCATAAGAGACGACCATAAGGGGTAGATAGTATTTATAGGAGATTCCGGTAAGATTCTTCTAAAGGCGTACTAGCAGGCTAAAAGCTATACACAACCAAAGAGACGGATGCAATTTGGATTTATTTTGAAGCTGTCTTCGAAGTGAAGTCCACCTAACTATGAAGGTGGCGTATATGCAATATTAATTACTTCTACCTTTAGGGAATTGCTTAAATAAGAATTCCTATCCCTGTTTTCAAGTGGAAACGTAGTCTCCATAACCATGCAGAGTATTTGGAAAATATCTCTAATGCGTACACTCTCATACAAGATATGCTGTCCAATATAGATACGATTTGAAACTTCAGACCGTCTTCTTCTTCATGATCAGATAGAAATCAAAGAAAAGTGATTGAAGAAATGCGTGCAAATACTCTAACCACTAGCAATCGCTAGAGGTACCATTCCATCCATCGCTTTTTGCGCAGAATGCCACCTCAGATTACACACAGCTATGTTCAAATCAGCTTGGTCCTGCTATGATGGAAACAGACATGCCTGCATTGTCAATCCAACTACTCTCTAAACTCCAACACAAGCAACCCAAGACTGGTTTAGCCTAGTTGGACCCCTTTAGTCGTGTACAGCCTGCAAATAGTCTAAACACTGGCATTCACTCTTAGTATTATTCCAAACCCTGTTAGCCAAAGATGCCATCTCAGGTCAGAAAATGCAAAGAAAGTACTAAGGGGCATATTTACATCACTTTTGTGACGCTCAGGTGCGCTGTGCACTGCACCATATTTACAAGGCGGCGCTTAGCTACTTTTTATGGTTTAAAGCCGTCTTGTAAATATGGACCCCCGACGCAGTTTTCTGCTGCAGAGGGGTATGCAATGGGTGTTGCTGTGGATGTTCCACTGCAACACCTATTACTTTTGATGCTGCCCCAGATTTAAAAGAATTTGTAAATCTGTGGCAGCGGCAAAAACTAACGGCACCCCAGGGTTGGGGTTAGCATGTCGCAACAAGGAGAAATACTTTTATTTCTCCTCGTTTTTGCTTTTTCTATGTGTGCTGCATTCTTCCAGCACACATAGAAAGAGCAAAATGGCATGAATGATTGTTTAGGTGCAGGAAGGTGTTTTATGTGTGCATTCTGCAGCACACATAGAAGTAACAAATCATCATTGTAGATTGTTGTGGAGAAAGAACATAATCCAAAAAGATGACTGTAAAAGCATGGAATTTGCATTTCTCTAACTTAATGAATTTTTTTTTTCATGTAATGTGTGTAACTCTGCCATGACCTGTTTCTCATCATCTACCATAGATGCAGAGAAAATCGGGATATCATCTTAGAGTACCACACATTTATCCAAAAATTCACTCAAAACCTAATTTATGAAAAACTGGATAGCAGCTGGAGCGTTACACAATCCAAACGGCATTACCAAATACTCAAGGAGTCCAAATTTAGTACAGAAAGCTGTCTTCCACTCATCTCCCTCTCTGACACTCACCAGATGATACACACCTCATAGATCCAACTTAGTAGGCACCTGGGCACCTTTCACTTGATCAATAAGACGTGAAATGACAGGTAGGATAGCACATTTTTATAGTAACATTATTGGGGGGGTTTATAATCGATGACAGCATGCAAATTACCCCCCCTCTCAGGTACAAAAAAAAAAGAAGAAAAAGCAGGAGAACAAGAGGGATTGATAAACTCAATTGGAAACATCTCATCTAGGTATTCTTTCAAATGTATATTCTCTTTACAGCAAGTGCATACATCCTGCTACATGGAATGCGTGCCTCAGGAATCAAATCAATTTGACAATTATAAGGGTGCTGAGGTGGCAGAGTAGTGGCTTTCTTTTTATCAAATACATCTGCCAGATCTTGGCAGCATGCAGGAAACTGACAATGTTCAGTTACATGAGACAAGCTACCTTGTTTGGTACTGACCGGAGGTTAGTGAAAAGACACTGTTCAACACAATAAGAAGAATTGAAAGAGATATTATGACTCTTCCAATCTATACTGGGATTGTGTTTTTCTAGCCATGGAATGCCTAAAATGGCCTGAATTTGAGGTGCTTGTATTAAGTCAAAAGTTATTTATGCAAAATGAATTCCATGAATACCGAGCAGTAGTAGAATGGGTTATGGGACCTCATTTTAAATCATTACCATCAATAGTGTTAACCTCATCAGCATGTTCTTTTACTACACTGGGAATACCATATAACGTAGCAAAGGTAATGCGCATAAAATTACCTCTGGCCCCAGCATCGACTAATAGTTGGAGAGTTATTTCAATCCCGTTCCAAGACAATTTAGCTGTTATATACAAGTGTTGATAATGTTGGATACAGGATGTCTGTGCCAATGTTTTAGAGGCTACCATAGTTAAATCACCCTAAACACTTGCCTCTCCAGATTTTGGGTGTTCTAGTTTCCTGTCTTGTTCTTTCTTTTAGGTTTCCTGGGGCAGTATTTTAAGAAATGACCCTTGTCACTACAGTATGGGCAGAGTCGTAGTTTCACTCAAGGGACTATTTATCAGGGCCTATCTGCATGGTTTTGGATTCATCACTTTTGTCTGTGTCTGTCTTTCCCTACTTATATATTATTATTCTGGGTTCGGAGTGACCTTTGTCCCATCTATGTTCCACTAGACTATGGTCAAGCTTAACTACTATGTCAATCCCTTCATTACAGTTGTCAGGGGGGTTAACTACTTGAGCCAGTAAATCTTTCAACTCATCTCAAAGCCGATTGTGAAATAGGGAACTCCGTTTAATCTCCGGCCATCCTGATTCAGCTACTAAATGATTGAAAGGAGTAATGTATGTCACTACGTGTTTGTTACCTTGTTTTAAGTTTTATAATTCTGAATCTACAGATTGGACAAAGGTATAATGATCAAATAGCTTCGTTAACTCAGCTTTAAATGAAGAATAGTTGTAAAGTAACTGGACATCTCTTTCTACAATAGAAATGGACTAATTATCAGCTGTACCAACGAAATAGGACAAAACAAAGGCTACTTTGGACTGGTCATTAGGGAAACAATTTAGGTTGCATACGAAATGCAATTGACATTGATTAATAAATGCAGAGAGCTTGCAGGGTTTACCAGAGACACGCTCTGGAAGAGCCAGGGGAATAGCTGATGGAGCAGAAACATGTATAACTGGTGTACCTGAACCTCGACTGGGTCCTGCTCCCTCATACTGGGAAAACATACATCTGGCAGCACCATAGCCAGTTTCAGTGTTTTTGTCTCTTTCTGTAGATTGCCAATCATATTAGCTAAATCACCTAATGTAAACTCTTGTGTCTCCATTTCACTCAGGCAGTCTTTTAATGTGAGCTGGTCATATTGTCGAACTTGTACCTTTTCCACGTGAGTGAAGTGGACACAATGCTTTTCCCAGCTTCCCTTCAGAGCAGGCAGACCATATAATCACCTCAGCCCCACCAGGACAAAGGACCAGACCACCTTCTTCTTGATACACTTAACCATTCTGAAGTGTAACACAACAACTTTTAGTATTCCTGGTTATACATGAAAAATTATCATGATATTCAAGACTAATCACATTATGGCCCTCATTACAACCCTGGCGGTCGGTGTTAAAGTGGCGGTAACACCGCTAATAGGCCGGCGGTAAAAAAAATGGGTTCACATCCACGGCGGAAACCGCTAACACAGACATCCACTTTAACACTCCGACCGCCACGGCGGTAGCAACCAACACCGCAGCAGTCACCGCCAACAGACAGGCGGAAGACAATGTACCACCCACCACATTACTACCCGCCTATCCGCCAGCTTTTCCGGGACGGTACCAATGCCATCAAAAGTACGGTGGAAACAGTGTTTGGAAGGGAAACCACTCACGCTTGACACTCAACGAAGAACCAGGACGCCATGGAGCCCGAGCAGCAGGTCCTGCTGATGCTGGTCTACCTTCTCATCTACCAGGAACACCAAAGACGGTGGCGACGACGACGGTGAGTACTGGACCTAGTATACAGGGGAGGGGGAGGAAAAAGAGAGTGACACACACACGCAACACCCGCAACCCCACCCTCACCCACAGCACCATACACAATAACATATCCAACAACATTACAGATACACCACGTAACCCCCTGGAACAACTCAAGGACAAAAGGAATTGAGTCAAACCAGGGATATTTTAGAAATAGGCAGATATACTATAGAATTTGAAAAACAGTATTTACACAAATATACAATATGTACAGAAGTTCGTACATTGTCCTTCACAAATGTTCATGGGCCACTGGGCGACAAATCATGGGCCAAGCCCACACTTGACTCCTGCCTCAATACGGAGAGAACACTACAGGGGCATCAGGTCAAAAAAACACAGGCAACCTAGGGGATGTGGAAGGGGGGCACCTCAGCCGGAAGATGGTACAATGCCACTGCTCCTCCAGGGGGCTCCATACCCACAGCGATGTCCTGGGGAGTGCAAGGCCACAGTCTCTCAAGTGGGTGGTTTGCCCACTGCTTGGTCCTGGGGAGTGCAAAGCCACAGTCTCTCAAGTCTCTCAAGTGGGTGGTTTGTCCACTTCTTGGTCCTGGGGAGTGCAATGCCACAGTCTCTCAAGTGGGTGGTTTGCCCACTGCCTGGTCCTGGGGAGTGCAAGGACACAATCTCTCAAGTGGAGGCCTGTCTCCACTGGTTCTGGAGGGGGCTTGGTGCCCAGAGTGCTTCATCCTGCCAATGATAGGGTGAGTGGATGCATATCTCCACTGGTTCTGGAGGGGGCTTGGTGCCCAGAGTGCTTCATCCTGCCAAGGATAGGGTGAGTGGATACATATCTCCACTGGTTCTAGAGGGGGCATGGTGCCCAGAGTGCTTCATCCTGCCAAGGTTAGGGTGCGTGGATGCATATCTCCACTGGTTCTGGAAGGGGCTTGGTGCTCAGTGATGAAGTACTTGAGGTGTGCCAGTACACATTCCCTCACCTGGGTGTCTGAGGCCCGAGATTTGCAAGGATCAGGTAGCATGATAGTTCATGGAGGCAGGGCTAGACGCCATCCTGCGGCGGCTAATGCTGCTAAGTGGTGGTAGTGCCGGTGCTGGTGGGGATGCTGCTAGTGGTGGTGGTAGGCTTCAGCTCATCTCCTGCATCCTCCGATGGCCGCCCACTGGGGCTGCTGCTGCTGGTAGTGGTCCTACTGTCAGTGGTGCAGGTGGCGGTGCTTGGGGCGGTGCTTGCGGCAGGGCTGCTGGCAGTGATTGCCGTGATGCATGTGCCGGTGCTTCCAGTGGTGGAGGAAGGCTTGAGCCCTTCTCCTGCAGCCTCGGACGGCTGCCCACTGGGGATGCTGCTGCTGACAGTAGTGGTGGCAGCGGCGGTGCTGGTGGTGCTCAACGCGGTGCAGGTGGCAGGGCTGGCGGTTCTGCTGGTGGGCACCAGGGCTTCACCTGCATCCTCCGTCGGATGAAGTGCCTTGCCTTCGATTTTCTTCCTCTTCCTCATGTTGGCAGATGCAGTTGTGCCCTTGGCTCTGTCAGCTGGAGGTTTAGAGAAGGCCTTGCTTGGTGGGTCGTGTTCCTTGCCCTTGCTGCATGTTGGCCCCTTCTTCACCTTGGCAGGGGTCGGAATGGTTTGATCATTTGCAGGGATTGGTGGTACACTGGCTTTCCTGACGGGTGCCCCCTTTGATCCTCTGGGAGTTGCAGTTTCCATATTGGATGGTGACTTGGTGTCTGAGGTGCTGGGCTGGGTTCTGGACACCCTGGCCCGAGGGGAAGGACGGGGGGAGGGGTGGGGAATAGGTCAAAGTTTGCCTGGAAAAGTTTTTTAGACACACTGGGGTGGGAAGAGGGAGAGGGTTTGGGAGTGGAGGAAGAGGGAGTAGTTGTAGGAGGTGTCTGTCTGCTGAGTTTGGGTGAAGGTGCATTGTTGGAAAATGGGTTATTGGTAGGGCAGGTAGGTACCTACACTTAGCAACAAGCCACTAACCTCCACATAGGTACAGTTAGGTCTCAGTAAATTAATCCCAGCTCAACCCTTGTTAGCTTGGCAACGAGCGTCAAGGCTTAACTTAGGAGACAAAGTGTAAAGCATTCAAATATCACAAAACAGTAATTAAATAAAACACAGGAAACAGTTTAAAAATCCAAAACCAATTTATAAAAATAGCTTATATTTTTATCTTTAAAATGACACAAAAACGATTAAAATCGGTTCAGGGGAACCGGAGATATGAATTTTTAAAGTATTATTATTTTCTAGCGCTTAGAAACAAAAAGCGCCAATCGGGTCATCTGGTTGCACCAGGACCGGGGCAAAGTCAAACTTTCAGGCCGACCGTGATGGAGCCCTGCTCGGCTACAAGTCGCGGGAGGCCTCGGTTAAAAAGTTACCTTCTGACTTAGTCTCTTTTTTGATGTTTTTCTTCCCCGGGACGAACCTGCCAGTTGAATCCGACCTCCTGGAGCCCTTGTCCGGATACGCGAAGTCGGTTTCCTCGGTGGTGATTTTTACCTTCGGACTTAGTCGTTTTTTCGAGATGAAAATCCTTCGACCGGGGTAAACCTGGATCTTGATCCGACGTCCGTGGAGCCCTTCTCGGATACGATGGCTGGGAGGTCCCGGTCAACTTTTTACCTTCGGACTTAGTCTCTTTTTTGGATGTTTTTCTTTACCGGGACGAACCACGAAGTCAGGCCGGGTTGCGGTTGAGGCAAGCCGGCTAGAATTTCCGCATCGGGTCGGTCACTTTATGGAGCTTTTTTAAAAAAATTCTCCAATCTTTTCCAAACTTCTGGGGCTTCACCCAGATGTTCTTTTAAGGTTCTTTTGGGGTCCACAGCTCACCCCAAAGGTCCAGAAGTTCTGTGATGGTCCTTGGGAAGTGCGGACTTCAACTCCCAGAATGCACCTGTCGCAAACTCCTTTTTGGCCACTGGACAGTGGTCAGCTGGTCACTTTTTCAGGAGTTGGTGCAGGGGACTCTGGATAGCAATTTTTCACCTGTAGCAAACAGGGAGTCCCTCCTTGAACCAGTTGAAGCCAGGCAAAGTCCTTCTTGTGGTGAAGCCCAAGTGTGCAGCTGGTGCAGTCTTTCTGAGTGCAGGGTCCAGGTGCAGGCCAGGGGTCCAGCAGGGCAGTCCTTCTTCTCCTTGTAGTTCCTTCTTCTTGAAATTTGGTGGGGATCTGAGGTGTGGGTGCAGGTCTGCACCTTTTATCCTTGCTCCTGGGTGAAAAGCAGGGGGGTCCTGGTTCTCCAATCAGGGACAGGGTCGTCCCCCTGTGATGACCACTTCCTGGGAAGTGTGGCAAAAATCCATCCCAGAAGGCAACAGTCTCTAAAAATCCAAAATGGATGAATCTGATTTTTGGAGGATAGATCTGGCTGAGCCCACCCACTGGTGTGGCTAAAAATCATAAACACACCCCTCTCCTGCCCTCTCCTAATCTAATTAAGGGGGCACCTAATTGTCTGGGGTTGCAGGATGTGGGGGTGTTGCTGGGTGCTGCAAATGTCCTTCTCTGCCTTTGAAGACCAGTTTGGCAGCCCTCCCCCTTCCTGCCTCACCATCTGCTGAGGGTAGATTCTCTCCCCCAAGCACATTCCTTTGTGTGAAGCCTGGCCACTTCACACCTAATCAAGGCAGCCTGGCAGAAGCTGCTGCAGGCTGGCCAATCAGAGCACAGCAGCAAAAACAATGCAGAGCTGAAATTGGCAACTTTTTAGGTAAAGTCTAAACTTTTTACCTGGACAAGTTATATTAAATCCAACAACTGGAAGTTGTGGGATGTATTACAACAATCAATTTGATACCAAATTCTTGGTATGTAACATTTAAGGAGACTTTAAAATTTAAAATAAAGTCTGCCCATTCTAGCCTATGAAGGCCATTTACTTCAATGAGGGAAAAACGAATTTGGCTGTTTTTACCTCACCAGGGCTTATAAATCTATTTTTATAAAGTCCCTGCTTATAGTTACATGGCACCCAGCCCTAGGGGCACATAGGGCACACCTTAGGGGTGACTTATATGTAAAAATAAGGTAGTTTAAGACTTTGGAAGTACCTTTAATTCCAAAGTCGAATTTGCATATAACTTTAATTTAAAAGCAGCCAGCAAGGCAGGCTTGCTTTTAAAATGACACTGGGCACCTCAGCAGTGCACCTAGGTGTGCACCACCTATGCTGTGGTCCCTAAACCTACATGCCCTACCATATACTAGGGACTTATAGGTAGGTTAACTTAGCCAATTATAATTAGCCTAATTTGCATATCCATTTTACACAGAGCACTGGCCCTGGGACTGGTAAGCAGTACCCAGGGCACAGCCAAGAGTCAGTAACCACCAGTACCTATCCAGAAAGAGTGGGGGTGATCAGGCAAAAAAAAAGGACTTTCCTACACTGCCCCCCCCCAGATGAAAGGTGATGGGTACTAACCTACAGCCTGGTAGTCCTCATCAGCTAAGTGGAAAAACCTGGAAAGGCCATCTGCATTGGCATGAGCAGTCCCAGGTCTGTGCTCCACTGTGAAGTCCATCCCCTGTAGGGAAATGGATCACCTTAACAGTTTTGGGTTCTCCCCCCTCATCTGCATCAACCATCTGAGAGGTCTGTGGTCAGTTTGTACACGGAAGTGAGTGCCAAACAAGTAAGGCCTCAACTTCTTCAGGGACCAAACCACAGCAAAGGCCTCCCTCTCAATGGCACTCCATTTTTTCTCTCTGGGGAGTAGTCGCCTGCTGATGAAGGCAACTGGGTGATCATGGCCCTCTTCATTAACTTGTGCTAACACTGCCCCAATCCCTTCCTCTGAAGCATCTGTTTGCACTACAAATTCCTTGCTATAGTCAGGGGCCAGTAACACTGGTGCTGAACACATAGCCTGTTTTAGGGTGTCAAAAGCTTTTTGACACTCTGGGGTCCAAATGACCTTCTTGGGCTGTTTCTTGGAGGTAAGCTCAGTTAGAGGGGCCACTATGGTCCCAAAATTTTGAACAAACCTCCTGTAATACCCAGTCAGGGCAAGAAAGGCCCGGACCTGAGTCTGGGTTTTTGGAGCCTCCCAATCCAGGATAGTCTGGATCTTGGGCTGGAGAGGTTGTACATGGCCTCCACCAACAAGGTGGCCCAGGTACACAACAGAACTTTGCCCTATCTGGCACTTGCTTGCCTTGATAGTCAGGCCTGCTTGAAGCAGGGCCTGAAGCACTTCCTTCAGGTGGACCAGGTGGTCCCTCCAGGTGGAACTAAATACAGCTATATCATCCAGATAAGCTGCACTAAAAGATTCCAACCCAGATAGGACTCTATTCACCAACCGTTGGAAGGTGGCAGGAGCATTTTTCATCCCGAAGGGCATCACCTTAAACTGAAAGTGGCCCTCTGGTGTGGAAAATGCTGACCTCTCCTTAGCTCTTGGATTTAAGGCAATCTGCCAATATCCTGAGGTCAGATCAAATGTGCTCAGGAATTTGGCAGCCCCCAACCTGTCAATGAGCTCATCAGCTCTAGGTATGGGGTGAGCATCAGTCCTAGTGACTGCATTTAGACCTCTGTAGTCCACACAGAATCTTAATTCTTTCTTCCCACCTTGGGGATTAGCTTTGGGCACCAGTACCACTGGACTGGACCAAGGACTATCAGAGGGCTCAATTACCTTCAGGTCCAACATCTTAGCCACTTCAGCTTTGATGTTGGCCTTGACCTGGTCAGACAGCCTGTACAGCTTGTTCTTGACAGGCAAGCTGTCACCAGTGTCAACATCATGGACACACCAATTGGTGAGTCCAGGGGTCAGGGAGAACAGACTAGCAAACTGTCCCAAGACTTGCTTACAGTCTTGTTGTTGCTGATCTGTCAATTTGGGAGAGAGTACCACTCCCTCCACTGACCCATCTTTTGCCTTTGAGGACAGGAGGTCTGGCAGAGGTTCACCCTCCTGCTCCTTCCCTTCATCAGTGACCATCAGCATGGTCATGTCTGCCCTGTCCTGGTGGGGTTTCATCCTGTTTACATGTAGGATCCTGTGAGGATTCCTGGGGGTGCCAAGGTCCACCAAGTAGGTGACCTCACCTTTTTTCTCTAGGATTGGATAGGGCCCAGTCCATTTGGCCTGTAGTGCCCTAGGAGCCATGGGCTCCAAAACCCACACCAGCTGTCCTGGGTGATACTCAGGCATGGTAGCCTTTTGATCATGCCAGAGCTTCATGAGCTCCTGACTGGCCTCCAGGTTTCTGCTTGCCTTCTTCATATACTCAGCCATGCGAGACCGCAGGCCTAGTACATAATCCAGCACATTCTCCTTGGATTCCTTGAGAGGCTTTTCCCAAGACTCTCTCACCAAGCACAATGGGCCTCTTACAGGGTGCCCAAACAGTAACTCAAAGGGGCTGAATCCAACCCCCTTCTGTGGCACCTCCCTGTAGGCAAACATCAGGCATGGGAGGAGGACATCCCATCTCCTCCTGAGTTTGTCAGACAAACCCATGATCATGCCCTTCAGGGTCTTATTGAATCTTTCCACCAGACCATTGGTCTGTGGATGGTAGCGTGTGCTGAACTTATAAGTAACACCACACTCCTCCCACATGGCTTTCAGATAGGCTGACATAAAGTTTGTGCCCCTATCTGAGACCACCTCCTTTGGGAATCCCACTCTGGTGAACACACCAAGTAGGGCCCTAGCCACTGTGGGAGCAGTGACTGTCCGGAGGGGTATTGCCTCAGGGTACCTGGTGGCATGGTCCACTACCACCACAATGTACCTGTTACCTGAAGCAGTTGGTGGGTCTAGGGGACCAACAATGTCAATCCCCACCCTCTCAAAGGGAGTCCCAACCACTGGCAGTGGAATCAAGGGAGCCTTTGGCTTGCCCCCTGTCTTGCCACTGGCTTGACAGGTGACACAGGAGCTGCAAAACTCCCTGACTTTTTCGGACATTTCGGGCCAATAAAAATGGTTGACCAGCCTGCTCCAGGTCTTGGTCTGTCCCAAATGACCAGCTAAGGGGATATCATGGCTTAAGGTAAGGAGGAATTCTCTATACTTTTGGGGGACCACTACTCTCCTAGTAGCCCCTTCTTTAAGGGCCCTTGCCTCAGTGTAGAGAACTCCATCCTCCCAGTAAACCTTGTGGGTACCACTGGTATCCCCTTGCTCTTGCCTGGCAGCAGTCTGCCTCAGGCCCTCAAGAGTGGGACACTCTCTTTGTCCCTGGCACAACTCTTCTCTGGTGGGCCCACCTGCCCCTTGCAGTTCTGCCAAGTCAGGCAGAGTTTGCAGGGAAGGTGTCCCTCCCTCAGAGTTCAGATCCTCCCCCTCAGGGTTGGATTCTTCCTGACCCTCTGTACTTGTTGGGGCTGGCAAGCCAGACCCAGTGCCTTTTCTCTTTTTCTTGGAGGCTTGGCCCATTGTTCCAGGGTCCAAGTGTCCAGCATTCCCCTGTTGTGCCGCCTGTGACCTGGTCACAGCACACACCCATTCAGGGAGGTCCAGCATCTGTGCATGGACCCTTCTTTCCACTTCTGACCACTCAGATGCTTCAAGATCATTCCCCAGTAGACACTCTACTGGGAGGGCAGGAGCTACAGCTACTTTTTTAGGGCCAGTCACACCTCCCCATTCCAGACTCACCATAGCCATGGGATGGAGTTTGGTTCTGGTATCTGAATAAGTCACTGGTGGAAGACACCAGGTAAGACCTGCTCTGGAGAAACCAGCTTTTCTGCGACCATTGTCACACTGGCTCCTGTATCTCTCAGAGCTTCCACTTCAGTCCCATTGACTTTAGGCCTCTGCCTATACCTCTCCATGATGGGAGGTAAGGTGGCCATAGTTGCAATGTCCACCCCACCCACGGATACTAAGGTGACCTCAGTGTACCCTGATTCCACCCCTGGGCCAACTTCCACCCCCAACCCTACACTAGCAATCCCCTGGGATTGCCCACCAGTGGGGGGCTTCTTGGAGCAGATAGCATCTCCTCTTTTATGTCCTGGCTGATGACAGTCAAAACACTTGCGGGCCTTAGCAAGCTCCTGAAACTTTCCTGCTTTAGCAGGATCATAATTCTTTCCCTGATACCCTTTCCCTTTAAAAGTGAATTGGCTCGGGGCTCCCCCTCCCTGAGAAGTTTTTGGGGACTCTTGTGAGGACTCTTTGGGTTTTTTGTCATCTTTCCCCTGGTTCTTCCCCTGAGAAGAACCATGTCCTCCCTTTTTCTGATCACCCCCTGGGGGTTTCTGGTTAACCCTAGTTCTTAACCAGTCATCTGCTGCCTCCCCCAGCTCTCTGGGGTTGGTCAACCTAGAGTCTACTAGATACTGGCGGAGCCTCTCTTGGACACAATTAGTTAGAAGGTGCTCCCTCATAATCAAATTGTACAGCCCCTCAAAGGTACTTACCCTGTTGCCCTGTATCCAGCCCTCCAGTGCTTTTACTGAAATGTCCACAAAGTCCACCCAGGACTGGGTGCTTGTCTTTTGGGTGTCCCTAAACTTAAGCCTATACTGCTCTGGGGTTAGACCAAACTTTTTAGTCAAGCAACTCTTCATACTGGGGTATGAGTCTGCATCCTCCCCACTCATGGTTAGGAGCCTATCCCTCCCAGAGTTGGGAACTAACTCCCAAAGGAGTGAACCCCAGTACTGAGGCTTGACTTTCCTAATCTGGAGGGCCCTCTCAAAGGCCCCCAGCCACTTATCTATGTCATCCCCCTCTACATAGGCAGGAACCACCCCTTTGGGTAATCTGGGGGCAAAACCCCCACCCAGGGACACCTCAGTTTCTTTCTCGCTGCCTCCATCTTTTTTTTCTTTGCTTGCCCACTTTTTCTTTTCTAGGGCAAGCTTATCTGCTTCCAAAGCTATGTAGGCTAGCTGGGCTTCCAGCTCTCTTTCTCTGATGGATGGGTTCTCTTCTCCTGAAAGGACCCCCTTCCTACCACTAGCTTTGGGTCTGCCCCTAGTGACTGTATCCACTGAGGACCGTTCCTCCTCTTCCTCACTTGGGGTCTGATGCCTTCCCTCCCCTGAAAGGTTAGATCTAGCATCTTCCCCTTTTTCTTCCTCCTCTGGAGCTTCCTCTGTCTCTACCTCTTGGGCCTCAGCCCATGCTGTCAGGGATTTAATCAGGATTTCCTTCCTGAGATTAGTGGTTGCAGGCAACCCTCTTGCAATACACAACCCCCTAAGCTGGACTACTGTCAGTGTGGGTAGGCTAGCCAGATCAAGCTCCATGGTTCCCTAGTTTTGTGTCAACAAAAACTTTTTGCAAAAATTGGAAACAAGAATTTAGAAAAATTACAAAAATTCAATAATTGAAATTAATCCAAATTAAAAATTAAAAACAATTTTTGCACTAGGACAATTTAAAGGATTTTTAATTTGTTTTACCTAAAACTGTAACGTGATATTGAACACAAGTACAGGATCCCGTCGCGGCTTCCAATTATGTTGGAAAATGGGTTATTGGTAGGGCAGGTAGGTACCTACACCTAGCAACAAGCCACTAACCTCCACATAGGTACAGTTAGGTCTCAGTAAATTAATCCCAGCTCAACCCTTGGTAGCTTGGCAACGAGCGTCAAGGCTTAACTTAGGAGACAAAGTGTAAAGCATTCAAATATCACAAAACAGTAATTAAATAAAACACAGGAAACAGTTTAAAAATCCAAAACCAATTTATAAAAATAGCTTCTATTTTTATCTTTAAAATGACACAAAAACGATTAAAATCGGTTCAGGGGAACCGGAGATATGAATTTTTAAAGTATTATTATTTTCTAGCGCTTAGAAACAAAAAGCGCCAATCGGGTCATCTGGTTGCACCAGGACCGGGGCAAAGTCAAACTTTCAGGCCGACCGCGATGGAGCCCTGCTCGGCTACAAGTCGCGGGAGGCCTCGGTTAAAAAGTTACCTTCTAACTTAGTCTCTTTTTTGATGTTTTTCTTCCCCGGGACGAACCTGCCAGTTGAATCTGACCTCCTGGAGCCCTTGTCCGGATACGCAAAGTCGGTTTCCTCAGTGGTGATTTTTACCTTCGGACTAAGTCGTTTTTTCGAGATGAAAATCCTTCGACCGGGGTAAACCTGGATCTTGATCCGACGTCCGTGGAGCCCTTCTCGGATACGATGGCTGGGAGGTCCCGGTCAACTTTTTACCTTCGGACTTAGTCTCTTTTTTGGATGTTTTTCTTTACCGGGACGAACCACGAAGTCAGGCCGGGTCGCGGTTGAGGCAAGCCGGCTAGAATTTCCGCGTCGGGTCGGTCACTTTATAGAGCTTTTTTTCAAAAATTCTCCAATCTTTTCCAAACTTCTGGGGCTTCACCCAGATGTTCTTTTAAGGTTCTTTTGGGGTCCACAGCTCACCCCAAGGGTCCAGAAGTTCTGTGATGGTCCTTGGGAAGTGCGGACTTCAACTCCCAGAATGCACCTGGCGCAAACTCCTTTTTGGCCACTGGACAGTGGTCAGCTGGTCACTTTTTCAGGAGTTGGTGCAGGGGACTCTGGATAGCAATTTTTCACCTGTAGCAAACAGGGAGTCCCTCCTTGAACCAGTTGAAGCCAGGCAAAGTCCTTCTTGTGGTGAAGCCCAAGTGTGCAGCTGGTGCAGTCTTTCTGAGTGCAGGGTCCAGGTGCAGGCCAGGGGTCCAGCAGGGCAGTCCTTCTTCTCCTTGTAGTTCCTTCTTCTTGAAATTTGGTGGGGATCTGAGGTGTGGGTGCAGGTCTGCCACTTTTATCCCTGCTCCTGGGTGAAAAGCAGGGGGGTCCTGGTTCTCCAATCAGGGACAGGGTCGTCCCCCTGTGATGACCACTTCCTGGGAAGTGTGGCAAAAATCCATCCCAGAAGGCAACAGTCTCTAAAAATCCAAAATGGATGAATCTGATTTTTGGAGGATAGATCTGGCTGAGCCCACCCACTGGTGTGGCTAAAAATCATAAACACACCCCTCTCCTGCCCTCTCCTAATCTAATTAAGGGGGCACCTAATTGTCTGGGGTTGCAGGATGTGGGGGTGTTGCTGGGTGCTGCAAATGTCCTTCTCTGCCTTTGAAGACCAGTTTGGCAGCCCTCCCCCTTCCTGCCTCACCATCTGCTGAGGGTAGATTCTCTCCCCCAAGCACATTCCTTTGTGTGAAGCCTGGCCACTTCACACCTAATCAAGGCAGCCTGGCAGAAGCTGCTGCAGGCTGGCCAATCAGAGCACAGCAGCAAAAACAATGCAGAGCTGAAATTGGCAACTTTTTAGGTAAAGTCTAAACTTTTTACCTGGACAAGTTATATTAAATCCAACAACTGGAAGTTGTGGGATTTATTACAACAATCAATTTGATACCAAATTCTTGGTATGTAACATTTAAGGAGACTTTAAAATTTAAAATAAAGTCTGCCCATTCTAGCCTATGAAGGCCATTTACTTCAATGAGGGAAAAACGAATTTGGCTGTTTTTACCTCACCAGGGCTTATAAATCTATTTTTATAAAGTCCCTGCTTATAGTTACATGGCACCCAGCCCTAGGGGCACATAGGGCACACCATAGGGGTGACTTATATGTAAAAATAAGGTAGTTTAAGACTTTGGAAGTACCTTTAATTCCAAAGTCGAATTTGCATATAACTTTAATTTAAAAGCAGCCAGCAAGGCAGGCTTGCTTTTAAAATGACACTGGGCACCTCAGCAGTGCACCTAGGTGTCCACCACCTATGCTGTGGTCCCTAAACCTACATGCCCTACCATATACTAGGGACTTATAGGTAGGTTAACTTAACCAATTATAATTAGCCTAATTTGCATATCCATTTTACACAGAGCACTGGCCCTGGGACTGGTAAGCAGTACCCAGGGCACAGCCAAGAGTCAGTAACCACCAGTACCTATCCAGAAAGAGTGGGGGTGATCAGGCAAAAAAAAAAGGACTTTCCTACACTCATGGGCTGGATAGTGTTGTGAGGTGGATGGCTGTTGGATGGGTGGGTGCTTGCGTTTGTGTACTTTGGGAGGAGGAGTCACAGACACACTGGGAGAGGACACAGGGGATGTGTGTATGGATGTGGGGGTGGTGACTGCTCGTGAGGGGTGTGTTGTGATGGGCGTGATGGTGATGGAGGTAGTGGATGAGGATGTAGTGCATGCAGGTGTGAGTGGAGACGCTACTGGGAGGGAGGTGGATAATGAAGAGGAGAGGGACACAGTGGAAGCAGTGGATGCTGGTGTGTCTGCATGGGCATGGTGCTTGTGTGAGTGCCTGTGGGATGATGTGTGGTGCTTGTGTTTGCCTGAGCCACTTCTGTGTGTTGATTTGGGTGATTGCTGGTCTGAAGGTGTGCTTGGGATAGGCTGGGGTTGAGGGGATTGGGACTGGGTAGAGGAAGTTGGAGGGGGGAGGCTAGACACAGGGACAATGGCTGCCATCAGTGCTGAGGCCAGAGCCTGAAATGCTCTCTGTTGGGCTGCCACGCCAGAGTGAATGCCCTTCAGGAATGAATTTGTTTGTTGCAAATGCCTCTCGACACCCTGGATGGCATTCAGAATGGTTGACTGCCCAACAGTGAGGGATCTCAGGAGGTCAATAGCCTCCTCACTGAGGGCAGCAGGGCTGACTGCGGCAGGGCCTGAGGTGCCTGGGACGAAGGAGATGCCCACCCTCCTGGGTAAGTGGGCATAGGAAACACGCCGAGGGGCTGCTGGGAGGGTGGTGCTGGTAGGGGGGTGGCGGCTGTACCTGTTGTTGGGGTTGGCACAGAGGTGTCTGCCACCGCCAGGGAGCTTCCATCGGAGGAGGAGTCACTGTCTGTGGTCTCCCCTCTTGCCCCGTCGTGGTGCTCCCCTCGCCCTCTGTCCCACTGGTGCCCTCGCCCTCAGTGGATTCGGTCTCCAGGTCCATGTGGGATGCAGCTCCCTCTGTCACCAGTGCCTCTGCTTCTCCGCCAGATGATGCTAATGTACATAAGGACAGGGTGACAGAACAAAAAGGGGGGGGAGACAGAGGATACACTTGGTGAATGCCAGCAACACCACTACCGTTGGTGAGCACAACACACAGGGAGCAGCCCTATGCACTAGGCCATGCCCAACCAGTTACTAAGATAGTCACCAGCCCATGGGGTACAATGCCTAACGCCATCAGCTGCACCCCAGAAACCCAAAGGACCCTGCCCAGTAGTAGATGCCCACTAACACTATTGCGGTAGGTGTGCTTCAGAGCATGCCCAACAAGAGACCTACCCTGCAATCTTCGCCCTGGCCTAGGGGCACCCATAGCACCCACCCAGGTAACTCTTAACGCGTGCACAGCAGGAGTCAGATTCAGTACTCACCACCTTGTGGCTGCTGTGATGCTTTCAAGCGCCCATCCAACTCCGGATAGGCCACCGCCAGGGTGCAGAACATCAGGGGGGTCATGGTGAGATGGGCACCCGTTCTTCATTGGGAGGCCAGCCCCAGCTGGGCCTCCGCTGTCTTCTTTGCCCAGCGATGCAGGTCCTCCCACCTCTTACGGCAGTGGGTGCTCTGCCTATCAAAGACCCCCAGGGTCCGCACCTCCTTGGTGATGGCACACCAAATGCCCTTTTTCTGGTGGGTGCTGACCTGCAGGAAAAAGACAGCAGAAAAGGGAATTAGTCACCCGTCCGGACCATCACACTCATAGCCCACACAATCCCTCCCATCCCCTGATGCACATACATTGGCCACCTTACATGCAGCACTTTGGTCAGGACCCCTCTGCCCCCCCCCCACATGTGGCATACACAAACAACACTCCAGACTTTCATGGCCCATGCATCATGCTCACAGTGTACTCACCTGTTTGTCTTGAGGACCGTAGATTAACGTGTACTGGGGTAGGACCCTCCAGTTTCTCCAACTCCTCCGCAGTGAAGGCAGGGGCCCTTTCCCCAGACACGTGAGCCATTGTCGCTTCCAGACACAGGTCACAGCAGCACTTGCAATGTAGGTCCTCTCCTGTTGATGGCCAGGTAGCAAGTGAGTGGATAGATAGAAAATGGCGGTGATGTCCGCGCGGTGCGTACCGTCACTGTCGGCGTACATCGCCATTGGCTCCTGGAACCCATAGGACTCAATGATAACCAATGCAGAGTTGTGCGGCCGTCATCGACCGCCTACCGCAATGGCGCACAATGACAGCGAAAATACCTCATTTCCACTTGTCACTCCTCACAGGTCAGGCATCTACCATTTCAGGGGGCCACAGGGCCTGGCACCTAACTGCGTCACAGCAGACATTGGCACAGCAACTGATTTTCGGATTCACATTTTGTTTCTGTAAAGTAAATAAATCAGCATTACTGCAATAGTTGTGGGAATAAGACCCTCTGCTCACTGTTCTCTTCCATAGGCTTCAACCGCTGAGGCAGAATATGATATGGTGGCATCCTTCGGTGTACAGACCCCTGGTGGACCTGGCAACAATGGAGAACAGACACATTATCATTACCTACAGACTTGATCGTGCCACAATCCAGGAACTGTGTGCCCAACTGGAGCCCGACCTGATGTCAGCTATCCGGCAGCCCACAGGTATCCCCCCTCTAGTGCAAGTCCTGTTAGTGTTCCATTTCCTGGCAAGTGGTTCCTTCCAAATAACAGTGGCTATGGCATCAGGGACGTCTCAGCCAATGTTCTCTAACGTGTTTACCAGAGTGTTGTCAGCCCCGCTGAAACACATGCGCAGGTACATCGTGTTCCTCCAGGTTGAGGATTTTGCCACAGTGAAAGCTGACTTTTATGCCCTAGGACATATCCCCGACATCATAGGTGCCATTGATAGTGCACATGTGGCATTTGCCCCCCCCTCCCCGGAGAAATGAGCAAGTTTTCAGGAGTAGAAAAAGCTCTCACTCTCTGAATGTGCAGATGGTGTGTTTGGCGGACCAGTACATCTCCCCTGTGAATGCCAAATACCCTGGCTCTGTGCATGACTCCTTTATCTTGAGGAATAGCAGCACCCATATGTGATGGGCCAACTCCAGAGGCACCAGGTGTGGCTAATAGGTGAGCCCAAGGTCCTCACACAATATATATTGGTGTATGGGCATGGGGATGTCCCTAAGGGTGAGTGTGTGTGTCTAACAGGTATCCCTCGATATTAGCAGGTGACTCTGGTTACCCCAAACTCTCATGGCTACTGACCCCACTGAGGAATGCCAGGATACGGGTAGAGGAACGTTACAATGAGGCACATGGGCGTACTAGGAGGATTACTGAAAGGACCTTCGGCCTCCTGAAGGCCAGGTTCCGGTGCCTCGGTATGACAGGTGGCTCCCTGTACTACTCACCCAAGAAGGTGTGCCAGATCATTGTTGCATGTTGCATGTTGCACAACCTGGCCTTGAGATGCCAGGTGCCTTTTCTGCAGGAGGATGAACCTGGAGATGGTCTTTTGGCAGCAGTGGAGCCTGTGGACAGTGAGGAAGAGGAGGCAGAGGAAGAAGATGTTGACAATAGGAGCAACATAATTCAGCAATACCTCCAGTGACACACAGGTAAGACATTGTACGTTCCATTTACATTTCAGTTATCTGTTGGGCATTGTACAAGGCATCAATACACAGAGAGAGAGTGTAAGGGAGAAAGAGGGACATTTAATGAAGGAACCCATCCGAACTTAGCTCCCTATATCTGTAACCAAATTCATTGTATGTCTTTGGTCACTGACTGTACCCTTTGCCATCTCTATTTTCAGATCCCTGTGCCCCACTCTGGCTCCTGCTATGTGTACTGCTGCCCATCCCAAGGTCATTAACAAGTATATTTCACTGTACATTTGAGTACATTTGAGTTGCAATGCTTTAATTATGTTTTACTAATATATTTGTGAATTATTTGACAGACTTCAGATTTGTATTTGTTCCAAGGGTGTTTATTTAAGTGCTCATAAGTAGAGGGCGGGTGCAATGGGCTGGGGTGATGGTGGAGGAAGGTCCAGTTAGAGTCCAGTCTATTAGTATCACAGGTGCATTGCCCAAGTGGGCCTGGGAAGTGGAGCAATGGCAGTTTAAGGTGGACAGGGTGACAGAGTGGGACACAAGGGTGACAATCAGGAGAGTCTTATTTCCTGGCGGGGTCTTGGCAATGTTCTCTGGCTTTTGTTTGGATCGCAGGGACCGTTTGCGGGGTGGTTCTGCAGGGGGTGGGGTGCTGGTTTCCTGTTGTTCCTGTGGCAGTGCCTCCTGTCCACTAGTGCTGGTGGAGGTGGAAGGCTGTTCATCGGTTCGGCTAGTGTCAGGGGACCGTTGTTGTGCCATTGCCTCCCTCATGGTCTTGGCCATGTCAGCCAGCACCCCTGCAATGGTGACCAGGATGGTGTAGATGTTTGTTAGGTCATCCTTGATCCCCAGGTACTGTCCCTCCTGCAGCCTCTGGGTCTCTTGCAGCTTGGCCAGTATCTGGCCCATGGTCATCTGGGAATGGTGATATGATCCCAGGATGTTGGAGAGCGCCTCGTGGATGGTGGATTCCCTGGGCCTGTCCTCCCCCTGTCACACAGCAGTCCTCCCAGCTTCCCTGTTCTCCTATTTCTGTCCCCTGAACCGTGTGCCCACTGCCACTGACCCCTGGTCCCTGATTTTCTTGTGTTTTTGAGGTTGCCTGGGGTCCCTGTAGTGGTGGACACACTGCTGATTGACGTGTCCTAGGGATAGTGGCATGGGCCCGCTGGGTGGATGCTGTGATGGTGTTTCCTGAGGGGGAGGCTCTGTAGTGGTTTGGGACTGTGGCAGGGGAACCGACTGTCCAGAGGTCCTTGATGGGCCAGGTTGGTCATCCTGATCCAGGCATGCAGGGGTGCTGTCGTCTCTGTGGGCCTCTTCGGGGGGGGGACTGGATGTAGCTGGCACCTCCTCGCCGGTAACTTTGAGTAGGGGTCCTGAGAGGATGCAAATGCAGTGTTAATGTATCTGCATGTGCCATCTTGTGCATGGGTGTGTTTCCCTGTATGGTTGCGATTTCCCTGCAAGCTTGGCCTTGTGTTCATGGTGGTTTTGTGAGCTGGGTGAGTCTCTGTGATGGGCATGCTGTGGTGATGGGTGTCCATGCAGGTCTGTGATGGGTGTCCATGCATTGGTGTAACATGCAGGGCTTGGTTTTGGGATGGGTGGGTTGTGATAGTGGGATATATGTGAGGTGGTGGGGTGATGGGGTGAGGGTAGGGGTATGAGCTTGTGATGGCATGCAGGTAGGGTGGGGGAGATAAAGTAGCTAAGAATTGACTTACCAGAGTCCAGTCCTCCTGCTACTCCTGCGAGGCCCTCAGAATGCATGATTGCCAAGACTTGCTCCTCCCATGTTGTTAGTTGTGGCGAGGAGGTGGAGGTCCACTGCCAGTCCTCTGTACAGCTATCTGGTGTCTAGCAACCACGGAATGCACCTTCCCCCGTAGGTCATTCCACCTCTTCCTGATGTCATCCCTTGTTCTTGGATGCTGTCCCACGGTGTTGACCCTGTCCACAATTCTCCGCCATAGCTCCATCTTCCTCGCAATGGACTGCTGCTGCACCTGTGATCCGAATAGCTGTGGCTCAACCCGGATGATTTCCTCCACCAAGACCCTTAGCTCCTCCTCTGAAAACCTGGGGTGTGTCAACATCAGGGCATTGGCGTTCTACGGGTGACTAGAATGCAAAAACCTAACAATTTCAAGCTAACATAATTTATGCATTGTGCTGATATGATGTTGTTTAACCTTTTGCATTAAAGAGTTCAATCCTGAAGACTTATGTTCAGCATGCATATAAATACTGTTCACATGCAATGTACTGCTGCAGGTTTTCAGACTGTGTCAGGGTCTAGAAGCTTTCCCTGCATCATGCCTGGGTGTGGTTGGTGGGCTGGGCTAAGACTCAGCCAGCCCAGCTCCACGTGCTCACTATTCAGAGGTCCCGGTGCAGAGCAGCAGCAACTTCCTGAGCTCCTGTTTCGGAGGCCTACTTTGATCTTCCAGGCCTTTGCCTTCATTTACATTGGTGATCCTTGATCAGGGCGGTAAGACGGAGGTCGAGCTGGGCCCCCGATCCCGTTTTCGAAGGCATCCGAGCTCTTGGGCCTAATTTTCATGGTGAGAGATTTTACCTTGTGCGTGTAAATATGCTCTGTTTTTTTCTTTACATGTTAATATTCGAATCGGCACAGCGCGCAATTCGTTCCTTGTGCTTTAACCCTTAATATTCATTGTGCGCTACCATTTCTTGGCAGTTACATGGTGGCATTCGAATCGGCAAGATGCGCGATTCGTTCCTCGTGCTTTAACCCTTTATATTCATAGTGCGCTACCATTTCTTGGCGGTTACATGGTGGCTTTCGAATCGGCAAGACGCGCGATTCGTTCCTCATGCTTTAACCCTTGATATTCATTGTGCGCTACCATTTCTTGGCAGTTACATGGTGGCATTCGAATCGGCAAGACACGCGATTCAATTCTTTTGTGTAATTCATGTTATTCCTTGTACGCTACCATTTCTTGTTATTCATATGGTAGTCTTTGAATCGTCAAGTCATGCGATTCCTTTTCTTGTGTTTAATTCATGATATTCAATGTGGGCCACCATTCCTTGGCATTCACATGGTGGGCTTCGAATCGGCAAGACGAGCAATTCATTTCTTGTGTTGAACTCATGCTATTCAGAGAGCGTTACCATTTCATGGTATTTACTTGGGGGTGCTCGAATCGGCAATACGCTCAATTCATTTCTTGTGTTTAAAATCACGATGTTCATTACGCGCTACCACTTCCTGGCATTTCCTTGGTGACCTCTGAGTCGGCAAGACGTGCGATTTATTTCTCGAGTCCAACTAATGTTATTCATGGTGCACAATCATTCCATGGTATTTACAACCTTTGTGGAAATCTGCAATGTGCGCAATTCGTGTTCCTGCAATTTTGAGAAAACAAAAAAAATGCTAGAGTTCTAGATGTGATGTTGTATGTACATAATACGTTCCTCAAGCACGATTCATATGATGGATTAGAAATCATTCAGATTATTTTATTTCTTGAGTCCAACTAATGTTATTCATGGTGCACAATCATTCCATGGTATTTACATCCTTTTTGAAAATCTGCAATGTGCGCAATTCATGTTCCTGCAATTTTGAGAAAACAAAAAAAATGCTAGAGTTCTAGATGTGATGTTGTATGTACATAATAAATTCCTCAAGCACGATTCATATGATGGATTTGAAATCATTCAGATTATTTCCTGATCCTCATGCAAAATATAATACTTGAATTTGAAAGTTGCATTTAATCCTTTCTTGATTCCCTCACAGGTATCTAGTTATCTTGAAGCCTAGTTATTTAAGTCTATGCTTAGGTTGTCCATGTTTTCAGAATGACAATGCTTAGAGTCATAGCCTAGTACTGATTAATATGATATAATCTTGATATTGTGTGTTTTAACCTTTTTGCTTCCTACAGGTTTCCTTCCCAGTTGTTCCCTCCTAATCCCCTTTTCCCCACTTGGACTCTCTTAGACTCTGTGACAATTCTAATCAGAGTATTGGAGCTGTCTTGTGGTGGAAGTGTTGGGAACGTGCACAGACACCGAGGATCTGGTGACTCTGACAGGGTGTCTTTGGGGTGCCATGGTTGTGGTGTGAGGGTGTGTGGGGTGATGTGTTGGGGTGTGTGGTGTGAGGTGCGTGGATGGTGTATGGGTGATGGTGTTCTGTGCCTCTGATTGAGTGGGTGCTCCTGCCTGTGTCTCTCTGTTAGCAATATAATTTTTTTCGCGGAAGGGGTTGTGAGTAATGTGGGTGTGTGTGTTTTATATTGGTGTGGGTGTGTGGGTGTGTGGGCGTGGTGAGTGTATGTTTGTCAGGTGTGTGTAGTTTGAATTGTCCAATGTGGTGGTGCGTGTATTTTGAGCGCTGCAGTGTGTACCACCAAAGGTTTACCGTAGTTGAAAGACTGCTGCGGTGATTCATGGGTCGTGATACTGTGGGCGTATTCCTGTTGGTGTAACGGTGTGGGTTTGTATATCACCAGGTTATCACTGACCTTTGGTGTAGCGGACTTGTGTGGGTGTCTGTATAGTGGCGGATTTCTCAATGTGGATCATGATACCCGTGGAGGAATACCGCCGCGGGCACAGTATGTTGGCGGGCGACAGCACAGCAGTAGTCGGCATTTACCGCCAGGGTTGTAATGAGGGCCTATATACCTTATGTCCTTCTCCCTTACTTTTAGGGGTTGGTACCTGAGGTCTGTTGTATGAAGTGTGCAACTTCTAAAGGAAATTGAATTCATAAGATTATGACTGTTGATAAGCAACACATTTATGCATAATGCCATACATATGCCATAGAACATACCTATTCTTTACATTATGAGAATGTACCCCAGTTCTTCTTATGTCAAGGCTCAAGTATGTTTAACCCTTATAAGTCATGTGTTTTTCTGAAAAAACAAACAAACAATAAATAGGAGTCCACAGATAAAGAACAATATATATTGCTAGAATATGCAAAACCTAATGGAAATCTTTCAGTCTGTTAATATTTATATATATATATATATATATATATATATATATATATATATATATATATAACCTTAAACACTCCTTCAAATATCAGGAGAACCAGGACACCTCCAATATGAAAATTCAATTTATTTCAGCACAAAATCCAACGCGTTTCGGCAACAGCCTTGCTCATGGATACCACATAAATAAAGTGCTTCACATATATAACCCAAATTGGTCATAAAAATAAAAAACAGACAAATCCTAATACACCCACTAGAGAACACGTATTTGTGGTGGCCATCTTGAAATGCACATTCAGTCTTAATACACTGTAATAAGTATTGAATAGTTTTTAAAATCCCATCAATAACCCCCATAAGATTTTCAATATCAAAAAAGACTTATTCGGAATTATTTCTCATGATGTTACTCTCCAAACAATTAATAAAAAATATAATAGATGAATATTTGATACAAAATTACAAATTTGTAAAATGACTCAATTGTTAAATAATTCGATTGTTAAATAATTCATTTCCTGACGTTTGAGTAAAATATCTATATATATTATCAGGTTAAAATCCAATATATTTCATATGAATATTTCATATAAATATTTAATGCTCAAACCCATGTCTCAATTACTGCCATTGCATCTTATACTGCCCAAGTGGGCGTATATATTTGCAAGTAACTGCCCTGGAGGATATCATATAATTTCCGATGTTGTGCATAAATGACCTCGTTCTACTAGTGCATCATGACTTCTTAACCCAAGTGAGTGGACACACAAACTTCATTCATAAATAAAGACTTAATAAAACCCAGCACCTAATTTCATATCTTAATAAACATTAAAATATCACCAACACTCCAAAATGCTATTATAGTAAAAATCACCACATACCCCCACCATAATTAAAAATATGTCAATTACTCTAGATGGATACTCAGCTCTTCACTCGAATTCAGCCCTACAGGTTCCAGTGTCTCAAACTCAATTATATATTTAGACTCCAAAATACGTAGCATCCTTACTCTATTGCCGCCCCTTTTGTTAACCTTCACTTGATCAATGACCATTGTGATGCTCTTGATGTTTTTGAAAGGGAAATGACTAAACAACTGAAAAAGTTGAGATATGGTGTATTGAATGTGAAAAACAGCAATTTATCGGGTGAGCAGTGGCAAGCTCTCCAAAAATTGAAAAAAGATCACACTATTGTCATTAGACAATCTGACAAGGGGGGCAATGTGGTTATTCAGGACACCATTAAATATGTGGCAGAGGGAGTAAGACAGCTCAGTAATGTCCAATGTTATGAGGAAGTGAGCTGGGGTGATGTGAAAGTAATGAATGAGAAATATCATGCCATGCTTATAGACTGGAAAGATCAGGGTATGATAGAATGGGATGAGTTCCTGTTTCTCAAGTGTGATCATCCAAAGATTCCAGTGTTATATCTCCTTCCGAAGATTCACAAAGATATGGTTAACCCACCGGGAAGACCCATAGTTTCGGCTATGGATTCTCTTTTGGAAAATACATCGAAATATATCGACTATTTTTTACGCCCCTTTGTTGAGTAAATACCCTCCTATGTGAGAGACACTACACACTTTTTAAAAATCATCGAGGACATCCAATGGGAAGATGATTTTTTACTATTGACCCTAGATGTGACTAGCTTGTATACAAGTATAGATCATGATTTAGGGGTAAAAGCTATTAGACATTTTCTTAGAGCGAGATCTTTGTCTTTCTTTTTTCACTCAGAAATGTTATGCACTATGATTGAGTTCTGTCTCAAGAACAATCTATTTATCTTTGATGATCATCTGTACAAACAGTTGCAAGGGACAGCTATGGGCACCTGTTTCGCCCCCAGCTACGCTAATTTGTTTATTGGCTGGTGGGAGGAACAGGTGTCTGAAGTGATCACTCAATTCGATGCTAATGTGGTCCTATGGCGCCGTTTTATTGACGACATTTTTGTAATCTGGAGGGGTGATGAGAAAGGAGCTAGGCAATTTGTGCGAGATCTGAACAATAATGATTACAATTTGAGATTTACTGAACATTTGAATCCAAATTGCATTGAGTTCCTTGATGTAGAAGTTTGTGTAAGAGACAACAGATTGGCGACCAAATTGTTTAGGAAAGTGACAGCTGGTAACAGCTTGCTTTGTGCCTATAGTGCACACCCGGGGACCTTGATACGCAGTATTCCATATGGTGAATTGCTGAGAGCCCGGAGGAATTGTAGTGAGACAGCAGATTTCCAACAGGAATGTGAAGTAATGTGTGAAAGATTTAGAAGTAGAGGTTATGGGGTTAAAGTTATCAACCAAGCTAGACGGAAAGTAGAGTCTTTGAAGAGAGATGATGTTTTGTATAGGACGAATGAGAGTCGGGTGAAGGATAATGACTTAATCAGATTCATTACGACATACAGCAATCAGTCTCACAGAATACGTTCCATTCTCAGCAAAAGCTGGCATATTTTACAGACTGACTCCATTATAAACAACTGGATCGGTGATAATCCTCAAATAACCTTCAGGAGAAATAGATCTTTGAAGGACAATTTATGTCGCAATGATGTAACATTGAAGGGATATATGGAAAATACTAGAGTGGCAGGTTTTGCTTGTTGTATGAAATGCAAAGCTTGCAAAACCAGCAATAACTGCAGAACATTAAATGTTCCAGGGATGACAGACAGCTTCACAATTAGAGGTAACTTTAATTGCAACACAACTCATTGTGTTTATTGTCTGATATGTCCATGTGACAAATTGTATGTGGGGAGCACGATACACAGTGCAAAGAAAAGAGTTCTGGAACACAGACGAGCTATCAAGAACTATGACAAAAACTACCCGGTAGCGAGGCATTTCTTTAAGCAACATTTTGGCAATGAGAATTTGTTGAAATTTGTGGTCATTGATCAAGTGAAGTGGGTTTAATTAAGTCTTTATTTATGAATGAAGTTTGTGTGTCCACTCACTTGGGTTAAGAAGTCATGATGCACTAGTAGAACGAGGTCATTTATGCACAACATCGGAAATGATATGATATCCTCCAGGGCAGTTACTTGCAAATATATACGCCCACTTGGGCAGTATAAGATGCAATGGCAGTAATTGAGACATGGGTTTGAGCATTAAATATTTGTATGAAATATTCATATGAAATATATTGGATTTTAACCTGATAATATATATAGATATTTTACTCAAACGTCAGGAAATGAATTATTTAACAATCAAATTATTTAACAATTGAGTCATTTTACAAATGTGTAATTTTGTATCAAATATTCATCTATTATATTTTTTATTAATTGTTTGGAGAGTAACATCATGAGAAATAATTCCGAATAAGTCTTTTGATATTGAAAATCTTATGGGGGATATTGATGGGATTTTAAAAACTATTCAATACTTATTACAGTGTATTAAGACTGAATGTGCATTTCAAGATGGCCACCACAAATACGTGTTCTCTAGTGGGTGTATTAGGATTTGTCTGTTTTTTATTTTTATGACCAATTTGGGTTATATATGTGAAGCACTTTATTTATGTGGTATCCATGAGTAAGGCTGTTGCCGAAACGCGTTGGATTTTGTGCTGAAATAAATTGAATTTTCATATTGGAGGTGTCCTGGTTCTCCTGATATTTGAAGGAGTGTTTAAGGTTATATTAGGGTCTCTCGGAACCCATCCAGGACCGCTGTGTGGAGCACCTGCATTCCGGGACTTGGTTACGAATATATATATATATATATATATATAATATATGAGCACCTGTAAGCATTGTCCATGAACTGTCCTTTTTCACTTTAAGTTAACGAAGAGCGCAAGGAAATGGTTCACCAGACTTTGGGGGTTATTACAACTTTGGAGGAGGTGTTAATCCGTCCCAAAAGTGACGGTAAAGTGACGGATATACCACCAGCCGTATTACGAGTTCCATAGGATATAGTGGACTCGTAATACGGCTGGTGGTATAAACGTCACTTTACTGTCACTTTTGGGACGGATTAACACCTTCTCCAAGGTTGTAATAACCCCCTTTGTCTCCAAGTTCATCAGAACAGAGCTTATATAAACAAAATGAAGTTTCTTACAAGAGAAATAAAGTTCACCCAAAAGTCCAGACTCCACTTGTGTTGAGTTTTAGCAGTGCGAATCCTGAAGAAGGCAAATGTGAGGCAAAAATCTAGTAATAACATAAAAAAACACAAAAATAAAATCAGGGATCCCAACGCAGCACAGCTGAATGGTGAGCGCTTGTGTAAAAAAACCACAAACAGAAGAATTCAGGTGAATACAGAGGGAGAGGGAGTTGGCGACGAGCAGTCGTGGTGGTGTACCGCACAGCCTTAAAGACTATGCGCTCCACCATACAAGGACCACTGCATGTTTCCTTAAAGGAGCTGCAACGGTAAGTTCATACCGAACTCTAGGGCCGTGGCGGTGAAGGCCTACTTGGGCCTGACAGCAGCTAAATTTAGCACCAGTGTAGGGAAACACAGGTATGCACCGTATTTGTGTAAATAGGGTGCATCCCTGTGTTTCATAAGTGACACAGCGCTGTGCTGCCAATTTTGGTGCAGCACTGTGCTGTGCCACTTCTTTGTAGATATCGCCCTAAAAGTTGTATAAGAACCTACAGAGAAGTTGAGAAGAGGTCATATGCTAGGTGATACCCTGAAACCGGTCCCAGGATGCTTGTTTCTGGCTCAGGGAAGACCTGGCCTGGCAGTTTGGGCTGGACTGTTCCTATGGGGAACAGGGTCAAGACAGATTTACATATGGCTGGGTCCAAACTGAAATGGCATGGCAAGCAAAAAAACTGATGGATTAAACCCAGATCTGTGACTACGGGTGAATGTTTGATTTGCTCTGCATTCCTTCCATCATCTGTTGTTTTTGCATTTGTCACCCCAAGTGGGAAGGGTATGCCCTGACTTGGGTCCTGTGCTTGCTATGCCACCAGATTCAAGCTAGCCTGGCTGATGAAGGGTGTTACCCTGAAACTGGTCCCAGGATGCTTGTTTCTGGTTCAGGCAAGACCTGGACTGGCAGTTCGGGCTGGACTGCTCCCATGGGGAACAGGGTCAAGACTGATTTACATATGGCTGGGTCCAAAATGAAATGGCATGGCAAGCAAAAAAACTGATGTATTACACCCAGATCTGTGCCTGGGGGTGAATGTTTGATTTGCTCTGAATTCCATCCATCATCTGTTGTTTTTGCATTTGTCGCCCCAAGTGGGAAGGGTATGCCCAGACGTGGGTCCCGTGCTTGCTATGCCACCAGATTCAAGCAAGCCTTGCTGCTGAAGGGTGATACCCTGAAACCAGTCCCAGGATGCTTGTCTCTGGTACAGGGAAGACCTGGCCTGGCAGTTCGGGCTGGACTGTTCCCATGGGAAACAGGGTCAAGACTGATTTGCATATGGCTGGGTCCAAACTGAAATGGCATGGCAAGCAAAAAAACTGATGGATTAAACCCAGATCTGTGAATGGGGGTGAATGTTTGATTTGCTCTGCATTCCTTCCATCATCTGTTGTTTTTGCATTGTCGCCCCAAGTGGGAATGGTATGCCCTGACTTGGGTCCCGTGCTTGCTATGCCACCAGATTCAAGCTAGCCTGGCTGATGAAGGGTGATACCCTGAAACCAGTCCCAGGATGCTTGTTTCTGATTCAGGGAAGACCTGGCCTGGCAGTTCGGGCTGGAGTGTTCCCATGGGGAACAGGGTCAAGACTGATTTGCATATGGCTGGGTCCAAACTGAAATGGCATGACAAGCAAAAAAACTGATGGATTAAACCCAGATCTGTGACTGGGGGTGAAGGTTTGATTCTCTCTGCATTCCGTCCATCATCTGTTGTTTTTGTAGGTATCCTTTCTCAGCAGGATGTCCTCTGAAAATGAAGCTTCCAATCAGGGGAACCATGATAGGTTTTTCTTAGTAGGATAGGAAGTAAGCCTTTAACCTAGTGGCACCACATTAGCCCCCACAGCCCTTGAAGTCCAGGGCCCCCCTTAGCACAGTTCACTGACAGGGACTGGCACCAGTTAGTTTGATATGCCTGTACACGCAGTCATGCAGTGTGCACTGGATGGCACTGTGCATGGGAGGAAGGTTCTTGGCCTGAGAGCTCCTGACTTGGTCTGGGGGGGTGGAGGCCCTCTATATACTTTGCAGGGGACCCCTCTTAAGTTTTGTTACGCCAGTGCTTTAACCCTATGTACAAGGTGGCTGTAGCAATCTGAGAAAATGCTAAGTGAAAGAAGAAATGAGGAAGCTCAGTGCTCTTTAATTTCACATTACATGGGGATATCTGAACAAATACTGAGTTCCAGGTTTTACACTTTACACTTCTTTTTCATTTACTGTGAACTGATGGTGGCATGAGGAGGGTGGAGACCTCTGTCCCCTCCTTTCAGGTTATAACCAGTGACCTTGGTGTTAACCTTTCACCCTAGAATCATCTCTTGTAGACCAGTCACAAGGACCACATTAAACTACCCTGAAAATATCTTTTATTACTTATTACTGTACCATATCAGCAGTCCAAGTTGCGAAGTGATTGGCTCCTAGACACACAATCAAGTGTGTAATATGATTTCCTTACACATGCATTCTCCATACACACAAGTGATATTCAAACTGAAAGCATCAATTTCTACATGTGTGGGTAAAGGACCAAGTTGCAGGGAACTGCCAGAGCAATTTATAAAGAAATGTGTGGAAGGCCACTATTGCTTGTGGTAAAGAGGTCTTCCTGAAATTATAATCATTTTACTACCAACTTTCTCAGTCCTCTACAGTTCACTCAGGTGACAGTAGTTATAGTCATCAAAAGGAGGGTGCAATTGATATGCTCCACTCAGAGTCTTACTCCATATCATGGAAGGGCCTTAGCGCACATACCTGATCATCAAGTGTGTTATGGTGGGCCTCAAAAACATCACCGCTTAATATGGGGAATTTGAGGCAGTGGCACATGCTCTGCAGAGCCATGTAGGATACCATTCTTCGTCCCAGCAGTACTTTTGTTATATATGGTAGAATAGGAGAGACAGTGAAGGTATTATGCAGAGGGGAAGAGAGTTTCTGAATGTGGCCAAGCCAGCAGAGGATTAGTTTGAAACTTCTTGAGTTTTTAGATTTGAAGACTCAACCAAAGATTCACTCATGGTGATATAAGCTCTCCTATGTTTGTCATTGCCAATTAATATACTAGTGTGATGCAGCCATAAGTATAGCCTTTTGTCACTGCTCCCTGTCCATATCATCGCAGGCTAGAGTGCGCATGCACTATTGAAAGGCATATGGAAGCAGAAGGCCCCAAGTGTTAAGAGTTAGGTGTTGTAAGTAATCCTTAACAAAGTACTCTGATTGTGTCACGAGGAACATGACAAAGTATCTATTAGCCTCATTGTGACATAGAGGTGTGTTTGATTTTATAGGTGTTGCACATTTTTTCATTCATAAATTGATGAGCCGTTGGGTTAATTATGGACTGTTTCCTATATAATCTTGGGCAGATGTGGGCCCACCCAGATAAGGAAGATAAACTTCAATTAAAAAAACTACATGGAACTGTACATTTAATTAAACAACTATAGGGAAAACAAATAAGAGTAATGAAAGGGATACTGTGGCATAATGTGTCTTGCTACAATGGTGACGTGGGTATTCAAATGAGTTAAATGTTTCAGAATTTTCAATTTGGGCAATATTGATGTTGGAAATGGCCCTTTCTTCAGGGTTATCCCCAAACTTTTTGACTTTCTCCTCCTATTTTTCTGACCCTCTTTTTGTTGGCTTTAGGACTCCGGACACTTTACCATTGCTGAAGTTCATTTTCTCTCTCCCCTGAAACTTGGTGTAGTTGATTTACACCTGTTTGGCTTACTCAATTTACCCGTAATTCCCTTGTAAAGTGGTATACCAAATACCCCGGGCCTTTAAATTAAATGCTACGAGTGGGCCTGCAGCACAGATTGTACCACCCACAGAAGTAGCCTTTCAAAGCTTTCTCAGGGCTACCACTGCAGGGCCTGTGTGTACAGTTTACTGCCACACTGACTTGGCAAGTCAAACTACTTTCTAAGGCCTAAACTCCCTTTTTTTACTACATCTGTCACCCCTAATGTAGGCCCTAGATAGCCCTATGGGCAGGATGCTGTGTATGTAAAAGGTAGGACATATGTCTTTATGTATTCATGTCCTAGTAGTGACAAACAGCCTATTTAGTTTCTCACTACTGTGAGTGCTACTCCTCTCTTAGCATTGCATTGGAAATACCCTTACATATGTCTAAGTGGTATCTTCTGATCTATAAGGAGTAGCGTGGGCATGTTTAGTATGTCTGGAATGGTATCGAGAAATCATGCTTATTGGTGTTGCTGGATTTTTTACTAATATTTTAGAAATGTCATTCTTAGAAAGTGAACATTTCTCTGTGCTTATAACTCTAGTGCCTTGCAGCATGACTACAATCCATGACTGGGGCAGAGTGACAGCTCCACTTGGTGCATACTTTCTAGACAGGCGTCACACAGGAGGGGTTGGGTGTGACAGAAGAGGCATCTACATACTGATAGTATTTCTGGTTTGGGGAGAGGGAGGGTCGTTCACACCTTACAAGTGAATAGGCTGTGTCCTGCCCTCACACTATGGACTGATTATCCCCTGCTGATGTCTGGAAACAGGGCTGGGATGAAAGGGTGTTGTGCTTCATTTGAAAGGGTCCCTTTGAAGTCACCCCCTGAACAAAGGAATTTCTGAGTATAAGAAGAGGGGCTGTAGCTCCCTGATTTCTAGAGTACTTTTGGAACTGGGACAAAACCTCTGGCACATGCTCTATCCAAACAAAAAAAACATTTCTAACAACTGCCATGAAGGCATTTACTTTGTTTCTGTGTCAGAAGACGAGATATTGGATTGCGGTGCAGATTTATGTACTTTGACTCATGGTTGCACAGTTAGTCGCTAGTCTGGAATGGAAAGCAAAGACTTTGCTTAAATAAAAACGTTTAAAGAAATATTGAGGTCTGATACTTGAGAGAACAAATTCCGAAAGTGGAGGAGTGGGTCACTGAGTTTTAGAATAAAAGCAAATTTAATGCTGGAGAAAAAGATCTGGGAGCTTGCATTTCTAGTATATGTTAGTATGATGCTAATAGTAATTGGGTTTTACAGAGTGCTTTTCATCTGAATGTCTCCTGGCGTTAGGGAAAATAGTTAGGAATTAATAATATACTACAGATTTACATTTTTATCATACAATCAAATTCATAAATGATAGTTTTATATTCAATTGGTGTAGCATCCAGGCGTTTTTGGGGCTAGTTGGGAAAAAGGACACTCACAGAAGTTGTATTTATGGAAAGGAGTAACCATTAGAAAATGAAGTTGAACTGTGCGAAGTACTAGCTTTGGAGTATTAATTCTGATCGAGGTGAAAAGAAAATCAGGATTTATACATTGTAGAACTCTATGCATGATGCAAAAGATCTTAAACCAAATTCTGGCGTTGACAGGTAGCTTTCACAAAATGATAGAAAAGAATGCTAATTCTTGCTGCCTGAAGTTCTATCCATTGAACACAGTATAAAAATACATTTGCTGATACCATAGTAAATTGCATTGCAGTAAGGCGCTAGGAAATTATTGTGAGATTGCAGATTGACACCTCTTATTAGTAAGCATTATAATGGGATGATCTGTGGTTTACATATGTCGAAGGTGCAAGGAAAGGTGACAGATGGGACTTGGGTGTCCATCATACGTTAGTCTTTTATTTTGAAACCAAATCTAATTATTGTCAGAGAGAGCAAACAAGGTCTGGAGTCACAAGGACATTATGGACTATGCCATAAATGAATACTACTAGTCACTAAGATTTCAGTTTTACCCAGATAAATCTTCAGCCCGTTGTGCCTAAAGGAAAATGCATTACAGTCTCTGACATTAAGATGAAAATTAGCTAAACCTAGTATGCCTAGGCTAAGTCCTGGAGGCCAAAGGAACCGATGAGGAGGACCTGCTGTTGAAAATAAAAGTTAAACACAGAAAGGGACGATGCTGAATCACAGGGATCTCCTTAAGAAGTAAAGTGGCCAAGGAAACTATGAGCATGTAGACCATGAAAAAGGAAGCTACTCACTCAAGGACCTGACCACCAACATCAACTTCACATGTGTGGCAGATGTGAAGGTTATGACTGATGCTGTCAAATGCTTCAGATAAATCAAGTAAAATCACTGCACTTACACTGTGCAAGTCTGCCATTATTTAAAAACCCTCTTTATCTGCGGTTTTCAACAATTGAGTATTATGGCCACAACAAATTCTTGTCCATGCATCGCCAAGTATAGGAGGAGTTTTAAAGAATGTGCATAGTTGACCAGCAGTGGATTGCTCTTGAAATGCCACGGGAACTTGAAAGAGTGTATTTGGCCTATAGTTACATGAATGGAGGGGCCCATGTCAGGCTTCTTCATAAGATATTTGGCAAGTCCCTTTTTAAATCATCTGGGATCTCATCAGAGAAAGATAAACATTAAAAATGTCTTCCTTAGGATCCATCAGGAGAGGTCCTAATTTATTTAGCATTGCCTACCAAAGAGGATCAGCTGAGAATCGTGCTTTACATGTATTGATTTCTGTAGCCCAACTAAAGAAATTGCCTGGAAAGAGGAGTAGGTGTCAGAGACATTCTAAAACAGTCAGTGAGAGGAACTGGCAAGGATCATATCTTATATGTTTAAACCAAACAGAGTGATCTTATCCATACAAAAATGTAATGACTTGATGGCATTGGAGGCTGTAGATGTTTTAGAAGTACTTTAGGATTCTAAAACGTTCTTTTTGTTGAAGGTCAGGGAAAGATTCCTTGCATGATTGAGTAATGCCTAACATATATTTAAAAAGGTAAAGTTGGTATATTTTCTTCAAATCAGGGTCATTGGTGAGGTGCCACTTACATTCAACTGCTCTGGCCAGCCTCTTAACTTTATGTAAAGAGGCTACCCTGGTGCTTGCTGAATGTGTCACTGAGCAAAAGGAATACAAATTCCAAATGGATCTCAAATAAGTGGGGACAGAGATCACTGATTCAAAATGATTGATGGTCTTAAAAATGTAATCCATGGTGATAGCAAAGTCGCTAGTGATCAATAATTTAATTAGGGGATGGTCTACCCAGGCCATAGTGATGAATATAATTGAGAGAAGTGTCACAGGGCTCTAGGACTGCATTTAGGATCTGACCTGCCACATGGATAGGACCATCAAAAAGCTGAGGTATCTCATTTTGTTTGGATTCTGTCAATTAAATGTTAAGTCACCCAAAACAATAGGTAACCTTTTACTGGAAAAGCAAAAATGTCAATTCTTCAAATTTGGCTAAGTAAGACCCTGGTGTGTTTAGGAATCAGTATACTATTAGAGGAGCAGTGGTACATCTTTTCATAGTTTATTTAATCTTCTGTCCTTTTTTCTGTTTCTGTTCTCCTTCAGGGCCAGCACTAGGCATGGGCTGTGTGGCAGCTGCCCAGGGCCCAGCGTTTGCTCAAACTTAGGGGCCTCACACCACCTTATAAAAATATTCTCCCCTCCCCTGGGCCGGGCAGCTATGGGCTGAAAGGGTATCATAAATCTAATCGCTACATCTGCATCATAACAGCAATCAGATGGACCATTAGGTGTGAATTGAGACCTGCCATTGAGTGAATGAAAAGCAAAACGTCTGGCAGAGCTCACAACAAAATAAATAAAAATGCCCCATTACTTAGGATGGAGTAAAGGGAGTCAGGCATCATAGAAAGTAAAAAATAAATCACTCAATTATGTAACACACAGAAGCGTTTTATCTTGATACATGGGATTATTTGAGAAGTATACAGTGAAATTGAGAGTATTTAAACATGAGCTGAGAAACATTGCTGGCCTTGCCCTGATGATAATGGTATTAGTGAACTAAAAGCAGTGCCACTGAAGTTATGTGGCAAGAAAGTACCAATTTAGTTGGCTGGGTTTACTAATTTAGCAGCAAGAAAAGGTAAATTATGTGGCATAATGCGGCACATTTAGTGACAGTATTACTGCATCATTTTGTCATTCATCCAAATACAGCAACAAGCATTATAAAGGTGACCAGTTAACCTTTGTGAAGGGCTTTCAGCTGGATGTAAAAGAGGCAGAACCAGCAACATGAGGCTGGGAAAAGGGAGTGTTTGATGTAAAGTGGGCGGAACCAGCGAAAAAGCTGATGCAAGAGAAGGTGAGAGGTTAGGTGGAAAGATGAGAGAAATGGAGGAGAGCATTAAGAGGAAAGATTGATGATGCATGAGTGGCAGTTTCAAAGAGAGAATTTAAGATGCTTGTGGAGGGATACATGAACAGGAGATAATGCAGGTGTAAAGTGGATATAAGAGGTGGCTGAAGCAGCAAGAATAGGTCATAGGCTGAGCAAAAGGATTATATGACGGAGCACCGAATTAAAAACAACTACTAACCTTAACAACGAGGACGGAACACCGACCTCGTCCTTACTACTAATGATTTTACCACGAATGCCTTAACAACGATATTTCGTTGTAAAGGCATTCCTGATAAAATCATTAGCAATAGGCACCATTCACCCTACATCCCTCACCCCACCCCCCCAACCCCACCCCAAAACCTAAAACCCCCTGACCCCCCACCCACTCCCCAAAACCAAAAACGCCCCACCCCCCAACCCCACCCCAAAACCTAAAACCCCCTGACCCCCCACCCACTCCCCAAAAACGCCCCACCCCCCCAATCCCACCCCAAAACCTAAAACCCCCTGACCCCCCACCCACTCCCCAAAACCAAAAACGCCCCACCCCCCCAACCCCACCCCAAAACCTAAAACCCCCTAACCCCCCACCCCCTCCCCAAAACCAAAAACGCCCCACCCCCCCAACCCCACCCCAAAACCTAAAACCCCCTGACCCCCCACCCCCTCCCCAAAACCAAAAACGCCCCACCCCCCCCAACCCCACCCCAAAACCTAAACCCACCACTTACCTTCGCCAACTCCCTTCTTTGTACCTTAACCATGCATTGTTCAGAACATACGTAGTTAAGGCACAAAAATACGAAGTTGTGGTTAAAAAAAGCCTTGTTACGCTTTCGTTAACCACGACTTTCGTAATAAAAAAGTCGTAAAAAAGGATGTTTACCGAGCAAAAGATGAGGTGAAAATTAGAGCATGGTGGAATGAGGTGGATGCAAGTGAAAAGTCAGCAAAAAAGTAAGAGGCTAGAGAAGAGGGAAAAACTCTTTATTTTTTTGTAAAAAATTTACAAAAAAGTCCTAGTTTCGAGATGCATGTATTATTCATCACAAAGGGCTGTGATCTTGAATCATCCTCCATGTGTCTGCTAAGTTTCAGTCTGCTCTCTCTACTCTATTACTCCTCTTGACCCTTCTATTAAATCTCACTCTCAGTGTGACCCTTGCTTCACATGTCCTGACCTGAGCTCTAGAGATCTACCTCCTGCCATCATGTCCCTTTGAAATATCTTGCTTGCCTTGTCATACATTCCCATCAATGTAAAAACTAGACAAGCTGTGATTATTTCTCTGCTCAAAAAGCCTTCGGCTGGCTCAAAACATTCCTGTGTCATCTGACATTTCTTTTCACAAATGTCCCACAATATGTTTCTGTAGAAGAAGTATATTGTGAGACCTTTTCTTTAGGTCGGGGGCAATAGGTGACTATTTCGTTTCATATGTTTAAGAGTTATTTCTTTTGGAAACTTGTCTCCCCATCGGTGACAATGGCAAGCCGTCAAAGCTTATTCCAGGAGGTGATAAAAGTACTGGAACTCAAATATGTATGTCATAATTATCATACTAGATTAGCACTTTATTCATTCAGCCTAGTTAATTAAAGAGACTGATTTAGAGCAAGTGGTAATGGAATTAAATAATAAAAATGTGTTCTGTTACTTATAGTCCCTAGTACAAAGTGTCTGGCAAATTTATAATGGACAGCAGTCACCCCGCAAGACATAAGTCCTGGGAAGCATAAAGAAGGGGCTAGATTCAAGTAGGAAAGGCAAAGAAATCACCGTTGATTGATGAGCCTATGACCAGGTCACTTGGTGAGAAGATGGTTTTATTACTGTTGATAAACTTGCCTGGGCTGGCCACTGGTGCACAACCCAAAAATACGCAACAGCCTTAAGGTTGGTGTGCACAGAGTCAGCCTGACTGTGCTCACAGACATCTGGCTCATTGTTATGTGCAGAATGATTGGCCTGCGTGGGCAAGCACAGTATGAAGTGTGCTTTCTTCCTACCTCAGATAATCTCAAACTTCAAGAAGCATTTGCTGCTTCTGCCCAGGGCTGGCTTTTGGGTGCTGCGAGCAGTGTGACCGCACCGGGCGCTGACCTCAGGGGGGCGCTGTGTTTAGCGATAACTTCCGAAACTTGCGATTTAAAAGCACCTGCTGAAAAGTTCCTTGTGCGTTTAGCCTTCAAGAAACAATTGAAACGTCAAGATACCTCTTGTGATCAATATTCCTGCTAGAGAGAGAGAGAGATGGGAGTTTTGCCTAGTGGCAGCTTTGACTCAACGTAAAGTAGCATAGAGGGTTAATATGCCTGCTGCAAAAAAACAGAACTATGGGGCATATTTAAGAAAAGTGGGCCTGCACACAGTGCAGCGCCACTTTTCTTGCACCCCTTAGCTTCCCCTAATGCCATCATGTGTGTCATATTTTAAATACAGTGCACAATGGCAGTAGTCAGGGGACTAGCATCTGATTTTTTTACGCTAGTCCGGCGCTTTGCAGGATTAGCGCCAAAAGTGTTGACACTAATCTTGCAAAGCACCCAGAGGTCCATTGTAACCAATGGAAGCCTCCTTTTAATCCCTGCTCTGAGCAGGCATTAAAAGTGCCGGAAAAAAATGACTCAAAGAAATCTAACAGATTTCTTTGCGCCATTTTCTTTGGCCCTCCCTAACGGGGGGATGCCCCCTTTTCATACATTATTCCTGTCGCAGGCATAATGTAGCGCAAAGGGTTACAAAGTGGTGCAATGCATGCATTGTGCCTCTTTGTAAATTTGGCGCAGCATTTTTGGCCTTCTAACGCTACATTATCTTTAAAAAATTACACTAAATATGCCCTATGTGACATATTTGAAAAAAAGTGGCGCTGCACACAGTGCTGCACCACTTTTCTTGTGCCCCTTAGCGCTCCCCTAACACCACCATGTGTGTGCTGTCTTTAAAATACGGAGCAACATGGCGGTAGTTAGGGGACTAGTGTCAGTATTTTTGATGCTAGTCCGGCGCTTTGCAGGATTAGCGTAAAACATTTTTATGCTAATCCTGCAAGGCAGCCAGAGGTCCATTGTAACCAACATATACCTCCTTCTAAAGCCTGCTCTGAGCAGGCATTAAAAGTTATGGAAAAAAATGACGCAAAGAAATCAGTCAGATTTCTATGCGCCATTTTTTTGGGCCCTCTCTAATGGGGGAATGCCACCTTTCCATACATTATGCCTGGCGCAGGCATAATGTAGTGCAAAGGGATACAAAGTGGCACAAGGCATGCATTGCGCCACTTAGTAAATATAGCATGGCGTTTTTGCCCTTCTAGCGCCACAGTAGCGTAAAAAAATTAAACTAATGTGGCATTAGAATGGCGTTAGGGGCTCTTAAATATGCACCTATAGTTAATGGTGCTATCTGACTGGATCAGTAAAGCCAGCCTTTACAAGTTATTTAAAGCACATGAATGTATGTGAAAGGGGAGCGATGGAGAGATGAGGGGCACATTTGCTGGATGGTAGTGAGTGAAATCGAGGAGGAGGTGATGGGGTAGGGGGGCCCCACAATAAACTGTTGCACAGGGCGCCACCAGTCCTAAAGCCAGCCCTGCTTCTGCCTGCCCATATATTAGTCACCACACCTGTATATGAAATTTGTGTTGTCTCCTTTTCTTATATTCTGTTTGTGGCAGTTCTTGCCGGTCATTTACCCCATCAAGCATGTCGCTGTTTGTGCTGGTTACCCATGCCTGCTGAAACCCAAATGTCTTAATATGAACTTCACTAGCATAAAGGGGGGCACAGGAGTCACTTAAAGTCCCACTGTATAGTTCTGAAACAATCTGACTTGGAATTTTAATCATGCCCTCATCTGGAAACAATTAGTGAAGATTGTAGCAATCATATAAGTTTCAGAGAGAACTAGGTCTAGCTTTTTCATTCAGTTTGATTAATGTTATGTGATACAGCTTTAAAAATTATATACATTTTTTATTAGGATTATTATTGATATTTGTACCCATTTTGTGATATCTATACTAGGTAGGTAGTTTTTTGCAAAAGCTGCTTCAACAATCCCAGAACATTAATGTTCAATTGATGCCCCTACCTACCATGTCTCTTCCTGTGATGTCACATCTTACAGGGGCATCACATGTTCCTATTCTGCCTGAGGACCCACAAACCCTAGGTCCTGCCTTGTTCTCCTTATCCAAATGTCACTGCCCATGTGCCCTCATTCACATATCCTTCCTTCATGTAGTCACCTTGTACTGATGTCAGGGATGGCCAGTTTTTTTTTTATGTCAGTGTGACCCTTTAGCACTGTCAAAAGTTGAATTTGTTGTTTTTGTGTCCAATGCCCTAGATCTGAATATATTTTTGTGTGCTTCAGTGTCGGTATTGCCGTGTCCCTTTTTAGGTGTTTAGACGTTTGTGTGCCTCTTTGCATATTCTAATGTATATTGTCTGGTATCAGAGTCCCACTAAGTCCAGTTTCATGTTCCAATATTTATGTCCATGTCCTATTTCCATGTGTCTTTTTCCCATGCTTTGATTGCATATCTGTTTCCTATTCCAGGTGTCTATTTATCAGCGCACCAGTGTGTGCAGGATAGTATCTGTGCCTCATTGCCTATATTCCCTTGTGTGTTTGCTTCAGTGTCTACTCCCAAGTGTTCATGTCCATATCATCTAGTAACTTGGTCTCTCTGTCTTTTTTTCTTTGTGCCTTTATCCATGTCCCCTGTGTCTGTCTTTTCCTGTCCACATCTTAATCAGTGCAATTGGCCCTGTGATGGTGGTCCTATGCAATGCTTCTCCTGTTATCCCTTCTCACCTCTACATCATTGTGATTGATGTTTCCTTTTCCCCTATATCCTGGTCACAGTTCTATTCTTGGATCCTTTCTTCATTATTTCTTCATTCAAGTGTACTTTTTTTCAACCGTTTGCCTTGTTACTGTGCACTTGCATGCTGTCCCTTCCTGACCCTCTTACTCTATCTTCCTTATCCCCAAGTCACTTATCATCTGTCATCTAATCCCTGTGTCAGTCTCCCCTGCCACAATTGAATGTCATTATATAATCATTTCTGTCATAATATCTCTGCGTCCTTGTCCAAATGACATTGGCCAATTTTAGCTAGCAGTTTCATTTACTCTGTCTCTTTGGCCTCTGTCACAATTGTCCTTAGCCCTAGTCTTTTATTTAATTTGAGTGCCATTTGTCCATGGTTCTTCTCAGAGTGTCTGTATTTTGGAACCAGGTCTGCATAATCTGTGTGCCAGTTCTGATGTCCTAGTGAGCCTGTCAGAATGCCCACTATTGTGCACCTTTGTCCCCAGTCTACTGACACAATTATTTGGCCTCCAGATTTGTGTCCTATGGCGTATGTTTCTGCATATGTTTATGAAGTATGAATTTAGTAATGACCTTGAGTCTTTCTGTGATAGTGATAGTGTCCATGTTGGTGACAGAGTAGTTGCCAATGCCGGTGCCAATGAGAGGGCCATTGCAGTTACATTTCATTAGCACTCTTCTTTATAATGCAAGAATAACACAAATAAATCTAAGTCTTTAAGACTTACTGAAATATTACAACTAATTTTATTGGAGTCAATCTCCACACATATAAAAAATATATTATTTAAAGAATATTGAATGTACATATCAGGGAAATTGCTCAATTTCATTCCTTGTCAACCTTATTACATTTGTTCCTGATCTACCTAACCAAAGCAACCACTATTAAGTAGTGACAGCTATCAAAATAATGCATTACTGGAAGCTAAAAGACAACTCACTTTAATCTCTACAAGCTTCCAATGCAGGTGTAAGATTGCTTGCATACCCAGATTTCTGTTGACCATAGTTATGCCCAGGACAACCCACTTTCCAGCACTCAGTCTTATAGACTGAGAAGAGAAAGACTATGACTAGGAATACTGGTCATTAATCTGGTCATTGCTTCCAGGGCACTCAACTCACTAGATACTGTTGGAAATGTGCCTCTCTATAGGTTCACCCCCCCAAAACGTTTACCTTCCTCCTCCTATGTTTTGCTTGATATTTGCTTGGTTGGCCTTAGGACTTAGCGCACTTTACCACTGTTAATCAGTGCTAAAGTGATTGTACTCTTCCCCTAAAACATGGTTTGATTGGAATATACCTAACTGGCACTCTTGTGACTATTTTTAATCTTCGCCTCCATCCCTCATTTGGATTAATAAATTGATTACCTGCTATAGGTTTTGAGAGCCAATTTTAACCCCCATCTTTGATCTCCTAGTTCTCCCCTTTCATTCATACTCATACTTGGGGTCGTAGCATCATCACTGAAAAGATCTCCGGCAAAGAGCCCCCCCGTTTGGGGTGGTGCCCGTCAGACATTGCAGTGCCGGTCTGACGAGGAGCAACTCCGATGATGAAGCATGACACCCTTCTGGGTTTTTTGCTCCTAAATTTTAGGACCCTTCCCCTGTATCCTTTCTCTTCTTCCAGCTGGAACAGTGTATTATCTATATTGGCATATCAATCGGGAGGCTATACACTGGACCATAATTCCTCCCTCTGTTTATTGGTCTTTTAGAAAGCTGCCATTTTCCTGCACTTATCCCTCTGTGCCTGCAGCCTGTCCTAGGTCACATGAATGGATGTAACTAAGAGTCAGAACTTTGTGAATTTGCTCCAGGCAGTCACACAATAGTGGGATTAACTGGGTCAATGGGGATCCTGGTTTCAGCAATGCCCCACTTTCACCTAAATAGGCTGTGTTCTGCTACCACACAATAGGGTTAACAACCTTGTATTGACAGTGCAGCCAGATAGGAGCCAAGGTAGGGGAGACTCCTGGGACTTCAAATAACCCTTCGGGAAACCTCTCTCAACTTCTAGGAGCAGAGCACCCAGGTATAAAATCAGGGGTCTCAGACCTACTCCTCAGTTTACTACTGGACTTGCAAAAGGCCTCTTAGAGGACTGCCTGTTGTTGTGACCTGCTGTGCACTCTGCCAGATTGCTGCTGTACTAGGGAGGACTACTTGGCTGCCTGGAGCATGCTTTGAACACTCAAAGGCCAACTCTGCTCTAGAGCCCTTCATCTTCACCTGCACCATGGAATTCCAGAAGTGACTCGAAGGGCTAGTTTTGCTGGCCTCCTGTTCAGAGCCACAGGGACATAAAAGGCTCCCACTATATTGAGCCTGCACCTGGATCCAGACTGAATGAGTTCTGTACCCCCCAGGAGGCCTCCATTCACTCCAGGACCCTTGGGTGTGGTGCTAAATGTACCCATATGGCCATTTTCTAAAACTGACAATTTATAACTCTGGTTCTGCTAATTAGATTTTGATGGGTTTGGTGCCAAATATTTTACTAAAATGTACTCTATTCCCCTAAACTGGTATTTTTATTTTGTTGTGTTTTAACTGTATTGCTGTTTGTGTACTGCATAACTACTTAACACATTGCCTCTAACTTTAGCCTGGCTACTTTTTGTGCCAAGCTACCCAGGGTTAAAGCACAGGTTAAATTAGTGACTTTTTGTAGTTCACCCTGCAAGGGATTATGGCTGTTGCCAACAATCCAGTTTCTCACAGTTACAGTGAGAAATATCAAAGGAGCAAAAGATATAAGCACACTAGTCCAGCGGTATTTTAAACATTGATAGTTTATTACAAACAGTACATAATTGACTTGGATACTAAATGGAAAATGTGAGGACTGCACTTCTTATGTCAACAACTGCTTTGGTTTCACAAGCATGTGGAGACTATCCAAAGTAAATAGCCTGCTTATGTCCACCAGCAGGACTCCTTCCTCAGAATTTAAGGCAGCAATGGTTGATTATTTCAAGTCCAAGGAACGACTGCGCAATCTTTGCTCCTGAGAAGAAGCAAGAGGATGAAAATAGAAGGACTCTCTCTGTAGTGTGTTGTCTTACATTACCACAACAAAAGGATTGTTTATACGATCAAGGATGATTTGACGTCAATCCTTAATAGTGATCCAATGGGAAAACCTTGCAAAACTTGCAGCTGGTTATTTGCTACAGACCTAGTCAAAGAAAAACGTGCCCACAACATAGAAGGTATTTTGAACTGATGTAGGTAACCCATCAGACTTCAAGAGATGCAGAAGCCTAGTTTCTCCTCAGGCAGAGAAGGATCTGCGATATTTAGAGAGCCCGGCCTGATTGAAAAGGTTCTATGTAACAAAATTACAGCTGCCAGTGTAGAGGGTGCACTTTCCACAATGTTGATTTTTTAGAAGGCTGTCGTGTTGCAGTGGCTCACTTAGAATACTAATTTGCTTTGCTCCGACAAACATCTAAAGCAAATGACAAATATTCCTTATATGCAGGGAGTTGTCTTCCTGTGCATATGGGACATTTGAAAATGTTATACCTCAGACCACCAGACAAATCATCCAAACCAGGGTGGTTTCAAGAACAGAAAAGATTGGTTATTGTTCTCTCAATGGGGAGGTTCAACTGCCACTGACACATGAGAGATCAACAGTTCGTACCAAAGGAAGCTCCACTTATGAAAATCAATTAGCCCTTCCAACCCTAAATTGGTGAGAGGGACAGTGAATTTGGCAGGGCTACTGAGGTGTCAATTTATGGCATCATTCTTGTGCTGCAAAACTTCAAACGACCATCGTTCTCTTTTTGGAATACTTCACAACTAATTTTCAAAAGCTCCTTTGTTTCAGATGTAGTTGGGACCCAGATAAAACCAGGTTGATACCATTCTTATGAAACTGAAGAATGGATGATACCCACCACCTCAGTGGTGTCTGTTTGGAGTACAACCAAACCTTAAATGATTTCTAGTTCATTACTCTCAGGGACAGATTTATTAGAATGCAAAACAGCACAGCACAGTTACCAAGGTTGCTTTATCTCATTGTCCTAAAGGCAGACAGCATCACAAAGCCATATCTATTAAGGTATGACACTGATACTCTCTTCTTCAGCAGTGACGCACAAACAGGCACCTAGTTCATTGCATACACCGTTGCACTGTAGCACTAAAGTGTGTGCGTGTGTGAGTGTGATGTCTAAGATAGGTTTCACATTGGAAGGGTAATCTTCCAGTACAAACTATTATGCTTAGACTAACTTTAAAACTTTTCACAATTTGAATGTGTGCTGTACAGTGCAGCACTCATATATCTGTGAAACGTTAGGCGAAAGGAAAACATTTTCTTTGTTACACCTGCCTCAAGTTGTTATATGTTGGCAAAAATCTCTGACTACTAATTATAGAAGATATGTATTTGTGTCAAAAACCATGGATAGTAGTGTTGGAACGCTGATGTACTGCATATTTGACTTTCCCTTGAGGTAAAGTATAAACAAAGCAGTACAAAGCATGGTTTGATCTATTATTAGAACGATAAATGTTGTGTACTGAAAAGTTAATATCAAGATTTTGCATGCCTTTGCACCAGTGCAGAGTATTGATATATATATGCCTCTAAGACACTACACCACCCAGATGGCTTACCTAAACATCCTGTCCTATTGTGTATCCTGGAGAAAAGTAGAAAGTTGTAACTGAATGTTCCAAAAAAGACATATCGCCATCTGACCCACAAGTGCAAATCAAACATCTACTAGAAAGGGGCACAACTATCACCTCTGAATGATCTTTCTTGAACAATACTACCTACCAGTAAAGTTCACAAATGAGAGATAAAATGACAGAAGCTACGCTGTTTGGACATGTCAGAGTGAGAACATGTCCTGGTGATGCAAATTCTGTGCAGAAACTTTGTATTGGTTAATTTGCAGACAGCTTAGGTACAGGCACCCCAAGACCTTAGTACACTTTACTGAACAACTACAGGACTGAAGCACAGCTGTTATGATGCCTGAAAAAGAGCCTTGTCTATCTACTTACATTTTGTCCATAGTTCAGATGTGTAACACACTCAGAGATACTGATACCAGAGACCTACGTCCCCCGGGTCTCCAGACTTCATACCCCCAAATGGTTGATGTATATGGTTGGGCTACAGCTGCAGCTGGGTTCTCTTCTATGTGCAGGCAGACTCTGACCGAAACAGGTTCTTTCCTCTTTTTTCTCAGCAGACAAGCAGCTCCCAGGGTCACTTGCAGACCCACAGCTTCTTCTAGTAAAGGCATTTAGAAATGAGGCGGCCTCCTTGCCTACAGAAGACTAGCTATACCAGTCCTGTAAAATGTGTCTCAATACCACAGGCAGTAAAGTACCACAAATTGGAACAAAGTGGGATCTGCTTTGATGTGGTATTTTTAGACATGACGGGCATATTTACAAGCCCCGTGGTGCACTGCAGTGCAACAAGTGCCCTTACTGCGCTACCCTGCACCATAGGGAATGGGCAGAAATGCTCTGTATCTACCAGATACAGAGCATTTCTGTCCTCTCCCCCTGCACTGGTGCACAATGGGCTGCCTAGCGCTGATGCAGGTATCCTTGTACCATGGTGAAAGGATGCTTTTGTTGCAGGCAGGATTGTTTCTGTGCAGGAAGGGAAACCTCTCTGCACAAAAAATATCCATGGAGGCCTTTTCCTCTTTCTGTGTATGCTGAATAATGCAGCACACATAGAAAGAGGAAAAACAAGGAGAAATAAAGATATTTCTCCTCATTGTGGCTCCCCTGCATAGACGTAAGATTTTGATACATTCCCAGGTTACAATTCCTTGTAAATCTGGGAATGCGCCAAAACCCATGTATGTTGTATGTGAAAAAACACCTCAACCCCCATGGAAGACCTCCCTGATGCCGTGTAAGGCAAAGCAGCGACTTGCACTGCATTGCCTTACACCGTATCTGCAAGGCCATGAAAAGCCACACACATGGCCTTGTAGATATGGGCCTGCACAATGCACTGCCTGTGCATCACAAAAAGTGTCACACCAGTGGAGCATGTGGCTGGTAAATTAGCCCCTCAATGTAGATCCACTGTATGAGTTTAGAAATCGATTTGTCCTGATTTCTTTCTATAGTTAATTTTTCTTCTGCAGCGCAGATAGTTCTTAGTGCAAGATGATGGCTCCTCACAGCAGGTGGTGATGATGGTGGTTCCAAGCAAGAGTACTTACAACTTGAGTACAATAAACGTGAAGCTTTGCACCTGACTCTCTTCAGAATTTCAAGAATGGGCACTCAAAGGAATACAAAAGAATAGCCCACTTTAGAATCTTTTCTTTCACTAGCATCTGCCTCTGCTGACTTATCTCATTCACACCATTAACCAACTAGCAGTGCTGGAGACAGACTGATAAGTAATTCCTTGCTAGAAAGGTCATACTGAATTTTTAAAGGTAGTCGTGTCTCTTCCTGTGCACACTTCAGTGTGAAGATTTTTTAAAGTTACACCCTCCGCCTCAGAAATGCCATGAGTGCACTTCTACTATGTGTGGGTCATTTCACAACCTCCATCTTATGCCATGTCAGACCAGGGGCAATGCAATATGGATCCCACTAGTAACAACATACATACACACTTGCAAACACAATGGTATCCATACACTATACATACACATACACTTGACCTTCATGCATGTATGTTAACAGAGGATCTGATGACAAACCGTTAGTGGAACTTTACAGATGCATTACACTCATGTCTTTGAATAGGTAACAAAAAGCTTCTTCAGCTATTGGTCATAAAAAACACGGTAAGCAGCCAACACCGCTCACTATACATAGCCAGAGACACAAATGATAGCCTCAACTCGAGCCACAGCCTTCATGACCTCAGATCCAATCTTTAGCTTTAATGTCAATTTCAGACCTAAGCAAGCAGCATGCATACATGATTCTGTACATGCTGTGGTCAAAATAAATTCAGTGTATCATATTCACTTGCAGTTGGGCCACTCAGGATAGATGTACATGTCCTTTACCATGCAGGATGATGCCTCTGTCCTTTTAGCTTGCAAAATCACTTTCAACTGGATGACAGCCTCCTCTCTGCTGATGTCCATAGGCCCTGCTCTGTTTGGTCCCCTTTGCTGACTCTCAAGGAATCCCAAAAAGCATTGCTTCTCAGGACTGTTGGGGAGGTAATTGAGAATTAAACTGTCTTAGCCTGTTGTTCCGGATCATCCATCACAGCAGAGATTTGTTTATAGCTCCCTACACTGGGATCATGCTATTACTGTCATGCTCACTTGGGAACTAGTGCATGTGGAGATGATAAACTCACTAGAACAGTTGAAGCCTAGAGCATTTCAAACCCACTAGCTGCAATGTGAGCCTATTTCTGAAGGCAATGTCTGGCTAAAGTCTTTTTTGTTGGAATGAAATGAGAGGGCTTAATATTGCAAATTGAGTACCTTGGATAAACTGACATGCTCATAAATGCAAATAAAATCTCACCTTGATCATGGAAACATCTCCTGGTGGGATTAGATGGGATTGCTTCTAATGTATACAAAATCTGAGGTTTCTCAAGGTTCTACCTACCTGGGAGAATTGGTCCTTGTCCATAGAATGCAGAAGGGAATTGCTGACGTGTCAATACACAGAAAGACCATCAAAGCGAACAAGACTCACCATGCCTGGGTCCTGATTTAGAATCTGGCGGATGGGTTACTCCGTCACACTATTGACGGACATTTCCTATGCTGAAATATAAATCCCATTTTTTCCAATGAGATTCATATTTCGGCGGGCGGGATATCCTTCACCACTGTGATGGAGTAACCCCTGTACTGACAACTCAATCGGGATACTAGTCTCTTACCACCTTTTATTCTCTCAAGGCCTTCCTAAAATGTCTAGAGCCGAAAGACAAACATAGTACCTGTAGCTCGACTCTCTTTTTTGACTATCTTATACTCCTCAATCTCAAAGGTACCTATCAGTAACCAGCTCCTCCTGTCATACCACAGTAATTATCACTGTGTGAACTGTCACCTCATCATTGCTTGATCAATGAACAACAACTTAATCGTATTCGATCTGGTTTCTGACTCAACATTAGAACTCCTATTCATTACTGAAACTCAGCTAAGAGAGAATACATTCTGAATTCTCTAAAAGGTCATCACAGCTGAATAAGGAATCCTACCAGAAGGAGGGCTAGCCATCAATTTCAAGGATACTTTACAGACACCACGCTTTCAAAAACCTGACATGACTGAAGGTGCATCAGTTTTCATCTCCTGCTGTTCCTCACCAACTTTCTCATGCTCATTCCTGGTTACTCATTCAAACAGCAAAGCATTCACAAAGCCTTCTTAGCCTTCCTGTAAATAACAGTAACCCACAATAATCTTTGTATTCTTTGAGATCTGAACATCTAGCTGGAATTCCCATACTTGCCTAACAAAGCTTTCTTATGACTAACATAGAGGTCTTCAACCTATTCCTACCTACCTCTTGACCAACATTCACTTTGACACACTTTGTATGAAATCTCCATACCCCTGGCCCACTATCTCCTCTCCTTCTTAGAAAAATTATTCAAGAGAACAACTGCTGAACAGCAGCGAACGACAAGACTACCTACAGACAGTGTATCAATCTCAACCTCTCCATCCTTTATTCCTTTCTCACCACCACATTTTCACCAAACAAATAACTGAAGTGGAACTTTTATAATTATCTCTTCCAACGTTTTAGCAAACTGATACCTCTCAAGTTGCCCACCTTTCTAGTATTAGATTCAGAAATCTATGGCAGAGCAAAAAAGGTAACGAACAGACAAATTAATTGAGAGTGTTAAAATGGTTCAATTAACCTCCGTACCTGAAGACAAAATACATTACTGGTAATTACTATGAGAAGCAGACCTATATTTGTTCTTCTCTCCCTCCATATGGAATAAAATATGGATAAAGATTTGCAAAACTTCTTGTGCTGCTAATGCTACCCAATCATTGTTTTTCATTTATAACCGACTAATGATTTTACCAAGTGCTTTACATAAATTTAATACCAGCATTCCTTCAACATGTTGGACATGTCATCTCTCCAAATTCCTTTTTAAAACAAATGCTATTTTAATGCCCTCACACAATTCAATTCTTGCTTCAAGTCTGGACACAAATTAATCATATTTTTCATACACGTGTCCCTTTTTCCTTTACAAACCTCTTTTTAGGCAGCCTTTCAGAAACTTGGAATGATTGTGATTTCAGCATACATTTTGTACACTTATAAATTCAATAAATAACATAAAACTGGAAAAAGGCTCTTAATATTTCTTATCAGGCATGGTGGTATGGCATTTGGATATAAATTATGTCACCCCAATCTCCCTGGCTATTATGAATAGATACTTTGGTCACTAGTAACTACATTTCGAGATTCCTTTGCTTCAATGGCTAATTTACAACAGCCCTTTACTGGAGAAGGTTCAAAACCCCCTTAGATTTCTTACTTCTTTAGCTGAGTTTATATTAAGTGTAATCATTTGTTTCCATTCATTTTATTGTTCCATTTATTCTACGTTGTTATGACATATTCTGTTCAGTATCATTACATTGTTATTTCAACATTAGGGATGTTTTCAATATCTCCCCTCCACCCTCCCCATTTTCTTTACATAAATATAATTATTTTATTTTACAATTCTGTAGAGAACTCAATGTATTTCATATATAGTTGTTTCATCATATTGTAACTGTAATCATTATGCTATTTGTTTAATTTGTATTTCAATAACATTTCTTAATATAAACTTTAAAAAGAATGTTAAAATGCAAGTGGAAAAAATGAAACAACTATAATGGGAAGACATGTACACTTCATCCATGAAGAATTAAAAAAATAATACATATTCCCCATCAGATCTCAAAAACCAAATGCCTTTCCAAGGTATAAAGTGGTTTGCTCTTGAAATTCCACAACACTTAGGGCCTAATTTTGACCTTGGCGGAGGGGATACTCTGTCACAGACGTGACTGATATACTGCCCGCTGTTTTTCAAGTTCCATAAGGTATAATGGAACTTGAAATACAGCAGGTGGGTTATCCATCATGTTTGTGACGGAGTATCCCATCTGCCAAGGTCGTAATCAGGCTCTTAGTGTACTTCAACAAAGAACCTGCATCCCAAAGTTTTCTTCATTGCAAACAAGTTTGCCTCATAAACAAAGATCCTGAAAGAAAACAAGTCGGTCAACTAATCTACTTGAACCAGGATTAACAATAGAAAGGGAACAGATAGGCAGAAATATATATCTGATTTCAAACAACTCTTCAATTCAAGGAGCTGATCAAGGCAAGTGGACCAGCGAGATCCCTGTCAGGCACATGTCAGGCCCAAACCTTCAGCAATATTCTACTCTCTGATTGCATGTCAGACTACTAAATACAAAAATTTCAAAATTCATGAATATTATGGGCAACCATAATATCATTGAGGTAGGCATATACTAGTGACCATAAGTTTGCTATGCCTAACTCCATATTGAAGATATACATATCATCATGGCACATATAAGTGGAATAAAGTGTGGTAAAGCTATACTTACCTATATATGCTTTTCTTGAAGCTATTACGGTAATCGATATTCTGAGCGCAATATTATGCATGTACATTTTTAAAAATCAGTATTCTGTTTGTAGGCGTACTCCCCATAACTGCTAACTCATCAGCATAAACTATCCTCAGGGATAATAACTTGAGACACGCTTCCCTCCATTGCAAGGACATTTACATCGGACCACTCATCAAGATGAGGAGTCTCAATGCAGCACTTCCAGTCAGCTACTAAATTATCTCCAATAGGTCATTTCTATGAAAAGTGATTAAAAGAGCTGCCTACACTTAGATCTCAGACTTCGTAGAAGGGAAAAATCTAAACATTGGCCATCACACAAATTTCCAAATAGGCAGATGCACTGAATTTGTCCTGGTATTATTCTGGGTCTATCAGAAAATGTCAATCAACCCAACATTACTAGTTGCATTATGTCTGCAAGACCATCTGTTGCCTTAGATACAATGTAACACCAGAAATTACATTGGCTACAGAAACAAAGCATCTTCGAGTGGTTCTCTTCCTTCATAGAAAGGCAGGGCTTACAATACCTTTCTGGTCCCATTGTTCTCAGCTTCTTCCAATACTGACTAAAGCATACTTTAATGCTCATTAACCTTAGCACGCCTTTTCAACATCTTCCTAAACCGGCTAGCAGACCTCATCAAGGCCTTCAGTCTGAAAGTCCTTCAACATAAAACTCATCCTAAGACAGGAGTACCGAAAAGATCTGGTCCTTACAGACAGAACTAGACATCTGACTGCTATCCATCAGCCAATAGAATAGAGTACCACCTTAATATGAACTCTTCTTAAACTGAGATCCCTCCCTATAGCGAGTGGCAGAACTTCCAGATTACAAGTGTCAGGTTCCAGTAACTTGACCCACTACCAGAAACATTGACAGATGTAAGAAATCTGAGAATGATCATGGATATCAGCTGATTCTGCATTTCTTGCAATGCCATCTAAAGTGGGAGCTCCTTCTTCATCCAAGCTCCAAAGGTACAGACCCAACCACTCAAGACCTCACACAAGCAGCCAAGCCAAGGAATTTCCTCCCGGCCAGGACAAGAAATATCCAAGGTCACTTGGAATTGAAGAAGAAAGCAAAGATCTGGCTCTCCCCAGAAACATGATGGAGAAATTGCATCAACCATTAAATAGTTACAGGCTTCCACTCAAGGAGGATATGGTAACCATTTTGCTTGGGACATACCCGTCCAAGAAACTGAACTTAACAGGGGCATGAGAAGAGCACTCCACTATTCATCACACACAACACCAATATACTTCCCACTTAAGCTGCGTACACAACTCATTCCCCTCCAAACATTCATAACAAATTAAAGCTAAAGTGTTTTGTATAAGCCTGTGCAAAACTTTAAGAATATGTTTCACCTACTTTTGTGAAAATTGATTGAAATTAAGCAAACTTTAGTTAAAATATACAGTAGTGTGCATGAAAACTGAACAAGAGTACACCTTCTGTACAAATGGGGGCTGGTTTGAGAAGATAATGTCTCTTGCTGAATGTTCTGCTCCAAGTAGCTATTTTTGTATGAAACAGGTTTCAGAGGAACCAAACTGTGCTAACCTTCACAGTAGGAAAAGTCACAGAATGTTTCAGATTCCACAGAATGCATAATCAATGAATTTTTGCAACCATAATGTAAATTCCACACAGGTGTAGTTTGATCCCTTGCACCTTTTTTCTCCATTACACACATAAAGCACAAGAAACATGTGCCAATCTAAGAGCACTGCTCTGTGACACCAAAACACTTGCCAATTAGGCCTCACCACCAATCAACATTCTTCCAGTCATTGTATACCCTGCAATGCAGGATGCTGTTAATTGCTAAGGCATTTTAGCATCTCATCAGGGTATGATGCACTAAATAGTTTCAAATACAACTGACTTCTGCAGCTTAGATTCCTATAAAGTCCAGATGAACCATCATAGGAATGAATGGGAGATCTTGGACCTGGTAGAGATTTTCCAGAACTTCAGGTATTGCTAGTGGCCTGTCCTCAATGCCTCTTTCCTTGACACAGCTTTGAAATCCAAAAGCACTGACTGTGCATTATAAGTTGCATAGGTGTCAAAATGGGACACTGAATATGTCTTGCAAAGAACTATGTCTAAGGAAGGGTACCCTATAGGCAATGATAAAGGAGTGGGCAGGGAAAAACAGCAACAAAAGAAAAAGAAAACCGACCTCCACAAATAGTTCCACAAAGTGGAATCTCTATATCTGATAAGTATCACAAATCAAGCCAAAGTCATAAAAATATAATCATACCAAGAAAAACTGAAAAATAGATATAATTTTATTTGCCTAAATATATTTGGTATCAAGTGTACTGATTTCAATAGGTGAACAAAATTATATCTATTTTTCTGTATTTGTATGTGCTTATCAACCCTCTGTGCCATCCCCTCAATCTCTACAAGTTTTGGAGCTTTTTCTGTTGAGGCACCTGGTCCACCCACACAAGTGAGGTATAATTTTTATTGGCAGACTTGGGGGAACACAGGGTGGAAAGAAATTTGTGGCTCCTCTCACATTCCATAATATTCTGTCACCGAAATGAGAGGAAAAAGTGTTTTTTTGGTCAAATTTTGAGGTTTGCAGAGGATTCTGGGTAACAGAACCTGGTCAGAGCCCCACAATTCACCCCATCGTGGATTCCCCTAGGTGTCTAGTTTTCACAAACGCGCAGGTTTGCTGGGTTTCCCTAGGTGCCGGCTGAGCTAGAGGCCAAAATCCACAGTTAGGCACTTTGTAAAAAACACCTTTGTTTTCTGTGGAAAAATGTGATGTGTCCACGTTATGTTTTGGGGCATTTCCTTTCGCGGGCGCTAGGCCTACCCACACAAGTGAGGTACCATTTCTATCGGGAGACTGTCGGGAACGCTGGTTGGAAGGAAATTTGTGGCTCCTTTCAGATTCCAGAACTTTCTGTCACCGAAATGAGAGGAAGTGTTTTTTGGGCCAAATTCTGAGGTTTGCAAAGGATTCTGGGTAACAGAACCTGGTCAGAGCCCCAGAAGTCACCCCATCTTGGATTCCCTTAGGTGTCTAGTTTTCTAAAAATGAGCTGGTTTGCTATGTTTCCCTAGGTGACGGCTGAGCTAAAGGGCAAAATCCACAGCTAGGCACTTTGCAAAAAACAGCTCTGTTTTCGTTGAGAAAATGTTATGTGTCCAGGTTGTGTTTTGAGGCTTTTCCTGTCGTGGGCGCTAAGCCTACCCCCACAAGTGAGGTACCATTTTTATCGGGAGACTTCGGGGAACGCTGGTTGCAAAGAAATTTGTGGCTCCTCTCTGATTCCAGAACTTTCTGTCACCGAAATGAGAGGAAAAAATGTTTTTTGGCCAAATTTTGAGGTTTGCAAAGGATTCTGGGTAACAGACCCTAGTCAGAGCCCCACAAGTCACCCCATCTTGGATTCCCCTAGGTGTCTTGTTTTCAAAGCTGTGCAGGTTTGCTATGTTTCCCTAGGTGCCGGCTAAGCTAAAGGCCAAAATCCACAGCTAAGCACTTTGCAAAAAACAGCTCTGTTTTCTTTGTGAAAATGTGATGTGTCCACGTTGTATTTTGGGGCAGTTCCTGTCGCGAGCGCTATGCCTATCCACGCAAGTGAGGTACCATTTTTATCGGGAGACATGGGGGAAGACAGAATAGCAAAACAAGTGTTATTGCCCCTTGTCTTTCGCTACATTTTTTCCTTCCAAATGTAAGACCGTGTGTAAACAAGACGTCTATTTGAGAAATGCCCTGTAATTCACATGCTAGTATGGGCATCCCAACATTCAGCGATGTGCAAATAACCACTGCTTCTCAACACCTTATCTTGTGGCCATTTTGGAAATACAAAGGTTTTCTGAATACCTATTTTTCACTTTTTATATTTCAGAAAATGAATTGCTGTATACCCGGTATACTGTAGAATGAAAACCCATTGCAAGGTGCAGCTCATTTATTGGCTCTGGGTACCTAGGGTTCTTGATGAACCCACAAGCCCTATATATCCCGCAACCAGAAGAGTCCAGCTGACCTAACGGTATATTGCTATAAAGAATCGGACATTGCAGGAAAAAGTTACAGAGTAAAACGTGGAGAAAAATGGCTGGTTTTTTTCACCTCAATTTCAATATTTTATTATTTCAGCTGTTATTTTCTGCAGGAAACACTTGTAGGATCTACACACATGCCCCCTTGCTGAATTCAGAATTTTGTCTACTTTTCAAAAATGTTTAGCTTTCTGGGATCCAGCATTGGTTTCTCACCAATTTTGGTCACTAACTGGAAGGAGGCTGAAAGCACAAAAAATAGTAAAAATGGGGTATGTCCCAGTAAAATGTCAAAATTGTGTTGAAAAATTGGGTTTTCTAATTCAAGTCTGCCTGTCCCTGAAAGCTGGGAAGATGGTGATCTTACCACCACAAACCCTTTGTTGATGCCATTTTCAGGGAAAAAAAACACGAGCCTTCTTCTCCAGCCCTTTTTTCTCATTTATTTTTTTTAAACGAAGTTTTCACTGTATTTTGCCTAATTTCTTGGCCTCCTTCAGGGGAACCCACAAAGTATGGGTACCTCTAGAATCCCTAGGATGTTGAAAAAGAAGGACGCAAATTTGGCGTGGGTAGCTTATGTGAACAAAAAGTTATGAGGGCCTAAGCGCAAACTGCCCAAATAGCCAAAAAAAGGCTGGCAGCGAAGAGGTTAAAGAAACTAAAAAACAAAGTGTATCTAACATTGGAAGGCTCACTTTTACCATTCGTGTCACCAAATTCTGACGTAATCTACTAATGTACCCTCATTTGGAAAGTGTCATCCTTCCTGAAATTGTCTTTTTTCTCTAAATAGATATGATGTCAGAATATCATTTTAAGATTGGTGTCTATAATAGTATTATGATTGATGCAAATATATTCACAAACATTTTGCCAGATTGGAGTTGCTAGTAGAAAATTTATATGCAATGTAAACATGTTTTGTAAATAATATTTAGCATACACTATTCATGTCAGAATATATTTTTGACATTTATATGCAGATACCTAATCCCAAATAAGGAAAATAGCTCCCTTAAAACTTCAGTAGGGTAAATAGCCCTGAAAATCCTTCCTCGCCTTCCAAAACACATGTTTTCATCCCTATTGATTTCAGGTGTGCCTAAGCCATGCAGTCCTTAAGGATTTACCTTGCCCTTTGTTCTACTCCTTTCTGCTTCTGCTAGGATGAATTTGGAACTGAGGTGTAGGAAGATGACAATTCATAAAGTTAGATCTAACCTGTCTTCCCCATTTTCTACCATAAGAAAAAAGCTTAATTAATCATGAGTTTAATTTGCTGCTCTATTATGTCAGCAGATATAATTTTATATTTCCTATGTGTCGTCTTTCTGACCTGTACGCAGGTGAGACATTGATGAATCTTCTGATCAATAGGCTGAGGTCTCACCATATATCTATTTTTTCTTTGGAAAATTGTGTGCTTCAACAATAGTTCTTCGAGATAGTACTCATAATTTTGACAGATTGCTGACCAGATTATCCCAAACATCTTGCCTGACTGTGATTTAAGTGTAAATATACTGAGTTTTCCAGGGTTCTGAAAGGTTTGTTTAATTTATAAATAGGTCTAACGCTGCTCCTCATTCCTCTAAAAACTCACACCATTGACTTCCCAGCACACCTATCAGAAGAAAAATTGTAAAAATAGAAGTGACCAGCCTTCGTTCGAGAGCTGTGCAGTCGTCCAAATGACTCAAAAGCATTTGCCCTCATCACCTTGTCTCCTGACATACAACCACTGACATTTGGGGCCAGATGTATCGTGCATTTTACCGGTCACAAACAGCCCTATTTGCAGAATGCATGCGACAGGTAAAATAAATGAACGCCAAATTGCGATTCAGTGACATGTTACTGAATCGCAATTTTTAATTAAAAAAACTTACCAATTCAGCTTCAGGAAGGGGCATGTTCAGGGCATCCTAATATCAATCACCGTGGTAAATAAGAATGTTTTGTGAACGAAATGCGGTTGCAAAACATTCACATTTTACCACCTACTTTAGGTAGATGGTAAGCCATTCAAAAATGGGTAGGAGTCACCAAGGGACCTCTTCCCCTTTGTGAATGTTTGTGAAAACAAATGTTAAGAGCAGGCATTGGTTCCACAGACCTCTGCCTACTGTTAAAAAATGAAAAGTAACTTTTTGTTTTCATTTTTAGATGCATCCCCTTTTCCGGCTGCATTGCAGAAAAACAATTGATTTATTTAAAAGCAATCACAGACATGGTGGTCTGCTGACCCGAGAAGGCCACTATCCCTGTGATTTTTGCCTTTCCTAATGGGTTTCAAATTGCTCCCTGCCTCATTAACATTAATGAAGTAGGTCAATTTGCGACCCATGATGAAACTCTTACTGAAACTCTGAGTTTCATATATGAGGAATAGTGATTACCTAATTGTGATTTGCAGAGGATCGCAATTAGGTAATTGTAGGAAAGTACCATCTTGCCTGGCATGTTACCCCCATTTTTCACTGTATATATGTTGTTTTAGTTGTATGTGTCACTGGGACCCTGGTAACCCAGGGCCCCAGTGCTCATAAGTGTGCCTGAATGTGTTACCTGTGTAGTGACTAACTGTCTCACTGAGGCTCTGCTAATCAGAACCTCAGTGGTTATGCTCTCTCATTTCTTTCCAAATTGTCACTGACAGGCTAGTGACCATTTTTACCAATTTACATTGGCTTACTGGAACACCCTTATAATTCCCTAGTATATGGTACTGAGGTACCCAGGGTATTGGGGTTCCAGGAGATCCCTATGGGCTGCAGCATTTCTTTTGCCACCCATAGGGAGCTCTGACAATTCTTACACAGGCCTGCCACTGCAGCCTGAGTGAAATAACGTCCACGTTATTTCACAGCCATTTTACACTGCACTGAAGTAACTTATAAGTCACCTATATGTCTAACCTTTACCTGGTAAAGGTTAGGTGCAAAGTTACTTAGTGTGAGGGCACCCTGGCACTAGCCAAGGTGCCCCCACATTGTTCAGAGCCAATTCACTGAACTTTGTGAGTGCGGGGACACCATTACACGCGTGCACTACATATAGGTCACTACCTATATGTAGCTTCACCATGGTAACTCCGAATATGGCCATGTAATATGTCTATGATCATGGAATTGCCCCCTCTATGCCATCCTGGCATTGTTGGTACAATTCCATGATCCCAGTGGTCTGTAGTCTGGGGTTTCACTGCAGCTGCTGCTGCTGCCAATCCTCAGACAGGCAGCTGCCCTCCTGGGGTCCAGCCAGGCCTGGCCCAGGATGGCAGAACAAAGAACTTCCTCTGAGAGAGGGTGTGACACCCTCTCCCTTTGGAAAATGGTGTGAAGGCAGGGGAGGAGTAGCCTCCCCCAGCCTCTGGAAATGCTTTGTTGGGCACAGATGTGCCCAATTCTGCATAAGCCAGTCTACACCGGTTCAGGGACCCCTTAGCCCCTGCTCTGGCGCGAAACTGGACAAAGGAAAGGGGAGTGACCACTCCCCTGACCTGCACCTCCCCTGGGAGGTGTCCAGAGCTCCTCCAGTGTGCTCCAGACCTCTGCCATCTTGGAAACAGAGGTGCTGCTGGCACACTGGACTGCTCTGAGTGGCCAGTGCCACCAGGTGACGTCAGAGACTCCTTGTGATAGGCTCCTTCAGGTGTTAGTAGCCTTTCCTCTCTCCTAGGTAGCCAAACCCTCTTTTCTGGCTATTTAGGGTCTCTGTCTCTGGGGAAACTTTAGATAACGAATGCATGAGCTCAGCCGAGTTCCTCTGCATCTCCCTCTTCACCTTCTGATAAGGAATCGACCGCTGACCGCGCTGGAAGCCTGCAAACCTGCAACATAGTAGCAAAGACGACTACTGCAACTCTGTAACGCTGATCCTGCCGCCTTCTCGACTGTTTTCCTGCTTGTGCATGCTGTGGGGGTAGCCTGCCTCCTCTCTGCACCAGAAGCTCCGAAGAAATCTCCCGTGGGTCGACGGAATCTTCCCCCTGCAACCGCAGGCACCAAAAAGCTGCATCTCCGGTCCCTTGGGTCTCCTCTCAACACGACGAGCGAGGTCCCTCGAATCCAGCGACACCGTCCAAGTGACCCCCACAGTCCAGTGACTCTTCAGCCCAAGTTTGGTGGAGGTAAGTCCTTGCCTCACCTCGCTGGGCTGCATTGCTGGGAACCGCGACTTTGCAAGCTTCTCCGGCCCCTGTGCACTTCCGGCGGAAATCCTGTGTGCACAGCCAAGCCTGGGTCCACGGCACTCTAACCTGCATTGCACGACTTTCTAAGTTGGTCTCCGGCGACGTGGGACTCCTTTGTGCAACTTCGGCGAGCACCGTTTCACGCATCCTCGTAGTGCCTGTTTCTGGCACTTCTCCGGGTGCTACCTGCTTCAGTGAGGGCTCTTTGTCTTGCTCGACGTCCCTTCTCTCTGCAGGTCCAATTTGCGACCTTCTGGTCCCTCCTGGGCCCCAGCAGCGTCCAAAAACGCCAAACGCACGATTTGCGTGTAGCAAGGCTTGTTGGCGTCCATCCGGCGGGAAAACACTTCTGCACGACTCTCCAAGGCGTGGGGGATCCATCCTCCAAAGGGGAAGTCTCTAGCCCTTGTCGTTCCTGCAGTATTCACAGTTCTTCAGCCTAGAAAGAGCTTCTTTGCACCAACCGCTGGCATTTCTTGGGCATCTGCCCATCTCCGAGCTGCTTGTGACTTTTGGACTTGGTCCCCTTGTTCCACAGGTACCTTCAGACAGGAATCCATCGTTGTTGCATTGCTGATTTGTGTTTTCCTTGCATTCTCCCTCTAACACGACTATTTTGTCCTTAGGGGAACTTTGGTGCACTTTGCACTCACTTTTCAGGGTCTTGGGGAGGGTTATTTTTCTAACTCTCACTATTTTCTAATAGTCCCAGCGACCCTCTACAAGGTCACATAGGTTTGGGGTCCATTCGTGGTTCACATTCCACTTTTGGAGTATATGGTTTGTGTTGCCCCTATCCCTATGTTTCCCCATTGCATCCTATTGTAACTATACATTGTTTGCACTGTTTTCTAAGACTATACTGCATATTTTTGCTATTGTGTATATATATCTTGTGTATATTTCCTATCCTCTCACTGAGGGTACACTCTAAGATACTTTGGCATATTGTCATAAAAATAAAGTACCTTTATTTTTAGTATAACTGTGTATTGTGTTTTCTTATGATATTGTGCATATGACACTAAGTGGTACTGTAGTAGCTTCACACGTCTCCTAGTTCAGCCTAAGCTGCTCTGCTAAGCTACCATTATCTATCAGCCTAAGCTGCTAGACACCCTATACACTAATAAGGGATAACTGGGCCTGGTGCAAGGTGCAAGTACCCCTTGGTACTCACTACAAGCCAGTCCAGCCTCCTACATTGGTTGTGCAGTGGTGGGATAAGTGCTTTGAGACTACTTACCACTCTTGTCATTGTACTTTTCATAAGAGAAAAATATACAAAACAAGGTCAGTGTATATACACATAGCCAAAAAGTTTTGCATTTCCTCTTTTCACTCTTTTCTAAGTGCTGAAAAGTACTTCTAAACTTTCAAAAAGTTCTTAAAAGTTTAAAAAGTTTTTTCTGTCTTTCCAAAAAGTTCTGACAACTTTTTTCTCTTTGTCTATCACTTTAACTCTCTCTAAAAATGTCTGGCACAGGCCAAAAAGTTGAACTGTCCAAACTTGCATATGATCACCTTAGCTGGAAAGGAGCAAGGAGTCTCTGCATAGAGAGAGGTTTGAGTGTAGGGAAGAATCCTTCCTTAGAACTGTTAATTAATATGCTTAGAGTACAGGATAAGGCCATAAGTGCCCAATCTGTAGAAAAAGTAGCTAATGGTTCTCAATCTGATCCAGGGACTCCCCCAGGAAAAGGTTCAGGAAAGAAACTTCTCAGCCTGCCCATTACTAGACAGTCTAGCATAGTTGGTACAGAGGTTGAATCACATCATACTGATGATGTGCTCTCACATTATGCTGGTAGCCAAGCTGTTAGGGTGCCCTCTGTAAGGGACAGGTCTCCTTCTGTTCATTCCCATCATACCTCTGTATCTAGAAATGTCCCTCCCACCCACCCTGATGACAGATTGTTAGAAAGGGAGCTCAATAGATTGAGAGTGGAGCAAACCAGACTGAAGCTCAAGAAGCAACAGCTGGATTTGGATAGACAGTCTTTAGAAATAGAGAGGGAAAGACAGAAGATGGGTTTAGATACCCATGGTGGCAGCAGCAGTATTCCCCATAGTCATCCTGCAAAAGAGCATGATTCCAGGAATCTGCATAAGATAGTTCCCCCTTACAAGGAGGGGGATGACATTAACAAGTGGTTTGCTGCACTTGAGAGGGCCTGTGCTGTACAGGATGTCCCTCAAAAGCAGTGGGCTGCTATCCTATGGCTATCATTTACTGGAAAAGGTAGGGATAGGCTCCTTACTGTAAAAGAAAATGATGCTAACAATTTCCAAGTTCTTAAGAATGCACTCCTGGATGGTTATGGCTTAACCACTGAACAGTACAGGATAAAGTTCAGAGATACCAAAAAGGAATCTTCACAAGACTGGGTTGATTTCATTGACCAGGCAGTGAAGGCCTTGGAGGGGTGGTTACATGGCAGTAAAGTTACTGATTATGACAGCCTGTATAACTTGATCCTGAGAGAGCATATTCTTAATAATTGTGTGTCTGATTTGTTGCACCAGTACTTGGTGGACTCTGATCTGACCTCTCCCCAAGAATTGGGAAAGAAGGCAGACAAATGGGTCAGAACAAGAGTGAACAGAAAAGTTCATACAGGGGGTGACAAAGATGGCAACAAAAAGAAGGATGGTAAGTCTTCTGACAAGGGTGGGGACAAATCTAAAAATGAGTCTTCATCAGGCCCACAAAAACACTCTGGTGGGGGTGGTGGGCCCAAATCCTCCTTTAATCAGAACAAGGAAAAGAAACCATGGTGCTATTTATGTAAGATAAAAGGCCATTGGACAACAGATCCCAGTTGTCCAAAGAAAGGCACCACAGCTCCTACCACTACAACCCCTACTGCTACACCTAGTGTCCCTACTAATAGCAGTGGTGGTGGGAGCAAACCTACTAATAGCCAATCCAAGGGAGTAGCTGGGCTCACTTTTGGTAATTTAGTTGGGGTTGGTCTGATAAGGGAGACCACAGAGGCTACTTTAGTCTCTGAAGGGGCTATTGACTTAGCCACTTTGGTTGCTTGCCCCCATAACTTGGAGAAGTACAAGCAACTAACCCTAATAAATGGTGTTGAGGTCCAGGCCTACAGGGACACAGGTGCCAGTGTCACAATGGTGATTGAGAAACTGGTGCACCCTGAACAACACATACTTGGACACCAGTACCAAGTAACCGATGCTCACAACATAACACAAAGCCACCCCATGGCTGTTGTAAATCTCAACTGGGGGGGGGTATCTGGTCCAAAGAAAGTTGTGGTAGCTTCAGATTTACCTGTAGACTGTCTATTAGGGAACGATTTGGAGACATCAGCTTGGTCAGATGTGGAGTTGGAGGCCCATGCAGCAATGCTGGGCATCCCAGGGCATATTTTTGCTTTGACAAGGGCTCAGGCCAAAAAGCAAAAAGGACAGGGAAGCTTGGATCCTGGAACAATGGACCAAGTGCTCCCTAAAGCTAGGGCTAGTAGAAGCAAACCACTTCCTACTATCCCTCCCTCTACAGTGGATTCTACTTCTGAGGAAGAAGAATTCCCTCCCTGTGCAGAACCTACACCAGAGGAGCTGGAAGCAGACACGGCTGAGCTTTTGGGTGAAGGGGGGCCTGCCAGAGAGGAGCTGAGTGTGGCACAGCAAACCTGTCCCACATTAGAGGGTCTCAGACAGCAAGCTGTCAAACAGGCTAATGGGGATGTCAGTGACTCACACAGAGTTTACTGGGAGGACAACCTCTTGTACACTGAGCATAGGGATCCTAAACCTGGAGCTGCCAGGAGATTAGTGATCCCTCAGGAGTACAGAAAGTTCCTCCTAACACTGGCACATGACATTCCCTTAGCTGGGCACCTGGGTCAAATGAAAACTTGGGACAGATTGGTACCACTGTTTCATTGGCCTAGGATGTCTGAGGACACAAAATAATTTTGTAAGTCCTGTGAAACCTGTCAAGCCAGTGGCAAGACAGGTGGCACTCCAAAGGCACCCCTTATCCCACTGCCTGTGGTTGGGGTTCCCTTTGAAAGGGTAGGGGTTGACATAGTTGGCCCCCTTGACCCTCCTACTGCTTCAGGCAATAGGTTTATCTTGGTGGTAGTGGACCATGCCACAAGATATCCTGAAGCTATTCCTTTAAGGACCACTACAGCTCCTGCAGTGGCAAAGGCCCTCCTGGGAATATTTTCCAGGGTGGGCTTCCCAAAGGAAGTAGTATCAGACAGGGGAAGCAATTTCATGTCTGCATACTTAAAGGCCATGTGGAAGGAGTGTGGTGTAACTTACAAGTTCACAACACCCTATCATCCACAAACAAATGGACTGGTGGAGAGATTTAATAAAACTCTCAAAGGCATGATTATGGGACTCCCTGAAAAACTCCGCAGGAGATGGGATATCCTTCTACCATGCCTCCTTTTTGCCTACAGGGAGGTACCCCAGAAAGGAGTGGGCTTCAGCCCCTTTGAACTTCTTTTTGGACACCCTGTTAGGGGTCCACTCACACTTGTAAAGGAGGGTTGGGAACAACCTTTAAAAGCTCCTAAGCAGGATATTGTGGATTATGTACTTGGCCTCAGATCAAGGATGGCTGAGTACATTAAAAAGGCCAGTAAAAACCTTCAGGCCAGCCAAGAGCTCCAGAAGCAATGGCATGATCAGAAGGCTGTTTTGGTTCAGTACCAACCAGGGCAGAAAGTGTGGGTCTTGGAGCCTGTGGCCCCAAGAGCACTCCAAGATAAATGGAGTGGACCCCACACAATTGTTGAAAAGAAGGGGGAAGTCACCTACTTGGTTGACTTAGGCACTGCCAGGAGTCCCCTTAGGGTGCTCCATGTCAACCGCCTGAAACCCTACTATGACAGGGCTGATCTCACCCTGCTCATGGCAACAGATGAGGGACAGGAAGAAGACAGTGATCCTCTACCTGATCTCTTCTCTTCCAAAGAACAAGATGCTCTTGTGGAAGGTGTAGTTTTGGCTGATTGTCTTACTGCTGAGCAGAAAGATAATTGCATAAATCTCCTAGGACAATTTTCTGAACTCTTCTCCATTGTGCCAGGCACCACTTCTTGGTGTGAGCACACTATAGATACTGGAGACAGTTTACCTGTCAAAAGTAAGATCTATAGGCAGCCTGACCATGTCAGGGACTGCATAAAGCAAGAAGTTCAGAAGATGTTGGAACTAGGAGTGGTTGAGCACTCTGACAGTCCATGGGCTTCTCCTGTGGTACTGGTACCAAAACCCAAATCTAAAGATGGAAAGAAGGAAATGAGGTTTTGTGTCGACTATAGAGGTCTCAACTTGGTAACCAAAACTGATGCTCACCCTATACCCAGGGCAGATGAGCTCATAGATACACTGGCATCTGCCAAGTATCTAAGCACTTTTGATTTGACTGCAGGGTATTGGCAGATCAAATTGTCAGAAGATGCTAAATCTAAGACTGCATTTTCTACCATTGGAGGACATTACCAGTTTACTGTGATGCCTTTTGGTCTGAAAAATGCACCTGCCACTTTTCAGAGGTTGGTGAACACAGTCCTGCAAGGGCTGGAAGCTTTCAGTGCAGCATATTTGGATGATATAGCTGTCTTTAGCTCCAGCTGGGATGATCACCTGGTCCACCTATGGAAAGTTTTGGAGGCCCTGCAAAAGGCAGGCCTCACTATCAAGGCTTCAAAGTGCCAGATAGGGCAGGGTAAGGTGGTTTATCTGGGACACCTTGTTGGTGGGGAACAGATTGCACCACTTCAGGGGAAAATCCAAACTATTATTGATTGGGTTCCCCCTACCACTCAGACTCAGGTGAGAGCCTTCCTAGGCCTCACTGGGTATTACAGGAGGTTCATTAAGAACTATGGCTCCATTGCAGCCCCTCTTAATGACCTCACATCCAAGAAAATGCCTAAAAAGGTATTATGGACAGCAAACTGTCAGAAAGCTTTTGAGGAGCTGAAGCAGGCCATGTGCTCTGCACCTGTCCTGAAAAGCCCTTGTTACTCTAAAAAATTCTATGTCCAGACTGATGCATCTGAATTAGGAGTAGGGGCAGTCCTATCACAACTTAATTCTGAGGGCCAGGATCAACCTGTTGCTTTTATTAGTAGAAGGTTGACCCCTAGAGAAAAGCGTTGGTCTGCCATTGAGAGGGAGGCCTTTGCTGTGGTCTGGGCTCTGAAGAAGTTGAGGCCATACCTGTTTGGCACTCACTTCATTGTTCAGACAGACCACAAACCTCTACTTTGGCTAAAACAAATGAAAGGTGAAAATCCTAAATTGTTGAGGTGGTCCATATCCCTACAGGGAATGGACTATACAGTGGAACATAGACCTGGGAGTAGCCACTCCAATGCAGATGGACTCTCCAGATATTTCCACTTAGACAATGAAGACTCATCAGGTAATGGCTAGTCTTATTGTCCTTCGTTTGGGGGGGGGGTTGTGTAGGAAAGTACCATCTTGCCTGGCATGTTACCCCCATTTTTCACTGTATATATGTTGTTTTAGTTGTATGTGTCACTGGGACCCTGGTAACCCAGGGCCCCAGTGCTCATAAGTGTGCCTGAATGTGTTACCTGTGTAGTGACTAACTGTCTCACTGAGGCTCTGCTAATCAGAACCTCAGTGGTTATGCTCTCTCATTTCTTTCCAAATTGTCACTGACAGGCTAGTGACCATTTTTACCAATTTACATTGGCTTACTGGAACACCCTTATAATTCCCTAGTATATGGTACTGAGGTACCCAGGGTATTGGGGTTCCAGGAGATCCCTATGGGCTGCAGCATTTCTTTTGCCACCCATAGGGAGCTCTGACAATTCTTACACAGGCCTGCCACTGCAGCCTGAGTGAAATAACGTCCACGTTATTTCACAGCCATTTTACACTGCACTGAAGTAACTTATAAGTCACCTATATGTCTAACCTTTACCTGGTAAAGGTTAGGTGCAAAGTTACTTAGTGTGAGGGCACCCTGGCACTAGCCAAGGTGCCCCCACATTGTTCAGAGCCAATTCACTGAACTTTGTGAGTGCGGGGACACCATTACACGCGTGCACTACATATAGGTCACTACCTATATGTAGCTTCACCATGGTAACTCCGAATATGGCCATGTAACATGTCTATGATCATGGAATTGCCCCCTCTATGCCATCCTGGCATTGTTGGTACAATTCCATGATCCAAGTGGTCTGTAGCACAGACCCTGGTACTGCCAGACTGCCCTTCCTGGGGTTTCACTGCAGCTGCTGCTGCTGCCAACCCCTCAGACAGGCAGCTGCCCTCCTGGGGTCCAGCCAGGCCTGGCCCAGGATGGCAGAACAAAGAACTTCCTCTGAGAGAGGGTGTGACACCCTCTCCCTTTGGAAAATGGTGTGAAGGCAGGGGAGGAGTAGCCTCCCCCAGCCTCTGGAAATGCTTTGTTGGGCACAGATGTGCCCAATTCTGCATAAGCCAGTCTACACCGGTTCAGGGACCCCTTAGCCCCTGCTCTGGCGCGAAACTGGACAAAGGAAAGGGGAGTGACCACTCCCCTGACCTGCACCTCCCCTGGGAGGTGTCCAGAGCTCCTCCAGTGTGCTCCAGACCTCTGCCATCTTGGAAACAGAGGTGCTGCTGGCACACTGGACTGCTCTGAGTGGCCAGTGCCACCAGGTGACGTCAGAGACTCCTTGTGATAGGCTCCTTCAGGTGTTAGTAGCCTTTCCTCTCTCCTAGGTAGCCAAACCCTCTTTTCTGGCTATTTAGGGTCTCTGTCTCTGGGGAAACTTTAGATAACGAATGCATGAGCTCAGCCGAGTTCCTCTGCATCTCCCTCTTCACCTTCTGATAAGGAATCGACCGCTGACCGCGCTGGAAGCCTGCAAACCTGCAACATAGTAGCAAAGACGACTACTGCAACTCTGTAACGCTGATCCTGCCGCCTTCTCGACTGTTTTCCTGCTTGTGCATGCTGTGGGGGTAGCCTGCCTCCTCTCTGCACCAGAAGCTCCGAAGAAATCTCCCGTGGGTCGACGAAATCTTCCCCCTGCAACCGCAGGCACCAAAAAGCTGCATCTCCGGTCCCTTGGGTCTCCTCTCAACACGACGAGCGAGGTCCCTCGAATCCAGCGACACCGTCCAAGTGACCCCCACAGTCCAGTGACTCTTCAGCCCAAGTTTGGTGGAGGTAAGTCCTTGCCTCACCTCGCTGGGCTGCATTGCTGGGAACCGCGACTTTGCAAGCTTCTCCGGCCCCTGTGCACTTCCGGCGGAAATCCTGTGTGCACAGCCAAGCCTGGGTCCACGGCACTCTAACCTGCATTGCACGACTTTCTAAGTTGGTCTCCGGCGACGTGGGACTCCTTTGTGCAACTTCGGCGAGCACCGTTTCACGCATCCTCGTAGTGCCTGTTTCTGGCACTTCTCCGGGTGCTACCTGCTTCAGTGAGGGCTCTTTGTCTTGCTCGACGTCCCCTCTCTCTGCAGGTCCAATTTGCGACCTTCTGGTCCCTCCTGGGCCCCAGCAGCGTCCAAAAACGCCAAACGCACGATTTGCGTGTAGCAAGGCTTGTTGGCGTCCATCCGGCGGGAAAATACTTCTGCACGACTCTCCAAGGCGTGGGGGATCCATCCTCCAAAGGGGAAGTCTCTAGCCCTTGTCGTTCCTGCAGTATTCACAGTTCTTCAGCCTAGAAAGAGCTTCTTTGCACCAACCGCTGGCATTTCTTGGGCATCTGCCCATCTCCGAGCTGCTTGTGACTTTTGGACTTGGTCCCCTTGTTCCACAGGTACCTTCAGACAGGAATCCATCGTTGTTGCATTGCTGATTTGTGTTTTCCTTGCATTCTCCCTCTAACACGACTATTTTGTCCTTAGGGGAACTTTGGTGCACTTTGCACTCACTTTTCAGGGTCTTGGGGAGGGTTATTTTTCTAACTCTCACTATTTTCTAATAGTCCCAGCGACCCTCTACAAGGTCACATAGGTTTGGGGTCCATTCGTGGTTCACATTCCACTTTTGGAGTATATGGTTTGTGTTGCCCCTATCCCTATGTTTCCCCATTGCATCCTATTGTAACTATACATTGTTTGCACTGTTTTCTAAGACTATACTGCATATTTTTGCTATTGTGTATATATATCTTGTGTATATTTCCTATCCTCTCACTGAGGGTACACTCTAAGATACTTTGGCATATTGTCATAAAAATAAAGTACCTTTATTTTTAGTATAACTGTGTATTGTGTTTTCTTATGATATTGTGCATATGACACTAAGTGGTACTGTAGTAGCTTCACACGTCTCCTAGTTCAGCCTAAGCTGCTCTGCTAAGCTACCATTATCTATCAGCCTAAGCTGCTAGACACCCTATACACTAATAAGGGATAACTGGGCCTGGTGCAAGGTGCAAGTACCCCTTGGTACTCACTACAAGCCAGTCCAGCCTCCTACAGTAATCCCTATTCCTAAAAAAGGATACATCTAGACCCAAGTGTACACTTCTACACTTGTTCTAATCAGCATGCAATGGGTGCACAGCACTGCATGATCTTGCCATGAAGTCCTGGAGTCACTAGCTGCAGTTGTTGGAGAATGCCAAATTACTCCCACTCCCGTGTCCAGCAGGCGAGACCTCACAAATTCATTACATTTATGCCAAGCAAACTAGAGACACCAGAATCCAGCCTGAAATGTCCCAAAGGAGAATCCAGGAGAATTGTGTGTAAGGAACCTGCCTTATCTCTGCTAGCCCTCGTACTGGAGAATGGGCAGAGTGAGGGGAGTTTTTTTCGTTTTTGTAGTCTTTCTAGCTTTGTATAAAACGCTCCATTAAGACAATTTTTCCAAAGGGTTGGATGGCTTTCGTGTTGGTCTCCGTTTCCTTGCTTTTATTTATGGCTTTTCTCCCTTTTGTGCTTTGCCTGCGCACAAGAGCTTTTTGTTTTTGCAGATTGTAGATTCGTCATTCTGACCTGCTCCAAACACAGCATTACATTAAACAATTGCAAACGCCAACCCGTCTTGCTTGTATACAAAGCTGTAGGCGAGACCCATTGGCATTGCCAGCGCCTGTTTAACACTGTGAGATGAATTTCCTTCCAAATAAGAACTATGACATTAAAGGCCAGTGTGGGTGTAATTTGTTTGCTGACTCAGTGTAACATTCAACATGTTCATGAAATGGTCTTTAGTCAATCTCCGAAAAAGCAAATGAATGCAAACCACTTCTCCAAATGCGAATATCAAGTTTAGTTAATATGATATTTTTTCGCTTTTAATGCTGATTAGTCATCTGACAGGAAAGGAGTGTGCAGTTTCACAGCGGAAACAGCAGTTTAAAGAAAGACCTAATTTTGACCTCACTAACGATTTTCATCAGATGCTGTTGGTATGTGTCTTCCTTCAGCCTCAAGCAGTAAAGTCATTTCTTCTGGCAAGCCAGAGCTGCATTTGGCCTGGGAAAAAACATACTATGGTGTGATATATATATATATATATATATATGTATATACCAAAGACACGTAGGTTAAAAAGCGCAAAGCCTTATCTGCGTTCAACACACACAACGAGCCAAGACGAATTCGGCATCAGCGTATTTATTTGAAAGAAATCCCTTATGCGTTTCGAGCCGAATCTCTTTGCTCACAGGTAGTTACACATACCTCATTCAGAAACTTATTTAAAGCCCACCACCATGTTTTTTCAAATTGCAACATAAACAAAGGACTATCAAAACCCCCGTTTTCAAAGAAAACATGTCGGCCATCTTTGAACATATTTTTTTCTGCTTCTACAAATCTACTGCGTATTATTTAGTAAAGCAACCTATTATCTTGTGTATAATATATGTTATATATTACTGTTAATAAGTAATGCAAAATGATGATTCCAAAAGTTATTTCCGAAAATTATTGTCTTATAATAAATACCTTTATCAAACAAATAATATAATTTAGCTCAATCATACAGTATCACAACTGCCAATATAAATTCTAAACCTTTCTACAATCTGTACTCTTTTAACATATATGCTAGATCCGCAGAGTAGTATTCACGTTTATAACAGAATAAAAAAAGAAACTTAATTATACACCACAGTTAATCTTATCTGTTCTCATACTGGCATCCATACAATAGCTCTTTTGCATTCGATGTACCTAAAAAACAAAAACAAAATAGATCAACAAATGCTATTAAACATATGTGCCTGCTTAAAACAATTACCTTATTAGTGAAAACCAATAAATAATGCTGTATATTATAGTGACACCTATACATTACTTTATATGACCTTTGCAATGTACATATTGTGACAGCTGCACTCATCCTAAATGTACTGATAATTCCTCATCAGACTGGAGTCGAAATATATTATTTAATATAGAACAATGTCCCCCGATGGGTTCAATCTTGATGAGGAATATAAAAGTGAATATTACTCTGCGGATCTAGCATATATGTTAAAAGAGTACGTATTGTAGAAAGGTTTAGAATTTATATTGGCAGTTGTGATACTGTATGATTGAGCTAGATTATGTTATTTGTTTGATAAAGGTATTTAATATAAGACAATAATTTTGGGAAATAACTTTTGGAATCATCAGTTTGCATTACTTATTAACAGTAATATATAAAGTCTATTATACGCAGGATAATAGGTTGCTTTACTATATAATACGCAGTAGATTTGTAGAAGCAGAAAAAAATATGTTCAAAGATGGCTGACATGTTTTCTTTGAAAACGGGGGTTTTGATAGTCCTTTGTTTATGTTGCAATTTGAAAAAACATGGTGGTGGGCTTTAAAAAACTTTAGGAATGAGGTACGTGTAACTACCTGTGAGCAAGGAGCATCGGCTCCGAAACGCGTAAGGGATTTCTTTAAAATAAATACGCTGATGCTGTATTCATTTCGGCTCGTTGTGTGTGTTGAACGCAGATAAGGCTTTGCATTTTTCAACTGACGTGTCTTTGGGATTAATAAGGATTCGCTACCATGCCATGTAGAGCCAAGCACAAAGGTGTTAGTTACTTAGGTACGTCATAGTTAGCTGCATATTTAAACATACAAAACCATAGAAGCTCACCAGTTAAGGTTAGAGTTAGCTGAAGTAAGTATAACTCGTGCCCTAAGGTAACTATAACTAGCGCCCTCACCATGCACAGTTTTTTCATCAAAAAAGTTACTGCAAATATTACAGTGATATTATCAATGAAGTTATCAAAGATATAATGAGTGCTGCAATTTATGGGGTAATTATCAGTGCATGGCAAGGGCACAAGTGTTGGCAGCCAATCAGATCTCAGAATGAGATTGAGAAGGGTTGTGAATCCTTAGCATCCCTATATATACATATGTATTTTTCCTTTAATTTCTCAAAAACATCTGAACAGGTTTTTACCAAATAACAACAAGCATTTGCAATGCAATGGGTCTTGTGTTTGCTTGAGTTACGGCTATTAGCATTGTAAACTCCTAACCAGACTTTTCTTGCCACATAAACTGAAAATGAAAAATGAAACAGTGCCACATAACTAACCGGACTTTTCTTGCCATATAAACTGAAAAGTAAAAGTTTCACATAAGTGAGCCAACGGCCGCCATCAGGGCAAAGCAGATACACAAAGGGAAATAAAAGTTTGCTTGGAGTGAAACCTAGCGGCAAAAGTGCAATTATCCATGTAACTGGCAAAACTGCAATTATCTATGTAACCGGAAAAAGTGCAATTACCTATGTAACAGGATCGATGTCATGCAAAGCGCTCGACTACTGCCCAGCGAGATCGTGCTGCGAAAAAAAAGAGAAAAAGTAGTTCAGAAACCACACGGAAAACATCGAGCCTCGTATGTTTTCAGTAGTTGGTCAATGAGCTCGAGGAGGGCTAAACACCGGAAAAGGCATGACGTATGCATGCATTTTACTAATGAAAGCAAGCGGATTTTAAAAGGCAAGCCCACGAACCAATGAAAGTGACTGACGTGACATGGGCATGGTTAGGAGCCCAAAGAGAGATTACAACAGGGGACGGAGAGCTTTGCGCTTGCCCCTAAAAAAGGCTCTTTCTGGACCACGAACTACCTTTCTGCCAAATTTGGTGTAATTCCGTCTCGTAGTTTTGGTGCCATAGCTACTCAATTTTTCTTATGTGATTTAACATTGAAAACGCTCTAAATTTTTCTTTAGAAACTAGCTCCTAGCTATACCTACCTGGTGCCGACCGCCATTAGGTGCTATATACATATATGAAAATATGTTACATATTTTAGGCTCATGCATAGACGTCATTCAGGGGTCAGTAGTGACACCTTGCTCCAACTTGCTACCCCGGCACTGCCTTTCCGACCCCTGGCTTCCAATAGATAAAGATATTTCACGCTGCTTGCTAGTTTCACATGGGATACATGCACGTGCGTTCTACAAAAGAAAGCCTCACTCTTAATTTTCTAATGCGGATGGAGCAGGAGGAGGGATGGCATCCTGGGCCTTGACAGCACCCTCGGGTTCTAGGGGCCTGACCTTGGCATTGACTGTAGGGATAATTTAAAATTACCATGTGCTGCTGGCAGAATCGGCCTGCTGCACATGCGTCCTTCAAAGTCACTTTTAGTGCTCAGACAAATATAAAAGGAGCGTGACTCACAAGTCTCTGTAGTTCCTCAGAGTTGGCCCAGGGACAGCCTGCAAAATCCTGATGCTAAAGTGTGTGGGTCTTAAAACATTAAATGAAAATGTATTTATGTAGAAGACCTGACTTTTTATTTTTATTTCTAGTAAATATATTACTCTATACTTCTGGATTCATAGGGCCTAGGTAGCAAGAAAGCATGTCGGTTGAGTAGTGCACAATACAGATCAGTGGTGTGGCCTAAAAGCCTATCTGATATTTTTGAAGGTGACCAATAAAACAGCTCACATATCGAGCCCTTCCCTTAGGAAGGAATAATATACAAACAATTGCTAACTTATCTGCTGAGAGCACAGTGCAGATAATAATCTATAGCTTGCAATGCCTACCTAAACACAAAACTCTGCTGCTCTTTTGGATGCTAGACAGGTAGAGCCAAGATTGGAGGGATTTAGGCTGTCACTCAGTGCTTAATTTGTAAATAAAAAGGTTCCGGTGCCCAAAGCCCTCCTCTTAAACGCGCGGCTGCTGCAATTAAATGTGTGAACCCGAAATACTGAGGTGGCGTAATCCTTAAACCATCTCGGGCCTCTTCAATCCAAATAAAGCCACTCCCTGCCCCTTCAGCTCACTCTTGCAGCTTTCTGCTTTCTCCCTTTATGACACTTTTTTGCTTTTCTCTTCCTCCGTCTTTCCCATATATGTGTATTGCTCGCAGCAAATGCTCGAAGCATAACAATAAGACCCGGCCCTAAAAAATAAGTGCTGGTGCTCTGAACCGGAAACCACAAGCACAAATTAAGCACTGCTGTCACTTGAATAGAGGTGTGTGTTCGGATTTTAGTTTCAGTTAATTTTAGGAAACTATCAGTAAATAGGTACTTGCATAAAAATGCACATGACATGTTTTTTTTAGACTAGTCTAAGCTGTATGTGTTAATGATCTTCCCACTGCAATTAAGATTTGCTGTTGAATGCAGTAGAAATACTAGGTTATAGACTCATGCACCAGCAAAAAGGCCTGGCATAAGTGACCTGACCAGAATTTAAGGTATTAGAACTCAATAACAATGTAGCAGGGCCAGGTATGTGCATTTAGCTATTGAATCTTAACTGTTCTGTTAGCTGGGTCTGGTGGCTCAGTGGTGTAATGTATGCTCTACAAGAACAAGTGTTTAACCTCCATGGTCACAGGTTTGAATCCACATGGGTCCACTCAGCCCTTAATCCTTCCTAGAGTGATAATGTAAATACCATTAACTTCGGAAAAAAACGTGTAAACCTGTGCTTTTCACACCGATTACATCATGTGTTCTCTCAAGAAGTCATTTGGCTGATTCATTAATGCCCCTGTGTGAAATTCAGAGGCTTGCATATGACGAAGGTCCAACATATATACATATAGTCTTAAAAAGAATAACCAACTGTAACAGCTATTTAAAGTTATGGACATAATCATGGTTCCTATGAGTGCAAATTTATCAGGGTTTAAATGAGCATAATAATATAATCACCTAATAGGACATTGTGCTCATAATCACAATAATTGTGTTGTACATTGTACACATGCCCATTTACACAAATCCTGGTGGACACATACCTATGGATTACCATTTTCTGTTTATTTTACAAATATTTACTCTTTGTGGGCAGGGTCCAGATTATTACCAGTGTAGTGTTTTTTCTTTCTTGAAAATAATGTTCTATAACGCAATATGATAATTTATGGCAATAATCTATGTTCCTTTCAGTTCATGTATACATCTGCTTTATATTACTTTTACTTATGTGCAGCTGCAGAAGTTTACTGCCAGAAGCTGTTTAGAGTCCATGGGGCCAGCTGAGACTGCTACGTCTTAGCCCCGAGGCTTGAGGTTGTTTGCCTGTGATGTCCTGAGGTCTGTTCTACAATGGTTTTGCAAACTAAACCGGGTATAATCCCTTAAGCATGTGATACTCAGAGGTAGCGATGGTGCTCATCTCTGAAAAGAGAATCCAAGAACTTTGTTTGTGTGCTGGGCCCAGGGAAAGACATGCCCGCCACCTCAGTGACTGATACACAAGCCAGTTCATAGTATAAGCCAATCTTTGCACCTCTACTGTCCTTCTGTGGCTGCATGGTACTCCTAATTCTCCACACTAGTTTTACTCAGCCTGGACTTGACACTGCTAACGAAAGCTGAAGTGGGAGTAACAAAATGCTACAGAGGCTCCAGCTGCAAGGGAACAGCTAGCTGAAAAGACTAAGATAAAAGTAGTTCCAAAAGTCACAAGGAAAATAGGAATGTTAACAATAAATATTTTGTTGTTTCATACTTCAAATTGTAACATGCAATATGTAAAGGTTCTACATTTTTGTAAAGTTTAGCCCTTCCCAGTATGTATATGTATCTTTTATTTGTATAGTGAATACTTAGCCTAAAGGCAGTTTAGCGCTGCGGAGAATCGAAGACAGAGATGCAGAGGACAGTGAGTGTTGGGTTCTGGGAGGGGTGTGTGGACTATTTACTGTATCATGGTATAAATAGTCCACCAATTGCTCTGCACTGCAGATTCAATTACCTAAGCACTATTTTAGGCATAGAAGTATTGGTCATGTTTCTGTTTCATCTCCCATTATTTATATGGCAGCTCTGCTGAAAAGTGTTAGTAAAATGTAATTCAAAGTACATGAGGTGACTGAGAAGACCTGGATTTGTCTATCACTAATATACCACCTTTATAAGAAGTACCTGTGCTGGGTGATGCATGCACTGTCCCTTACTAGAATAATAACCCTGCTAAGATGTGATGCCACTGTGGTTTACTATAACCCAGAGCTGGTGGTTCAGAAAATTAAGGCTGCCACTACAGGAACCTGTGTTTCATCCCATGCACGTAGACTTGATTCCCATCATACCCTCTGGGTATTTTATCCTTCCGAAGTGAAGTACACAAATGTCATTGAATGTGACAAAATGAGATCCTTGATCACCTCAAGCAGTAAATCAAAGTGCATTATGCTGACTGACAGATATTAGAAGCACTTGAGGCTGTATCATTGCTTGGAGATGTCAGATGTTGTGCCAGTGTGGGTGTGTACTGTGACTGAGCACTGGAGTTTGCACTGACAAACGGAGGCTGGGACAGTACCTCAGGATGTTGCTCTGGGTATTGGAAGCAGGGTGTACACATTGCAACTTTCTGGTCTATAAATCATTAGCATTCATCATTCAGTCAGAGCATGAGAAACCTTTATGTGAAATGTGGCACTGTATAAGATCCTAAAATTCTAACATGTCTGGATTGTTTCTTAAACTATTTATTATGTATAGCAAAGCGTTTATATTTCTAAATTCACTTTCATATCATCATAGAACATAGTTATTTTTTTCAAACAATAGATTTGTTCTGAATTCTTAGTTTAACAAATTATGTCAGGAGAGCACTGTTGCTGAACACACAGACATTCACTCATTGAGCCTGGGTATTTTCGGTTATAGTTGCATAGGGCTGTAATTGCATATGCAACGGAGTGGGTGCATCCCTGACCTATTTATTATTACTGCATATTAAAATATTTGTGATAATTAAAATAGACATACACCTGCTTAAGCACTGTTAAAGAATGTTATTAATCTTGGAATTATTGTGGGGTTCCTAACTTTAGCAATGTAATTTAGGCGATGTCATCAGGGTCACATGTCATGTGACATCATCTGCTGGTTAGACACTGGGTCCTATGATGTCACATCCTGTAATATCACTGGCATCAAAAGGTTTGTGGTGTCACTTTCGCTACCGCTGTAATTTTGGTGAATTGATTTCCATGGGTTCAAGGCTCAGTAGGATGAAATCGTAATCGTACGAAACACCCAAAATGTACTGTAACTGATAGCATCGTGCTATTATAAAACAGCGAGGACCCAAAACAGTTTTCCGCAAAGTATAAATATTTTTATGTAGTTACATTTTTTGCATTCTTCCACCCAATGAAAGGGGTACGAGTTTCTTTATATTGACGACCAGGAAAAAAAGCACATTGTCTGAAAAACAATATTTATCATACCTCCACATACAGATACATGGTTCAAACCTAAAAATATATTTTAATAACAATAGTATTCTGGACAAAGTAGGTGAAAGTAACATCTTTATTTAAAAGGAATAAGTAAATCTGATTGTTTTTATTTATCATTTGCATTTCTATCCCCCTTCTAGAAAGGCCCAAAAACTGACCTTCGAGGGTAATAACACCTACCCCGTACAACACTAGCGTTCCGACTTTTACACCTCACCAACAACCAGTGCTTGAAATGGAAAAATAGATTTCTGAGAAGTGCCGATACTCTCCAATTAAAACTACTACGTTTTTCTTGAGAAGTGCAGGTACTCTCCCACTCAAAATAAAAAAAGTACCGGCTCATTTAAAGCACTGCTTACACCACTACGGATGCTTAACTACTATAGTTACTTCACTGTTAATTGTAAAGCGCTTCTCAGTCCTCGTGGCTACGGCGATTAATATGAGCAACAATAACAATTAAATAAACATGATCTCCTGTACGTCCCCCTGCCCTTCAAAAACTACTGAATGGAAGAAACATGTATTGACACATTATTGTGTTACAACAACTTCAGCATTTCACACTTCTCAAGGAAGCCTTTGTCTGCACTTACCTTCCAAAGAACACAGGCTGCATTCAACTCGGCCCAATTATCTATAAAGCTGGACTGGAGGTTCCATTTATCTGCCCCTTCTCTATCACTTCACTGTGCTTTCGGTGCAGGCCGGTCGTGTGAGGCTAAACAGAATACTTACCTTGTTTGCCTCTTGGCTCCTACTGCTTGATCCAATTAACAGTGGTCACAGTTAGCAAGGTCTTCCCCCAGGCCCCAATACCAAATAATCAATAACGTCACTCGAAAGGCTGAGTTTTAGCTGACTTTTCCTGTCCTCTCACTACTTCATTATCCACAATAAAGATCCAGGGCCCGGAAATGGATGGCGGCAGACCTGTCACAAGGCCTGTGGGAGCTGGATTGCACCCGTCCTGTAGTGCCTCCGAAGCTTAGTGGTAACACTAGCTATCATCTCGTTCAAAACCTGAACTATTTCTCAGAGCACATTTGGCAACCCCAGCATAAGGCGCCACCTAATGGCGGCAGGAGTTACCTGCTTCATCATAAACATATAAAAACAACAGGCCCAGCCTGCCCCCACTTTTGCCGGCTCTGGATGGACGGTAGCGATGGCCTAGCAAAGCATCACACAAAACATGCATGGACGTCAGTTAGGTGTCGCCAGGGGTCGCAGCTGCGACCTCTGACTTGCCTCTTGCGACCCCTCAGAGGTGTCGAAATCAGTCCCAGGCACACAAGGGTAGCCCGACTTTTCTTTGTTGTCAATTCTTTATTACACTGATGGATGATATGTTATTATGCACATCTAGTGTAATAAAGAATTAATTACAATTTGCTGGAATGGACCCTCCCTGGAAGCTGAGGTAAGTAAAAAATGATTTTAAATATATATTGTGTGCAGGCTCGCGGGTGAGAGTGTTCTTATGTGAGAAGGAGTGTATGTGTAAATGTGTGTGTATCCGTGTGAGTGAAAGTAAAGGTCAAATGGCTATGATGTCACCTCCGCTACCCCTGGCGTTTTGATGAATTGACCTTCATGGACACATGTGGCTTTTACCAGGCCACTCCTTTCTTGGTTGAAACCAGGACAAATGGTGACATTGAAGGCAAGCTGGGAAAGGGAGTGCGCGAAGAGCTGGGAAGTATACTGGGATTACCACAGCCAGAACTGACATTTCTTTAGTCATAGTTGTTGTTTTTGTGTTCTGTATTTCACTGCTGTCTTCGTGTGCAACCATAAAGCATCCATTCTTTCTGAAATGAAGAGCATGTGTATGTGAGCGCAGAGGCTTTGTGTACTGCACGTGGATGAGTAAGGACCCTCTCTAAAGCTGATCAGTGAATACATTGATACCAACCCACAAAAATCTGCCCTCAAATGAATTAATTCTCTTAGTGCCACATTTGCCTCATGAATATTTTGGCAACAAAACACAAAAAACAGCTGCTGAATCTTGAGAAGTAATGAATAGAACATTATTTGACCATCAGGCTGTTTTTTTATGGTGATATTTTGCAGCTGACTGTGCATTATCCTTACGGAGCACCTTTAAGGCGGATTTTCTTTAAAACATTTGTGTTTTTGTCTGTGTTTTTTTAAATCTTTCTTTTAAGTTAAAAATTAACGTTACTTCTAACTCCTACCTCTTGAAAATGAGTTCAGCCCCTCATGCTTTACCAGTAGACCCCCATTAAGCACAATGGTACGTACATGTCCAATATTTCATTTGGGAAAGTAGAACTCCAAGTCCTTCCCTGTAAAGGACTCAGCATGAGTTCCCTGATAAGTCTGCCATTAACTCCGGAGTTACCGACACCAAGGGTATCAGTAACTACCGCGGTGGTGTTAGGAGGGGATTTCAAGTGGATTTACCAGGAAGTTGGTATTTCTTTTCTCCAAAATGTTAGCTGGATATTTCCGATGCTTTAAGACTCCAGGGTCTTCTCAAACAGTCAAATCTTTTAAAAAATTGGTTTACATTTTTCCAAAATTGATTTACATTTTTCATTGTCTATATGAGCTGGCTGGAAAAAACAACAAAATTTGATGCCACAAATAATTAGAATTGTCAACACCAATCCGCTTTTTTATTTATATGTATTTAGTTAGATATTTAAGGAGCACGTACCTAGCCTCAAGAGCAGCAGAGTTGAAAAGTCAACAAGAAATTAGGAAAGAGTAAACCGATCCTATAATTAGACAGAGGACATTTGATTTGAAGACATAGAGAACTAAGCAGGAAAAAGGTTTTGAACAGAAGAGTATTGAGGTATTTTGTGGAAGAAATATACAGTGAATTGTAGAGAGGCATGTTGCCCTACCCTCAGTGCCTGACTACATATGAAAATGCTATACTGATTTTATTTGGGCCCCGGAGTCATGCTAACCTAGTGTATGTGCAGAGGTCTAGACCTATGTAGAATAATGCAAGGTTCAGGAAAAGACCAATGACCTGGAGGGGTTCACACAGTATGCCCTCATAGTGGGAGGTGGACTACTGTCCACGTCCCAGGTGTATCACTTTATGGGGCAGCGACAGCGTACAGTGATCTAGAATCTATTGTATGATTAGACTTTTTTCCTGTGTCAGTGTGGGTTTGGTCTAATCGTACCCCTTGTGTAAAGCTGAACTATAAGGTGAAACCCTAATTCTAGTGCTAACATCTTGTGTGCATGGCAAGTGTGTGTTTGAGTACGGACAATGTATGAATGTGGCACCTATAGTAGTAGGACTCTCTGTGTTGTAAGTCCTAGTACTGGAGCCAGTGGGATAATTGCGCATTCCCCTGGTTTGAAATGACCCAGGATGGAGGGTGAGGTTAGCGTCCCTCCGACAGTGGGAGTGCGTTACTTACATTCCTATGGCTTCCGGGTGGAAACAGACGTACCCTTAGAGATCCAGTGACGATCTTGCTAGCAAAGGCCTGTTGCTGGCCAGCTGTTTTAGAGCACCGCCATTTGGTAGATGGTAGGAGTGAATGATGGGGCTGCAGTTTCCGTTGTGGAAGCTGAGACTCTGAGAAGAAGACAGTTTAAGAGGTGAGGCAGACACTGAGTGCAGGGCAGTGAGAGAGTGGGACTGTGAGAAGGCAGAATGGGCAATGTTAAGAAGTTTGGGTAAAGAAACAGACATTCTAGAAACAAACAAACAGCAGATTGGGGAAAGAGGGAGCAAACGCATGGACATGCACAAGGGGAAAGTGAAAGAGGTGAGACGTGCGTTGCCAACGAGGTCTAAAAGTCGAAGGGTATTGAAATTTACATAATGACATACGAAGGATGGGTGGGGAAAACACAAGAATACGGAAGAATGCCATCCATTGAGGATTAGTGAACTGAAATGGGGAAAAAAAACCATCAAATTATGAGCAAAGGACAGACCCAAAGCAAATTCCAATTTTATCTTAAAGTGTTGGTTACAATACATGTGCAATAGGCAACTAAAACTGTCTGGATTGAAACCACACAAATGAGGAATTAGCTCCAGCACACGCAAATGCAGAAGACCTATTGTCATTGGTCAGCCAGGGAGAAGGCAGTTGATCAGGCAGACACAAAAGAAGTAACCAGGCCGCATATATGGATGCAGTTGCGGGTGAAACAGACATGGAAGATTCTGAAATAGCTATATATCCACACAGAAATAGCATAATTCGTCTAGATGCAGTTCACCATAACATGGTGGCACAGACAGTGACACGTCAAAACAGATAAAGAAGGGAGGGAGGTCGAATATAATGGGCACTGCCACGTCATTTAAGACTAAAGTAGCCACCCATTCATTGATTTAAAACTAGACTACTCATACGCAAGGTGTTACTGATGGTGGAATGACACGAGCCATGAATATAGCACTGCAAAGCAGAACGCATTGCTCTGGGAAAACAGCTCTGACAGATCCAAGTGCCAGACAATAACGAGCCAACTCAGAAAAGGAAACATTGGAAATTAATAAGTCAACCTAATAAGAAGAAAGCACAGAACAAAATTCACATGAAAGATTCAGGTATTTGAATGTATAACAGACATATGTCAGCAGCGGCCCATTATTGTTCACCCATGGCAGTCAAACACAAAGAATGTGAAGACGTCAGAGCCTATCCACGATGAGCAGGACCTACACATATATTGAGGTACATATGGATAATGAAATCACGAATTTCTCTGCATAGTGAAAATGGGGAGAAGACATTTGAATGAGTCGTGGGTGAAACAAGAAAATCAATTAAAGTGATATTACAACACTTAATACCAATCTATAAGCCAACTAAAATGTGGGGCAACATTGAGAAATCATTGAGAGATTTCCTAACAGTATTTCGGAATCAGCAGTCACTGATTGTAACACCTCTGCTGGATGCACATTCAAGACAAGGCGCACTTCATTCAAGCAAAGGGAAAAGTAATTACTTTACAGTGGCCAACCCCTACAAGATCACATGCAAAAAATGTGGCTCCAAAGACACTAATGGCATACCTCCTTAAGTTGGGCATCGATGTGTAAAATGCCCTGAAACACAGAATCCAAGCATGAAAACAAGACGCCAATTCCTGTCAATAGAGCTTACGCCAGAGGGAGAAAAATCCAGTCTAGTGCATAGAAGTGCCAGCAAAGCATGGGGGAAAACAAGTTCTGCCAATGTAAATAGGCAACATCACAGAGTGAAATTTGAAAGAAAGAAGGTCTCAAATGTGGATATTTGTCTCCCTCCCCTTAACAAATTTTCTACTCTAACTCCACTTGCACTTTGATTCTGCACTTTTGTCATCCAACACTAAAGGGATCAGTGGACCACTCCACGCACCTTTAAAATAAACAAGTACACAAACACCCACCCACATACAACACCAAGTGAAGGTGCAAGTCTTTGATAATAGGAAAGGTATGATCATTTTAGTGAGAGAACAGACAGTCTGAATTAGCTAATGATGCATGCAATATCTTCACCTAACTATTGTATTGCCCAGTCATTTTATGCTGATTGCACGTAGGGGAATTATCAGGAGCCAGTTCTTCAAATACCAACATTATATTTAATCTAGGCAGTTTGACTAGAATTTAGAACTGAAATAAATCGAAGCAAGGAAGAGACATAGTAGCTGATTTTGTAATGCACCATAGGCAGCAGACAGAGACTCAAATGCAGGGAAAACTGGTATGGAACGAGAGCAACAACTCACAGTTGGTGTGAAAAAATACTTTAGACAGAGAAAAAAATGCTTGAAGTATACTTTACCAGAAATAAAAGCCCTGTAAGTCAGGCTGCAGGTGAATATAAGCGTGCTTTAAAAATATACTCCAAAGTGATTTGAATAGGATATCCAAATAATGTTGGAGCATAAGCAAAGTTAAACAATGGAAGTGCATTTTGGCAGGCCAGATTGTGGAATAGGGTGGTATAAAATGGTTACTGAAAAGGGTCACTGTTGATGTGACTGAGGAGTCTAGGCCATGCGGATGCATGTTATCTTACATGTTTATAGAACATAAGATGGTGACTGTTAGAAATGTTCAAGCAAGGACCCTCACTCTAGTCAGGGTAAAAGAGAATCACCCTCAGCTAACCCCTGCTTAGCCCCTTGGTAGCTTGGCAGAGCAGTAGGCTTAACTTCAGAGTGGCAAGGTGTAAAGTATTTGTACCAACACACACAGTAACTTAATGAAAACACTACAAAATGACACAACACCAGTTTAGAAAAATATGAAATATTTATCTAAGCAAAACAAGACCAAAACGACAAAAATCCATAATACACAAGTCAAGTTATCAATTAAAAATCAAAAAAAGTCTTGAAGTAGTTTCAAACACACACTAACACTGTCAGCATGAAAAGGTACCTTGGGTGCGTCAAAAATAACCCGCATGGACAGGTGCGTGTCAAAAAGGGCTTGTGATGCGTTGATTCCACTCACGAGCGGGACCTTGCGTCATTTCTCCTTTCGGTGGGTCGGGGTGTGTTGTTTCTTCTCTCCGCAGGAGAGCGATGCATCGATCCAGTCAGCACTCTCGGATCCGGGCAGGACTTGCGTTGTTTTTCCACGCCCAGCAGAACTTGAGTCGGAAATCCAGCCGCACGATGATCCGAAAACCCCGCAGCACGGGTTGTGATCTCCCAGCCTCCGTCGGCGATACTGTGCGTCATTTCTCCTGCTCCGTGCATCGATTCTTCGGTCGCATTTCCTGTGAGCGCCGTTTCTCAGCTGCGGAGCCGGTGGTGCGTCATTTCTTCAGCCACAGATCGGAGTCGCCTTGATCTTTTCCCCCACTCCGCACTCTGCGTGGATTTCCTTGTCTTTAGGCTACCAGCTTCTCCTTTCTGGGTCCCAGGAACTGGATGGGCACCACAGGGCAGAGTAGGAGTCTCTCCAGAGACTCCAGGTGCTGACAGTGAGAAGACTTTGCTGTCCCTGAGACTTCAAACAACAGGAGGGAAGCTCTAAATCAAGCCCTTGGAGATTTCTTCTCAAGATGGAAGGCACACAAAGTCCAGTCTTTGCCCTCTTGCTCTGGCAGAAGCAGCGACTGCAGGATAGCTCCACAAAGTACAGTCACAGGCAGGGTAGGTCTTCTTCCTCAGCTCTTCAGCTCTTCTCCAGGCAGAGGTTCCTCCTGTTTCCAGAAGGGTTTCTAAAGTCTGTGGTTTTGGGTGCCCTTCTTATACCCAATTTCTCCTTTGAAGTAGGCCTACTTCAAAGTAAAGTCTCTTTCGAATGTGAAATCCTGCCTTGCCCAGGCCAGGCGCCAGACACACACCAGGGGGTTGGAGACAGCATTGTGTGAGGGCAGGCACAGCCCTTTCAGGTGTTAGTGACCACTCCTCCCCTCTCTCCTAGCACAAATGGCTCACCAGGAACGCATACTACACCCCAGCTCCCTTTGTGTCACTGTCTAGTATGAGGTGCAGCCAGCCCAACTGTCAAACTGACCCAGATAGGGAATCCACAAACAGGCAGAGTCACAGAAATGGTATAAGCAAGAAAATGCTCCCTTTCTAAAAGTGGCATTTTAAACACACAATCTTAAAATTATCTTTACTAAAAGATGTATTTTTAAATTGTGAGCTCAGAGACCCCAAACTCCACATGTCCATCCGCTCCCAAAGGGAATCTACACTTTAATCAGGGACGGCCTTGCAACAGTAAAAAACGAATGTAGCAATAGTTCACCGTCAGGACATATAAAACACATTACTATATGTCCTACCTTAAACATACACTGCACCCTGCTCTTGGGGATACATAGGGCCTACCTTAGGGGTGTCTGACATGTAAGAAAAGGGAAGGTTTAGGCCTGGCAAGTTGGTAAACTTGCCAAGTCGAATTTACAGTTAAAACTGCACACACAGACACTGCAATGGCAGGTCTGAGACATGATTACAGAGCTACTTATGTGGGTGGCACAATCAGTGCTGCAGGCCCACTAGTAGCATTTGATTTACAGGCCCTGGACACCTCTAGTGCACTGTACTAGGGACTTACTAATAAATCAAATATGGCAATCATGGATAAGCCAATTACATACACATTTTTTAAAGGAGCACTTGCACTTTAGCACTGGTTAGTAGTGGTAAAGTGCCCGAGTAACAAAAACAGTAAAGTCAGAGTCCTGCAAACATCAACAACCTGGGGAACAGAGGCACAAAGTTAAGGGAGACCACGCCAAGGATGAAAAGTCTAACATTGACGTTTGTATTTATGCCCTAAGGGGCATATTTACTAGAAAGTGATGCCTAGGTCCTGCTGCACCACTTTTCTTGCATACCACTGTGCCCCCTAACCACACCATGGTTGCACCGTATTTACAATACGGCTCACAATGGTGGTTGTTACGGCAACAGCATCAACATTTTTGGCGCTGTTGTGGCGCTTTGCTGCACTAGCACCCAAAGTTTAGGAGCTAGTGCAGCAAAGCACAGGGAGGCCCATAGGCCAATACAGGAGCGTCACTTCAACGCCTGCCACGAAGAGGCAATAAAAATGACAGGAACAAAATGGTGCAGTGAAATCTTGTAAATTTCACTGCACCATTTTTTCTGGCCTCTCTGCGGAGAAACACCCTCTTTCATACATTATGCTTGGGGCAGGCATAACGTGATGCATGGGGTTACAAAGTGGTGCAATGCATGCATTGCACCACTTTGTAAATATGGGGTGGGCGAATGGCCTTGTTAATGCCACCTTAGCGTAAAAAAGGCAGCGTAGGGGCTTTTAAATATGCAGTGTGTTTGGAAATGCAGATATGAGCCACCTCAGATGCGATGGGTGGTAAAGTTGTTAAACTTGCAGCAGATCTGACAGTTGAATGAACATCTTTAACGACTGGAGGCTGCAGTAATGGTGTCACTTCTAGCCAGTATTACACAGAGTGCTGTGTTGATTATCCTATTATTCACAGAATTTTAGCACACTGACAAATGCAAATGTCGTTTTTAGACTGGTGTAATTTCGTTTTTACCCTTGTCAGGTGCTGCAAGTCTCGGCGCAGATTTGCACAAGTTCAATATATGTAAGCCACTGGTGTATCATGACCCAATTTTATGTCTGTACAGGAAACAGAACAGAGCCGTACGCCCATTTTTCACAAAATCATACTGCCTTCCGCACATTTACTAATTTGACAACTGTACTATTTAGAGCACCAGCTGCAGGTGGCATAGTTTAGACACGTGGAGCGGTCAGAGAATCTAATTTCAAATTTGTTTGAGGAATGAGCTTTAAGGAACAACTGTTGACCCGGTAGCATCACCGGAAGTTACATCACCAAAAGTGACGTCACCGAAAGTGTTTTATGTGCACTGAAGTATCAATTGGGCACATTAAAACGGTGTTGTTTAAAGTTTAGAGCACTGCACCAATGTTCCCTCAACACCATCTACGCTCTACTGTTCACAGAGCAGCCCCATGCCCATCAAACTGGCACAAAGTAATGAGGAATGCAGGAAATAAAGACAAGGGTATACAGAGCCCAATATTCCGACAAGCATAGATAGAACATAAATGCATCCAACTTTAAAACCAATATCTACTAAGAAGGTACACAATATAAAAAGACTATTTTTAGGTTAACAATTGCTTTGTTGATGTAGAGACCTTTGTTTCGCTTCCTGTCATGTGCATAGCCCCCTAACTACCCTTCTACATTGGAATCTGTGACCTTTAGGCTACAGATAGATTACTGTAGTAAACACTTAGGCCCAGATTTTTGTTTGTTTATTTTGCAACACCTTTGCGTAATTGTTTTTGACACAAAAGTGGTGCAAACGTAACACCATATTTATATTTTGACGCAAAACCCGTCTAGCGTATAAATAACCGAGTTAGCATAATCTTTTGGTAGCTCCAACCCACCTTGCATCGTATTGCAAGGTAGGCATTCCCTTCCCAAAAATTAGGCTAGCCCTCTAGCGCTATATTTACCTCCCACTGAAAAAACGACACACACTAAGGAAGCGATCCCAAAAATTGATGCAAAGGCAGGTTTGCTTCAAATTTTAACACCCGTTCAGACTAGGCATTAAAAAGAGGCCCACACACCACCACTTAAGGAAAACACACAGAAGGAGCATTGGCAACCACCTGGACAACATGGAAGTGTTATTGGTCCTGCTTGGCACATGCTGCAGACCACCACCGCAGCAACCCCAAACACCACCACAGCAGCCACAAGGGCGACACAGAAGGTGGGAGGGTAACCTTTGACAGCATGCACCCATCCTTGGGCGCAGGGAACAAGATGTTATGAGGAATCACCGTCTGAACCAGGAGTCAATTGTACGCCTGTTGCACCACATTGTGCCAGAAATCACTGCAAGGGTGGCAGCTCCAACAAACATACCACTCTTAACCCAACTCCTCGCTGTCCTCCATATGCTTGTGTCAGTATCTTTTCAGACAATGGATGCACAAGTGGCTGGTATCTCCCAGCCATCCTTTTCGGTCTTCCTTCCAAAGGTTTTGGATGCAGTCATACGCCTCACATACCCAACATCTGCTTCCCAAACACCAAGCAACTGCAGAAGGAGAACAAGCAAGGTTTCTTTCTAATTGCTGGGTTCCTGCATGTGCTGGGTGTAATGGACTGCACCCATGTCCAACTGGTGCTACCTTCAGCAACGGAACACCTATACAGGAACCGCAGGCACACCCATTCCATAAATGTGCAGGCCATTGTGGACCACCGTTGGCTCTTCTCAAACATCCTTACCAAATACTCCGGCAGCGTCCATGATGCCTACAAATTCCGGCATTCCTCCATCAACAAGCAGTTCCAGGATGGGCAATATGGCAATGTTCTACTCGTAGGTAAGCCACCTTAACAATCAGTACATGGACAACACACTTACCATGTAGGAGATACAGGACATACCCCTCACTAAACATGCATATGCAGGGGAACACAGATCTACAGGCAACAACACATATGCCACACTACAAGGAAATCATTGCACATCACAAACACATATACACCCACATTTACATAAAACAGCCACACGTGGAAACAGGTGGAGCTATGTCCCCTTTGCATACAGAAGATGGGCACAAACCACTACTAGTGTCCACTCTTTGACACCAAAATACAAATCCCACACACATTACAAATAATAATGTATAGCTAAGCAATATGAACGGCATAGGCCATGTCAATGTAAAGAAAGTCACACATAGGCACAGCCCCACATCAGTCATGGGGGGTACAAGCATCTGGCGGCACCAATATCAAATGCCACCCAAGTGTTGCCATGACCAACTACATATCAACTACACATACCTGACATAGCAGTAGTGTGCACTTTAACCTGTCTGCTGCAATGTAGCAATGTAGCATACGTAGGAATACAACATTATCTGCCATGGAAGACCATGGGGCAGAATGAAGAGAAGTAATGCAGCACCTAGTTCAGGACCACCTCACATGTGCCCCTTAGCACCCCCTAATGCCAGCATGTGTGTGCCATATACAAGAAACAGTCCACCATGGCACAGAGTTTTTTCAGAACTGTAAAGATAATGGATGCCATTGTAGGACTCTGTAGGAGTATAGAGGACATAGCTGACCTTTCAAGCACCATGCATAGGGACCCATGTAACAGAATGGTGTGCCCCCACCCAAACGTCTGCACTGTGCATGTGTTGAAAGTGTCTGTGATAAATCATGTATAGGAATTTTGAAGGTTCCACTGTACCAGCTTTTGATCATCTTACAAATGTGTGATTCACACCCTAGGACACTTGATGGCTGAACACCCATCACTTGCCACAAAGGGTCACTATGTGTTGCACTGCATGCGTAGTGCCACACAGCAACATGGAGGACAGAGTTTGGCTTTGTAGGGCTACTATGCTGTCTCTACATATGATATCACTGTTGTGTAAGGAGGTGGAAGGTTCCACCAATAAAAGGACACTGGCACAAATATGGACAACACATATCTGCCATGGCTGAACCGCCTGTATGGATTGAATATTACAATCCCAAGGTCCATGAGCAACAACCCAAGATTCTCATGTCCATCAACATAGACCTATGAAACCATTTCACAAAACAGGAACACACACTCTACCAGATACAAGTCGGAAGGGCGCTCTATACCTGTATGGGGGGCTAAAGTACATGGCTGTGGGAAATATGATAAATTTCCTATTGCCATATTTCCTGCACTTTGAATGGCTGTTCATTGCAGGTGTTAAATGGCCAAATCATTGTATATGATGGTCCCCTATGTACACAGCAGAAGTCGTGCTAATTTATTTGTTGCTACTTCTGATGAGTACATCATTTGCGTCCATATCAATTGATGCAGTTGCCCCCGATCAGCACCATGCTGCGCTGTATTTTTCATACGGCGCACACATGGCGGGGGAATGGGGTGTACTAAGGGCCACAAGGACTGTAATGACGCACTTGGTGCAGCACCACTTTTCTTAAATCTGCCCCTTTGTGTCATTGGCTAATGCCATTTAAGGGAGCTTGACTGTGCACTGGATCCAGACTACCAGCACTTTTCTCTTCTTCCACATTCTGTATAAGATCCACCCCAAAATGTGTCTATTACCCCGCACACATGTGCTGAATTTGTGCCACAGACCTGCCGTGTATAACAGACAGTATGGGGCAGGCCTGCATCTGCACCAGCACTAGCACATTACCCAGAAACCGGCACCAACACAGGCATCCTTGGACCACAGAGCAAGTGTGTCTGTGTTGAGGCAAATGTCTATGCTCATGTTGGCATCCCTTCCTGGAGAATTAATGGAATGCCATGGCAACAATGGCAGGCCACACAGTATTGGCAAGACATCCGTAATTTCAATCAGTTAATATGCAGGTAGGAACAACTAAATAAACATAAGTAAACTACCATCACATAATAGCACAAATGTGTGTGCCTTGTACTGGCACACACATATTAGTAACTTGAAACAAGGATGTATCAAAGCATTCCTCAACACTTTGCAATATTCACACAACCCCTGGGCAGTTGTCCGTCTCTTTGCGGTGACACTGAGTTAGATGTCTCCAACATCTGGGGCAGGTTCAAAAGCTATGGGTGTCACAATGGGATGGCTACTGCAACAACCATTGCATGTCCCTCAGCTGCAGAACACTGTGTCATGCAACACCCACACGGTCATGGAGGTATAAAGCAACAAAACACCTGCATGACAATTCCATGTACATATGGTGGAGTTAAATGCACCACAGGATTGTCAGGGAAAGTGATCGTTTGTAGGTGCCAGGGTCTCCATTATCTGACCCTATGTCTGACAGATTAAAGATGTTTGACAGTTGGTCTGATCTACCACTAGGCTGACTTGCTCACTCAACAAGTTGATATTGAAACTGTAGTCCATGCACTGAAATGTCCAAATACCACAAAGCTATGTTTCCCTTTTATGTATTGGAGGTGGACCAACACCAGTGGAAAGGTATCCAGATTTGAATACCCCAATGTTGCCAATAAGTGCCTCTTTGTATGTCACGAGTGGCAAACCAGAATTTTGTGTGAGACAGTCCGATGTGTGAAATGCAATGAATAAAAAGTTTGCCTGACCAATGCTATGATATCAACTGAGTTAGTATGGTGACATCATGTCTGATGCAAGGGTGAGCACTGAGAATGGCTTGATTGTTGCACAAGTGGCAAGGTGTGCTGCTATGGAATTGTGGGTGTTAGGAAATGGAAAGCATGGCCACATTTACATTGATGTCAATCATGATAGGTGTCAGAGCTGCTGTTTATGTCATGAGCATGCCTGTTGACAACAACTTTCTCACAGCTCTTTTGACAGTACTGTGTGCCACACATAGCTAACAATTATTCATGAAACGGTACAAATGAAGGCAATGTATAGAGGTCTATAGGGTACTTATTTAGGAGACACTTGCACCACTGGTGCCTCAGTACCCTTCAGATATAAATTGAGGCCGCAGTCTAGCAAGGAGCCATATTGTGCTGGGCAACAGTCATTAGAGTATCCAATTAGTATACAACTCAGCTTCAGATGGTTGTGGGAAATTTCTATCGATTGTTGCAAGCTAGATCTCAGCAGATTTACCAACATGGTCTACCTTCATGATATTTGTGAGTGATCTTGGTCACATCACATGTGCATAAAATATGGATGCTAAGGGCCAGATGTAGGAAACTAGCAAATTGCGACTTGCAATTTGCGAGTCCGTGCGATTCACAAATTGCAAGTCGCAATTTGCTATGCAGAAAGGTGTCTCAGACACCTTCTGCGAGTTGCTATGGGGTCGCAAAGACCCACCTCATTAATATTAATGAGGTGGGTCGCAATTTGCACCCCCATAGCGACTCTGGGCACTCACTGGGAACAGCAGACCTCCATGTCCGTGACTGCTTTTAAATAAAGCAGTTTTTTTTTCCAAGTGTAGCCCGTTTTCCTTAAAGGAAAACGAGCTGCACTTAGAAAAAAAAGAAACGAAACCTTTAGTTTCGGATTTTTTCAGGGCAGGTAGTGATCCCTTGGACCACTGCTTGCTCTGAAAAAATTATTTTGGGTCCAGTCACAAAGGGGAAGAGGTCCCATGGGGACCCCTTCCCGTTTGCGAGTGGGTTACCATCCACTTCAAGTGAATGGTAACTGCGACTCCATTTGCGACCGCGTACGTGGTCGCAAATGGAATTGCATACCACTGCGACTCGGAAATAGGAAGGGAACACCCCTTCCTATTTGCGACTCGGAAATGCATTTTGCGAGTCGGTTCCGACTCGCAAAATGCATTTCTGCATAGCAAACACGCATTTGCGAGTCGAAAACGGCGATTTTTGCCGTTTGCGAGTCGCAAACAGTTTGCTACATCTGGCCCTAAGTGTGTACCTGGTATTTAGGTAATGTCTGACATGAATGTGCACATGATGTTTAATAGATGCAAATGCTGTAGCAGCACCCAGCCAGTACCAATATTACTGTTGCCCCAAGGTCACCCATACAGTCACCATTTGTGTGCCATTTGTTTGCCACATTACACATTTTGCACAACATTGCACAGGGTACGTAATCTGTAGACAACTTTGATGTGCTTTTCAGGTTTTGGCCAAACGTTATGGGGACTTTACATTATTTGTACATGTGGGTACATCATTAGCAATGGTGGGCCACCTTGTAACATATGCTCAGACCAGGTCTTAAACCAAGACACTTAAATAAAGCTTTAACAAACCTTTGAATAGCCGGTGGGAAGTTTCCAGCCCCCATCAGATGACTCCCACCTTGCATCCATGATGCTTGGCCAAGGCTTGATGTAGCACCAGAGGTGTCAAAGTGGTGGACTGCATACAAAGTGCCCCATGTTGACAATTGCACAGGGAATCTAGGCTTGTTGAGCCACATGATCCTCACTAGTTTGTTAACACCAATGTTGAGCAAGGACGCAGTAGTCCACTCACCTCTGGGCCCTGATGGTCAACAATGGATAGCAGTTATCCCAGTGCCATGTACATGATAGCGTAGATGGCTGGTAGACAGATGTGGAGTAAGTCATTGTGAAATGTGTGGTGGACTGTATGTGTCATCTGCGGATGCTGCGTACATTGCATGTCTGTTCTACCTACACCCATTACTGTATGTAATGCTTTATTCTCATCATTTTCCAGCTGCCATTATGACACCAGCAGAACAACATGCATTTTACAGACTGCAGAAAGATACAGGCACATATTGTAGGTGAATGCCTTGAACCGGAGGATGGAGAGGAGGGCATAGGGGCATGGCGTGCTTTCCCGCAAAGGGGACCTCCGCAGCATCCACAAAAAAGCAGGCCACATTGGGGACAAAATCAGGGATCCAGGGGACCTCTGTGGGTCCAACCCCCTCCACATCAGCTGCACCTGTCACAAGCCAGGCAACTGTACAGCCACCTATTGCAGCCATTACATCTAACTTTGAAAGAGACATGAGATGGGTCATGGCCGCCATGATGGCCAGATAAGAACATTTGAAAAAGGAGAGTGCAAAAAGTCATAAGTTGTTAAAGTACATTGAGAGATAATGGAAAAAAAAGTGAAGCGGCAGTGCCACAGCCTCCCAGTTCCCCCCCTCTCCCTTTTACAGTTAATAGATATTTATACTGGGCTTTAGATGGGTAGTGTTAGGTTAGTGAAATAGGGTAGGATAGGCATAGGTTAGAGTAAGTATAGTTGGGGGTAGGTTTTAGTACTTTTTTATTTGGGGAGTTGGGTGGGTGTTATGTTGGGGATATATATATATATATATATATATATATATATATATATATATATATATATATATATATATTTGTTTAGGATATAGGTTAAGCAAGTACATGTGTAACCTTAGTTTATGTTGTCCTTCTTTAGATCGTGTCTCTTAAGTGGGTTGGGGACAATAGTTAGAATGTGGCATTACATGTGTGAGATTAGTTAAGAATAGGTTAGATAGGAGTAGATGTATGTTCTGCTAAATTAGTTCAGGTTAGTTCAGTGTAGGGTAGTTTTTAAGATAGGATTAGGTATGAAGTTTTGAATAATTTTAAATGAATCCTGTTTGTATTAGAGTATTTTTTTCTCCATGTTGATTGAGTGTCTGGGTGTTCTCGTGTGTACACTGGTCAAGTAGGAGGAATGGCTTAGGCTATGCTTACTGTCTTCATGTCCATGGATTACATTGTGTATCCCCTATGACCAAAGGACTGTCATATTGGCTGCTAAATTACATCAACTAGTCAATCCATTTGTCATCCACTGTTCCAGCCATTCACATTGTGTATGTGTACGTTATCTTGGACAGGTATGGATGGAACTTCAACTGTCATTGGTTTGGTCTTGCAGTATCATTAATGGCAAATGTGGCACATATGACAACTGCCAAATTTGAGACTGTATCTTGCAACACTGACAGCTGCTCGTCACTGATTAGGTTAGCCTATTAGTTGTACTGGTACGCCATCTGGGTAAATTACCATTGACTTGGTTTTGAGCCATAAATGCCATATGACAACTTTCATAATTTTCTGTTCAATACATGTATTGAATACCCTGTAAGTTGGTTGCAGCCCATAACACCATCATTCACCTTTTTCATGTTAGGATCCTAGTTTGTGGCTTTGTGTCTGTTAGAAATTGGGTCTTTGGTTGGTAGACAAGTTACCCCCTGTCCAAGCAAGGACCCTCACTCTAGTCAAGGTAAGTCACACACAATCCAAATTATCCTGTGCCCACCCTCTGGTAGTTTGGCACTGAGCAGTCAGGCTTAACTTAGAAGGCAGTGTGTAAAGTATTTGTGCAATAAATCATACACCAACACAACATAGCACCACCAAAATACACCACACAGTGTTTAGAAAAATATATAATATTTATCCGGTAAGATGCAGGTCAAAACAATTAAAATGCAATAAGTATATGTTGAGATATCACTTAAAAGTGATATAAAGGGGGTCATTCTGACCCTGGCGGCCGGTGACCGCCAGGGTCACTGACCACGGGAGCACCGCCAACAGGCTGGCGGTGCTCCCAAGGGCATTCTGACCGCGGCGGTTCAGCCGCGGTCAGAAAGGGTAAACCGGCGGTCTCCCGCCGGTTTACCGCTGCCCCATTGAATCCTCCATGGCGGCGGAGCGCGCTCCGCCGCCATGGGGATTCAGACACCCCCTACCGCCATCCTGTTCATGGCGGGAAACCCCCCATGAACAGGATGGCGGTAGGGGGTGCCGCGGGGCCCCTGGGGGCCCCTGCAGTGCCCATGCCAATGGCATGGGCACTGCAGGGGCCCCCGTAAGAGGGCCCCACAAAGTATTTCAGTGTCTGCTTTGCAGACACTGAAATACGCGACGGGTGCAACTGCACCCGTCGCACCCCTGCAACTACGCCGGCTCAATTCTGAGCCGGCGTCCACGTTGCAGGGGCATTTCCGCTGGGCCGGCGGGCGCTCTTTTGGAGAGCGCCCGCCGGCCCAGCGGAAATGTTTGAATGGCCGCCGCGGTCTTTTGACCGCGGTGCGGTCATTTGTCGGCGGTACCTTGGCGGACGGCCTCCGCCATCCGCCAAGGTCTGAATGACCCCCAAAGGGTCTTAAGTCTTTTAAAAGCAAAACAAAGTCTCTATCAAGGAAAAAGTACCTGGCTTGCGTGAAAAATATCAGCAAAAAAACGCAGAGGAGGAAGTGTGTGCAAACAAAGGGGTCTGCGTCGATTTCTCGGGCCGCCCACGGCGATGCGTCATTTAGTTTTCATGCAGGGACTACTGTGTGTCGATTTACGGTGCTCGGTCATGGATCCTCTTTGGGTTACAAGGTTTTCAGACACCCCAGGGACGATGCGTGGATTTCCGGCGCTGCTAGGATGAAGTCACAGGAGCTGCGTCGATCCGTTAGGCGTTGCGTCAAATTTTTTACCGCACAGCAGGTGCTGCCTCCATTCCTCTATGGAAGTCAGACTGCGTCGTTCTGGCTTGGCTGTGCGTTGATCCGGTGAGGCCGTGCGTCGAATTTCCAGTCGCTACACTGGCATTGCGTTGATCTTCTCATTGCGAAGTCGGGCTGTGTCGTTCTGGTTCAGCATGCAGTGAAATGTTCACCTCGGTGCAGGCTGTGCATCATTTCTGGCAGGCAGTGCATCTAATTTTGCCGCACAAGGAGTCTTTCTTGTAGAGATGAAGTCCTGAGACTTCAAGGAACAGGAGGCAAGCTCTATCCAAGCCCTTGGAGAGCACTTCTTCACCACAGCCAGAGAGCAGCAAGGCAGCAGGTCAACAGCAAGGCAGCAGTCCTTCACAGAAAGCAGACAGGTGAGTCCTTTGAACAGCCAGGCAGGTCTTCTTGGCAGGATTCAGGTTCTGGTTCAGGTTCTCTTCTCCAGGAAGTGTCTGTGAGGTAGAGTGTCTACCCCAAGAAGTGTCTGACTTGGTAGGGGCAGAGGCCCTGTTTAAATACCCAAATGTGTCTTTGAAGTGGGGGAGACTTCAAAGAGCGGCTTAGAAGTGCACAAGGTCCCCTTTCAGTTCAAACCTGTCTGCCAGGGTCCCAGTAGGGGGTGTGGCAGTCCTTCGTGTGAGGGCAGGCTACTGCCCTTTGACATGCAAGTATCAGGCCCTCCAAGCCCAGGAAGACCCATTCAAAATCCAACTTCACCAGTCAGCAGGATTTTGTATTACCATTTTGGCCATACTAAATATGACCTTCCTGCTCCTTTCAGATCAGCAGCTACCTCTCAAACAATGTATGAGGGCAGCCCCAATGTTAGCCTATGAAGGGAGCAGGTCTCATAGCAGTGTAAAAACGGGTTTAGGAGTTTTATACTACCAGGAAATGTAAACTACCCAGGCGCATGTCCTGCCTTTTGCCTACACAGCACCCTGCACTATGGGTTACCTAGGGCATACCTTAGGGGTGTTTTATATGCAGAAAAGGGGAGTTTTAGGCTTGGCAAGTACTTTTAAATGGCAAGTTGAATTGGCAGTGAAACTGCACACACAGGCCTTTCAATGACAGGCCTGAGACAAGGTTAAGGGGCTACTTAAGAGGGTGTCACAATCAGTGCTGCAGCAAAAACAATATCTAAAAAGTGGAGGGAGGCAGGCATAAGGTCAGGGGTGACCACCCTAAGGCTGTCAGGTCTAACAGTGTCTGACAGCAATACACTCATGTAATTATGTTCTGTATGCATTGACATGGATTCACAAAAAAGAAATCATTTTGCTGAGTTGATGGATCACAGTAAACCTAGAAATGTTACATATCAACAAGGTGCTTTATTTGCAGGTGAAAGTGTAATTTCAAAAGCTATATAATGTCCAGTTCACAGACCCCATGGCAGAACCTTAGCCATTTGTAATACAATCAGAGTCCAGGGGTGAGGGACATGTAATGAGACGTGGTTAGGAGAAGTGTCCAAATTGCCAATAGGTAAGATTTGAGACAATGACAGTACATAGCAGGCAAGTCAACAGTGGTTGAGTGAAGAGGGCACATTTCCTGCTGTCACAACAATAGCATGATCGTAAGCCCAGAACTAAGGAGATACTGTCCAAGTGGCACAGACTGGTGCTACGGGGTGGTTTTCCTTGTAAATGTTGTTACTTCCACATCTTCATCCTTTGTTGTGTATGGTGCTTCCTGTGGTGTGGGTGGTGCTGTTGTTGATGGCGTCCAGATACACATCAGGGGATAGAGATGTGGAGCCATAGGTCCCGACAGCTGCCATTTGTGGGAACACATAAGGAATCATTGCAGCAATGAGGAACTGCTAATTTCTCAAAACCGAAGCAACATCAGAATGGTAGGCAGCCATGTTTTCCCTGAGAGAGGCCACTTCCAGCTGTATGGACAAGGTATTCTGTACAGCCCCCAGGCTGTTGTCTCTCATGGTGCTGCCAATTTGGGAAGGCAATTGTTGAAGCCTCTGCCTCATGACAGCAGCTATGTTGGCCCGGGACTGCTGGAGTCCATGTAGCGGGGAGTGGGTGCCTCTGATGGCAGCTGAGTTGTCCTTAATTGGACTGAGGTACCTTTCCACTCCCTCTAGGATGCCTGCCATAGTCTCCATCCCCACCTGCACCTGTTTGGCCATCTCCCGCTGCACTCCTACCACTGTCATCTTGAAAGTGATATCTGAGTCTAGAGCTGTGTCATAACTGGCTGGTGCTGTATGTTGGTAGCTGGGTAGTTCATGTGGAGCCCATGCAATGCTGTGTGTCCTCCCTGCGACTGGAGGAGGTGTCTGGAGGGAATCTAGGACATCCTTGAGAGTCTCTTCATTGATGGTCGGCAGCTGGTCATCCATGTCATCTGTAAAATCCAGGACAGGCAGGTCAGCAGGAGGTAAGGCATCATCCTCTGCAAAGAGATAGTGAATTGTCAATCTTGGATTGTGGTGGCTGTTGACATGGCACATCATTTACTTGCTAATGGAGGCTTAGTGACAGACCCAACGTTGTAGTTGTATATTATGTGTAGCATTGTGCATCACACATGGGTCAAGCTCACAAGGTATTTTGAGGCATATTTAGGTGCCCCTTTCATGACGCTGAGGTGGTGCAATGCCCTGTGATGGTTTTAGAAGGTGGCACTAAGCGACATCGTGGCTTAACGCTGTTTTATAAAAAGGGCCCCTTCACACGCAGTACTTTTCATGGTAGGGCCATGCAATGGGTGTTCCTGTGGGCGTGCCATAGTAACACCAATTGCATTTTGACAATGCCTCAGATTTGAGATTTCGTAAACCAGAGTCCTTGCCAAAATATAACGCCACCCCAGGGGTCACATTGGCATGGCGTAATGAAAATATATGCTATTGTTTCTCCTAATTTTGAACTTGTTCAATGTGTGCTGCATTTTGAAACACACAAAGACAGAGGTAATGGCCTTTTAAGAATGTTTCTGTGCAGAAAGGTATTCCTTCCTCCACAAAAACAATCTCCCCCTCAATGCAGCCATCATTGCACCATGATGCAAAGGTTGCTGCATTGGCCCAAGTCAGCTAATTTAGTGCCGGCACAGGGAATGACACAGGGGTGCCCCGAATTCTAGTAAATACTGGCCATCAGTGGGTTTTGGAAAATTACGGTGCACGACACTACCAAATTTGGGGAAGTATGGCACACCATAATTTCCTCTTACAATTGGCCCTTTGTGCTTTGATCCCACACAACCTACTTCCTTGTAGGCTCCTTCTCCCTGCCACTGACAGCATGGTGGAATGTAATTATCCTTCCTATTCACCATGATGGACATTGCCACAGTAGTGTAATGTGTGCTGTCAGTCTTTGGAGGAATGATGCATTGTAACCATGAATGATGGGACTAATGCAACATAGCACAGTTAGGTCAATTGCATACAATGCTTTTGTTACATTCTCATCTGCCTGTAGCAGGCCTAACACATGTGCCAATTGGAAGGGACAGTGCAACCATTATGGACTGTATGCCCCATTAGGCTGTCCCTCCATTAATCTGGTACATTTCCTTGCACACAACATATCAGCAACAGGCATGTGTTGGTGTAAGGATGTTGAATGTGGAGCAATGCATGCATTTTGTGACTTTGTAGATGTCGCACAAGCGGACTGTGCAGCTTTGTTCCACATAGACTATTATTAGAATGATGATACAGCTGCATTACTGGCTGGTGACATTGTGCTGGTAGTGCAAAATTGATGCCACTTGTGCCAGTTCTCGCGCATGTTGATATGTACCATCAAGCAGTAGACCAACCATTCACACAAAACACTCTATCTTGTCAGATGGTGAGATTGCAGCTACTCATACAGGTGCACACATGATGTTCACAGGCATGCCCCATGTGTTGTGTGTGTTTACATTTCTGGCCATTCCCATATGACACATGGAGTTGTGTGAGAGTTGTAGTAATTTGTTAGAAATAGGGTCTCCGGTTGGCAGTCAGTTTGCACTCTGTTCAAGCAGGGACCCTCACTCTAGTCAGGGCAATGGAGATACACACTTAAGATAACCCCTGCTCACCCACCCGGTAGCTTAGCACAAGCAGTCAGTCTTATCTCAATGACAATGTATAAAGTATTTGTACCAAAACACACAGTGATACAGTGAAAACACTACAAAATGGACAATACGCCAGTTTAGAAAAATTGGCAATGTTTATCAAAATCAAACAAGACCAAAACTACAAAAATCCAACATACTCAAGTAAAGTTATGAATTTTCAAAGTAAAAAGAGTCTTACTCCATAGAAAACAATGGAAACTTTATCATTACACAAAGTGCCTGGTTTGCGCAAAAAATAAAGCCGCCCGGGCGAGTGTGCGTCGAAAAAGTCAGCAATGCATCATTTTCTCACTCGCATGTAAGGCTGTGCATCGTTTCCCAGACGGGGCACCTCAGGTCCGCGCAGGTTTACGTTGATTTTAATGCCCACGATGATGCTTGAGAAATCCGGTTGCACGGTGATGGAAAACTGCGCTGGTGGGGTTTGCGTCATGTTCAGCAGCTGCAAGTGGATGTTTCATCATTTCTTCAGCCGCAATGCAGGTGATGCTTCAATTTCCCAGTCGCGATGTAGGTGGTGCGCTGTTTTTACAGCCGAGTGCAGGTGGTGCCTCAAAATGTTTTCCGCACGCCTTCCTGTGCATAGATTTCAGTCCTTGTTTTACCAGCTTCACCTCTCAAGGGCTCAGAGACTGGATAGGGCACCACTTGGCAGGGCAGGAGTCTCAGCAGAGAGTCCAGGGACTGGCCGAGGAAGCCTTTGATGACCCTGAGACTTCAAACAGGAGGCAAACTCAGTCCAGGGCCTTGGAGATTCTTTATACGCAGGAATATACCACAAAGTCCAACTTTGTCCTCTTCCATGCAGAAGCAGCAACTGTAGGCCAACCCAGCAAAGCACAGTCACAAGCAAAGGGGCAGTACTCCTTTTGGGTCCACTACTTATACCCCTTTCTGCCTTTGAAGTAGGCAAACTTAAAAGGAAAGTCTCTGTTGTTCGAAAGATCCTGCCTTTCCCAGGCCTGACTCCAGACTCACATCATGGGGTTGGAGACTGTATTGTGGGAGGGCAGGCACAGCCCATTCAGGTGTAAGTGACCACTCCCCCCCCCACTTTAGTTCACTTGGCCCATTAGGATATGCAGGCTACACCCCAGCTCCATTTGTGTCACTGTCTTGTGGAGATTCACAAACAGCCCAACTCTCAGTCAGGGAATACACAAGCAGGCATAGTCACAGAATGGTTTAAACAAGAAAACGTCCACTTTCTAAAAGTGGCATTTTCAGACAATTTAAAAAACAACTTTATCAAAAGATATATTTGTAAATTGTGGGTTCAGAGACCCCAAACTCCAACTCTCCTTCTGCTCCCAAAGGGAAACTGCACTTAAGTGTTATTTTAAGGCAACCACAATGTTAACCTATGGGAGAGATTGGCCTTGCAACAGTAAAAACCACATTTGGCAGTATTTCACTGTTAGGACATGTAAAACACATCAGTACATGTCCCACATTTAACATACACTGCACCCTGCCCATGGAGCAACATAGGGGCTACCTAAGGGGTGCCTTACATGTATACAATGGGAAGGTTTGAGCCTGAAATGGCAGTTTAAAACTGCATACACAGACACAGCTATGGCAGGTCTGAGCCATATTTACAAGGCTAATCATGTGGGTCGCACACCAGTGCTGCAGGCCCACTAGTAGCATTTGATGTACAGGCCCGGGGCCCTGGGCACCTCTAGTGCACTTTACTAGAGACTTATTAGTAAATCAAATATGCCAATCATGAAAAAGCCAATTACACATATAATTTACCCAGGGAACACTTGCACTTTAGCAGTGGTCAGCAGTGGTAATGTGCCCAGAGTAAGAAAACCAGCAAAAACAGAGTCCACACAGTCAACACATGGGAAGCAGGGGCAAAAAAGATAGAGGAGACCACAACAAGGATGTCAGGTCTAAAATGGGTTCACCCTGTGTAGTTTGCATTTCTCAATTAGCACAACTCAATGCAGCAGCAATATGTGTTGCATATTACTGTACTAGATTAGAAATGCAGGGGTGTGCCATGTTTACTGGAATATGGTACAACCCTACAATTTCCCCTGCACAGATTTGTTCTCCCTGCACCAATGCAGGAATTGTTGCAGCATGATGAAGGGGTGCCTGCGTTGAGGGGATACATTGTTTATGTGCCGGGAGGTGTCCCTTCCAGCACATGTACAAGCTACTTTTGCTAAGGTGGCATTTCAATGTGTGCTGCAAAATGCAGCACACATGGGAAGGGCATTGTAACAAGGAGGAAGGGAAGCCTTTTGGCCTGTTACACCATCCTGACACCACTCCTGGGGTGGTATTGACTTCAGTCATAGTCTCTCATGTACAGGTTGTGTTGGATAAGGTGCTATGACAATATGCAATGGGTGTTGTTGTGGCATAGCCACAGCCAGACTAATTGCATGTCACTTCCAGGCAAAGTGCTGCATATTTTCATGATGGAGTATTGACATAGTGAGTGACTTATGTCTATGTTGCGTATATGTCGGAGTGCATTGCGCAACCAGAGCATCAGTACAAGTGTGGCTTTGGTGGCAATGGAGCGTTTTGATTCAGGGCCTATATCTGTCCGATGAAACCCTTTAGCATGCTTTGAGTGTGTTGCATGTGCCTCCCCCTTCTGCCATTTGTGAGATTCCAGATATTCCCCCCTGCAACTTACCCTGCATTTGTGTTTGTTCTTGGTAGTCTGTGCTGTCCTGCGATTCCAGTGACCAGCTCCTCCGGAACGACTGCTGCGACCGTCTCCTCCAGCTCATTCAGGTCCTTCTCTGGTGCAGGACTTCCACCTCCAGTCTGTAGTGCTGCCTTTTGGTTCCTGGCCAGTTTCTCCTTAGTCCTGCACTTGCAATCATGCCGGTGCTTTTTGCAATTGGTTATAGTCCTCCTCACCTTTGCCACACTGTTGACTTTGTCTACTATTGAATTCTATATGGCGTCTCTCCTACCGACTGACAATTTGGAGGTGATGAAGAGCTGGTGTTGGTGCTCTGTCACCTCTCTGACCAAGATGTCATGCTCCTCCTCACTAAAGGGGCACTACTGCTTCCTCTTCTCCTTCTCCTGGGACTTTGTTTGACCCTCCTGGCTGGTACTTGGGTGATTGGGGTCTCCCTGGGGTCTCTCCTGGCCTGCAATTTCCATCTTGTCTTTCAAATAGTTTTTTTCTCGATAATGAGGTTAAAAATGGCGTTAACCCATTTTGCATCAAAAATATGTGCCGCAAAACGGTCTTGCAGCACTTTTGCAGCATTAACGTAATTTTTCCATACGGCATGTCGCAATGGTTAGCGTAATTTTTTTTGTACGTTAACCATTCTTTAGCACTTTCCAGTGTCATTTTTAAATATGGTGCACGGATGGCGCTAGGGCATTAAGGCAGCTTGCGCGAAAAATTTTGACGCACAACTGTGCTAGCGCAATTGTGCGTCATTTTGAATAAATATGGACCTAAGCCTTCTGAGCCATCTTATTGAGGTTTTGAAAGTGTATTCTGTGAATGTTATCGTCTCACTGTAATGCTTGAATGTGGTGGAACGTCTTAAGGATCATTGTGTACCTTCTGGATTATATTCCTTTAAATAACAAATAACATAACCCAAATAATTTAACATGGCACAGGCAAACACACACATAGCCTTCCCAACACCCCTTTCCAGTTCATGAATCACACCCGTCTGCAAAACCCTTCCCCAAACTCATCACACCTTTTTAGGTCTGGATTTAGCCAAGACCCTTTAATTTAATTAACATTACATGTGTAATATTCATATATAAAGGGTTTTTCAGCCACCTCCCTTTGTCCATTGTTCTGTCATGTGTAATTCACATTTTACTTCCACCCATTGGAGCATTCATCATGGGGCAGTGGGTCAGCCTACTTCAGTCACTGGCTTATGTCACTTTGAGTGACTGCATTTAACCCTTTCACAAGGAGCATATGTGCAAACAAGGTAGTTCCCTTCAGTGCCAGAGATTCTGTTTTTACTTTATTATTACTTTAGTTTACTGTTGTAGTACTGATGTGAGAGCAGGAACCTTTCCACTAGGTGAGAGCACAGAGCACATTCTAGCTCTATCAGTTATTGTCTCCTGCCAAGGCTGTTGTAAATTCCTTTTGTAATGTCCTTTGTTTACCTGGCTGCTGCTTCTTCACACCATACATGCAGCTCACATGAACTCTAAGGCCCATATTTATACTTTTTGACGCAAAACTGCGCTAACGCAGTTTTGTGTCAAAAAAATTAGCGCCGGCTAACGCCATTCTGAAGCGCCATGCGGGCGCCGTATTTATTGAATGACGTTAGCCGGCGTTAGCCGGCGTTAGCCGACGTCGCCGTCTGGTGTGCGTTAAAAAAAACGACGTACACCAGGCAGCGCCGGCATAGGGGGAAAATGGAGTATGGGCGTCCAAAAATGGGGCAAGTCAGGCTGAGGCAAAAAAATCGCCTCAACCCGATTTGCGCCATTTTTTTTCACTCCCAACCCCCATTGAAATGACTCCTGTCTTAGCAAAGACAGGAGTCATGCCCCCTTGCCCAATGGCCATGCCCAGGGGACTTATGTCTCCTGGGCATGGTCATTGGGCATAGTGGCATGTAGGGGGGCACAAATCAGGCCCCCCTATGCCACAATTTTTTTTTTTTAAATATACTTACCCGAACTTACCTTAATGTCCTTGGGGTGGGTCCCTCCATCCTTGGGTGTCCTCTTGGGGTGGGCAAGGGTGGCAGGGGGTGTCCCTGGGGGCAGGGGAGGGCACCTCTGGGCTCATCCTGAGCCCACAGGTCCCTTAACGCCTGCCCTGACCCAGGCGTTAAAATCCTGCGCTAATGCGGGTTTTTTAGACCAGCCCACTCCCGGGCGTCATTTTTGCCCGGGAGTATAAATACGACGCATATGCATCGGAGTCATTTTTAAGACGGGAACGCCTACCTTGCATATCATTAACGCAAGGAAGGTGTTCACGCAAAAAAATGACGCTAACTCCATGAACTTTGGCGCTAGATGCGTCTAACGCCAAAGTATAAATATGGAGTTAGTTTTGCGTCGAATTTGCGTCGAAAAAAACAACGCAAATTCGGCTCAAACGGAGTATAAATATGCCCCTAAGTATAATAAACACTCGTGTGCACTATCGTTTCAACCCAAACTCATCATTCACTCCCTCCCTCCCTTCCTCCCTTTCCCTTTCCCTTTCACTTCCCTTCTCTTTCCTCCTTACTGAAATGTATGTTTTTTAAAGAACAAAACAACACTTTTGCCTTTAGCCAATGTTTTTATTTAGATTGTTGAGGCCCCGGCAGCTTCCTGAACAATAATGTTTTTCAAAAAACATGATAAAACCAAGCAAGAAGTGCCAAAAGGCTTGTGGCCAATGCCACACCTATTGGCTTGGCCAATGCTTGTTTATTTAATGATTGTTGGAAACTCTCATATACCTCCTGAAGAGCAATATAGCAGCTGTGTCTGCAGTTCTTGCAGCCTGACCTTCAGAAGCAGAGCACCTGTAGAACCGAATAAGCCAGGCTCTTGTCTGGAATGTAGGTCTCAGAAGGTCTAGGATACAGGGGATTTCAGCATTTAACTGCTTGCCACTCAAAGTCATAAATTGGCACCAGCAAGTAAAACACATAGAAGCTGATTCTCTAAAGCATTCGCAATTCTTTTACATGCCATTGTGAATAGGCTGTGAAACCTGTTAGTAACACGGCAAACAAAGCTTGGTCCTTTCTTTTTGCATTAACATTTTATTAATATTTCCTCAATATAAAGTTTTTATTTCCATTCAGGTATTTTGGGGCCAAATCACAAAGGTCTATGAGAATATGGGAAAGGCGTACTACAGGAGTGCTACTTTAAGTCCTCCAAAATGCCTAAGTGAATAGGACCCTGAAGAATGCTACGATTTTGGCATCAACCTCCGGTTGATAATCAGCAAACCAAAGTTGATAGTATACCACTGACATACACATCCTTCTTTCTGCTGTTTCTCTTCATCCCAGCTTTTCAGGCACGAATACTGAGAACAAAAATAGACATATGGGTACAGTATCCATTTTTTCCTTCTCTGGCCTGCTTGGTGACAGAATTACCACAGATGTTGCTCCTGGACTTCAGTAGACAATACTTAGCTGCAGCGTGGTGGAATTTTGTCGTTCCCAAGGGGGCAAGCCCACCCTTTCTTTATAGGAGGCAGAGCTTGCTCTTCTCCACCCTTAGTTGGTGCTCCTAGCAGCAATCATTGTTCCTTGATTCCGAACTTTACTGTCTGCAGCTCATGCACAAACTCACAGAGCTACTGAGCTGGTGTATGTGCTCTACAATGCACAGTTTCATAAAACACATGACCACAGTTTCAATCTGCGTGTTTGCAGATGCGGAAGGTTTCACAATACTACCCCAGAAACGCTGGTGAAAAACCGCACAGGCACTGTTGAAATGAAGGTATTATAACCCCAGTTTATTGTAGATTCTTTATACTTCAGAACATTTAATGTTGAAATAAAAATAATCAAGATGATAATCTCTATTTTGCATAAGTAACTTATATGCCCTGCATCATTTATATTTTCAGTGGAACCTGTACATATTCACATACTAATATATGGGTGAATTAGGGTGTCATGAACAAAGGGTTTTAGTGTTTGCAAACCCTCTCAATCGGGACGTCAGAGGGTTTAGGAGCGCCAAAACCCTTTACCAAATTAATTAAACCCATTATCGATTCGGAATATGTTTTCCAACTCATTAAATGGGTTAGAAAATCATCCTGAATCTGTATTTGGGAGTGACGTTTTTTGGCATAAATCAACAAAACAGAAATCGGGTTGCAAAACATTATATTTTAAGGAATATATAACTAGTAGAAAGCCATTCACAAGCCCAAAGGGGTTCCCAAGGGACTCCTTCCACTTTGTGATTTTTAAGGAAAAGGGTTGCATTAAAAAAAATTACTTTATTTGAAAGCAATCACAGACATGGTGGTTAGCTGATCCCAGCAGGTCACCATCCCTGTGAAGGCTGGGAACCATAGTGTGTTGCAATTTGCGCCCTGCCTCAATTATATTCATGAAGTAGGCTGACAAACAAGGACTCAGTATTTTGTGACCCAAATTGTTAGTACATAGGTCAGTTTGCAAAATAACAATCCATTCAGCGAGCCGGTACTCAAATTATAACCTCTTTTACTGAATGCATTTTAGTACGCGTGGCCCTTTGCAACCAATTACTTCTAGTCAGTTGTTTTCTAAACCAAACAATGAACCCCCTGTCTGAGTTGAATGTCATGTATTTCTAAGTATACATCTACCAGATAGGCTATGATCTATACTTACCTGTGAGACATTACATAAAAATTAAAATGTATCTAAATGTTAATGATCTCGCCATGCCATATCATAATCATTTCCTTTTGTAGTTTGCCCAATGTAGCCCTATATTTCAAGGACATTTTCTGACATTTTCTGCTACCACTGCTAACAAAAAATAAATGGACACCATCTTTTAGCTTGTTGTTGCAAATTATTAGGAAACTTCTTTGAAGTTGCCAAGGAAAATCTCGGTAATTGTAGCAGTTGGCAGAATGGCTTAATTTTCTGATCTCAATAGCAAAATATTATTTTAAATTATTATTTTTTGAGCATTTGATTGTTTCATAAACAGCTGCTCAGCAAGCGTTTTCTCTGTAGGAAAAAATGTTATTGTGCATAAAACATTTCAAAAGAGAGCGCCATTAGTGAATTCTAAGGATTTTTAATTTTAGGCGAATACCATGGTGCAATTGTTATATTTTAGAAAAGTACACAGTCAGGTGGAACAATCAACAATGAATCCCAGCAAGACTTTGCAACAGAAGCTGTGGCTTGATATATTTAGAAATATTGCAGAGCAGTATATCAAAGGACAGATAACTCTGTTCCTTTAAATGAACCAAAGATAATGATGCAGGTTCTAACACATGGACGTTTTGCAATCCCTGAATAAAAAAAAAGAAACTGTCTCTAGTTTCTTTATAATAGATGATTTGTGACTCACCCAGTCACCTACCCTCGGAACGCAACTATGATAACTTACTTCATTAATTATTATCCCGCATGTTTCTATACATTCCAAGGTATTGCACCTTGTTTTTTTTAAAGACTTGTATTAAACTGTTTGTGATATCTTCTTGCAACACAATTCTAACAGCTGTTTTGATGTGTTTAATTTTGCATCAGACGCTCATTTTGTTATTCATGTTTGTAAACATGCTCATTCTTTCACATGAATAAGCTGCGTGGTAAAAATGTAAGTGATTTCTGGGAAAGGTGATGGCGTAACCATTATCATCAATTCACCAAAAGGCCAAGGGTAGCAGAAGTGACATCACACTCCTATTGACCTTTACGTTCACTCACATACACACAAAATCACACATGCAAACACTATCTCACATAAACACACTCTCGCCAGCTTGCATGCAAGAAGAATACATTTGGAAGCAGTATTTCCTACGTCTGATGCCAGGGAGGGTCATATTCCAGCTAATTGCACTCCATTTTGTATTACACTAATAGTGAATATCGTATTGTTATTCACTATTAGTGTAATAAGTAAAATGACAAAAAAATAGGAGATTGGAGCCTCAACCGATGTCTAGAAGTACGAGCTACCTCTGTGTTCCTGGAACTGATTCTGCTACCTCTGAGGCCAGGAGCGCCACATGCAGTGGCATGGGTCAGAAGCATCAAGCCAAGACCACAGCTGCAATCCCTGGTGATGCCTAAATGACATCCATGGATGAGATCCATGGGTGTGACCATTTATTGTACGGAATTATAAGGAATAAAGTGCTCCCTGCCTAACATGATAAGGATATTGCAAGTCTTGTTGGAGTTTCATAACTTTATAAAAAGAAAAGGGCCTTAGGTGTTGTTCCTTAATATCAACATGAAACTCCCCAGTGACTTGAAATATCCTTATAATGTTTGACAGGTAGTATCCCATATACTATGTATTTTCCGATGTATATATGTATATGTAAGTGTAAACAGTAATGCCTACATTAGCAATACAATGTAAAACAAATTTGGTAAACCAAAGCATACATGATGTGCACAAAGGTGATAAGGGAAAGCAACATATTAGACACTTAGGCATCAATGCAATTACATGTTTTGTTACTGGTGGTAGATTTATATATGTGTGTTTTTTTGCAAAGTGCTTTGGGCCTGAAGCTCTTTGGGGCACAACATATAACCCAAAATGAAAAATTAGATCAGGATAATGACCCTAAGTTTAAATTAAATACATGACACTCCAATATGTTAAAATACTACCCAACCTATGCAACTTTTAAGCAATGATATCAGTCCAACATATGTTGATGCCAGGAGAAGACATCTCTTCTTTTCTGGCCTAGAAGTCCTGTTTTGCTACAGTTTAATCTGTGCCCATGCTGTGTAAATGGTGTAGTGCTCAGTTCTGTAGATAAACAGGATTACCCCAAATTCAAACAAATGTCTTCAGGTTAATTGATGTTTCAAGCCCATCACATGGTCAGGTGGATTTTATGATCCACTTTGGGTAAATAAGATGTTGACAGATTGTTTAGGCAACACACGCAGGCTGGGCAGTTAGAGTGGGCACAGGCAACACAATGGCTTGCAGGTGAGACAGGTGTCTTATGGGTTTCCCGGAAACTAAGGGCAAAAACATATGGATTTGCATTAACAATGTGCAAGTTTGATTTCAGTCACTGCATAACTGACACAAACAAAATGCAACTATAGCAGCTAAACTCGAGGATCAAGAAGGCCGATCTCGAAGAAACAACATTAGGGTGGTAGGAGTCCCAGAGGGATCGGAGGGACCAAGTGTGGATCTCTTCCAACAGGATCTAATAACAAACCCGATCCGCTCCAAGAGACTATCGAAATTCTTCTCGATTGAGACAGCACACAGAGCCCTAGGCCCTCCGCCAAAGCTGGGCGCGCCTTCCAGGACTATAATAGCCAGAATTTTTAACTACTGAGAGAGGGACATAATCCTGCAGGCTGCTCGCTCACAAGGCAACCTTCCCATTGATAATGCCACAATTAGATTCTTCCCCAAAGGCAAAGCAGGAATTTCGAGAAGTCAAGCGAGCGCTCCGAGACAAGGAAATCAAATATATGATGATGTACCCAGCCAAACTCAGAGTGAAGCAGAGGGTAAACCATGGCACTTAACGACCCCGGAGGAGGCGTGGGACTTGTTGGAGTGCTGGAGGACAACGAACTGACAGGGAGTCAAGAATAAAAATCACTCCCAACCACACAAGGACCGAGCCCTACAGCACTCACACTGAGTGATGTTCCACTAGAGACCCCAAGCTGAGGTCCAGCAGCACCACAACAGGGTCTCAAGAACTACTGGGAATGTGAGGTGGAATGTCCCCAGGTTCGGGGTGGATGTCAGACTGATAAAAGCTCAAGGAGGCCTGGACGGAATGGTGTGCTGCTATCCAATAGTTAAAATGTATCTTGGTACAGGTCATAACTCTCATAAGTGAGCTGTATGTATTGGGATTGAGTGGCAAGGTCACCTATCGATTGGTGATTATAAGGGGCGTGAGTGGCCCACCCACGTGATGTGATGTTACACATTTGGCGACAGGCACTCTGCAAGTTGGGGTGGTGGGCAGTTCCAGGCTCACAACGCAGGGTAGCAGGGAGGGGGGAATTATGGGGACTAGTTCAAATGTTATTGAAATTGGTTGAGTTATTGCATCATGCCAGCTCAGGACCAACCCGAACATTAGAGACGTTGTGGTACAGGGCCAGAGCCACTATTACTACTATTACTACTCTTGCCTCAAGACTGACTTACATGGGTACACGACATACCAATTGATGACTAGACGCTATGACATGTACACATGAAAGAGACTTACACATTTGGTCAAGGAAAGGTAACGGACTGGGGCACAAGATTAAGAGAACATTACTACTCCAGTGTTTGCAAAGGCAGCAGACCTGGTATTGATCAGGGAAGCACACCTAAGGGGCACCCACTATAAGGCTTTGGACCATTTTGGGTATCAACTCTTAGCACAAGCCGACTATACAATTGACTCCAGAGGGGTGGGAATATTAATTAAGAAAACAGTACCATTCATGATCCAACTTGTTTGGCACAATAGCTAAGGCAGATACATAGAGATCTCTGGACTATGGGAGGTTCAGATACTCAATCTCTGTTCTTTTTATGTGCTGCAGAGACTCCACAGCACAACCCTCCCAGAGGTTGGAGAACTCCTATTGGCCCTTTCAGAGGGGATATTAATATTGGGAAGGAACTTGAACAATGTGATGGATGACCCAGTGAGGGACATAGAGCTACCTGCAACCCTTTGTAGAGGCACTAGGGATGGCTGACCTCTGGAGGGAACACAACCCAGGTAGACAACAATATACTTACTACTCAGCCACACATAGAAGCTTCTCCCGCTTAGATCATATATTCACACACCACTTGACAGCTGAAAGATTCAGGGGGGGGCAAAACACTATCCTAGAGGCATATCGGACCACTTCCTGATAGGGGTACGACTGCAGGGGCCAATTAGAGACTATACAAGCATCACCAGGATAGACACATGGTTCCTCAAGGATAAGGACCTGAAAGACAATGTTACGGAAGAGACAGCACTACACTTTGAAGAAAATCAGGGCACAATGGGATCAGCCTGCATCCTGTGTGCAAGCCTTTAAGACGGTGCTGTAGGGCCGAATACAACCCCTGATGGTGGAAAAGAAAGCGCAGAGACGGGAAATTGAAGCACTTGAGAAAGAACTGAAGCAACTAGAAGATCGGGTGACTAGAGAGGGGACGGTCAGCCTAACCCACCAACTGCAACTTAAACAACAATAACTCCTCTCACTAGTGGAACTTAAGGCGTAGCAGTATGCACTGGCAAGGCAGTGTTGGTTATATGATGTGGGAGATACAGCCGGGAAATTACTGTGAGAGGAGGCCTCTTTTTACATGGTTAGTCCCTACTTTCTCCCTGATATTGATGTGTTCTAGAAGTTGGTAGTGGCCAGGGCCCCTGCTAACCAGGTTCCCTGGGCCAGAGCTCTTTCCCTAAATCTGTTGTGATGCTTGGCACAAGTGTATACACTCTTACATACCACTATAAGACCCTAGTAAATGGGTACCCCAGCACCCAAGGCATGGGATAGTATGAGTAGGCCCCTGAGGGCAGCAGCACTGATTGTGCCACTGTCAAAATCAGGACAGTGCGTGCTCTACGGGCGTCGTAATGCAAAAAAGCCAATCCATATGTAAAGTAATAATTCATGCACTATGTGTTAAAACAGTATGTTAACCTTTTTCATTGCAGAGATTCATCTTGAAATGTCATTAATGCTGTTTGCAATGTATTGCTAATTTTCAAGGCTTTGCTGCAGGATTACAGGGTGTGGTTAGGGTGTGGTCCCTATGCTGAGCCTTTCTAGAATCCTTTCCTGCAGTCTGGCTGGGTGTGGCACGTGGGTGGGGCCTGGGTCTATTTAAGGGACCCAGCCCAGCTCCACGTGCTTACTATTCAGAGGTCCCGGTGCAGAGCAGCAGCATTTTCCTGAGCTCTTGTTCTGGGGGCCTACCTAGGATTTTCAGGCCCTGTCTTCATTTCCTTGGTGATCTCCAAGCAGGGCGGTAAGCTGGAGGTCTGGTTAGGCCCCCGACTCCGTTTTCAGAAATACTCGAGTTTTGGGTCTTTTGGTTAAATCGCTTGTGCAATAGTTTTCTTGGCATTTAACTCTTGCAATTCAGATCGACAGTGTGCGCGATCGTATCTTGGCATTTAAACCTTGATGGTTGAATCGGCAACAGAGTGCACAATTAATTCTTGGTCTGTAACTCTTACAGTTCGGATCGTCAGTGTGCGCAATCGTATCTAGACATTTAAACCTTGATGGCTGAATCGGCAGCAGTGTGCACAATTCATTCTTGGCATTTAACTCTTGTAGTTAGGATCGGCAATGTGCGCGATCAAACCCCAGCATTTAAACCTTGATGGTTGAATCAGCAGCATTGTGCACGATTCATTCTTGGCATTTAACTCTTGTAGTTCGGATCAGCAGTGTGCACAATCATATCCTGGCATTTAAACCTTGATGGTTGAATCAGCAGCATTGTGCACGATTCATTCTTGGCATTTAACTCTCGTAGTTCTGATCGGAAGTGTGTGCGATCATATTTTGACATTTGAACCTTGATGGTCGAATCGGCATCAGTGGGCGCGATTCATTCTTGGCAATTAAAACTTGCAACTTAGATTGGCAGAGTGGGCAATCAAATTTTGACATTTAAATCCTGATGGTTGAATCATGCCAGAGTGTGTGAGTCATTCTTGGCATTTAACCCTTGTGTTTCAGATCGGCAGATTGCGCGATCATTTCTAGACATTGAAATCTTGATGCATAGTTTGATATTCAAAGTGTATAATAATTCCTAAGCAATTGAATCTTGAGTGTGTTCTTGCAGTATCATTCATGAGCTTAGCACAGTTTATTCCTGAAAAACCAATGTGTTCATTCATGAGCTTATCACAGTTTATTCCTGAACACCAATGTGTTAATTGATTACTGTTATAGTGTGTCCTTACAGTATCATTCATGAGTCCTACGTAGTTTATTCCTGAAAACGAACATGTCTATTGATTAGTTATTAAGTAGTTTCTAGTCAAAGAAATAACTTGAGTCAGTTCAAGGTTCAGAGCATAAGATTGTATTCTACAAAACTTTCACGTGAAAGCTTGCATAATCCTTATTTATTTTCCAAGTACTCATAACCAATAAGGTCTTGATATAAAAAAAGCTCTTGATTATTCATTTTATCAATATATAAATATTAGGAACAAAGTTTATGAAAGTCAATGTAAATAATCTTGCTATTGTTCTCTTAACTTTTGCTTCCACAGGTCCCCTTCCCCGCTGTTCCCAACCTAAAACCCCATCCCCCACTTGGCCATTCTTTAACTCTGTGCTTTAATAGCTGGGAGAGTTTGGAGCTGCCAAGAGGTGGACATATTGGGAACAGGCGCAAGCCCCGATGATCCGGTCTCCCTGACAGCCACCCTCTAGGGTCCTACACTCAGATGCACCCAGCACTGCCAGTGCAGGTTGAGTGTACTGGAGCAAACCCAAAAAGGCAAGCTTGACATGGCACACTCCCTGTGTGCCCTGTCCACCCTACACTGCATATGATATGGGTAAGTCATGCATCTGGTAGGCCCTACAACCCTAAGGCAGGGAGCACATACTATGGCCCTCATTATAACCCTGGTAGTGTGTGATAAAGTGAGGGTAATACTGCCAACAGGCTGGCGGTAAATCCTGCCAAATTATGACCCTGGCGGTGATAACTCCCATAGATCGCCAATGCACCACACCAACCTGCAGGGCGGAAACAACTCTCACCACGGCGGTAGTCAACAACAGCCAGGCGGAAGACAAAGTACCGCCCACCATATTAAAACACATCACTCCGCCACCTTTTCCGGGGCAGTACCAATGCCATCAAAAGCCTGACGGAAATGCATCACTGAAAGAAAGAACTCACCATCGGAGACACAGAGAAGAACAACACCGCCATGGAACCCGAACTGCAAGTCTTTCCGATGATCTTCTACGTTATGCTCCACCTGGAACACCAATGCCAACGAAGACGACGGTGAGTACAGCTGCCTAGCACACAAGGGAGGGTGGGCGGAAAACAATAGTGACAGACACACATGCACAACACATACCTGACACACACAAACCATACACACAACCAGCTGCACACGAAAAACAATTTGACCCCAAAAAACAGCAGAATAATGCAAGGACAACAACAATGGATGAAAGTGATTGTAATCAGATCAACATCAAAATTAATATTTCGATTTGTCAATGAAACAGATATGTACACATATACACAATGGGACACTGCCCAGTCCAATGTTCAAAGGGCCCACATGGCCACAGGGCACAGTCTAAGGCCCAACTCGATTCCTGACCACATCTGGATAGTACACTGCAGGGTCATCAGTTTGCAAATACGCAGGCACCATAGGTAGGGGGCTCCTCAGCCAGATGCGGGAACAAGCCCACTGGTTCTGGAAGGGCCTCCATGCCCATTGCTCTGTCCTGGGGAGTGCATGGCCACAGTCTCTCAGGTGGCTGACTACCCCACTGGTTCTGGAGGGGATCCATGCCCATTGCTCTGTCCTGGGGAGTGCAAGGTCACAGTCTCTCAGGTGGGTGACTACCCCACTAGTTCTGAAAGGGGTTCCATGCCCATTGCTTTGTCCTGAGGAGTCCAAGGCCACAGTCTCTCAGGTGGGTGACTACCCTACTGGTTCTGGAGGGGGTTCCATGACCGTTGCTCTCTCCAGGGGAGTGCAAGGCCACAGCCTCTCGAGTGGGTGACTACCCCACTGGTTCTGGAGCGGGTAACTTGCACAGCAGCCCCTGGAGTGTGGCCTTCATGGTGTCTGCTGGCAGTGATGGCTGCAGTGTGGTGGTGGATGGAGGAGCCTCCTGGGCAGCCTCTGCAGTGTCTGATGGCTGCAGTGTGTTGGTGGATGGAGGAGACTCCTGGGCAGCCTCTGCACTGTCTGATGGCTGCAGTGTGGTGGGGGATGGAAAAGCCTCCTGGGCAGCCTTTGCACTTTCTGATGGCTACACTTCCTCAGCTGGCGGTTAGGACCCGCTGGAGTAGAGGGCTTTGTCTCCTCCAGTACTTGGTGCGTGGATCCCTTACCCTTCCTGGCACGGGTAGATGGCCTCCTCTCCTTCCTGCCTGGTGGTGCAGGTTCCTTCCCCTTCTTTCCTGGTGGTGCAGGCTCCCTCCCCTTCTTTCTTCGTGGTGCAGGCTCCTTTCCCTTCTTCGATGGAGGTGTGGTATCCTTACCATCACTAGTAGGTGGTGCTACCCCTCTCCCCGTGGACTGTTTGGCTTAGGTGCTGGGCTGTGCCGTTGGCACCCTGCTCATACGGGCAGGACGGGGGTTAGGGAAGAGGTCAATTTGAGAAAGGAAAAGCTTTTTAGGGATGGTAGGGTGGAAGAAGGGAGGAGTAATGGGAGTGGAGATTGAGGGAGTAGTTGTTGGAGGTTTATGTCTCCTGGACTTGGGTTAAGGTGCATGGGCTGTATACTGATGTTAGGTGGATGGCTGTTGGGTGTGTGAGTGCTTGCGTTTGAGTCCTTTAGGCAGGGGGACAGACAGGGTAGGAGAGGACAGAGGGGACATGTGCAAGGCTGTTGTGGAGGTGTCTGTCAGTGAGGTGTGTGTTCTGCTTGGTGTGGTGATGCTGGTAGTGGATGTTGATGTAGTGCATGCAGGTGTGAGTGTGAACGTGACTGGGACGGAGGTGGTGGAGGAGGAGGAGGGGGAAACAGTGGAGGCAGTAGATGTTGTCTTGTCTGCAACTGTATGGTGTTTGCATGAGTGCTTGTGGGATGAAGTGTGGTGCCTGTGTTTGCCTGTTCCACTCTTGGGTCTTGTCTTGTGTGCATGCTCATCTGTATGTGTGCCTGGGATGGGTAGGGGTTGAGGAGAATAGGGCTGGGAAGTGGTAGTTGGAGGGGGGATGGTAGAAACAGGGACAATGGCTGCCATCAGAGTGGAGGCCATACCTGAATCGATCTCTGATGGGCCGCCAATCCACTGTGCATGACCTCCAGGAATGCATTACATTGCTGGATCTGGGATGCCAGCCCCGGGATGGCATTCAAAATGGTTGACTGCCCTACAGAGATGGATCTCAGGAGGTCAATAGCCTCCTCACTCAGGGCAGCAGGGCTCACTGGGGCAGGGCCTGAGGTGCATGGGGCAAAGGAGATGCCCGCCCTCCTGGGTGAGCATGAACGAGAAACTCACTGAGGGGCTGCTGGGAGGGCGGTTCTGGTACGGGGGTGGTGGCTGTACCTGCAGCTGGTGTGGTCCCTGAGGTGTCCGCCACCACCAGGGAGCTCCCAAAGGAGGAGGTATCTGAGTCTTTGTTGTCTCCTCCAGTCTCTGCGGTGGTGCTCCCCTCGCCCTCCATCAACTGGTTCCCTCGGCGTTGGTGGATTCTGCCTCCTGGGTCATGTGGATTGCAGCTCCCTCTGCCCCTGCTCCTCCACCAGATGAAGCTAATGCACACAAGGACAGGATGTCAAAACAAGAAAGGGGGGAGAGAGACAAAGGATACACTGGGTCAATGAGTGCACCAACACCACAGTTGGCATACACATCACTATCACACACAGGGAACAGGCTTAGGCACTATGCACTGTACTACCAGGGATATGGCTAGTCACTAAGGCAAGATAAGGACCACACGCCGCCAACTGCAGCACTCCTGGGACCCACGATGCCCTGCCTGAAATGGACTGCTAATAAGCTAGTTCACCTGTCTTTGCCATACACCCATTACCCTTCAGATGACCCACGCTGCAATGTCTGGCCTGGCCTTAAGGGCATCCACTAACACACATCCACCACCCCCATACCACCCCACTAGCCAAAATATGTATTGATACCGACTTTACTCACCCCTTTGTGGCTGCTGTGATGCCCTCAAGCGCCCATCCAGCTCAGGGTGGGCCTCTGCCAGTATGCAAGCCATCAGGAGTGGTCAGGGTCCGAGAGGCACCCCTTCCTCTTTGGGAGGCCATCCCCAGCTGGGCCTCCGTGGTCTTCCATGCCCAGCGTCTCAGGTCCTCCCACCGTTTCCGACAGTGGGTGCTCCGCCTGCCATAGACCCCCAGGGTCCGCACGTCCTTGGAGATGGCACGCCATAATCCCTTCTTTTGATGGGCGCTGACCTGCAGAGGCAATACAGACAGGAGATTCCCATTAAACAAACAGTCCAGCCTGTCACACAAATGGCCCACCATACCCATTTCCATCACCATTGGCACACACATAGGCCAGCAAAATCAATAGGGAAATGCCATTCTGGCATTGGGGGACAATTCCATGATCCCCCGGGTCTCTAGCACAGAATCCGGGTACTGCCAAACTGCCTTTCCGGGGTCTCCACTGCAGCTGCTGCTGCTGCCAACCCCTCAGACAGGTTTCTGCCCTACTGGGGTCCAGGCAGCCCTGGCCCAGGAAGGCAGAACAAAGGACTTCCTCTGAGACAGGGTGTAACACCCTCTCCCTTTGGAAATAGGTGTGAAGCCTGGGGAGGAGTAGCCTCCCTCAGCCTCTGGAAATGCTTTGATGGGCACAGATGGTGCCCATTTCTGCATAAGCCAGTCTACACCGGTTCAGGGATCCCCCAGCCCTGCTCTGGCGTGAAACTGGACAAAGGAAAGGGGAGGGACCACTCCCCTGACCTGCACCTGCCAGGGCAGGCAACACAAGACTGCATCACCGGTCCTCTGGTTCCCCTCTCACCACGATGAGCGTGGTCCCTGGAACTCAGCTACTCTGTCCAAGTGACTGCCACAGTCCAGTGACTCTTCAGTCCAAGTTTGTTAGAGGTAAGTCCTTGCATCCCCACGCTAGACTGCATTGCTGGGTACCGCGTGATTTGCAGCTGCTCTGGCTCCTGTGCACTCTTCCAGGATTTCCTTCGTGTACAGCCAAGCCTGGGTCCCCAACACTCTAACCTGCAGTGCACAACCTTCTGAGTTGTCCTCCGGCATCGTGGGACTCCCTATTGTGACTTTGGGTGGACTCCGGTTCACTTTTCTTCTAAGTGCCTGTTCAGGTACTTCTGCGGGTGCTGCCTGCTTCTGTGAGGGCTTCCTGACTTGCTGGGCGCCCCCTCTGTCTCCTCATCCAAGTGGCGACATCCTGGTCCCTCCTGGGTTACAGCAGCATCCAAAAACCCTAACTGCGACCCTTGCAGCTAGCAAGGCTTGTTTGCAGTTTTTCTGTGTGGGAACACCTCTGCAAGCTTCTTCACGACGTGGGACATCCATCTTCCAAAGGGGAAGTTCCTAGTCCTCTTCGTTCTTGCAGAACACCAATCTTCTTCCAACAGGTGGCAGCTTCCTTGCACCCTCAGCTGGCATTTCCTGCCCACTCTCAACACTGTCGCGACTCTTGGACTTGGTCCCCTTGTCTTACAGGTACTCAGGTCTGGAAATCCACTGTTGTTGCATTGCTGGTGTTTGTCTCCTTGCAGAATCCCCCTATCACGACTTCTGTGCTCTCTGGGGGTTGTAGGTGCACTTTACACCTACCTTTCAGGGTCTTGGAGTGGGCTATTTTTCTAACCCTCACTGTTTTCTTACAGTCCCAGGGACCGTCAACAAGCTCACATAGGTTTGGGGTCCATTTGTGGTTTGCATTCCACTTTTGGAGTATATGGTTTGTGTTGCCCCTATACCTATGTGCTCCTATTGCAATCTACTGTAACTTTACATTGCTTGCATTACTTCCTTTTGCTATTATCTGCATAATTTTGCTTTGTGTTCATATATCTTGTGTATATATTTTATCCTCATACTGAAGGTACTCACTGAGATACTTTTGGCATATTGTCATAAAAATGAAGTACCTTTAGTTTTAGTATATCTGTGTATTGTGTTTTCTTATGATATTGTGCATATGACACCAGTGGTATAGTAGGAGCTTTACATGTCTCCTAGTTCAGCCTAAGCTGCTTTGCCATAGCTACCTTATATCAGCCTAAGCTGCTAGAAACACCTCTTGTACACTAATAAGGTTTATCTGGACCTGGCACAAGGTGTAAGTACCTCTGGTACCCACTACAAGCCAGGCCAGCCTCCTACACATACAAGTATTCAAGTTGTTTTCAAGAGTGTTTATTGTAGTGCTAAGAAATTGAGAAGTGCAATGGAATGAAGTGATGATGGAGGAAAGTCCAGGATATTGTTCCAGCCTGTTTGTTGCACAGTGTCCAGGTGGCCATAGGAAGGGGAGCAACTGCAGTTCAAGGTGGACAAGGTGACTCAGTGGGACACAAGGGGACAATCAGTAGAGTCTCATTTCCTGGTGGTGGTCTTGGCTAGTGTCTCTCGCTTCTGTCTGGGTCGCAGGAAACATTTGTGGGGTGGTTCATCTTCTGCAGTGGGACGGATGCTTGTGGCCTGTGGGGCCTGTGGCGGGGCCTCCTGCCCACTAGCGCCAGCAGAAGTGGAGGGCTGGTCAGTGGACCGGCTAGTGGTAAGGGCCTGCTGGTGTGCTGTTGCCTCCATCATGATGTTGGGAATGTCTTCCACCACCCCTGCTATGGAGATGAGGGTGGTGTCAATGGCCTGCAAGTCCTCCCTGATCCCCTTATACTGTCCCTCCTGTAGCCACCTGTTCTCCTGCACGTAGTCAAGGATCTGGCCCATCGTGTTCTGGGAATGTTGGTAGGCTCCCAGGAACTCGGAGAGTGCCTCCTGGAGGGTCGGTTCCCTGGTCCTGTCCTCCCCCTGACGCATAGCAGTCCTCCGAGTGTCCCTGTTGGCCTTTGCCTCTGTCCCCTGGATGGTGTGCCCACTGCCACTGACCCCAGGTCCCTGATTGTCTTAGGTATGAGGTGTGGCCTGGGGTCCCTGTACAGGGGGGCATACTGCTGATTGATGTGTCCTGGGAACAACGGTGTGGGTACGCTAGGTGGGTGCTGTGGCTTGGATCCTGATCGGTCAGACTCTGTGGTGGTCTGTGAGTGGGCTTGGGTTATCGGCTGTCCAGTGGTCCCTGATGGGCCAGGTAGGTCATCCAGATCCAGAAGTCCAGAGTTACTGTCATCACTGGGGCATCTTCTGTTGGTGGACTAGAAAGTCGTGGCACCTCCTCTCCACTGACATTGGCTGGGGTACCTGTGGGGATGTAAGTGATGTATTATGCTTCATGTCTGTGACATATTGTATATTCCTGGCTTCCCCTCTATCGTTGATGTTGCCCTGCTACCATTTGCTTGTGTATGGTAATGTATTGTGGGAATGTTAGATTCCCTATGCTGTGCATGCTTTAGTGATAGGTGTCCATGCAGGGCTGGGAGGGGTGCCCATGCATTGGTATAGCATGCTGGGCTTGGCATTGGGTTTAGTCATATGTCTATGAGCAGTGTGTGTGATGGAGTAGAGTGATGGGAGTGAGGGTGAGGGTGTGAGATGGCATGCAGGTATGGAGGATGATAAGTAGTAAATATTGACTTACCAGTGCCCAGTCCTCCGGCTACTTCAGCAAGTCCCTCAGGATGCGGTATTGCCAGTACTTGCTCCTACCATGCTGTGAGCTGTGGGGGAGGAGGTGGAGGTCCACCACCAGTTCTATGTATGGCAAGCTGGTGGCTTGCTGCAATGGAACGTACCTTCCCTTGTAGGTCATTCCAACTCTTCCTGATGTCATCCCTTGTTCTTGGGTGGTGTCCCACGGCGTTCACCCGGTCCACGATTCTCTGCCATAGCTCCATCTTCCTGGCAATGGATATCTGCTGTACCTGTGCTGCAAACAGCTGTGGCTGTACCCTGACAATTTCCTCCACCATGACCCTTAACTCCTCCTCAGTGAAACGGGGGTGACTTTGAGGTGCCATGGGTGTTGTGTTGGTGAGAATGTGTTGAGTAATGTGTTAGGGTGTCTAATGTGTGGTGCATGAGAGATGTATGGGTGTAAGGTGAGTGTCTAGTTGTCTAAGTGATCTTGGTGTCAGTCTGGTGGCTATGATTTGTATTTATAAAGGGTTGTGGGTAATGCGGGTGTGTGTTTTATAGTGTTGTGGGTGTGTGGGTGTGGTGTGTGTATGGGGGCCAGGTGTGTGTTTTTCATACTGCCTAATGTGGTGTTGTTTTGCATGTGGGTGTCCATTCAGAGTGCGGCGGTATGTACCGCCAATGGTTTACCTCCATTGACTGTCTGCAGTGGTGATTCGTGGGTCATAATGTGATGGGCGTTGTTTTGTTGGCATAATGGTATGGGTTTTGGGACTGCCACTTTATCACTGACCTTTGGTCTGGTGGATTTGTGTATGTGGCTGTGTGTGTCGGATTGGTGTGTGTGTGTCATAATATGGTGAACGGATATTCGCCATCGTAGCGGTATGTTGGCGGACCTCAGCGTGGCAGTAGGCGGCCGCCAATGTCATCAGGAGGGCCTATATGTACTAAATATAAAATGTGAGGCACAACTGTGAACAGAGGACCAACTGCACCAGAAGAGGCTTCAAGTCTTCTTCTTGCTGCATAAGAGTCCTGACAATCGCCCTTGCAGAGGAGCTGACTACTGGACTGACCTCAAAAGACCCTGAGGACCTCCAAGCTTTGCAAATAGCCTGAGATCTCCCTCCTGGGTGGAGGCCCCACTCAAGAAACCAAAGAAACACCTGCAAGGAATCTGCAAACCGCTGAGGGACACTTCACCAACTGGACGATATCTCCGCAACCGGAAGTGCAGCCGGATCTGACAACAGACCAACGACAGCCCAGACGAGATCTAAAAGTGTGCCAAGTTTGATGGTGCAGCGCCCTCCTATGGCTGAGTTGTAGCAATACCCCAGTACTGACCAGTGCACATCGGACATCATCAGGAACAGCTCTCCCAGAGCTGCAACTGGACCAGGAGGAATCCCTAGTCACTTCAGTTACACTCCGGACCTCCTGCCAGAGCACCCCCGATGTCCTGCAACACCCCAAGAAGTATACTTACCTCCAGCTCCAAATGGTCCCTTTGCGCACAGCATCCAGGCCCTCCAAAACACCCTGCACCTGCCCGCCCTGAGTCTTGCATCACTGGATCTGCTGTGTGCCCCGGGTCCCCAATCCCTTGCAACCTCAACCGCCCTAGGCGACCCTCAGGCACCAACTTCAAATCTGCACACCTCCTCTTTTTCCAAGTGGCCCCTCCAGGTGGCACTGTGCCTGTACCAAGAGGTTTTCCAATGCTGCTCCTTCAGAGAGCTGTGTCTCCAGCACACACAAAGGAACCTGACACTAGGCCTCCCCTTCTTTTTGTCCTCCTAGACTTTTGGGAACCAACCCCAGGAAGGACAGATGAACTGGCCCGAGTAGTTTTGGAGGTAAGTCAGCAAATTTCTCCACACAAAGTTTGGGGCTGAGGATTAATGTGGGCAGTCTTAGACCCCACTCCAGATCAGACCTGTGGCGGATTCTGCTTCTGGAAAGACTCTATTGTTCTGTTGGAAGTACTGCTCTGCCCCCCTGCTATCTAAAGAAGAAAGCCTGGACCATCTCCTTTGAGCTCAGGATCTCCGGTGTGACTCCCACTGATAGTTATCTAGCCTCCTCTACAAGCTCAGTGTAGACAACAAGCATCCAGAGGCCTCAAACCCAGGTGCTGGCCTGTGGTGGAGTTCAGCCTAACCCCTGACCTCAAGTGATAATCCCAGTTCTGGGACCCTTGGAAGTGGCGTTGGTGGTACCCTTGGTAGTTTTTTGCCTAACACTAAAAGCTGAGACTTAGAATCATTTGTATGATATTGTGCTCTAAGAACTAACAGGAGACCAGGACCTACCTGCAAGCCAATCCAGCGAATGTATATCATCGGTGAGATTGAATTTGCCACAGATCCCACTATGTTCTCCGCAGCAGCAAATCCTTTTTAGCAGAACCTTTTGACAAAGGTATTCAGCCTTGTGCAGTCCTTTTTGGCTATGCCCTGCAGATTTATCCCACTGCAGAAATTCACCCTCTGAAAAATCTTCCAAGTCTGAACCTAACAATCTTCACTGCAACATCATCCATCGGCTCCTCATTCACAAGGACATCCTCTGAACAAGAGCTTGCTGCCTTGCCCCACTTAGCACTTTACCTTCTCCAGAAATCTTCCAGAAGTGTTTTATTTTTTAATAGAACTTTTAGACAGATGCAAACTTGGTTCTTGAAAAAGCCAGCTCTTCATAGCGGTTGGTCTTAATTTGTTACTTTTGTCTGAGTCTTGTGTGACAAGATGCCTGTGGTTGGTGCTATGGTCTTTACGTTGCTATTTTCACTAAAGATTTACAAAATTCCAACTCCACTTCGAATGATTAGATTTAATTCATTTTAGTGTCATTTTATTTATTAAAATGCACTCTATTTTTTCTAAAATGGTTTGGGATTTTTCTTTTGGGTTTTCACTTTATTGCTAGTAGTGCGCTGCATAGATGCTTCACATTGCCTCTAAATTAAGCCTGACTACATTGGTGCCAAGCTACTAAAGGGTTAAGCACAGGTTAATTTTGTGACTTTTTGTGGTTCACCCTGACACTGTTTATTATTTGAGTGGAGCTTCCACTCCTCTCATCTACTACCCAGTTCCTTAAAATGTTCAAATAAATTCATTCAAACTTTTACAATCAATGTGTATATGTTTTATTTTATCTTAACACTATATATATATAAATACAAAATAAATGTTTCTTACATTTAAATATTTTAATAACATTTTATAATTTAAAAATAAATGTGACTTTAAAAAAAATAATTGCATTAATGTAACATAAGTTTATACATAACCTTAAGTAACTATCCAAAGATAATACATGAATCGAGTAATTTAAAGGAGTATTTCTTTAAGAAACGCTACATAAATAAATATAATTTAGATTAATATATAAAATTATTAAATATTTTTTTTCTCAAAATTATGTTGTGTGTAACATTTTTTAATTCTTCTATATTTAAAATAAATGCATGAAACTTGTGTACATTAATATGTAACATAAAAATGTTTTACCTGTTTTTTTTTAAGTTTGATATACTTTTGTACAATTTCCTCCTACTTTCCCAGGAGGAGATCTAGTACAAAGTAAAAGTAAATTACACGAGTAGATTTACTCACATGTAAATTTACCTCAAAGAGTTTATCTAGAGACAGAGAGATGTAAGAACATGGACAATTGGGACAGTTTAAACAACACAGTATGTAAAAATACAACAGAACTCTTCCATACTAACATAATCTGGAAGAGAGAATGGATAAATTAGTTCAAGTCTGCACAACCAAGATGACAGAAACCCTCAGCTGAGCAAGCAACACTTACAGACACTATCTCTCACACTGTTCATGAAAAAAGAAAATTCCCCTCATGCTATTTGTAACATGGACAAAGCTCCTCTATATTGTGGGAATAACATTCAACCTTACACACATCATTGAATGTGATATCTAAACATTTGGCAGATGGGAAGCTATGGCAATATAAGATAGAAGGATCATGCCAGTGATCAATGTGTTCTATCCCAAAGTATGCAACTGAGCAATGTTTCAAACGTATGATTAGTTGACAGGAATTGAGTCATTTAGTTAGGAGGAGATGCCCCCTGCCAACTAAATAACTGCAATCTGGTTAGGCCAAACCACAATTCTTGGAGAATATCTGCTCAACCCCACATAGCAAGGGCACAAGTAGCAGGTAACTTCTCAGATAAATGTGCTGTAAGTATAAGCAGTATAAACAATTTTACATTCCAGAGAAAGAAACAATATAGCATTCCTAAACTGGTTTATAAAATAGATAACAATCTAATGCTCAAAGAGATATCAAAATCAGTGGAAAATGGAAAGGGATGTTTTTTAAAGTTTTAAGGCAAAAAGCACCCATAAAAAAGTTTTCTGTTGACCAGGACGTAGTCATGATTTCAGACCAGCCAGAATGTAGTGAAGGTCAGATACACAAGCAGGTTGTTTTGGTCAAAGTTTTAACTTTGATATATTGAATATTTCATTGTCATTGTCACGCACGCATAGTTCATGATTTTGGAACCTACTGCTATGAGCAGACTAAGCAAATTTTCATAATGAATGAGGTCACTTTGGGGCTCAAATAGAGTTTCTGCCTGGCCAAGGTCACCATGAACTTATTCACTTTTTTGGTTCTCAAAGTTATGCAGAAGGGCAAGGCTGGACGCTGTAGGCAGGTTGGACTCTATAAGGTCAGGTGCATTTATTGCAGAACTTTTTTTAAGCATGAAAAAAGCTCAAAAGGTTCTGAGGGGGATGAACCTAGTTTTCTTGCTCTCCTTGATTGTGATGACCATGAGCAAGCCTCAGCACCTTGTTTGGCCTCCCAGTGGTGCAAAAATGACTAAGGACCTAATTACGAGTGTGGCGGTCCAAGATCCACCACACTCATGTTGATGGTTGGACCACAGCAAGCATGCTGAGTATTCTAACTGCCCAATTATAACCCTGGCAGACGACTCGCCAGCTGACCGCCGTCCGCACCAGGAACATGGTTCCCGATGGCATGAATGTGGTCAGAGTTTTACTCAGCCAGGACAGCGCTGAACTCATGCACCGACTGGCTGATTACAACTCCCCTCACTGCCAGCCTTTCCATGTTTTTTTTCACTGACATGGAAAGGCTAGTATGAGGATGTGCAGGGGGCCACAGGGTGGGGCCCAGCACTGGCCATGTCAATGGCATGGGCAGTGCAGAGTCCACTCTGTCCAGCGCCGTCATAATAGGCACTGTCTACCTTGCAGGCAGTGTGCATTCCAGGGGTCCTGGTAGGCCCCCTCTGTGCATTTGGCTCCTTTAAGGGAGCCAAGTGCTATCTCATAGCACTGTTCCTGCCGGTCCAAACAGTTGGAACCCTCTGTTATAACATTACAGCCAGTCAGACCAACAGGAACATTGTACTATTTCAGGGGGGATGCCACTGCCATAGGAGTGGAGTTCTCCCTGCGAGTTTGGCTGTCCTGCAGTGAAACAATTAACCTCATAATGAGGCTGTAAGTCTCCCTTTTCTCAAATTACTTGGTAAGTTGTGTCTGGTTAGTCCTTCAGCCCCTAGGTTCTCATGGCAGGCTTCTAGGCAGTAGATCTCTATCCAGTCAGGGGTCTTTCAAGGCCCAGTTATCTGTGGCCAGCTAAGCCTTTTTGGAGTAAGTTGCCTTTCTGATTTTTGTGTATATGGAGTAGGCAAACAGGAGTAATGATATGGAAGGTGTACGCTTCATGTTCCTCTGCTTATACCACCTGCTTCTCCATCAGCCAAGGAGATAAGTCGTAAAACTGTGTGCAAAGTCAGTGCCCATCACAGTCCCAGATACTTGGCAATAGTATTTTACAACAAAGCAAAAGATAGTTTATTTCAAGCAGGAGCACATCATCCTACTTAACATGAGTGTATGATCCAAACGTTTTACAGGGAGTTGACATCCAAGGCCATCATTTATAGGTACTGTCCCAATACATCTTAGGTACCTTAGTAAGAAAATCAGTGGTGTTTCTACAGTAGGATGGTAAGGATAGAACATGTAGGGCCAAAAAGTGATTGAAATAAATTGCAGTTGGTTCTAACAGCCCCCATTGGCGGAAACTATGAGTCTCCCAGGTGGTCTATTTGTGTATTTTCATGTTTATTTTACTGAGTTTCATGTGATAAATTATGCACATGTTACCCACCTGGGGCTGTACCATATATGACCTATATGAGGTGATATATGCGAGAAGCCATGACTTGTCATCGCCCACTGGAGCATTACAAGGGTCTCAGTTTTAAACTATGGATTTGGTACCATTCAGCATTAATCGAAGGAGCATATTATGCACTCCATGCTCAGGAAATTGTGATTTGGATTTTAGACCATGTTGGCTTTTTAATTTACAGGTTGTGGCCTCTCTTCCAGTAGGGTTAAAGTATTCATGATTAATCTTGCAAAAGCAGTTTACGGGCATTATTGATTGAAAGCACAACATATACATTTGTGTATTTTACATCTATCAATGTAATTGTTCAGTCGCAATCTTTAAATATAAATGTATTGATTTATTGTCATTAGAAGGAATCACATATATCTATTGATTTATGTGATTAAATGTTTGATTTAAAAATTGGCTGTTACCACTTTTAATGTCTTTTAGTGTTGATATGTTTAGAAATGATTAAATCATGTGCAAATTTCAATATATTGTTTATTTAGAAGGACAAATGTACCCAAGAATTATTTGTTTTTTGAACAATCGTGCCCAGTGTCTTCGTTTTGTGTTAATGACTATAAGCACAAGATGTATTTCTATGTATTTAACATTTATTGGTGTCAGTGTTTGGTTCTTCTTAAACATAGTCTGTTTACTATGTTTTTTCATTGGTGATTGGTTTGCAATATATAGTTTCCATGGTGGATAGAACTCACACTTGAAAAATGGTTTGTTAGCCGAAACACATTGTCCTTGACATTTTGAATAAAATAATATTTCACCATGAGGAGTGCCTTCAAGTTTTATTTTTTTGGTCTTCGGTTTTCTGCCAAGCTTTCAAAAAGCAAATAAATACCCACCTAAACAAGTTTTCTGGCAGTGGTAGAATGAATTGATTGTGCCCATGGGTGTAAAAACAGGCCCCTTGAGCTCCTGTGGTGCTTCCCTCCAGCATTCTAAAGCCTACGAATATCAGTGAAATATGGTTCCTCAGAGGTCCCTTCGACATTCAATAGGGTGGGCATCTTGTGGTTACACTATTACTTTGTTTTTGTATACTCCATGATGTTTGGTTGGTTATTGCTGGGTCTTGACATCGCTGACAAGAAAGGAACAATAGCGTTGATTTATTGCAGGCCCAGAATGAGATGTATTGCAGCATCTTGAATAGTTTGCACCCTGCCTGACAGAAACTGGGTGCTCCCAAGTACAGTGCATTCTCATAATCTGATTGGAAGAGTATAGGAGCTTACATCACTCATATAAGGCAAGAGGAGAAATCAAAAGGGCAATTTCCCTAGGCACTTAAAAAAGGTTTAAAACAACAAATCAAATGAAGTGAATTTGTTCACCAGAGCACTATGGTGTCAACACCAGAGCAGTACGCGCTCTAATGGCGACAAAAATGCAAAAACCCAGCACTCTCAAAACAAAGTAATTTATGCTTTGTGCTGATATGTTGTGGTTTAACCTTTTGCACTGCAGAGTTCAATCCTGAAAACTTATTTTTAATATGCTTGCAAATACTGTTCCTTTGCAATGTATTGCTGCAGGTTTTCAGAGTGTGTTAGGGTGTGTTAGGGTGTGGCCCCTTTCCAGGGCCTTCCAGAGAATTTCCCTGCAACATGCCTGGGTGTGGTTCTGGGCTGGGCCAAGACTCTATAAAAGAGAGCCAGCCCAACTCCCAGTGCTCACTATTCAGAGGTCTTGGTGCAGAGCAGCAGCTTCTTCCTGAGCTCCTGTTCCTGCGGCCTATTTGGATCCTCCAGTCTTCTGCCCTAATCCGTCATTGGTGATCATTGTTCCAGGCGGTAAGACGGTGGTTCGACTGTCCCGACACCCTTATTTAGAATATTCATATTCTTGGTTTAAATTCTTAAATGAGTAACAGATTACTTGTGCGCTACCATTTCTTGACATTTATATGGTAGTTTACAAATAGGCAAGACGCGCAATTTATTGCATAAAGGTTTGACTTTGTTATTCATTGCGTGCTACCATTTCTTGACATTCACATGGTGGCTTGAGAATCGTCAAGATGCGCGATTCGTTTTATGGTGTTTAAACATTGTTGTCCATTGTGCGCTACTATTTCTTGACATTTACATGATGTTTTACAAATTGGCAAGACGCACAACTCGTTTCATGAGCATTTAACTTTGACATTTTACATGGTGGCTTAAGAATCGGCAAAAGAAGCGCAATTTTTTCCATTGTACTTTGATATTGTTATTCATTTGTGAGCTGTTATTCCTTGACATTTACATCGTGTTTTACGAATTGGCAACACCCTTGATTCAATTAATGATGATTTGACTTTGATATTCATTACGTGCTACCATTTCTTGGTATTTTACATGGTAACACTCGAATTGGCAAGAAGCACGATACTCTACTAGAGTTTAATTCATGTTGTTTATTGTATGCTTCTATTCTAAGATATTTATTATGTAATATTCCAGTTGACAAGTTATGTGATTTGTTTCCTGAATCCATAATGTGTTATTCATGATGCACAATCCTTTAATGGTGTTTTATATATATATATATATATATATATATATATATATATATATATATATATATCTGTAATATGCACAATTTGTGTTGAAACATTTTAAGAGTACACAGAAGGCCAGAGTTTCTAGATGCAATATTGTATGGTCCTAGTATAGATTCTCAAAACAGGATTTATATGACTGGTTTAAAATTTTGTCAGAATGTTTTTTTCTGATTCTCATGTAAAGGAAAGTACTTGAATAAGAAAGTTTTCATTTAATTCATCTTGATTCCCCTACAGGTATCCGGCCATCTTGAAACTTAGTCATTTTAAACTTAACTCTTAGATTTTTCATGTTTTCAGAGTGACTAGGCTTAGAATCATATTCTAGTATTGATTTCAGGAGATATAGGGGGTCATTCCGACTCCCGCCGGCGGCGGTAACCGCACGCCCGGCGGGAGCCGCTGAATGACCGCACCGCGGTCAAATGACCGTGGCGGCCATTCTGGCTTTCCCGCTGGGCTGGCGGGCGACCGCCAGAAGGCCGCCCGCCGGCCCAGCGGGAAAGCACCTTCAACGAGGAAGCCGGCACCTTCAACGAGGAAGACAGCAGTGGCACCTGTCGCGATTTTCAGTGTCTGCTTGGCAGACACTGAAAATCAATGTGGGGCCCTCAGGGGCCCCACGACACCCGTTACCGCCATCCTGTTCCTGGCGGTGAAAACCGCCAGGAACAGGATGGCGGTAAGGGGGTCGGAATCCCCATGGCGGCGCTGCAAGCAGCGCCGCCGTGGAGGATTCCCTGGGGCAGCGGGAAACCGGCGGGACACTGCCGGTTTCCCGTTTCTGACCGCGGCGGTACCGCCGCGGTCAGAATGCCCATGGAAGCACCGCCAGCCTGTTGGCGGTGCTTCCGCGGTCGTTGGCCCTGGCGGTCGGTGACCGCCAGGGTCAGAATGATCCCCATAATTTTCATATTGTGTGTTCTAACCTTTTTCTTACTACAGGTCTCCTTCCCAGCTGTTCCCTTCCTAATCCCCTCTTCCCCTCTTGAACTCTCTCAGTCTCTATGATTTATCTATCAGAGTCTTGGAGCTGTTCAGTGCTGGATGTGTTGGGAACGTTCACAGACCCCGAGGATCTGGTGACTATGACATACAGGGATGTATCTGGTCAAAATGAAAACCTAAATTCCTACTTATTGGAATTAGATGTGGAGGACATCACAGGTCCTGTGACCACCAAATGGTTCATCTACTAGAGATAGCCTTTCTTACCCTAAGTACATCACTTTTGCCTATGTTTATTTTTAAGGTTTTGGCACACATTGATTTGGAGAGTGCAATAATACTACTGTGAAAGCTACTTTGAGAGAAAGCTGAATGATCATAAGTGGACTACTAATTGTGTGTAGTCCACAATTAGTTGTGAAAAAACTGATCTCAGAACACCACAATGTTTAATCAGCATGAAGAAATGTGACATGTAGCTGAAAAACAAGAACAGGGACATCAAAGGGGGACATCAGAGAGGGCATTAATTAAGCCCCAGGCCCTGAGATACTTCAGGGCCCTGTGTCGCGTATTTCCCAGCCTGGTACCTGCTGAATGACTAGGCTATACTTGGAGCTGCAAGTCTGTCTTTATTCCTCTGCATGTTCCTGTGAACTCCAACATTTAACTCTTTCGTCTAGGTACGTGTTGTAGAGCTCTCTTAGTGACAATACCACAATATCCTTCATGAGCCATTTCTACAATCTTTTGTAATAGACTCCCGAAACAGGATCCTCACAGAATAACTCCTTCCTGAGATATGGATAATTCATGTTTGACATTCTTGTACTTTTGATATGCATTATCATTATTGAGAGAATAAACATGTTTGTTCCACGACTGATGTGTGATTATGTCTTTCAATTTGAGCAGGTCACTATCATGACTCGTAGCAGTTACAGTCTGGGCTAACAATAGAGCAGCTGGTGTACTTGACCTGATAATTAAATTGATGTAGGCCACAGCCATTTTGGATGGGGTTCCATGCCCTTGATTGGGCACTCTTGAAAAGAACTCAGTAGGATTTTAGGGCCAGATTTGCGTAGCATTTTGCATAGTGCAAACTGCGAAAATCGCAGTTTGCGCCATGCAAAATGCATATCGCGATGCTCATTCACATTTTGCGAGTCGGTACCGACTCGCAAAATGTGAATGCGACTCGCAAATAGAAAGGGGTATCCCCTTCCTATTTGTGACTCGCACCACAAGGCTAAATTGCTTTGTGACTGCGAACGTGGTTGCAAAACAATTTGCAGTTACCACAAGTGTCACACTGGTGGGAACCCGTTCGCAAAAGGGAAGGGGTCCCCATGGGACCCCTTCCCCTTTGTGAATGTTGCCAAAAATGTTTTTTTAGAGCAGGCAGTGGTCCAATGGACCGCTACCTACTCTGAAAAAACGAAACCAAATGGTTCCATTATTTTTTTTTGTATTGCAACTCGTTTTCCTTCAAGGAAAACGGGCTGCAATACAGAAAAGAAAACTGCTTTATTTAAAAAGCAGTCACAGACATGGAGGTCTGCTGTCTCCAGCAGGCCACCATCCCTGTGAGTGCAGGGAATCGCTAATGGGTCGCAAAATGCGACCCCATAGCGATTCGCAGACGGTGTCTGAGACACCGTTCTGCATCTGAATTTGTGTTTCGGAAATTGTGAGTTGCACCGACTCGCAATTTCCGAATCGCAAATTCGGAACTTGCTACATCGGGCCCTAAATCCTTTCCTGGAGCTAGGCATAATTCCCTTACAATCGTAGTCCCCATCATTCAATTTGAGGAGGCGTCTTGGCTTTTGGATCTCCTAAGATGGTGAGCAAGGCTGGATGATAAATCACCAGCACAAAAGGCTTTCTATAAAGGAATATATGGAAATGTTCACAAGCCCATACTACAGTCAAACTTGCCTTTTATGGATGTGAGTAAGCATGTCCTGTTTGAGACAAACATCTACTAGCATGGGTCAAAAGTTGTCATCTTGTGTTTGGGCATCCACTACGCGGTGCAAGCATAGCGCCTAACTCAGTGGGGCTGATGTCAACAACAATTTGGGTATGGAGCTTTGGATTGCAGTACACCATTTCCTATAGGATGTTTGATTCTCTTTAAACTCTTTTCAAATTCTTGTGACCATTTGAAAGAAACATTTTTCTTGCTTAGCTCTCATAATGGAGCACTAACAGTGGAAAAGTCCTTTATGTATCATAAACAGTAGCTGGCCATTACAGGAAACAAACGTACCATTGAAGCATCTTGTGAGGGTCCAGAATTTGTTAAAGCTTGCACTTTTGCAGGATCTGGCATTGTGCCCCCTTCAGTAAATATATGGCCCAAGAATTTCAGTTTTATCTTATTGCTCTCACACTTGTCTGCATTTAAAGTCAAACCTGCATCACTGAGTAATTGACATTCTTCTGTGAGGGCTCTGTCATGCTCCTTCAGTGTAGCTTCAAAGACCAGTATGTCATCGCTATAGTTAAATGCATTTGTAATAGGTTGTATGATGCGTCATAAATCACCTTGGAAATGTTCAATCAAGTTGAGGAAAGATTGGCACTACTCAATTGTAGGATCATGTCAGCAATGTGCAGACATGGATGTCGCTCTCATTCAATTACTTTGTTTGCTTGATACAATATGCACACAGCTCCTCCATAGTCCTTTTTAGGCACTACTACAATGGGAGAAACCTATGGCATTGAATCAGTGGAACGTTCAATAATATCATGCTTAAATATTGACTCAAGTTCTTTTTCTACAGCTTCTTGCAAATGAAAAGCAACTGGTCTATGTTTCTGAGCAACAGGATGAACATCCTCATTACTATGCACCTTTACGTTGATAGTCTTTAATTTACATAGACCATTAAATACCAAAGAAGAGAATTGACTTACTAATTTGTGATGAGCATTCATGTTGTAATTCACTGAAATCAATACCCATGTCAACTGCTGTTTTGAAAATGAGCAAGCAGGCACTTGCCACTGTAGCTTGAGGTACATGAATCAGTGCTTGTACATTTGTTTTCTTATGTTTCACTGTCACCAAAAACGAACCTTTGTTCTTCTTGGGTGTCGATGCAGCCCAAGTGTATTCTTTGGCCTTTGATGTCATGAGCCCCAGTAACAGAGACAGTTCATTGTACTTTTCTTCTGGCATTATATTTATCAAAGCACAACTATCAATAATAAAATATATTGAACATTCATTTATTTTCAATGTCATCCTTAGACAGTGTTTGTATGATTTAGTTGCTTTGACATGTTGACTTTACTTTGACTGGCTTTCCTCCTCACTTAAGCCACTCTGACATATCCACATTTTTCTGAGGTAAGCACAATCACTTTCTTGACTTTCAGTTATTATTGAGAATGAAGAACTGTTTGACAATGATTTAGATTACGATCAACTTTGTTTAGTATCTATTTGCCTCAACTAATGTCACCTCTTGGCCTTGTGGGTGTGCATCAAACTTTGCTTCTGGAACGTTCTGGTGGTCATTTTGTCTTCATGATATACTTACTCTTTTTTTTGCTCTGCACATCATTACAAAATGGCTGTATTTACCATAGCCTTTTCATATCTGACCAATGGTGGTGCCACTTTCCTTCATTTGGAAATGCAAATCCGCATCTGAAATAGAACTTCTTCCATGTAGACATCACTTAGTGTCCCTCAGACTTTTGCTATAAATTACTTTTCATACTCATCACTTAGTCGCACCTCCGGCCTCCGTGTCAGCAGCTTGTTTTTCAGCAAGGTCCTCAGCTCTACAAACCATCCACACTGACTCTAGTGTAAGATTTTCTCACAGTATTCATTGTGTGAATGAATGGGACAAGCATCCATTGATCCCTCTAAGACGTATAGCTCCTTCATCATTAAATTAATTGAACTTAGAGTGTTTGATGAGTGTGCAGCTTATTTCCATTAATTAATCGATTGTTTCATCAACTCTTTGACATTCCTGACTAAACCATCAATCATAGTTGAGATTTGGTACTGGATTACACTCATTCAAGCATTCTTAATCTGATGGCACGTGACTTCTTTGTAGGTTCTCAGCATTTTCATTATTGCTTCTTTCACATGATCACAGCAAGATTTTTGAGATTTTTGATAATCTCTTGTTATCAGTCCCCTCAAGTGCATCAATGAACTCTTCAAATGTTTCTATCCATGCAGTCCATCTATCACCAGTATTTTGTTTTTTTTGGCAGTGTCGAATGGTGGTGGTAGTTTGTGGAAGGTGGCAGCATTATAACTCAGTGTGGCACTCACTGACGTTGAAAGTGGCACATTCTTTGACGCTTTCAAATGATCAAATCCTCTTTAAAGTCATTTGATGTGTAAGTCTCAGGATAATCTTTAATTTTAATGAGAGTGTGTTGTTTTGTCTCACGCCTAGCTAATCTCTGCCTTATAGTGCTATTTGATATCTGATAACTGTCTTTAACTGAACTTTGAAACCCTGTTTCATTCTGCCTTCAGCGTTAACACTCCAATATTGTATAACTTTATTTTTCCTGGATAGTTAGCACTTTCTTTTCCCCTTTTGCTCGGATGACAATTTCATTAGTGACCTAAGATGCTAGTCATTAGTCTTGTGCCACACATACAAGGCCTTTATTTATGTTGTAGATGAAGCAACATTATGATCTATTAAAACATATAAGCAAGAGACTTATGTACAGTCTAAATCATGAACTAAATTATGGTAGGGTGCTCTCATACACGATGATCACAGAAAAGAAGGAAGAGGGAAGAAAGTAATTGCAGAGGAGAACATGGTTTGGTCAAGATTTGACATTGTGACTAAAAGGAGGGTTGCTGGGTCATAGCCACCAAGCTTGTTTTTGCCGTGGGTCCAACAAAAGATTTCAACTGGCATGGGTACATCAGTTAAGTACATTTAAAATATCCATTGTATGTTTATAAGATGGGGAAACAGCATTGTAAAGACCCTTCTTTATAGAACAGGTACACATTCGTTGGTAACAGTTAAACTTCCCAACTTCAGAGGACAGCAGTGGCATAAAAAAGGCACTTGAAGCTCCTATGGGGCACGTGGGCCCAAGGGTGTCCCTCAGCACACTACACAGGTGGCAAGACCCTGACTGGGTCCAGGAGGAGGGGGGTCCTCCAGGGACTTTGCATGCCCCCCCTCCCCAGTTTTGTTATGCCACTGGAGGACATGTACAGCTAGGTTTGCATTGGCACAAGTCTTCCCTTACTTCCTCACAGAACTAGTATTGTATGGCATTAGCAAGCAAGCTTCCCTCTCTCACAAAAGACAATAAGCACAATCTTCTATTTTCTCTAGACAAGTCCAACCTGGCAGAGTTGTACAGTCTTTCATCACTCAGAGAACATGAAAGGATAGGACATGAATGACACATAGGTTACAAACAGATCTCTGGAGTGTGTGCTGAGTCATTGAGATTAATGTATAGGTGGATGAGTGACTTAATATGTGAGTTCTGACAACATTCTTGCCTAGGTTATAGTCAAAAACAGCATCCTGAAAGTCATGCTGCTATCAGTTGGAGACCTGCTGTTTGTGTTGATTCTGGTATGGTCCATGTATTGAGAAGTACACATCACCTAATAGGTCATTGCTATTTAACAGCCTTATTACAGTGTAACTAACTAGACTCTAAACAGGCAAACAGGTGGCAGCTTCTTCGAAAAAGATTTGAATGTACTCGCAGCAGGCACTGTGCAATTCCGATCTCAGTTCTGCACCTGTTCCAAATTTTGGTGGCCCCTAGTAGTATCACCCTCTTATTAATTTTGCATGCATTCCTGAAAACATGCTTGTCACACAGCTTGTTGGCAGTCTGGGCCAGTCGCTTACACTGAAACAACACTAAGGAATTGCCATTTAGATTCGTTTTATTGCGAGCCAGATAGTGCTGCTTAAATGCAAGTGAAGGACAAGTAGAAATTTGCATTTAATATGTCCACTGGCAGAGAATGCCTATTCGACAAATATTTGCACATTATGTCACATCAATTTTCAGCTGTTAAGTAAATGTGTCACATCAAAGTATTTCTAGTGAGACTAAGGCGATGGCGCCAGAATGTGTCAGCCCCGGGCGCACTTGTAAAAATATAACAAAAAAATCTGTCTCCAGCACTGGACCAACGTTTTCTTTTGTGTTCATTCGATGTCTAGGTCAGCTTCGTCAGCTGCCCCCTGTCAAAGAGAAACTGCAAGGATCCTGCTAGTTCTTCCTTCCCATTCTGAGGCTAGATTTAGCTAAAAACTCCCAATAGATGTGTTTTCTTTTAAGAACACATGGCTCTGCAAGAGTCGTGATTGTTACTAGTGGTCGTTTTTGTAAGAATGACTGAGGCAACGTGCTTTGCAGATGGCTCAGTTTTGCTATACAATACGACAGAACCAACACTGCTCGATATTTTCATAAAGTTTTTTTTTTCCAGTCCTCCTTCTAAACACTATAGCTCTTGATATATCAGGTAAGAGGAGAGAGGTGCTTTGCTCCGGATCATCCGATGGTCAAGCGGGGAAAAGCCGGTCCTCCTCCTGGTCACACAGGCAACAAGCGGGCTCGTTCTGCAGTGAACCTTTTGTGGTCTGATTATTCAACATGCTTTTTGTTTCACATGTTATTACAATCTACCCTCCTTGTAGTTTGTGTGATGTGCCTGCCATTCTAATGTGATACACCATATCTTGTCACACATCTGTTGAAATATCTCCACATCTGTTCTCATCACTCAGCATGAATACCTTGCGACACCGCAGGCACCTCTGACAGCTAGTACGCTCCACTGCAGTGTTTGAAGGGGAAGTGAGTAGGGTGACCACCTGGCATCGAGACAAATTCTGGACAGGACTGTTAAAAATTCAAGACAAAGGGTCAAAATTCAGGACAAAAATTCGGAACGAAGGGGCGAAATTCAGGACAAAAATTCAACAACAAATGTCACTTTTACAGACATATCCAAACGAGGCCATACCCTATTTCGTTATCAGTACACTTATTCACTCTTTTTTTTTTTACATAGCACTATTTATTCACTGTGGTCTTTTTGTGATTGCCTCTTGCTGTGCTACATTCAGGTGTCACAGCACATCGTTGGTCAGTAGTGAATAAATGCCCTTCAGCACTATGTCAAGGCCATCACCCCTACCCAAATCTACCCAATCCTCCTTGGAGAGAAAGCAACAGCAACATTTTGATTATGTTTCTAAACATGTTAAAACCCATGGAAAACAGTTTAGGAAGCATTAGGGTCAGTAACCTTATGCTAGTTTAAACAAGGTGAACAAAAACATCTGTCTCACTTCAATCTCCAATCGACTTTCAACCTACAAAAAATTTAGTGAGGCAGATCAGATGGTGTGGGTGACAGTCTCACACCCAATGTCAGGATGTGAGGTGCCCACAACTTTTCTGTAGTCTCACAGCACCAGATGTATGTTTGGGACTACATATTTATCTCAAAGCTGGGATCCCGGTCTACCAATCAAAGTTAATAAAAGTGGAGGATGAAATTGAGATCAGATGGGACATCCACAGTAACTGATTCGAAGGGTTGTATCTAAGAACTGGATAAATAAGGAAGAGAACAACAAGGTAGGACAATTCCTAAAATCAGACAATATGGGTTCACCAAGAGTATCGGAAGGTATTGCATACCTGGAGAGTTGTCTCTGCAGACAGGAGGGAAACAAAAGAGGCACTGTCAAGTAGTTGAACAAGCAGCATCAACCCATCTTGGCAAACTATTTTGGTGCAATGGCCCACTGTTCATGCTTGTGAAGGGTGAGCAGGGGCCAGACCACTTGCAAGGTTGTGGAAGGCAATTGCCCCCTCTGTCCATGTCTTAAAATGGTTTTGCAATTGAACAAAAACCAAACCAGTGATCTGGCTCATTCCTAAGTGTCAATGTACACATAGAATCTTCAAAATAATTAGGATGTAAACTGCACAAACAAAATGTAAGGACATGAGAAAGATTTTAAAATGTAATTAGAGTTTCTTTAACATATAGTACTGTTTCCCCTTCATATTCTATTAGACCTCAGATTGAACTGGAAACCTGTTATTCTTTGATACCTAGGGATTATTATCTACAATTTTCCCACTGATTTGCAGGATGGAAATCTCAGCAGAGCAACACGGTCCCTCTGAGCCCAGTTTGCTTTTTGGTCTTCTTTTCTGCTTTCTGTAGTGGGCCATTTAACACTAGTGAAGATGGTGTGCTACTCCGATTATTGTATTATTTTGCAAACCTTCCCCTGCTCATCCTTCATTCCTTCTTCAAACACGCCACACATCAGATTTGGTTGCTGGGGTGCCGTTGGATAGCTCGTTCCACTCTAAAGATACCCGTGACTGTGGGTGGATTAGGCCTTCTGGACTTAGAATGCGATTATTTAGCTGCACAGGACCAACAGGTGGCTCGCTGACTGTCTGCTCGCCCCCTGCATGAGATGGGGTTTATTCGTAAAGACTTTAAGGGGGGCTTACTGCACTACTCATTGTTTTCTAATGACCATTCAACAGAACATTATTTTGGGTTATTCTGCACAGCTTTCTCTTGCCTTGCTTGAACCTGTAATCTCACTGACATGAAGCAACTCTGTGCTCCTGCACTACCTGTGCTAGGCCTTCTCACTCACACAGGATGGCAGTGCTGAGAGCAACTCCGTCAGTGGCATGATGCAAGATTCATAAAATTGGGGTATTTATTTCTGGTGAGCTATTAGATTTCCAAACCTTTGTGGCAGACTACCATCTTCACCCGGGTCAACTCCTTCAAACACCTTAAACAATTGTTAAATTCCCTCTTTCATGTCTGCCACATAGCTCTAACCCTACATTAGGTGTGCCAGAAGCTCCTTTCTGTAAATAGGCCTGTAAATCTTCTTATCTCATCACATTTGCTGTGCATTCAAAGAACAAGGGAAAATATCAGGCTCTGTTTTGAGTGGGAGCTTGGTATTTACTTTTCTTTCTCTGACCTCAAAGTAAGAGAATTTATGTTACAATCTTGCTGGATACTGGGGTAGGAAAGAGTTTTTTCTAGCACACAATATCATTTAAATGAACTGTGCAGGGATTTCAGAATGTATCAGAATTAGGAACACAAATGAAGCACATTGTTTGTTAATTTTGAACTGTGCTTGAAACAAATACGTCAATATGATTAAAACAAATCATTACACTAGATGAGTCAATCTCCACATATCCTCTGTGCACTGTATAGTTTAATTAGAAAAACTGTATGTCTGTGCAACTGTTATGGTTATTTCAATCAAAAACGTGTTGTCTGTAAAGGCAGTGTGCTACCAAACTATGCATACTCCACTCTACTCGGCACCACTCCACACTACACCTTACTCTGCTCCACTCCACTTTACACTACTCAATGCCACTGCACTCTGGAACACTACACTGTACTCCACACTGAACCACTCCATACCACTGCACTCTATGCCACTTCAAGCTACACCTCTCTACTCCAATCTGTATCACTCTAGTCTATGCCAATGCACTTTACGCCTCTCTACACCACTGCACTCTGTGCCTCTGAACTCTACACCCCTCCAGTCTAGGCCACACCAATCTACTCCACACAACTCCACTCTGTGCCACTCTGCAACACTGTACTCTACACCACTGCACTCTATGCCATAACACTCAACTCCATGCCCCTGCAGTCTACACCAATACAGTGTGTCACTCTAATCTACTCTGCACCACTGCACTCTACACCACTTTACTCTATGCCATTACAGTCTATGCCACTGTACGCAACTGCACTCTACTCTGCACCTCTCCACTTCACTTTACTGTGAAACAATCTTCTTTACACCACTGTAATCTGCATCACTGCACTCTATGCCTCTTCACTCTACTCTGCACCTCTCTGCTCTATGCCACTGCACTCTACTCTGAAACAATCTACTCTACATCACTGCACTGTATGCCACTGCACTGTATGCCACTCTGTCCCTCTGCACTCTACTTCAATGCACTCAATGCGAGTGCACTCTAAACAGCAGCATTATACGCAACTGCTCTCCTGTCTGCACCATTGTACTCTACTGCTCACTATGCCACTCTACTCCACTATACACCACTGCAATCTGACACTCTATTCTGCAACACTGCACACTCCACCACTGTACTCTTAACAACTCTGCTCTGTAATACTGCATTCTATGCCAATACACTCTACATCACTGCCCTCTATGCCACTGCGCTCTATGCCACTCTACTCCTCATCACTCCACTCTACACCACTGGACTCTACAGCAATATACTTTCTTCTGCCCTGTACCACTCTACGCTACTCTACTCTGCACCACTCTAAATCAGTGCACTCTAGGACACTCAAGTCTACTACACAATGTACGTCACCACTACACACCACTGTGCACTACTGCACACTCTGTCACTCTATTGTACGTCACTCTACTCTATGCCACTGCACTCTACGCCACTCTACTCCACCACTGTACTCTACTATGTACCACTCTAATCTATGCCTCTTCATTGTATGCCATTGAATTCTATGCTGCTGCATTCAATGTCACTTAACTCTCCACCACTATATTTTGCACTCTACGCCAATGCACTCTACACCAGTCAACTCTACTACGTACCACCCCATTATATGCCACTCTACATGACTCCACAGTGTGCCACTCCTAAACACGACTGTCTCTGGCAATCCTCTTTACAACTTTCTACTCGTCTCTTCACCATTTCACTCTGCGCTACTCCCCGCCACTTTCCTTTATGCCACTAACTTTTAGCCATGCTGGACAGGAGCCACTCTGTTCTATGACATGGCTAAAACACAGTGGCAAAACCAATAACTCTCGCACAGATAAAACCTATTGGTTTTGGCAATGTTTGTTAGTACTGTGTTGTGCTGAGGTCCCTGAAAGCAGTGTGAATGTGTAAGTCCTTATTTTAAACATGCATTTTACACAACATAATATAGGCTGCCCCCAAATAGTCAAATACATTTAGGTTAAAAAAAAAAAAAACTTCTAAAATACAGATTTCAATAATAAACAGATTATACATAGGGCAAACATTTTTTATAACTGCCCATTAAAACCACAGGGCTCAGTGTCTGCTTGCAACTAGAGGGACTCACACTACCGTTTAAAAATCTTCAGTGTTACGAGGCTCACGGAGAAGCAGGGATTCAGCGCTGCCATGTCCAGGGGAGGGGACCCTACCCCCCCAGGCACTGCAGCTATGGGCTAAAATGGCATCAAAAATCTAATTGCTGCATCTGCATGATAACAGCAAACAGATTGTCCCTTAGGTTTGAAGTGAGCCTTGCCATTGCATGAATGAAAATCAAAGTGTCTGTCAGGGCTCACAACAAAGAAATACAAATGTCCCATTACCTAGGATGGAGGAAAGGGCATCATCAAAATAAAATAAAAAAACACACACTTATTTAACACACAGATTTTTTTTTTTTATCTTGGTACATGGGACTAATTCACTACATTAGGAGGTATATAGTACGAAAAAAAGGTTTGAAAAATGAGCTGAGAAACATTGTGGCCCTGCCCTGATGACAATGGTATTTAGTGAACTAAGTGCAGTGCAGCTGGAATTCTGTAGCAAGAAAGTATCAAATTGCGCTGTTGGGTTTACTAACTTATGCAGCAAGAAAAGGCAAATTAAATGGCATAATGCAACACATTTTGTGACAGTACTACAGCACTATTTTGTCATTCATCCAAGGACAGCAATAAGCAATATAGCCTTTGTGAAGGGCTATCCGCTGTGTAGCAACACGTGTTGCTGTGTTGTTAGTAACATTTGATCAGTTTGAGCTAGAAGCAAAAGTATTTTTTTATAACAAAAACTACAGATTATAGAGCAGATGGCTTATGCTACAAATGCAACAAATCCATAATTATGGGGAATACACAGCAACTGTAAAATTAAATAGTTCCAGTGGAACTGACTGAGAGGCGTTTTATGAATATTGTGTATCCTGTATGTGAGCTACATTTTTATTAAACATGCAGCAAAATTACAATCTATTATATCAAACAAATGTGTACAGCACAGGCCCTGAATGTTTTCTGATGTATGATGATGAACAAACTAGAGGTTGGTGAAATAAAGCATTTGCCTAGGATCACACCATTTGGTCAAGCAGGAAAGCCAGGGTTGATCTTAGATGTTCAGGTTTCTCACTGGGCAATTCAGCCACTATATGGCTATTCCTTTATGGCATTAAAGCTTAACCTCTTCATGTTTAATTCTTGGAGGATGAGACTACAGTCTGGGTGACAGGCAGGGTCCACGTGGTATTTTGACTCTTTTATATCGCAAGGACATTTGCCATGGACATAAGAGCGGTTCGCAACAGACACAGACTACAGTAATAGTTTTTCCAGCACAGACTTACCTGGATTTACAGGATGCTGAGGCGAGGCAAGGATTGTAGCCTTGCTCCCCTTGATGTGTTGTGGGCAGCTGGAGGTGATAGGCCACATCGTCTCACTTGAAAGCATGGCTCATTTTGGGGTCAGGCTACAAGAGCACCCTGAACTGAGCAGAGCCACACCTTTGGGTCAAGTTTTCAGTGCCTTGCCCACTTATAATAGCATTCAAAAGAGAGTAATGTTAGAGGGGGCAGAATCCATGCAAAAATGTAAAAGCGATTCAGAGAGTGTGAGGGTGGAAAGGGAGAGATGATACAAAAGAAGAGAACAGTTGAAATAAGTTAAGAGGCTGGGGGAGAAGAGTGGCAAAGAGCAGCAAATGGAGAGAAGATGTGGATGTAAGAAGTAGCAAAAAGAGGTTTAAGAAAAGGGAGCATTGGATGTGAAATGGGCAGAAAAAGCAAAAAAGCTGAAGCAAGAGAAGGTAAGATGTTGGTTGGAAAGATGAGAGGAAAGGGATAGAGCATTGAGTGGAAAGATGGATGCAAGAGTGGCAGAATCAAAAGAAGAAAATGAAATGATTGTGGAGAGATATGTGAACAGGGGATAATGCAGGGGTGAAGTGGATCTAAGAAGTGCTGAAGCAGCAAGAGTAGGTAATAGGATGGGCAAGAGATGAGGTGAAAAGTTGAGCATGGCGGGTGAAGTGGATGTAAGTAGGCAGAATCAGCAAAAAACTAAAAGGCTGTAGAAGATGTAAAAACCTTTATAGCTGATAGTTATACTTTTTGATGCAAAACTGCGCAAACGCAGTTTAGCGTCAAAAGGTATAGCGCTGGCTTGCTTCATTCCAGAGCGCCAGCTGAGGGCCAAATTCATGGAATCCCTCAAGCCAGTGCAAAGGTCGGGTTAACGTCTGGGAACATGACGTTAGCCAGGTGGGGGTGGTGGTATGGGGGAAGGGGTTTGTGCACAAAAAATGTATTCCAGGCTAGTTAGAGGCAAAAGAAAATGCCTTTAACCAGCCTAGTTTCATTTCCTGATGCAAAACCATCCATACCACATGACTTCTGTCTTACAAACAACAGGAGCCATGCCCACCACCCCAATGGCCAGTACAGGGAACATGGGCCAGCCCATTTCAGGGCCCCCAATGGCACTTACAAATATAAAAAAAATACTTACCTCTACTTACCCCAATTACCTGGGATGGGGTCCTCCGTCTCTTGTGTCCCTCTGGAGTGGGTGGGTGGGGGGTGTTCCTGGGGCTTGGGGTGGGCACCTATGGGCTCTTTCCATGGTGATTGACTATGGAAATGGGTCCACAGGTCCCCTAAAGCCTGCCCTGACCCAGGAGTTAAACAAATATTTAGGCTCCCTCATCCCTGTGCACCATTTTTGCACGGGAGGATAAATAAGGTGTTAGGGGCTTTGAGTCATTTTTTGGATGGGAACGCCTACCTTGCATCTCATTGATGCAAGGTGGTTTCATGCATCCAAAAAATGACTTTAACTCCTATATTTTGAAGCTAGTCGGGTCTAGCATCCAAATATAAATACAGAGTTAAGTTTGTGCTGAATTAGCATAAAAAATTATGCTAATTCAGAGCAAATAAAATATAAATATAGGGCTATATTTTCCTGTAAAACTGTACAAAAAAGTCTTAGGGCCTCATTATGACCCTAACGTTGAGTGATAAATTGGCAGTAATACCACCAACAGGCTGGCAGTAAGTACCGCCAAATTATGACCATGGCGGTGAGAACTCCCATAGAGAGCCAATGTACTACACCAACCGCCAGGGCGGACACAACACTCACCACGGCAGTAGCTGCCGACAGCCAGGCAGAAAACAAAGTTCTGCCCACCATATTTTGAGCCTGCAATCCGCCACCTTTTTCGGGGTGGTACCAACGCCATCAAAAGCCTGGCGGAAATGCATCTCAGAAGAGAAAGGACTCACCATCAGAGACACAGGGAAGAACAATGCCGCCATGGAACCCAAAGTTTTCCCGAAGAGTTCCCAATGATCTTCTATGTTATGCTCCACCTGGAACACCAACGCCGACGAAGACTGCGACGGCGAGCACAGCCGCCTAGCACACAAGGGAGGGAGGGAGGAAAATGAGAGTCACACACACACACGCATGACACACACCCGACACACACATACCATACACACAACCAGCTGCACACTAAAAACAATTTGTCCCCGAAAAATGGCAGAATAATGCAAGGACAACAGGAATGGACAAAAGGGATTGTAATCAAATCATCATCTAAATAGCTAATTTGATTTGTCAATGAAACAGATATGTACACATGTACACAAAGGGACAATGCCCAATCCAATGTTCAAAGGGCCCACATAGCCACAGGGCACAGTCTAAGGCCCAACTTGAATCCTGACCACATCTGGATTGTACTCTGAAGGGGCATCAGTTTGCAAATGCGCAGGCACCTCAGGGGGAGGGGGGCACTTCAGCCGGATGTGGGAACAAGCCCACTGGTTCTGGATAGGGCTCCATGCCCATTGCTCTGTTCTGGGGAGTACAAGATCACAGTCTCTTAGGTGGGTGACTTGCCCACTGGTTCTGGATGGGGGTCCACGACCATTGCTCTGTCCTGGGGAGGGCAAGGCCACAGTCTCTGGAGTGGGTGACTTGCCCACTGGTTCTGGAGGGGTCAACTTATACAGCAGCCCCTAGAGGGTGGCCTACATGGCGTTCGCTGGCGGTGAGGGCTGCAATGGGTTGGCGAATGGAGGTGCCTCCTAAGCAGCCTTTGCAGTTGCTTATGGCTGTGGAGTGGTGGTGGATGGAGGTGCCTCGTGGGCAGCATCTGGAGTTGCTGATGGCTGCAGTATGGTGGTGGATGGGAGAGCCTCTTGGGCAGCCTCTGCACTTAGTCATGGCTGCAGTGTGATGGTGGATGGAGGAGCCTCCAGGGCAGCCTCTGCACTTGCTGATTGCTGAAATTCATCAGCTGGCAGTGGGAGCCTGTGGCAGCTGGTTGTGGTGGAGGTGTCGCCCTGACAGCCTCCGCTGGAGTAGAGGGCTTCATCTCCTCCAATACATGGGGTGTGGATCCCTTATACTTCCTGGCAGGGGTGGATGGGCTCTTCCCCTTCCTGGATGGAGGTGCAAGCTCTTTCTTCTTCCAACCTGATGGTGCAGGTTCCTTCCCCTTCTTGCCTGGTGGTGCAGGCTCCTTCCCCTTTGTGCCTGGTGGTGCAGGCTCATTCCCCTTCTTGCCAGGAGGTGCAGCCTCCTTCCCTTTCTTTGATGGAGGTGTGGTATCCTTACCACCATGAATAGGTGGTTCTACCACTGTCCCCGTACATTGTCTGGCTGAGGTGCTGGGTTGGGTCTTTGGTACCCTGCTCATACATGCAGGACGGGTGGAGGGAAGAGGTCAAGTTGGGAAAGGAAAAGCTTTTTAGGGACGTTGGGGTGGGAGGAGGGAGGAGTAATGAGAGTGGAGGTTGAGGGAGTGGTTGCATGAGGTGTATGTCTGCTGGATTTGGGTGCAGGTGCATGGGTTGTATGCTGATGTGAGGTGGATGGCTGTTGGGTGTGTGAGTGTTTGTGTCCTTTGGGGGGGACAGACAAGGTGGGAGAGGACAGAGGGGATGCGTGCATGGCAGTTGGGGAGGTGTCTGCCAGTGACGTGTGTGTTCTGCTTGGTGTGGTGATGCTGGTAGTGGATGTTGATGTAGTGCATGCCTGTGTGAGTGTGGACGTGACTGGGAGGATGGTGGAGGAGGAGGAGGAGGGGGAGACAGTGGAGGCAGTGAATGTTGTCATATCTGCAACTGTATGGTGTTTGCATGAGTGCTTGTGGGATGAAGTGTGGTGCTTGTGTTTTCCTGTGCCGCTCTTGGGTGTTGTCTTGTATGCATGCTTGCCGGTATGTGTGCCTGGGATGGGTTGGAGTTGAGGAGAATGGGACTAGGAAGTGGTAGTTGGAGGGGGTTAGGTAGAAACAGGGACAATGGCTGCCATCAGAGAGGAGGTCAGAGCCTGAATCGATTTCTGTTGGGCCGCCAATCCAACATGAATGCCCTCCAGGAATGTATTGCATTGCTGCATCTGGGATGCCAGCCCGTGGATGGCATTTGCAATGGTTGACTGCCCTACAGAGATGGATCTCAGGAGGTCAATAGCCTCCTCACTCAGGGCAGCAGAGCACACTGGGGCTGGGCCTGAGGTACCTGGGGCGAAGGAGATGTCCACCCTCCTGGGTGAGCGGGCACGGGCAACTCGCTGAGGGGCTGCTGGGAGGGTGGTGCTAGTATGGGGTGACAGCTGCGCCTGCAGCTGGGGTGGTCACAGAGGTGTCCGCCACCACCAGGGAGCTCCCATCGTAGGAAGTATCTGAGTCTGTGTTGTCTCCTCCAGTCTCCGCCATGGTGCTCCCCTCGCCCTCCGTCCCAGTTGTTTCCTTGGTGTCAGTGGACTCTGCCTCCTGGGTCCTGTGGGATGCAGCTCTCTCTGTCACCGGTGCCCCTGCTCCTCCACCAGATGATGCTAATGCACACAAGGACAGGATGACAAAACAAGAAATGGGGGGAGAGAGACAAAGGATACACTGGGTGAATGACTGCACCAACAAAACTAGTGGCATACACATCAATGTCACTCACGGTGAACAGGCTTAAGCACTATGCTTTGCACTACCAGTGATATGGCTAGTCACTAAGGCAAGATGAAGAGCACACACCGCCAACTGCAGCAGTCCTGGGACCCATGATGCCCTGGCTGAAGATGACTGCTAACAAGCTAGGTTACTTGTATTTGCCATACACCCATTACCCTTCAGATGACCCACGCTGCAATGTCTGGCCTGGCCTTAGGGGCACCCAATAACACACATCCACCACCCGGATACCACCCCACCAGCCAAAATATGTAATGATACCCACTGTACTCACCCCCTTGTGGCTGTTGTGATTCCCTCAAGCGCCCACCCAGCTCAGGATGGGCCACCGCCAGTATCCGGGCCATCTGGGGGTCAGCATCCGATGGGTACCCCTTCCTCGTTGGGATGCCATCGCCAGCTGGGCCTCCACGGTCTTCCGTGCCCAGCGTCTCAGGTCCTCCCACAGTTTCTGACAGTAGTTGCTCCGCCTGCCATTGAACCCCAGGGCCCGTACGTCCTTGGAGATGGCACATTATATTCCCTTCTTTTGATGGGCGCTGACCTGCAGCGGCAATAAAGACAGGAGAACAACATTAAACAAACAATCCAGCCTGTCACAGAAATGGCCCACCATACCCGTTTCCATCACCATTGGCACACACATAGCACAGCGCACAACATGTACATGCCTTAAGACATTTTCCCACCCCAATCCCCGATGACACGATTCTTGCACACACATCTCCATGCATCCTTCCAACATGCCTCGAGCCCAATGTGTACTCACCTGTTGGTCTGGAGGCCCATACAGCTGTCTGTACTGGGGTAGGACCCCATACACCAATCGCTCCAACTCCTCCGAAGTGAAGGCTGGGGCCCTTTCCCAGGTCACTCGGGCCATAGTAGGTTCCAGACACAGGTCACAGCAACACACGCAGTGTAGGTGTTCTCCTGTTGAAGGTCAGGAAACAAGTGAGGAATCAGATAGAAATGGCAGTCACACTGTGGCGGTGTACACCGTCACCGCTGGCGTAGATCCCCATTGGCCAGTGTACTCCATATAGACCCATATTATGTAAGGAGGAATTGCACGGCGGTGCAAGACCGCCTTCCGCCACGAAGCCCAATGTCAGCAGAGTTACCTCACTTCCTCCTGTCCCTACATACAGTAGAGGCGGTCACCATTTGAGGGGCGGGGAACACGCATATCAACAATTATTGCATCACATATTAGATTGGCACACACAAGTGCACCATGTGGACTGCAGTTGTGGTTTTGTTGTTCCAGTTCTGACAGCCTACTCACTCTTGTGTCCCTTAGATACCTACCGCTGCGGATGAGTAGGAGGTGGACACATACTCCTGTGTACAGACCCCTGGTGGACTTAGCTACTCTGGAGGACAGGCACATTATACTCACCTATAGGCTGGACAGGGCCACAATCACAGAGCTGTGTGCCCACTGATCTCATCTATCTGTCATCAGACTTGAATCACCCCTCTTGTGCAAGTGCTATCAGTGCTCCATTTCCTGGCAACTGGTTCTTTTCAAGTGACAGTGGGCTTGGCCACAGGAATATCACAGCCAATGTTCTCAATTGTGCTGGCAAGAGTGTTGTCTGCCCTGATAAAACATATGTGCAGCCACATTGCTTTCCTCCAAGTGGAAGATTTGGACACTGTGAAGGATGGATTCTATGCAATGGGACATACCCCCAATATTATTAGGGCGATTGACAGTACACATATTGTGTTTGTCCCCCTCAATTGAATATACAGGTATACAGGAATCTTAAGAGTTTCCACTCACTGAATGTGCACATGGTGTGCCTGGTGGACCAGTACATCTCCCACCTCAATGCTAAGTATCCTGGGCTGGTGCATGATGCCTTTTTTCCTGAGGAATAGCAGCATCCCAAATGTGATCGCCCAACTACAGAGGCACAGGGTGTGGCTAATGGGTGAGCCGTGGTCCCCACCCAGTGGATGTTAGTGTATGCCTCTGGTGTTGACTCCATAGGATTGTGCGTGGCTAAATGTTGTCCCTCAATACCTGCAGGTGACTCTGGCTACCAAAACCTATCGTGGCTGCTGACCCCTGTGAGGCATGCCAGGACAAGGGCTGAAGAACGGTATAATGAGGCACATGGGAGAACCAGACGGATCATCGAGAGGACCTTCAGCCTCCTGAAGGCCAGGTTCAGGGGCCTCCATCTGACAGGTGGATCCCTGTACTACTCACCCGAGAACATCTGCCAGATAGTAGTAGCATGCGGCATGTTGAACAACCTGGCCCTCAGACGCCATGTACCCTTTCTGCAGGAGGAGGAGACAGGAGATGCCCCTGTGGCAGCAGTAGACCCTGATGACAGTGAGGATGAAGAGACTGAGGATGAGGATGAGGACAACAGAACATCAGTTATCCATCAGTACTTCCAATGATACACAGGTGAGACAGTGCAATTTCACATTTCTATGACTATTGGTGTATTCTGTGTGGCGGTGGCAAGATGGCATTAACTTCCTTTTACCACTACTTACTGTAACCTTTGGTGTGTTATTTTACAGATGTTGGTACTATGACAACTATGTACTGATGACTACAGCCAACTACAGCTCTCACAATGTACAGTTCATTTGGCATGGATGTAACTGTTTCCATAAATACATATTTTCAACACATCACATACAAGTACTTGACTTGTGTTCAAGGATGTTTATTGTAGTGCTAAGAAATTGAGGGGAAAGTGCAATGGAATGGGGTGATGATGGAGGAAAGTCCAGGGTATTGTTCCAGTATGTTTGCAGCACAGGTCCAGTGTCCAAGGGGCCATAGGAAGGGGAGCAATGGCAGTTCAAGGTGGACAGGGCGACTAAGTGGTACATAGGGGGGACAATCAATAGAGTGTTATGTCCTGGCAGTGGTCTTGGCAAGTGTCTCTGGCTTCTGTCTGAGTCGCAGGGAACGTTTGTGGGGAGGCTCACCTTCTGCAGGGTGCTGGGTGCTGGTGGCCTGTGGGTCCTGTGGCGGGGCCTCCTGCCCACTAGCACCAGCAGAGGTGGAGGGCTGGTCAATGGATTGGCTAGTGGTAGGGGCCCGCTGGTGTGCTGTTGCCTCCCTCGTGATGTTAGCCATGTCTGCTAGCATCCCTGCTATGGAGATCAGGGTGGTGTTAATGGCTTGCAAGTCCTCCTTGATACCCTGATACCGTCCCTCATGCAGCCGCCTGTTCTCCTGCACGTTGTCAAGGGTCTAGTCCATCGTGTCCTGGGAATGTTGGTAGGCTCCCATGATCTCGGAGTGTGCCTCCTGGAGAGTCGGTTCCCTGGTCCTGTCCTCCCCCTGGCGCACAGCATTCCTCCCAGAGTCCCTGTTGGCCTGTGCCCCGTTCCCTGAACAGTGTGCCCACTGCCACTGACCCCAGGTCCCTGATTGTCTTGGAGGCGAGGTGTGACCTGGGGTCCCTGTACAGGGGGCACACTGCTGATTGACCTGTGGACAGAGGTGTGGGTATGCTGGGTGGGTGCTGTAGTGTTGGATCCTGAGGGGGAGGCTCTGTGGTGGTCTGTGAGTGGGCTTGGGTGACCGGCTGTCCAGTGGTCCCCGATGGACCAGGTAGGTCGTCCAGATCCTGAAGTCCAGAGTTACTGTCATCACTGGGGGCATCTTCTGTTGGGGGACTGGATAGTCGTGGCACCTCCTCTCCACTGATATTGGCTGTGGTACCTGTGGGGATGTAAGTGATGTATTATGCTTCATGTGTGTGACATACTGTACATCCCTGGCTTTCCCTCTATCATTGGTGTTGCCCTGCCACCTTTCCTTGTGTATGGTGATGTATTGTTAGTTCCCCTATGCTATGCATTCTTTAGTGATGGGTGTCCATGCAGGGCTGGGAGGGCTGGGAGGGCTGTCCATGCATTGGTATTGCATGCAGGGCTGGGCATTGGGGTTAGTCATATGTGTAGGTGCAGTGTGTGGGACTGAGTGGAGTGATGGGAGTGAGGGTAAGGGGGTGTGATGGCATGCAGGTATGGGGATGATAAGTGTTAAATGTTGACTTACCAGTGTCCACTCCTCCGGCTACTCCAGCGAGTCCCTCAGGATGCAGTAATGCAGTATCCTCTGTATAGCGAGCTGGTGCCTTGCTGCTATGAAATGTACCTTCCCCCCTAGGTCGTTCTACCTCTTCCTGATATCGTCCACGATTCTACGCCATAGCTCCATCTTCCTTGCAATAGATATTTGCTGTACCTGTGCTCCAAACAGCTGTGGGTCTACCCTGACAATTATCTCCACCATAACCCTTAACTCCTCCTCAGTGAAACGGAGGTGCCTTTGTGGTGGCATGGGTGTTGTGTGGTGTGTGCTGATGAGAGTGTGTTGAGTAATGTGGTGGGGTGTGTAAAGTAGGGTGCGTGAGGGATGTATGGGTGTAAGTGGTCTGTGTCTAGTTGTTTAGGTGGTCTTGGTGTCAGTCTGGTGGCAATGATTTGTAATCGTAAAGGGTTGTAGGTAATGTGTGTGTGTGTTTTATAGGTGTGTGGGTGGGTATGGTGTGTGTATGGGTGTCAGGTGTGTGTTTTTTGTATTGGCCAATGTGGTGTTGTTTTGTATGTGCGTGTCGATTCTGTGCGCGGCTGTATGTACCACCAATGGTTTACTGCAGTTGAATGTCCACTGTGGTGAATAATGGGTCATAATGTGGTGGGTGTTGTTCTGTTGGTGTAACGGTATGGGTGTTGGGACCGCCACTTTTACACTGACCTTTGGGCTGGCAGATTTTTGTATGTGGCAGTATTCTGTCGGATTGGTGTGTGTGTGTCACAATATGGCAAACGGCTGTTTGCCACTGCAATGGTATGTTGGCGGCCGTCAGTGTGGCAATAGGTGCCATTTACCGAAAATGTCATATTGAGGGCCTTAGTTATGAGATGCATATGTTATCCTTCACAAAGTGTTGTGATCTTGAACCATCCTCAATGTGTCTGCTAACTTTCAGCCTGCTCTCTCTCTACTCTATTACTCCTCTTGATCTTTGTATTAAATCTCACTCCCAGTGCCACCCTTTCCTTCACATGTCAGGACTGGAGATCTAGTGATCATATCTCCTGCCATCACTTCCGTGCGCAATATCTTGCTTGCCTTGTCACACATTCACAGCAATGTAAAAACTAAAGCTGTGCCTGACATTTTTTTGCTACCTTTTTCACAAATGTCCCACAATATTTTTCTGTAAAATGAAAAATGTTGATGTATATTGATATCTGTTATTTAGGGCAGGTGCAACAAGGGATTAATTGGCTGCATATGTGTTGGATACCATTGTTTACAATTGTTGTTTCAGAACTTAAGATTATTTCATTTCACATGTTTAAGAGTTATTCCTTTTGGAAACTTGTCTCTTGAACAGTGGGTGGTGTGGGGGAGAAGGAGCAGTTTACAGAAGATGGGGGCTATGGGGGAGGAGAGCAGCTGAGACGTGAGGGAGTTTCCATAGAGTACTGAACATACACTGAGTGATTTGCAAAACACTGAACATTTGGAAGTAGGTAGCCAGTAGGTTCAGGAAGATAGCTCTTTCATTGGAGGCTTCAAGACCAAGGGGCAGTGTTAAGAGCCCCTGGCACCTATTGCACCACATTAGTATCATTATTTTTACACAAATGTGGCCCAACAAGGCCAAAATCACAGCTTGATTACAAAGTGGCACAATGCATGCATTGCTCCATTTTGTAACCATTTGTGCTACATTATGCCTGTGTCAGGTGTAATGTATACAAAGGGGCGTTCCCCATGCAGGGGGACTGAAAAAACAGCACAAAGAAACCTAAGAACTGTCTTTGCATCATTTGTTTCGGCACTTCTATTGCCTGCTCAGAGCAGGGTTTTTTTAAAAGAGGCACACCATTGTTTACAAAGGGCCTCAAAAGGCTTAGCAGGATTAGCGTCAAACTTTTTTACACTAATCCTGCAAAGCCATCAACAATTAGTTTATGCTCAATTTTCCCTCAGAGGTCTCAGCGCACACATTTTGGGATTCTTTTAAAGTCAGGATTAGAGGAACTATCATAAGAATAGGAAAAAAACATGGCCAGGGAAAACGACTCAGAGAGCTCGCTGATTAGAGAGGTGAGGGAGTTAGAGACTCCATATAAACTAAAAACATCAAAATCCCCTAAATGAAAGCTGGCAATAGCCAGAAGCCAACTGAAACTTCATAGAACCAATCATTCAGAATGCACTCTTTTGACAATAGGACAGCACTATTAAGAGAAGGGAGACAAAGTAGACACTATTCTTGCCTGCAAATTGAGGGCCCAAATGGCCTAGACCCATATCTCACATATCAAGAGAGAGAGATGGGCACTTCGGTGCTCATTGAGAAGGATAAGCAGGAAGCCTTCTGCACCTACTATCAGGCCCTTTATACCCAACAAGCAGAGAATCACAACCATATAAGGCACTTTCTTGACTTAGATGACTGAGACTGGGAACCTATCTCAACACACTGTAGAGATCTCCTTGAAGCTCCGATAGACGCTGCCGAACTATGACAGGCAATCAAGTTCATGCCTCTGGGCAAAACCCCAGGACTGGATGGCACCGGTTGGAGTTTTATAAATTGTTCCTTATCAGCCTCCAGAACACGTACTATTGTTGTAGAACTCTTTCTTCTCCAGCACAGGCCTCACCACCACCATGTGCAAAGAAGAGATAACTCTGATCTCCAAGGCGGGTAAGGACCCAATAGATTGCACGTCATATCTAGGCCTTGGCATAGAACTCTGCTCCGCTGGTGGAATTTATGAAATTCAGGCACTACACGGAGTAGCGTAAAGTTCCCAAATTCCACTCTCTGGTACGGAGCAGAGTTTGTTTGTACTCGTGGGATTGGGATTTGGCACTCTCTCACGAGTGCAACGATCCTCCTGCGCTGCTAGTGAGTGAGACTTTGCATTCTTTTGCATAGCTTCCAGCAAAACAGTCAGCCAAAACAGGCCGCTCACGAGCGCGAACTTGCTTCTGAAGCAGATTTTCTACTGCAAAGCCACTAAATCTAGTCAAAAGACATTTTTTAACTAGATTTTCTTCTCCTATGGACCCTGCAATTTGTTTTTCAGAATGAGAAGCCTTTTTTTTTCAAACAGGAAGAAAGTGTGTCAGAGACTCCAACTTCCTGTTCCTTTCCAGCAGGCTCCTCCTAGTGCTTTGTCCACCCTCTGGTCACTTTTCACTTGGATTTCGAGATAAAAGGATCACTGTCTTTGTCTCTGGATATATATTTGGATTTAAGAACTTTGATTTTGTGAAATCAAACAAGTAAGTTCTAAAACTATTGAATAAGGGTATTGTGTGTTTGCTTGGGCATACACCCGTATTTCTTTTTATTTTAATGTGATTTTAAAAATGTATAGTGGCGGGTGGCCTGATGTTTAAGTATGTACCTAGTTAATATCTACAGTATTTTGGACTTCATTGATTTTTCACCTTTTCTAAAGGAAAATTGTTGAAGAGCTCAGTACCTTTTCTAGATGTTTCTAACATTTGCAATATCATTTTAGTATGTGGCATAGATTTCCAAAGGGCTATTTAGCTAGTTGGCCTAGGTCAGTACTATTAGTCATCAATGCATGAAATAAATGTTTCACTGCTATATGTTTTTAAAACATCATTGAAGGCAGGGATGACATTGGTTAAAATTAAAATGTTAGCTATTGCTTGCATTTCATTTTTTTGTGAAATGTGTAAATATTGTGGGGTGATAATTGGCATAGGGGGATGTTGTTTGACCATGTGTCTGGCGGCCATTTTGTGCATGCAGCCAGTGTACGTTTGCCATAGGCGTGCATGTGTTCTTTGCCATGCCTCCTTGCTCCTTGTTGTTGTTGTTTGGCCATTTGGCTGGCTGGCAGCCATTTTGTCCATCCAGCCAGTGTCTCTTGCCATTGTTTTATTTTTTATTTATTTTTTATAACTTTTATATTTTATTTTTATTTTTATTTAATTCAGCATTATGCCTTGATCCATCCATCTACATCCACATCAATCTGATCCATTCCACTCCTACGTCCATCCATCCACCAAAGATGCACAGCTACACTACAGAATTCAGTTTCTTAGATGTAGTAAAATCCCACTACCTTCAGGACACCCTGGCTGTGGAGCACGACAGACAACTCAACAGCATAATACATTTTGTTAATGATTATTCCATTTCCCCCGGACCACCTTGCAGCCATAGGTTATTTAAATGATTATTCCATTTACCCATGCACCTCTCTGAGAACCTGATATGTCTCCTTTAAAACAGATGGAGATAAAGTAAAGAGCTAGATCTGCCTGTTATGTTGTCTGATTTGAAATGTAATGTTTTTTATGGTGTGGTGGTGTTGTTAGCCTTTACATTGTTTGAATAAATAGGTATATTTCATAAGTAACCAACCGCACCAAGATTGCACTTCTCTGTGCAATTTTCAACCTGCAACAATGCTGCATTTCACTAACTATTTGTTTTTCTTGCTTGGTTGTTTTAGGGGCACAAGAGAAGAGACCGCACATCACCCGCAGTACTGCCAAAGAAAAAGCCTTTCAGTTAGTTCGGTCACAGACTTTTAAATAAAGCAGTTTTTTAAAAAAATGCAGCTCATTTTCCTTAAAGGAAAATGGGATGCATTTCAAAAACAAAAGTGAAAAGTTTTCTTTTCAATTTTTCAAAGCAGGCAGTGGTCCGTGGGACCACTGCCTGCTCTGAAAAAATATTTCCGTTACCATTCACAAAGGGAAATGGGTCACATGGGGACCCCTTTCTGTTTGAGAATGGGTGAGCACCAATTTGAAATTGGTGCTAACTGTGATTGTTTTGTGACCGCATTCACGGTCACAAAACAATCCTACATTGCACTGCGACTCGCATTTAGGAAGGGAACACCCCTTCCTAATTGTAACTCACAAACCTATTTTGCGACTTGGTAAATAGACAACCAAATCCCAAAATAGGGTCTGTACATACCAAATGCTATACCAAATGGTATGTACATCTGGCCGTAAACTCTTATGCTTGTGCGTCTTATTGCCACTGCAACCTAGAGCTTAAGATGGCCCCAGAGAAAGTTGCTCTGAAGAAAGTGGCCAGTGAGAAGAAGCAGATTTCCGCCAATGGCGTGCCAACCACAACCTTTTTTGGGAGACGTGTGCCTGTCACACTGGCCTCCGGGGAGGAATCTGGGAGCACTCCTGCATCAACAGCACCACCCAGAACCAAACCCAAGACCATGTCTGTCAGTGAGGCTGCCACTACAATCATGGCGATGCCTATGAGCAGTGATGTTGAATTGGATTTGTCCTTTCTCAAAGTAGTACCCAATTATTTCAGGAAACAGAACAAAGTGGACAGCAGCCTTAGCCACATCTTCCCAAAGTTGGAGCAGAAGAGGAGGACGAGCTTTCTGTCAAGCAAGAACCTCCTTTTTTTAGAATCAAGGGCTCCCAGCTCTCCAGCAAGAAAAAGGAAGGGTACTTCACCATCTTCTCCAAGCACCACTTCTGATGGCAATGATAGGGACAAGGACTGGACCCAAGCAGAGTCTGGGAAGAAAAGAAAAGTTCCAGAAAGCCTTAGAATTGTGGAAAGGATGTTGAGGATGATGACGATGAGACAGTCATTATGGTTGTTGGCACAGAGGAGTCTGACATTACTATCCAACCTGCTCCGAGGGATGTGTCACAGGCAGCATTGCCAGCTCCCATATATTTAAGGCCCCAGCAGAGACCTGAACCAACCCATACCTCAGTGAAAGTATGCACTCCAGAGAGGCAATTGACACACCCACCTACAACCAGTTCTTCTTCAGGCAGTGGCCCAATAAGGACGTACTCCTCCCCAGTTTGGGACTTTTTTTACGATTAGCAAACCAGAGGAGAACATTGCCTTATGCTCCATTTGCCACATGAATGTTCGTCAAGTTAAGCCTGGTTCACATTATGGTACTGGAGGCCAGATGACTCGTATGAAAAAACATGGCGCAAACCGGAGGGAGCAGCACCTTAAACAAACAGCCCAACGTGGTTGTGGTGGTGAAGGTAAGGAGAGCCTGGAAACATCAGCGACAACTAGTCAAATCATGGTGGAAGTTGAGGAAGAAGAGAGTGACATCCTCACGCATAGCTGCCTTGTCCCCAGCACTGAGCCACAATCACCCACCTCAGCGACCTCACAATGGCACAGGAAGACTCAGAGTCAGACAGAGTCACCATAGCATACGGTGACTGCACCACAATGCGCATTGAGTCTACCACTACCTACATCTCAAATGTTGCCTGCTTCAGGGGCCTCACCAAAGAAGAAAATTCCAGCTACAATTACGGGCATGTTTAGGTAGGAGGGGCCCTACAACTGCAACCATCCAATGGCACTCTTGTACAATGGGAAGCTGGCAAAAATGTATGCGCTGGACCTCCTCCCTTTTTCTTTAGAGGAAGGAGCGGGATTCTTAGAGCTTGTGTCAGCCCTCTGCCCAAAATGGAAGGTTACAAGCCAGACCTATTTTGCCAGAGTTGTTGTTCCAGTGCTGCATCATGACGTGCTGCAATTGGTTGGACAAGCTTTGCAGTTAAGTGTTGCCCACACTATCCACCTGACGACAGACATGTGGACCAGTTTTCACACACTACACACTGGCCCTCTTTTCTAGGTGTAAAGCAAAAGCTATCTACAGGTCTTGGCGCTGAAGAAAATTTTAAGAGAGTTTGGCGGCATGCAACAGTAGCCAGCTTTGCCATGGAGAAGACACACACACCTGCAAACAACTTGGAGGAATTTAATTTCATGGTGTCGAATTTCTATGAGCCAGAGGTCTTTGAGTTGGATTTGTTGACACAGTTAATGAAAGTAACATAGGCAAGGCCATGGCAGACATGGCTATTTGTCCTCAAATTTGAAAATGTTACCAAGACCAAATGTTTTTTTCTATTGTACTAAGTGTTCTATTAGTAGACTTGGTCTTTCTAAACCTAAATCTGTGTTGATTAATGATCATGTGTTTATGATTCAAGATTTTATTAATTGTGATACTATCAATACTGTTTATGTAATTTTTTGCCCTTGTAAAAATGCTTATATTAGGAGCACAATTCGGGCATTGAAGACTAGGATACAAGAACATTACCGTAATATACAGAAAAATGATACCAAACAACCTTTGGTGGATCATTTCCTGGCACATCATCCTTATTATCGTACTTTTACTTTCTGTGGTCTTATCCAGTTGAAACCCCTTCCTAGAGGGAGTAATTTGGAATTACAACTACGTCGGAATGAAAGTCGCCTTATAATCCGTTATGACACTGTGCGGAGATGTTTGAACAAAGGAAGTTTAAAACATTTCTTTGCTTTCCCCTAAAATTATACTACCCATATAAATTGTATACCACCTATATATTGAAAATATAGTTTAAATATTTTTCTTCTCTTTTTGGCCACTTATGATTGTTTGTCAATTTATTATCCTTTAATATTGGCACCCAGCTGTTTGTTTACTCTGGTTCCCCATTTTCTTAGGTTATATTTTGTCTTTAACTGTAATTCTTCATGTTAATGTCATCAAAATTTTAGGTACATTTTGATTCGTTCTAAAATGTCTTATATAATTCTCTGGGACTTAAATTAATTCGGGCCCAGAATTATATACAATATTAATTACATATTTTAATCTAATCTTGCTGCCTATATCAGTTGAGATCCTTGAAATAGGGCCGTCCGATAATGGGCGCATTCTGGTCTAAACTCTTTCTTTTCTTTTTATTTCTCTATTTTTTCTTTTCTTATACATTTAAATTAAAAAAAGTCAGAGTTATTTTATTGGTTTAAAATCTTCAGCTTAGTTTGGATGTTAAAATCGGACAACGTTACCCGTTCAAAGATGGCGCCACCTCTTTTGACATAGTTTCGACTTCACTGACTAAAAAGTGAAAAAGGACTAAGCCAGCATTGGCCCAGTCCCTTTATAAATGCGTACATGTGGCCCGACACCTCTCTAAGATGGCGTCTAACTAGGAAGCGCCTCCGACAACTTGCTGCTGTTTTTCTACAGTAGGACTGCTTTTAGTTGGTATTTGGGTAAGTACGACTACCATGATTATGGTAATAGACAGTACCGGGTACTGGGATCTCCTTTATTTCACTTTGCCTATAATTACAAACTACGAGAGGTTCTGTTTGTTAACTTTATTCACAGGGGTAAAAGTATAGCATTAGGTACGTTGTTTTTTTTGGCGTACGGCAAAATCATTGTTTGAGAAAAAAATATTTTTTTACTTTACATTTCCGTATTTTTCAACGCTTTAATGTCTTTAACTTTAGATACAGTATTGTACATTAAACGAGGCGACTAGGTTTCCTTACCCAAATGTGTTAAATCTTATTAAATGTTCTTAAATTTAGACCAAAGACCACAATGAAGTGCTGTTTAATCATGATTGTCATACTGGTATGATTTCTCACTCATTGTTAATCTTTTGTAATTCTCTTCAATATATCATCACTTTTAATCGATCAGGAGTATGGTTTATTCACATTGCATGGATATCTTTAAAGTAAGATACTTTAACACTCATATTTTCCCTTTGGGTCACCGGTATGAATAACACACAGTGTTCACGGGTAGTTTGTCTTTCATTTTCTAGTTCATTTGGGATGCAAACTTTTTATTAATTTTCTCTTTTTCTTTTCTTCTCATGAAATATTAAATGATCACTTACTGTAAATATTTTGAGTATACAGGATCTATAATCATTTCCGTATTCCAACTTGCTTCTCACTTATTATTCTACACTCAAATCAGAAACATGGAACGGTTACTTCTTTGCATGATATATAGCATGCTCACACATTACTTACTATTAAATTATCCTCTTCAGGTCCATTAGTGACCTCAATCTATTTATTTCTAATTGATTTCAGCCTTGAGAAAGCCCCAGGTGAAATCACAGCAGGGGGCGAAACACGTGTTGGCTGCTGTAACTTTCGCATATCGATTTATTTTCTGGATATATTGGAACATCAATGATTGGTTCTGTTTGGCCCAACCTATATTTATTTCTCTTGAATGGATTTAATGGACATTGAAATAAAGACTGTATTTTTCACAAATTAATTACGTGGGTTATCATCTTTGAAATGGTCTGGATCCTTTACTGTAGGGCTTTGGTCCATACCCCTAAGCTTTGTGTTCCCACATAAGAGGAAATTTAATTGGGCATTTTATCAGGAAGGGATTTTGGACCTTTCATATACAACAAGAATGGCTATTTGAGGGTCCTGTGTTTGGTGAACTGCATCAACCTGGTTGTGCAAGACGTTCTTAAAAAAGAAGAAATAGTCAGCAACATACTGACCACCTGCAGATGTATCTGCACTAACTTCAGCCATTCCTTTAAAGCCCGGAAACAGTTGTGGATTATTCAGCGTGATAACAGAGTACCAGTTAAAGGCCTGATACAGAAGGTGCCAACACATTGGAACTCAACCTATTATATGCTACAATGTCTGTTTGAGACGTAAAAATAGATCAATAACTATGTAATTCAAAGGGGAGCTGAAGCAATGGGGAAAGCTATGACCATGAATGCGAACAAATGGGGCCTAGTCAAATGCCTCACGCAGATGCTGCTTCCTTTTGAGGTTTTCACATTTGAAGTTACCAAGGAGGACAGTACAATGGGCTTAGCTATCCCGTTGTTGCATCTGCTACAGGAGCAGCGAAGGAAGGTGTCTGAAAGTTTTGCATTCTGGAGTGGGAACGAAAACCCAGAAGTGCATCCTTGGTTAATAGCCTAAGCTATTACTTGACTTTTAATGCAAGGCTGCAAAATTACATAATCTTATTGAATGAGGACATTTGTGCCAGCCTACTTGAGCCAAGCTCCCAAAAATTATTTCCGCTATCATTCCTTTTTCTGAAGGGGATTTTTCACAATACATGAGGTGGATTGTTGAGCAAGCAGGAGAACTGGAAGAAGAATGGCTGGAATTTAGAGTCCCACTCTGTAGTTCTGGGGTGCCGCCTTCAATCTCCAGAGAGGACAGTCTTGTCTCACATCCCCCAACCCCACCAACAAGAAAACCAGAGACAACAGAAGCCTGAAACCCAACCTCTGCATTGGCTCGGTTTCAAGTGGCAGGTATTAAGTCTAGTGCAGAGGCGAAGGAAAAAGCAGTTGAGCGATTGGCAATACCAATGACCATTCAGAGGATGTTTCACGAGTATCTGGATCATTCAAAAAAGATGAATGTGGATCAAAACCCATTGGTGTATTGATATGGGAAGATGCACTAGTGGCCAGAGTTCAGCAGGCTGCTAATAAAGATTATGGCTTGTCCTGTAGCCAGTGTGTTTGCTGAACACATGTTCAGTGCAGCTGGCGTAGTTGTTGCAGAGAGAAGTACTAGTCTTTTGCCTCAAAATATGGAGAGATTGACCATGATCAAAATGAACCAGCATTTTATACCACCTGATTACACCATTCCAGAAACACCACAGGAGGAGGAAGAGGATGATTGGTCAAAATCAAGCATGCTAGTTGACCAGCTTCTGGGAGAACCACCAGAGTTTGAGGTCAAACCCTGCTTTTCAGATTGAGTATGCCAGTGCCACCATTAAACTTTAAAATTATTTATTGACAACTTCTTTTTCACTTTCTTTCTTTGAAAAAAAAGAAATATATGCTAGTGCAATATTATGTTAGTGTCAATTTATACTGCCCCACCATTGATTTTATAGTCACATATAAGCCCTGATTGGAGTTGAACCCATGTACAGTGAAGAAGCCCCCACATACCCTTCAGGACATTGGAGACAATGTCTGCTTTCCTCACATGCCATTGTCTATCCACTTATTTTACATCACCTAGCAGGGCTCCCCTAGAAGATCATTGATTAAACAAAAGACTCTCATTGCAAATGTCAAATTTCAATGTGTTGAGTTGATACTATCAGAGCAGGGATTTTTTGTTCATCCACCGTGCTTGTATTGGAAGGGGTGACTGCTACCAGTACAAAGTAACTCCTTTTGTACCAATGAGTGGTAATATATTGAGTGTGTGTGAACTTGTAAGTGATAACTAATGTACTATGTGGTAGCTGACAGTGAGTGAGGGAGTTCAAGAAATGTGTAAACTTGTTTCTGAGGATTTGCAATGTTTGGGGGCTGATGGCTGATCATTTTTTCCCTAAAGTGATTGGCCTTTCAAACTTAGTGAAATTTATCTGCAGGGTCCATTCCTTTTTTCTGGTTCCTCAGAACACACCAGCCACTTTAGTTACCAAACACAAATCTACACAAAATACTCCAGTTCTGTTTCTTTATTTGTTTTTCATTTCAACTGCAGAGCACTTCACAGGTTTACTTTGCTTAGTTTGCGATCAGGACAGAGTTATTCAGAATCTGGAGGAGGAGGTTGGAAGGACTCAAGGCAGGACTATCTCAACAGCTAGAAGAAGAAATTATTGACTTCAGAGAGAAACTATGATGATAGCAAAGGCTCTGGGGCCTAGTACTCACTCAGCTCTGTGAACCTGAGAGGGTTACATTGATTTGGAAATGCTGCTGGGGATGTGTTTGCTGCATTGCTGGCTCAAACGTGAAATTCTTTATGTTCTTGCTCTGCCTTTTAGTCTTCGTGGTACACTCCTGACTCCTCATGAAGCTTACCTTGCTTCCTTGTGTCCTTCTCCTTTACTCTATAAACAGCTACAGTTTTTTCTCAATATGCAGGCTTTGTTCTAGTCCTCTCCTGCATAAACGAAACTTGGGTAAAGCTCAAGACTCAAGACTAAGTTCAGACTTCAGACAGGCACCGAAGAGTGACCAACATTCCAAGAAGAATAGAGATTCATCACCCAATTTGACAATACAATATCATTTTCCTTTTAGCAATCATAATTTTAAGAACTGTGTGGGTTATCTTCAGTCTTCCATAATTGCTATTTTTCAAAACTAGAAGACATAACATTTAGGATATACTATCTGGGACTCTATGGGTCAGAAGGACTGTCTTCATGCATGTAACTGACCTGGGGCATACTTATACCTTTGTTTCTACTTTCCTTCCACAACAGATTGATGAGGGTGTACTGCTCAGCATCCTAGTGAATATTGCCATGGTTTCTTTTGTGTTGCGTTTGTCTTTGTCACACCTTTCCCCAAATCCCCTTTCCCATCGAATCATTGAACCGCTAACCCTCTTCCCCCGGGCCGTGGGATTTATCGAGGTGTGACTTAATTCTGCACCATAAATGAATCACACATCTAGGGGCGGATGTGGTGAAAGCGACATCAACTCACTGGATGACCTTCTGCCTTCTTCTACCTGGGCAATATTCCTCACCAGCCAAATGAAATCATCATTCATGCTTTGCATGTATGTTCCGTAAATGCTTAACCTGGGCCAGCCACTCAAGTCTGACTCTGAGACCACTTCTCCTGACTAATTTTGTAAGTTTATTTTTTATAGCCCCTTCCATTGCCAGATATTTCTAGATTTTATTATAATATCAGGTCTTCTTTGCTGTGTGTCAAATACTGTCAATGTGGTAGTCTTGTCTCAGTCTTCTTAAAGTTATGATAATATAATGACCCACTAATTTTCTATTTTACTTTTCTTTCAAATGAGTTGCCAGTGGTGTATAACCTTTTGATTAATCCTGTAGTTGGAGTGGCACCCTCTGTGAAGCTCTGTCTTCCCTTTTAGTGCACTAGCCTGCTACTTTTACCACCTAATACCCCCTTAAGATTTAATATGTGATCTTGGGAAAAACCCTGCAGTAAGAAGAAGATGACTCCCTGGCTTTATCTATTTAGGTAAGAAAAGAACTATGGATTGAAGTTGTTAACTTGTTTAGTTAGTAATTATAACTCCTACTAAGGAAGATGCTGTCTTACTTGTTTATAAGTATATATGTTTTTTTTAAAGCAAACTAGGCAATGGCAATGATCCACTGGTGGTCAATATAGTCCAGTTCCAGAGGGCAATAGAGTAAGCGTAACCGTATAATTAAATGACATATGATTTAAGAAAAAACAGGCTGCACTAAGAGACAGCAGTGCAAACTAAAACACACCAAAACAAATATTTGACTGAGGCATAAATAAAGTAACCTAAACGATCCCCTTTATTATTGTACAAAACACAACACCCACCCTTTCCACCCACAACAGGCCCACCCCTCTCCCCTAACAGATAGCTCCATCCCCAAAAAGTCTGACAAAAAGCCAATTTGAAGTCAAACCCGCCCCAACTCCCTCCCCACCCTCTCTACCCACAACAAGTTTTCCTCTCACCAAAACAAAAAAATTCTCGATGTGTGCCAGCTGTCGGTCAAGTCGTGCAAGGTGTTGCAGGATGCATCATTGAAATATGCAGTCCGGGCATCAGGAGGGGGCAGCGGTGGTGGAACTCGGACAGGTTAATGGTTGCCGGCTGTGATCGTGTTGCTGTTGGGAGGCTGGAGGCGCTGGCCGCTGGCTGGAGGAGATAGGGCATGTGACCATGAGTCCTGCCTCAGCATCCTCCTCCTCCTGGAGGGCTACCAGCTGCCAATATTCCTTTTGGATGCCCTCCAGCCTCTGCTGCCAGACTCAGGCTGCTATCTCCTGGCGAGTTGGATGATGTCCACCAGGATTAGCTATAGCAGGAGAGAAAAAGGAAAATGACAAATTACAAGCTGTGCTCTGTTCAAACAGTTTTAAAAAAAGTACAGTGGCACAGTACCAGTAAATTGCTGGTCCTTTAGGGCCATTGGAATTTGATGTGGCTGATTTGTAGGAGGCTGGCCTGGCTTATAGTGGGTACCTTGTGGTACTTACACCTTGTGCCAGGTCCAGTTATCCCTTATTAGTAGATTAGTAGTGTTCTAGCAGCTTAGGCTGATAGAGGTAGTTATAGCAGAGCAGCGTAGGCTGAACTAGGAGACATGCAAAGATCCTACTATACCACTTATATCATATAGCACTATATCGTGAGAAACACAATACTCAGAGTTACTAAAAATAAAGGTACTTTATTTTAGTGACAAATGTATCACAGAGGATACCCTCCCTTAGGAGGTAAGTAGAATACACAAAATATATACACAAACCAAAATCAGGTAAGTAAAACTCTTAGAAAAGTAGTGCAAACACTGTGGAACACAATAGAATGCAATAGGAGACAATAGGCCTAGGGGCAACACAAACCATATACTCCAAAAGTGGAAAGCGAACCACAAACGGACCCCAGGCCTAGTGTAGTGTGTAGAATGTCGCTGGGAGTGTAAGAAAACACAAAGGGTGTCAAAGATACCCCACCCCAAGACCCTGAAAAGTAGGAATAAAGTTACCCTACTACCCCAGAAAGACAGTAAAGTCGAGATAGGAGATTCTGCAAAGACAACAACTGACTGCAAAGCACTGAAGATGGATTCCTAGACTTGAGGACCTGCAAAGGAAGGGGACCAAGTCCAAGAGTCACGCAAGTGTCTAGGAGGGGCAGGAGCCCACTAAACCCCGGATAAAGGTGCAAAAGGGCTGCCTCTGGGTGGAAGAAGCCAAAGATTCTGCAACAACGGAAGATGCCAGGAACTTCTCCTTTGGTCAGAAGAGGTCCGACGGCGTTCTGTAGGATGTAGAGTTGCTTCCACGCAGAAAGACCACAAACAAGCCTTGCCAGCTGCAAGAGTCATGGTTGAAGATTTTGGGTGCTGCCAGGGCCCAGGAAGGACCAGGAGGTTGCCCCTTGGAGGAGGAGACAGAGGGGGCACTCAGCAACAGAGAGAGCCCACACAGAAGCAGGCAGCACCCGCAGAAGCACCTGTACAGGCATTCAGAAGATCTGAGCACAGCGGTCATCTCAGCACAACAAAAGAGGGTCCCACGAAGTCGGAGGTCAACTCAGAGAGTTGGGCAATGCAGGATGGAGTGCTGGGGACCTGGGCTGTGCTGTGCATGAAGGAAGTCTTGCAAACATGCACAGATGCCATAGCAGCTGCAGATCACGCAGTACATAGGATTACTGTCTGGCGTGGGGAGGCAAGGACTTACCTCCACCAAATTTTGACAGAACAGCCTCTGGACTGTCGGGGAGACTTGGATCCAGCTCCTGTGTTCCAGGGACCACGCTCGTCAAGATGAGAGGGGACCCAGAGGACTGGTGATGCAGAAATGTGATGCCTGCATTGGCAGGGGGAAGATTCCGTCGACCCACAGGAGATTTCTTCTTGGTTTCCTGTGCAGGGTGAAGGCAGACAACCCTCAGAGCATGCACCACCAGGAAACAGTCGAGAAAGCCGGCAGGATGAGGTGTACAATGTTGCTGGTAGTCTTCTTGCTACTTTGTTGCGGTTTTGCAGGTGTCCTGGAGCAGTCAGCAGTCGATCCTTTGCAGAAGTCAAAGAGAGAAGTGCAGAGGAACTTTGGTGAGCTCTTGCATTCGTTATCTGGTGAGAAACCCACAGGAGAGACCCTAAATAGCCCTCAGAGGAGGATTGGCTACCTAACCAGGTAAGAGCCTATCAGGAGGTGTCTCTGACGTCACCTGCTGGCACTGACCACTCAGAGATCTCCATTGTGCCCTCACACCTCTGCATTCAAGATGTCAGAGGTCTGGGACACACTGGAGGAGCTCTGGGCACCACCCCTGGGGTGGTGATGGACAGGGGAGTGGTCACTCCCCTTTCCTTTGTCCAGTTTCACGCCAAGCAGGGGCTGGGGGCTCCCTGAACTGGTGTAGACTGGCTTATGCAAGGAGGACACCATCTGTGCCCTTCAAAGCATTTCCAGAGGCTGGGGACGCTACTCCTCCCCAGCCCTTAACACCTATTTCCAAAGGGAGAGGGTGTAACACCCTCTCTCAGAGGAAATCCTTTGGCAGCCCAGTCCCAGGAAGGCAGAAGCCTGTCTGAGGTTTGGCAGCAGCGGTAGATGCAGGGAAAACCCCAGAGAGCTAGTTTGGCAGTACCCAGGGTCCATGCTGGAGCCCCGGGGATGCATGGAATTGTCACCCCAATACCAGAATGGTATTGGGGTGACAATTCCAGAATCCTAGACATGTTACATGGCCATGTACGGAGTTACCATTGTGAAGCTACACATGGGTATTGACCTATATGTAGTTCACGCGTGTAATGGTGTCCCCACACTCACAAAGTCCGGGAAATTGCCCTGAACAATGTGGGGGCACCTTGGCTAGTGCTAGGTTGCCCTCACACTTAGTAACTTTGCACCTAACCTTCACTAAGTGACGGTTAGACATATAGGTGACTTATAAGTTACTTAAGTGCAGTGTAAAATGGCTGTGAAATAACGTGGACGTTATTTCTCTCAGGCTGCAGTGGCAGTCCTGTGTAAGAATTGTCTGAGCTCCCTATGGGTGGTAAAAGAAATGCTGCAGCCCATAGGGATCTCCTGGAACCCCAATACCCTGGGTACCTAGGTACCATATACTAGGGAATTATAAGGGTGATCCAGTATGCCAATCAGAATTTGTAAAATGAGTCACTAGCCTGCAGTGACAATTTTAAAGGCAGAGAGAGCATAAACACTGAGGTTCTGGTTAGCAGAGCCTCAGTGATACAGTTAGACACCACACAGGAAAGACATACAGGGCACACTTTATGAGCACTGGGGTCCTGGCTAGCAGGATCCCAGTGACACAGGCAAAAACAAACATATATACAAGTAAAAATGGGGGTAACTTGCCAGGCAAGATGGTACTTTCCTACACACCCCCCCCCCCCCCAAACGAGGAACAATAAGACTAACCTTGCCTAGATGAGTCTTCATTGTCTGAGTGGAAATATCTGGAGAGTCCATCTGCATTGGAGTGGGTACTACCAGGTCTATGTTCCACTGTATAGTCCATTCCCTGTAGGGATATGGACCACCTTAACAATTTAGGGTTTTCACCTTTCATTTGTTTTAGCCAAAGTAAAGGTTTGTGGTCTTTCTGAACAATAAAGTGAGTACCAAACAGGTATGGTCTCAACCTTTTCATTGCCCAGACCACAGCAAAGGCCTTCCTCTCTATGGCAGACCAACTCTTTTCTCTAGGGGTCAACCTCCTGCTGATAAAAGCAACAGGTTGATCCTGGCCCTCAGTATTAAGCTGTGATAGCACTGCCCCAACCCCCAATTCAGAAGCATCAGTCTGGACTTTGAACTTTTTGGAGTAGCAAGGGCTTTTTAGGACAGGTGCAGAGCACATGACCTGTTTGAGTTCATCAAAAGCTTTTTGACAGCTGGCTGTCCACAATACCTTTTTAGACATCTTCTTACTAGTGAGGTCATTAAGAGGAGCTGCTATGGAGCCATAATTCTTAATAAACCTCCTGTAGTACCCTGTGAGGCCTAAAAAGGCTCTCACCTGGGTTTGAGTTGTAGGGGGGTCCCATTCCATAATGGTCTGGATCTTCCCCTATAGTGGTGCAATCTGTTCCCCACCTATCAGGGGGCCCAGATAAACCACTTTCCCCTGCCCTATCTGGCACTTTGAGGCCTTGATAGTGAGGCCCGCCTTTTGCAGGGCCTCCAAAACTTTCCACAGGTGGACCAGGTGATCATCCCAGGTGAAGCTAAAGGCAGCTATATTATCCAGATATGCTGCACTAAAAGCTTCCAACCCTTGTAGGACTGTGTTCACCAACCTTTGAAAAGTGGCAGGTGCATTTTTCAGACCAAAGGGCATCACAGTGAATTGATAGTGCCCTCCAATGGTTGAAAATGCAGTCTTGGGTTTAGCATTTTCTGATAATTTAATCTGCCAATACCCTGCACTTAAATCAAAAGTGCTCAGATACTTGGCAGAAGCCAGTGTATCAATCAGCTCATCTGCCCTGGGTATAGGGTAAGCATCTGTCTTGGTTACTTGGCTGAGCCCTCTATAGTCAAAACAAAACCTCATCTCTCTTTTACCATCCTTACTGTGAGGTTTTGGGACAAGCACCACTGGGCTAGCCCATGGGCTTTCTGAAGGCTCAATCACTCCTAAGTCTAACATTATCTGAACCTCTTGTTTAATGTAGTCCCTGACATGGTCAGGCTGCCTATAAATTTTACTTTTGACAGGTAAACTGTCTCCAGTATTGATTGTATGCTCACACCAAGTAGTGGTACCTGGTATCAGTGAGACGAGTTCAGAAAACTGACTTAAAAGATTTACACAGTTATCTTTCTGCTCAGCAGTAAGACAATCTGCCAGTACTACTCCCTCCACTAAGCCATCAGCTTCAGTGGTGGAGAAGAAATAAGGGAGATGGTCACTCTCTTCTTCCTGTCCCTCATCAGCTGCCATGAGCAGGGTGAGATCAGCCCTGTCATAGTAGGGTTTTAGGCGGTTGATATGGATCACCCTAAGGGGACTCCTGGCAGTGGCCATGTCTACCAATTAGGTAACCTCACCCTTTTTCTCAACAATTAGATGGGGTCCACTCCATTTGTCTTGGAGTGCTCTTGGGGCCACAGGCTCCAATAGCCACACCTTCTGTCCTGGGTGGTTCTGTGTCAGGACAGCCTTCTGGTCATGCCATTACTTTTGCAGCTCCTGGCTGGCCTGAAGGTTTTTACTGGCCTTTTTCATGTACTCAGCCATTCTTGATCTTAGGCCAAGTACATAATCCACATTGTCATGTTTAGGAGCTTTTAAATGTTGTTTCCAACCCTCCTTAACAAGTGCAAGGGGACCTCTCACAGGGTGTCCAAAGAGGAGTTCAAAGGGGCTAAAACCCACTCCTTTTTTAGGTACCTCCTTGTAAGCAAAAAGGAGGCAAGGTAACAGGACATCCCATCTCCTTCTGAGTTTTTCAGGGAGTCCTATTATCATACCTTTGAGAGTTTTATTAAACCTCTCAACCAGACCATTTTTGTGGATGATAAGGAGGAGTGAACTTGTATGTCACACCACACTCCTTCCACATTGCTTTGAGGTATGCAGACATGAAGTTACTACCTCTGTCTGACACCACTTCCTGATGGAAACCCACCCTGGAAAAGATTCCCAGGAGTGCCGTTGCCACTGCAGGAGCTGTAGTGGTCCTTAAGGGGATAGCTTCAGGATACCTAGTGGCATGGTCCACTACCACAAGGATGAACCTATTGCCTGAAGCTGTTGGAGGGTCAAGGGGGCCAACTATGTCAACCCCTACCCTTTCAAAGGGCACCCCATCCACTGGAAGTGAAATTAAAGGGGCCTTTGGGGTGCCACTAGTCTTGCCACTGGCTTGGCAGGTCACACAAGAGCGACACAACTCTTTGGTGTCCTCTGACACATGAGGCCAGTGAAACAGGAGAACCAGTCTGTCCCAAGTTTTACTCTGGCCCAAATGCCCAGCCAAAGGAATGTCATGTGCCAAGGTAAGAAGAAACTCTCTGTATTGCAAAGGGATGGCCAATCTCCTAGCAGCTCCAGGATTAGGGTCCCTTGATTCAGTATACAGAAGGTTGTCTTCCCAATACACCTTATGGCTATCGCTGACATCCCCATTCTGCTTTTTTGACAGCTGCTGTCTCAAACCCTCTAGTGTGGGACAGGTCTGCTGTGCCATACTCAGATCTTCCCTAGCAGGCTCCCCTGCACCCAAAAGCTCAGCAGTGTCTGCTGCGAGCTCATCTGGTGTAGGTTCTGTACAGGGAGAGGATTCCTCTTCCTCAAAAGGGGAATCTTCTGGTGAGGTAGGAATAGTGGGCTAGCTTTTGGGAACACTTGGTCCATTGTTCGAGGATCCAAGTTTCCCTGTCCTTTTTGCTTTTTGGCCTGAGCCCTTGTCAAAGCAAAAATATGCCCAGGAATGCCCAGCATTTCTGCATGAGCCTCCAACTCCACTTCAGCCCAAGCTGATGTCTCCAAATCATTGCCTAGTAAGCAATCTACAGGTAATTCAGTGGCTACCACAACTTTCTTTGGACCAGTAACCCCCCCCCCCAGTTGGGATTCACAACAGCCATGAGGTGGCTAAGTGTGTTATTGTGAGCATCAGTCACTTGGTACTGTTGACCAAGTATGTGTTGATCAGGGTGAACCAGTTTCACTATAACCATAGTTACACTGGCTCCTGTGTCCCTATAGGCCTCCACCTCAACAGCATTAATTAGGGGTAGTTGCTTGTACTTACCCATATTAAGGGGACAAGCAACCAAGGTGGCAAAGTCAATGCCACCATCAGAGACTAAAACAGCCTCTGTGGTCTCCCTAACAAGACCAACCCCAACTACACTGCCAATAGTGAGCCCAGCTACACTCTTGGTTTGGCTATTTGTAGTAGAGTTCCCACCACCACTGCTATTACTAGGGGCACTAGAGGTTGCAGTTGGGGTTGTGGTAGTGGTGTTGTAAGTCAGTAGCAATTAGATTAAGCATTAGCAGAAGACATCTTGTATTTAGCAACTATTGTGAACATTTCGTGAAATCCATTTTGTATTCATGACATTCATTTTCTCTGCCATGTGCTCGCCATGTGCTCTGTCCTACCTTTCTGTTAACTACTGTGGAAAATCTGTCTAGTGACAAGTTATATTTAGCATCTCCCACTTTCGCACATGCCCTGTAAGATCTGCAGCTGTTAGTAATCAGTTACAGCCAGTAATGTGCCCTTCTCTGCACAAAGTCCTCAGACCATATAGGAAGAAGTTGGCACAGAAACTGAAATAAAAGACAAAGTTTATTAAACCTCATGAGGTGGTACTACAGTTCAAACAGCATCCTTCGAAAATGTTTGAAGTAGCACACTGAACTAAGAGAGCATGGTCCTTTTATACCCACGCAGGGGCTAAAAGAAGGTGGTACAATTATAGAAGCAAGACTTACATACATATAAGGTCATATGGAAATGCACAGTCGACAGGTAGGAGGGGCTAACAGTTTTCAAGGACTAGTTGACACATTACTGTCTGTTACTGATTACTAACATCTGCAGATCTTACTGGGCATGTGCGAAAGTGGGAGATGCTAAATATAACTTGTCACTAGACAGATTTTCAAGAGTAGTTAACAGAAAGGTATGATGAATGTGAGACTGCTTTCCGGCAGCTACGACAAGCCCTTTGTTCAGCACCAGTGTTAGGTACTCCAGATTACACTAAGCCTTTTGCACTTTACGTACATGAGAAAGATGGATGTGCATTGTCAGTTTTGGTACAGACACATGGCGATAAGCAGCGTCCCTGTGCATATTTTTCAGCAGTACTTGATCCTGTCGCTCGAGCGTTGCGTGGGTGTTTTCGTTCAGTTGCCGCAACAGCTGTGTCAATATGTCAGAGTGAAGGGATAGTTTTGTCACATAAGCTGTTGGTGTTAGTACCCCATGCGGTTGATGCTCTTTTAAATCAAACAAAGACGTAACATTTAACTAGCGCTCGCCTGACAGGATATGAATTGACATTTCTGGCTCCTCACATTACACTGAAGAGATGTGCAACACTAAATCCAGCCACTTTGTTGCCATATCCGGTGACTCAGCCTCATTCACAAGAAACACATGATTGTATATTCCTTACCGAAGAACAGACAAAGGGTCGTATTGATTTACAAGATACGCCCCTTCCAGATGTAGATGGGGAATTGTGGGTTGATGGGTCTTGTTTGAAGTTGCCAGATGGTACCACCTCAGCTGCATATACAATCACTGCAATACACACGGTAGTGGAGGCAACTTGTATACCACAGAAGTCAGCTCAAGCAGCTGAACTAATAGCTTTGACACGAGCATGTGAGCTTAGTACTGACTTATGTGTGAACATTTGTACAGACAGCCGCTATGCTTTTGGAGTGGCTCATGATTTTGGTTTGCTTTGGAAGGAGAGAGGCTTTCTCACATCCCCAGGGAATGCAGATAATGCACGGAGAATTAGTGCATAACCTCTTGACTGCATTGACATATCCAAAGAAACTAGCTATTGGAGACATGTAGCGCACACAAGAAAGTGACCGATAAGATAGGGCAAGGTATTGCCATTGCGGACCGCGTAGCACGTGAGACTGCGATGCAGCGAAGTACTACTTCTATGTATGTAGTGAAGACACAAGCTGAACGTTGGCACGATGCTAGACAAGACGTATTAGATATACAGAAATCTGCTTCTGTGAAAGAACGTGAGCAATGGTCTGAAGAAGGAGAATTGGATGATGAGGGCTGTTGGCAGAATAAGCAGATGGATAAATGGAAATTGCCTATAGCTTTTGTACAACCTATGGTTCAGATGGCACATGGACTGGCACATGTTGGAGCTTCAACACTAACGAAGTTGCTCACGCAAGTTTGGGAGCATCCAGAAATTTCCAGTACAGCTAAGAGAGTAGTACAGTCTTGTTTGATCTGTTTACAATACAATCTTGGAAAAGGGACACAAACTCCTGCGGAAGGGTTTGCCACACCAACTGCACCTGTCAAAGTTCTACAAATGGATTATATTCAGCTTGAGCGCTGCAACAATTTAAAGTATGTCTTGGTGGTGGTATGTGCCTTCAGTAAATGGATAGAGACGTACCCCACAAAGGATAATACTGCCATTACCACAGCGAAGGTGCTTTTGAAATAATTTTTCCCTAGGTTTGGTGTTTGCAGACTTTTATGGAATGATAACGGACCTCATTTTGTTGGGGAAGTTATTAAGTATGTCCTGAAAAGATTAGGGATCAAACAGAAGTTCCATGCGGTTTTCCACCCACAATCAGCAGGGTTGGTGGAAAGGTATAATGCTACTTTGAAGCTGAAGTTAGCGAAGATACGGGCTTCCACATCCTTAACTTGGCCGGATGCATTACCGTTGGCATTATTGTCTATTAAGTCAGTGCCACACTCTCGAATAGTGTTTGGAAGGCCAATGAACATTTAGGGAGTTCCTAAGCCAAATTCGGTATATGATGTACCTTGTGTCCTGATGAATGATTATTTGGCACAGTTAACCAACAATTTCGTTTCTATTCATCAACAGGTTCGAGAAGCACTTCCTGACAGATCTACAGGTGAAGGCCATGAACTCCGACCTGGTGACCAGGTGATGATTAAGTCCTTTGAAAGATCAAGCAGCTTGGAACCAAGGTGAAGAGGCCCAGAGCAGGTGCTCTTTGCGACAAGGACAGCAGTTCGAGTGACGAACAGAAAGAATTGGGTCAATAGTACTCACTGCAAGAGAGTGCTACCTACCTTGGTGGAACCTACTGTGCTGACCGATCATCGAGAGATTTTGACTACGGAGAAAGGCCGTGCTATATCACATGACGAATCTGCAGAGTTCTTCCCAGACCATATGATTTCTGGAGTGTTGCCATATGATTTGAGACCGGGGAAAGACCCCGTAGTGCTGGAGAAAACTGGTTGAGCTACCACCCTGGGTTAGTGAAATTGAAAACCAATGTGGCAAGGGGGGGGAATCAGCCATGCATTAGAGTTGTGACACCCGTCTTGGCCCGTGGTGAAGAAATCAGCGGCTGCCCACGGTTAAGAGCTCCAACGATTGCTTTTAACTAATTTATGAAAGGGTGGATTATCACTGTTGCTAAAATGAATAACAAACTGATCATTAGTACTATGGGATTTGTCGCTGTTTTGGTGGTTATAGCAATAATCATCTGGTTTGTTGAAAAGAAGGCTCCTGCTCGTGAGTTTTTTGTTGCCACTACTCCAGTACCAGAGGATCACTATTACTTTACGCTTCCTTATCAGGAGCAGAAGCACCATCAATCGTACTTCAATAATACTTTCATCATACTCATAATGCTACAAATACTACTAACTGTTGGGTATGTGGAATGATACCTGTGCATCAAAAGAAAGGAGGAACACCTTTCATTCCTCTTCCTTTTTCACACAATGGTTCTTGTCAAGCTTGGTATACGCTTTTGTTTGCAGCTGGAAAACGTACAGAGGGCGGACTTCTTTTTCACGTTAATAAAGTATGCTACCAAGACAAAGATGGGTATCCCCAAGCCAAAGGAACTAAATGGGAATGGGAGTGGGAAGAGTATCAACCGGACAATGTTTCAATACCATATGTCTTCACAAATATAAGAGACTCTGACAAGAAAGAACAATTTGTGATTTCTGTTACAAAAAACTAAAGCAGATTTATGTATACGTAGCATTGGGCGAATTCCAGTGGGGATAAGCGATTGTACCTTGATTTTAACTATTGAGGGTGTAAATAATAGTAGTTTTACAGCTTCACATAATACATATTTTGTTTGTGGTAACTATGGATATTACCAACTGCCTGTTGGGTGGTCAGGTGTGTGTTATGTATCTTTTCTATTACCCCCTGTGTTTTTGGCCCCTGCATCATATCACCAAGATTTTAAACTGTTCAATTACATCATTAAAAATAGATATAAAAGGACAATAAGTGCAAATTAGGTAGACCAAACGGACACTAGCCTGCAACAATATGTTGATTTTAATTTAGGGTTGTTCTCCTTTGTGGGTGCTGCGTTAAACAGTAGGAAAGTGAGGCGACTGACTAGGGTTGTGGAAGCTGTTACCAATCAGGCAGCTCTGCACTTGGGAATATTACCGAGGAGCTCCAAATTGCGAGGATTGTAGTGCTCAAAAATCGTATGGTACTAGATGTGATATTAGCTGATCGAGGTGGTGCATGTCGCATCATCGGTAGTAGTTGCTGCGTTTTCATTCCAGATCACTCACCTTCAGTATATGATGCAATATCTAAATTGCATAAAATTGCTGCAGAAATCCACACAGAGGGGGTTATTCCAACTTTGGAGGAGGTGTTAATCCGTCCTGAAAATGACGGTAAAGTGACGGATATACCACCAGCCGTATTACGAGTTCCATAGGATATAATGGACTCGTAATACGGCTGGTGGTAAATCCGTCAATTTTCCGTCACTTTTGGGACGGATTAACACCTCCTCCAAAGTTGGAATAACCCCCATAGACTGGTACTTGGACTTTTTCTGGATGGTTTTGAGCTCTTGTTTCTGCTTGGGGCTGGAAACTACTGACTATCCTGTGTGTAATGATTGCAATATTTTTCACATGCTGTATCTGTATTCAGTGTGGTCCAATGATCTGCTCCATGTGTATTACTGCTTGTATGCCTACCAAAAGAAATATTACAGAAATGAAAGCACAACACATGTTAGATAAAGAAATAGCTGAAATGATGAGCATAAATATACAAGATGAATATTTAGATTATCCCAGAAAGACGAATGTCTTCAGCTAATGCTGAAAGGGTCATCTGTTGTAAGTCAGTGGCGATTAGATTAAGCATTAGCAGAAGACATCTTGTATTTAGCAACTATTGTGAACATTTCGCGGAATCCATTTTGTATTCATGGCAGCCATTTTCTCTGCCATGTGCTCGCCATGTGCTCTGTCCTACCTTTCTGTTAACTACTCTTGAAAATCTGTCTAGTGACAAGTTATATTTAGCATCTCCCACTTGGGAGTGGGAGTAAGCTCTACTGCAGACATGACAGAAAAGGTTTAGGATAGAGAGAGAAAAAAGTTTTTAGAACTTTTAAAAGAACAGAGAAAAACTTTTTCAAACTTTTAAAACGTTTGAAAGTTTTCAGAAACTTTTCAGAAACTTTTTAGAAAGTTTTAGAGAAGGAAAGTTAAATTGTTTAGGTTACTGTGTATATTCTGAAGTATTTGGAAAATGTTTTTCTCATGAAAAGCACCAATGACAAAGTGGTAAAGCAGTTACAAGCACTTATCCCACCGCTGTACCACCAATGTAGGAGGCTGGCCTGGCTTATAGTGGGTACCTTGTGGTACTTACACCCTGTGCCAGGTCCAGTTATCCCTTATTAGTGGATTAGTAGTGTTCTAGCAGCTTAGGCTGATAGAGGTAGCTATAGCAGAGCAGCTTAGACTGAACTAGGAGACATGCAAAGCTCCTCCTATACCACTTATATCACATAGCACTATATCATAAGAAACACAATATGCCAAAAGTATCTCAGAGGATACCCTCCCTTAGGAGGTAAGTAAAATACACAAAATATATACACAAACCAAAATCAGGTAAGTAAAACACTTAGAAAAGTAGTGCAAACACTGTAGAACACAATAGAATGCAATAGGAGACAATAGGCCTAGGGGCAACAAAAACCATATATTCCAAAAGTGGAATGCCAACCACAAATGGACCCCAGGTCTAGTGTAGTGTGTAGAGGGTCGCTGGGAGTGTAAGAAAACACTAAGGGTGTCCAAGATACCCCACCCCAAGACCCTGAAAAGTAGGAGTAAAGTTACCCTACTACCCCAGAAAGACAGTAAAGTCGAGATAGGGGATTCTGCAAGGACAACAACTGACTTCAAAGCACTGAAGATGGATTCCTGGACCTGAGGACTAGCAAAGGACGGAGACCACGTCCAAGAGTCAATCAAGTGTCCAGGGGGGCAGGAGCCCACTAAACCCCGGATGAAGGTGCAAAAGGGCTGCCTCCAGGTGGAAGAAGCCAAAGATTCTGCAACAACGGAAGGTGCCAGGAACTGCTTCTTTGGTCAGGTGATGTGCTACGGTGTGCTGGAGGATACAGAGTTGTTTCCACGCAGAAAGACCGCAAACAAGCCTTGCTAATTGCAAGAGTCATGGCTGAAGATTTTGGTTGCTGCCAGGGCCCAGGAAGGACCAGGAGGTGGCTCCTGGGATGAGGAGATGGAGGGGATGCTCAGCAACAGAGAGAGCCCAAGCAAAAGCAGGCAGCACCCGCAGAACACCTGAACAGGCATTCAGAAGATCTGAGCATGGCGGTCATCTCAGCACAACAAAAGAGGGTCCTACAAAGTCGGAGGTCAACTCAGCGAGTTGGGCAATGCAAGACGGAGTGCTAAGTTGCACAGACCCAAGGAGGGCAGAAACCTGTCTGAGGGTTGGCAGCAGCTGTAGCTGCAGGGAAAACCCCAGAGAGATAGTTTGGCAGTACCCGGGGTCCATGCTGGAGCCCAGGGGATGCATGGAATTTTCCCCCAATACCAGAATGGTATTAGGGTGACAATTCCATGATCCTAGACATGTTACATGGCCATGTTCAGAGTTACCATTGTGAAGCTACACATAGGTATTGACATATATGTAGTTCACAGGTGTAATGGTGTCCCTGCACTCACAATGTCTGGGAAAATTGCCATGAACAATGTGGGGGCACCTTGGCTAGTGCCAGGGTGCCCTCACACTTAGTAACTTTGCACCTAGCCTTCACTAAGTGAGAGTTAGACATATAGTTGACTTATAAGATACTTAAGTGCAGTGTAAAATGGCTGTGAAATAACATGGACGTTATTTCACTCAGGCTGCAGTGGCAGTCCTGTGTAAGAATTGTCTGAGCTCCCTATGGGTGGTAAAAGAAATGCTGCAGCCCATAGGGATCTCCTGGAACCCCATTACCCTGGGTACCTAGGTACCATGTACTAGGGAATTATAAGGGTGATCCAGTATGCAAAAAATAATTTGTAAAAATAGTCACTAGCCTGCAGTGACAATTTTAAAAGCAGAGAGAGCATAAATGCTGAGGTTCTGGTTAGCAGAGCCTCAGTGATACAGTTAGGCACCACACAGGGAACACATACAGGGCACACTTTATGAGCACTGGAGTCCTGACTAGCAGGATCCCAGTGACACAGGTAAAAACAAACATGTATACAAGTAAAAATGGGGGTAACATGCCAGGCAAGATGGTACTTTCCTACATGATTTATGATGAGTCACAGGGCCATTGTTTACCCACACATCCCCACTGTAGTTGAGTTGATGTACGAATGTCAAAAGGGTAAAATTTGAATTGGTATGAATCCATAATGGAAGCCATGAAATATTAACTTATACATAAATGTGGTGCATGCCAAAAGGAATTTTAATATTCTTGGAATGGCTGGGTCAGAACTTTGTAAAAAAACTAAAGGACTGAAGTACTAGTAGGTGACAGAGTGGGCACTGGAGTGGAAGGGAAACACCCTTTTAAGTTTGAATGCATTAACAGCTTTGTAAATTCTGCATTAACTGAAACAGATGCACATATTGCACAGAAAACACTATTGTACATTGCCACGCTACAGTTACATCATAGTAGGATTGGTAACTAATGGGGAAAGAGGTATGTCCATGATGAGCGGGAGGATACATTTCTGCCTTGCTTTAACTACAGGGAGTTAAGAGAGAAGACAGAAAATTAAAATACCCCCACTGAGAACCAAAGCTTTGATAACCATGCCAACCAACCAAGCAAATTGAGTGAACAGCAGACACGTCCCTCCCCACAACAGCTCCCTTATTTCTTCTTGATCCAAGCAATTATACACTCATCTTTTCATTCATCTATTCTATTCTCCCTTTGTTACCAACCATTTCACTTAAGCTTGCACTTTCTCATAAGCTTTTCACTATTCTAATCGAGCCATCCATATTTATTCACCCGTCCATCTATAGACTCACCAATCTAGTATCCACCCTTTCAAACACCCTGCTTTCATCTACCCATCCATTTACCCATGTATCGTTCATTACTATACACCCATTCCTCACCCGAGCATACTCATTCACCCTTCCTTCACCCACTGAAGCCTCCTGTCACCCCTTTCACTTCTTTCATCTATCTTCATCCACCCATGCAACTCCTATTATTCACCTATGCATCTTTCATTTCCTGGTATCCAAACATCCTTTCACTCATATACCATTTCACCCATTCTTTCTTTTAGCCGCCAATCCTTTGCTTTTCCATCAATCCATCATGTTTAGCCTCCATTTAATCATTATGGTGAACTTTTGTCTGCTGATTTGCAGATAGAAGTGTCCATTAAGATTAAGAACTAAGGGGCATATTTATACTTTTTGGTGCAAAACAGCGCCAGCGCAGTTTTGCGCCAAAAATATTACCGCCGGCTAACGCCATTTTGGTGCGCCGTGCGGCGGCGCAAACCACAGGTGGGAGTCATTTATTTTGACACACACCGCAGCGTGAAGTCGTAAAGCAAAACGACGTTAATGCGGCGGAAATGACTGTGGGTCGATTTACGACCCCGCAAACCGGATATGCGCCGTTTTTTGCCACTACAGACCCCAGGAAGATGACAACAGACCAGGAACCAGCCAGGAGGACCCACACAAGAACCAGGACACTTATAAGAAGAAAAGAAAGTGTCGCTTCAGGGCAGAGGAGCAGGAAATTCTGGTTAAAGAGGTGACGGAATATCAGCACCAACTGTTTGTCACCTCAAAGTTGCCAATCAGTAGGAGAGAGGCAATATGGCAACAAATTGTTGACAAGATTAACAGTGTGGCTGAAGTACGCAGAACTGTCATCGAGTGCAAGAAACGCTGGCATGACTGCAAGTGCAGGATCAAGGAAAAGATGGCCAGGAACAGGAAGGCAGCACTGCAGACTGGAGGTGGGAGTCCAGCACACCAGGAGGCCCTGGACCACAAGGAGGAGATGGTCGCAGTCGTCATCCCTGAGGAGATTGTCACAGGGATTCAAGGACAGGACAGCGCAGACTACCAGGAGACAACGCACATGCAGGGTAAGTCGCATGGGGAATTGAAATGCACTAATGTCAACTGCAACCGGGGGGGAATACCTACTACGCATTGCATGTAAGTCATCATATACATGGAGTGGCATGGGTAAAGGGGCACGGCATGGGGGCATGGCCTGCACAGACAGAAGCTGGGGCACACCATTACACTACACCCACAACAGTCCCATGGGGGCATGCTGCCATGCCAACGATGGAGCAAAGGGAAAGCCACACCAAGAGGGAAGGGCACAACTTCAAACTGACATCCCGGCACACGTCAGCCACCATACCCCCCACATTAACTAGGGCCCTCTTAACAACCTCTAGCCATACCGACAACTGGAATGTAACTGCGACAACAGTTGCCACTACCACTTCCGCTCTGTGTGCAGCTCAGGTAGCCAATGGCTGTAACCTCTCCATGGATCATACACACCTAAATGAGAGGGTTGAGGATGACAACTTCAACAATCCCCTGAAAAAAGACAAAGGCCCCAGTACTGTCAAATGTCAATGCCCATAGTTGTTGCAAACATCAGCCAATGTAAACAACAATAGGAGCTACACAGCACTAAGGACATACCCATGCTGCATATGTCAGGGTCCATCCTGTGCCTGGGTCACAATGTAACATCCCAAATGTCATACTGCTCAGACAACAGCATTGAAGGGGGGACACATGTAACTGGTCACTGAAATACACCTGCACAGTCAGAGGAGGAAATAGGACACTGATACGATTATCAGGGCAATCCAATGTACCACACATTCCCAACATCAGCTGTACACATTGCCAATGCCAACATCCATATTGTGTCATAACATTGCTATGCATAGGATATGCTACATGTCAAATACATTTAAGTGGATGTGAAAGATCAGAGACTGGGGCAGGTCCAGATTGATAAGTGTGCTGCCAGTGCCATCAGAACACCCACAGCCAGTGAAAGGTCTCACCATGAGAATGGATGTAGACGGAGGGTTGAGTAGGACAAGAAGGTGGCAAATCACTATTTGGCCTAAAACAACACCTAGAAGAGATGATGCTGACAAGTCTAATAACTGAATAACATACATGTGACATGCAGGTGGGCCATAGGCCTGGGAGAATGCCCATCTGAAAGACTGGAGCAATAAACACGAAACAAGATCACAATGTGAATTCATCACAAGGCAGGCATGTCACATCACTCATGCCACAACACAGACACACTAATTGTACCCTGTTTCATTGCAGAGGAAGATGGATCTCCTGCGGATATGCCTGTCCCAGATTACCCTGATGACATGGATGACGAGCTGATAAACATTCCCCAGGAGACTATCCAAAAGGTCCTTGAAACCCTCCAGACCCCACCTTCAGTCACAAGGAGGAACACAGAACAAGCAGCCATCGCAGAGGATCCACCCACCACCCCAATTGTAAGACCTGCCAGCTCCAATACAGCTGAGGACTCAGACGACACAGACACCAGCTTTGAGAGAACTGTAGTTGGGGTACAGGGGAAGCTGGCCAAAGAGGTGCGGGTGGGGATGCAAACTATGGCAGCCAGCCTAGAGGGGGTGTATATCTTGTTCGTGCATGATGTCATCTGCCGATCAGGCAGCAGCTATTCAAGCCCTAACATCTATCTTGCAGGAACAGCAAAAAACCCAGAAGGAAATCAGCACAGCTGTAATACAGTTGACCCAACACCTACAACAGAAATCCTGTCAACGCGTGCATGAATGCAACATTGAACCCCTCAGGGCTGACCTGGCTGCCTACCATCGTGATGTGTCTGCTATTCTTAAGAATCAGCAGATCCTCCTTGCCGCAGTACTGCCCTTAAGACCTTCACAGGTAGTGGCGACCGGGATGTCTGACTCCACATCTTCTAACACTGAGGTGTGTAATGCCCCTTCACAACCACCACCACCAAGAACAGAGGAGGCAACACACACATCGGAGGAAAAAGACATGGAACAGATCACCTTCATACGGAAAAGTACCCGGAAGCACTAGTCCCTGCCACATGGCCAACTATTACCAAGGTCCAAAGCTTTGTAACATGCCAGTCTTGCAACAACTCTACTTAATGACTGTTCTGCTTACCACTGTATATCTTGTCAGCCTGCTCAGTGATTGTCTCTCGCTTACTCATTGGCAAATCCTGTCCCTCTGCACTGTCTGAAACATCACCCAGCATGTCAAAAGCATTTCCTTAACCCCTTGTATAGGATCACAATGTAAGATGTCACTCTAATAGACTCACAATCATGGACAATGTACAGATAGCACTACAGCACTTTTCAATAAATAACACTTACATAACAAATCTGTCTCTGGGTAATGTGACATATCAACTGTGCAGTAGATAACTGAAATGTGCCTACCGTCAAATTACGTAGCTTGTCAATACAACTGTCCTGATATTATGTAGTCAGATAAATCTGCACAGTGCCCATGATTGCATCATACTCTGCCCATCCTGAGGGATATATTTGATGAAGTGAGAAACCATACACCATCATGCTGTGTTGGACAGAATAATGCTTCCTCAAGGGATATCTAAGTTAGAAAACAGTGGCAGCAAAATGTTGTCACCATGCAATACTAACACATATAACAGTGCACACTAATCTGAGCAAACACTACAAAAACTGCATGAATGGAGCTATCTGAGTTTACATACAAATAGATAATCATGCTGAACTGTGTCACAAATGACATATGTGAGTCATGAAGAGAAGAACACAAGAGTGCCTACGAGAACTCATCTTATAAGGGTGTCCTTGATCATCACACTGCAGTCAGACCTAAACTGTTCCCCCAATACCAAGTCTGAACGCACTGTCTGTGACCTAGAAAAGAGACTTATCAACAGAAACACATTGTGATCCATATGAACTGTGATTGGCGGTTGCAACAAATGGTGGAAACTTTGCAAGGTAGCTCTGAGGTAGCTGCCAATCTTACAGCTCAGTTGGGATTTGTTCGTAGCATAGGACACAAATGTAATAGAACAACATTCAGGTACACTGATTCCAAGCCCAGGATCAAGTACCATTTAACACATACTGTTAAGGGTTAACCAAATATTTATTAAATGCTAATCACAGAAGAGGAAACTGAGGGAAAAGTCTTACCTACCCTAATCTACCCTGACTACCCATTACCCACAACTGTCCCTAACTAACCTAACCTAAACTTACTTATCACATGTAACAAAACGTTCTAAACACCCACCCCCCTCCCCCTTATGAGACAGGACACATGGAGGACAACACATACTAACCTAAACACATACTATCCTATACTAAACAAATATATATTTTTTTGTAAATATTTTTTTTAAATATTTTTTTTTATATATATATTTTTTAAAACACACAAGAACCCCAACATAGCAGCACCCACCCACACACATAATAAGTAAAAATAGAAACAATCAGGAACCCTCACACACTGACACTAACTAAACTAACAGCCTATATTAACCTAACACTAAGCCCCCTAAGCCCACTAAGTATAAGAACAAGGAAAGAGGAGGGAGGGGAGGGAATCATGTCCATATCAAAAAAGTCTAGAGGTTGGCCCTGCAGAGGGTCCTCTTGATCGACTTCACACGCCGGTTAATGTGGCGCACATCCCGGCTCAGATTGCTTAACTTGCGCAGCACACGGTCCATATTCCGTTCCATGTTGTGGAATGCTGCAGGGTCAACAGATGGAGCTGGGGCAGTCTGGGTACCGGTGGAGGAGGTCTGTGTGTGTGTGGAGCCAAGGCCAGTGGGCTGTCCTGCACCTGTAGCAATGCTGGGGCCTGGAAGTCCGGCAGATGTAGGGACAACAGTCTCAGCTGTGGGTGGGGACACCTGGCTTGAAGTGGTGGTTGTGCTGGTGGTGGCTGTGGTGGGCAAAGTAGGGCCATCCTGTGGGAAGGCCCTCCATGCCACGGAGGCCTGTTCATGGCGATATCGACAGGCCATCCTCCTGAACCCCGACTCCACCAGCAGGATGTGCTGGTACCTCATGGCCCGCCGCTGGAACTCACGGACCTTGTCTGGAGTCATGTTAGCAGCTGTAAAGACAAAGGCAAATAATCCACATTAGGAACTGCATTGTGTGAAATGGCACAAGAAGTCAATCAAACAATACATCTACTGTACTTGTAACAGCTCATATCACAATACAGATCATTGAATGTCCCTGAGGAAGTACATGGCAGGCCAGCCTACAAAGGTCACATCACACATAGCACATCCATAACCTACAAGATGAGTAACAACTGGCTTTGACTTGCCATCTGAGTTCTGCCAGTTATCAGCTAACAATCATGCTGCATATCCTCCGCCAATACCTGGGCTACAAATGTCAGTGTATGGAATGCAAAACTAAAGCCACATGGTCTGCAAGTTGTAACAGGACTTGCCAGTATAGCACCCATGTGTCAAACCTGAGTGTGTATACTAGGTTGCAACCAAACAGTCACTTTTTCACATATATGTGTAACATACTGGTAGCATCAGTCCTAGGTACCCCATTCACAAACCCATGCCTGTTTTTGAGGGTGGGGGGGTGCATAAACAACTATCAATTTTAAACAACATGGACACCAAGGAGTGTATAGAAAACTCCACACGTGTTTGGCTCTACACACACACCACAGGTAAGGTCTATCAACAATTAGGAGTCTGCAAACCATAGACCAATAATAGCGCCACACATGTCAGGAAATGCAGAGCTTGGTACACAACTCATACTTCCAGTAAGGCATGACTTACATCAGACACAGAGTTGCAAGAACACCCATGGTCATGATTAGCATGCACACCTAGGCCATTGCACGCAAGTTCCACATACTTGTAGCACTACATGTGGAATTACAGGCTGCTAGGAGGTTCTACATACAGTTTAATGTGATACAAGTGTCACCCACATGACTCACCCCAGTACTCACTGTGATGCCTACAGGAATGGCCTACAATCCCTAGATAATACAATAGGATACGCATTGGCCAACTCAAAACATTTGAGAAATTTAAATTACACTCATGGAACAGGACAAATGATTGGCCTACGCATCACAACTTGCTATGCGTTCAACACACAGTAGTCCATAACCAGCAAACACAACACATATCAGACATATCAACACTTACTGGAATGGTCTGGGTCCTCAAATGTAGCCACCTCTCCCACAGTGTAGGGTGCCGGTCCACCTTTAAGGCATGGAAGGAAGAAATGTGCTCAAAATCTGTGCACAGACCAACAATTTCATAAACATATACAATGTGTAGGCTGAATAAGGAAATGGCAGCCATTCAGACATGATGATACTGCATCTGATATATCACGGCCAAATTGTACATAACATGGATCTCCTGTGACAGTTACACACATATCTGCACACATGAATTGGCCCTAACTATCATGCGGTGGCAAACATGCCCTGTCATTGGTGACCAGAAAATAATATGGAGTGTAATCGTCTCATCATGTGCATCCAAGAGAGACATCCAAAGCCTGGGTACTTGAGGACTGCATTACCAGTCAAACAGACTATGTGGCCATGACACATTTATTACACATAGGTACAATGTATCGAGGGACAGGGACTTTTGTAATCCCTCATGTTGTTATATTTTCTTCATTTGATGTGGCCCAGCTATGGTGATTTGCACCAACCATGGAGATGTGAACCCATGTGCATTACTTTGGACTGCCATCCCTAATTGGAATGTGGCACAACTAACTCCAACAAACATTCTAAGATGTTCGCTGAGGGCACCTTACACCTTTTCACGATGTTTTCAAATCCAGATCTGACATGTATCCAAAAAGATAAAGGACCACAATAATCCATGACATTCATAGTACTTCCGTGAACGCTTTCCTTACCTACTCACCAGACTCACATGAGACATATGTCTGAGCCACTTTGCTATAATCAATTGACGTTAAGGCAGCACTCATTTTCTGCATCATGTAGTGATTCTATAGTCAGTCTAGCTATTGCGTCAACAAAGTTAGCCAATATGTTGGTACATCTTTACTTCTCTGGGAGATGTGCCCTATATAGACATGATTGGTTCCTATTTTGTTTGGTTGTCTGACACAAAGGCAGCACCAATTTACTTCACGGAAAGGTATCCTGTAAGTTTGCTGAGCACGTGCTACCTGACAGCTAGCAATTGTGATCCTTCCCATAGTGCAGCAATTATCCCAGTATGTTTCCCCAGCATTACACACAGTCAGCAAGTTAGCTGGCAGACATAGTACAAATCATCTGATGTCACTACAGAGCATTTAGTCGTGCACATTTACATGAATAGTACTCACCAACAGGGCCACCAATCACGATTCCCAGGTGGTCCAAGAGATCCTGCTCCCTGGTGATGAGGTCAGCCCACCGGTGCTTCAGCTGGTGGTCACTCCTCTGGCTGGCATACACACGCTGCAGGTGATGCAGCACCTTTCCCCACCGGATTCTGTGCGCCTCTGTGTGATACCCCTGTATCACCCTGCCCCCTGCCTCAATCATCAGTGGCAGGAAATGGCACACAAGCCATATGAAGCACCCCAACTCCTCTTCACCCATCCTGCCAAGACGTGGCCTACCAGACATTGTAGAAATGTGAAAGGAATAGGGGTTAAAGAAATAGAAAGGGGAAAAGGGGGAAAGTAGGGGTTCAAATACAGAAGAAAAGTAAACTTAACCACTAAAAGAGCCCAACTATCCCCAAACTAACACTACCCACAACAGACTGCCACAAAGAAAAAAAAACACAAGATAAATGGACAAATGTACACAAAACACAGTAGGACAGTATACACCAACAATATTTATTTCACAAATTGACAATAGAGACAGCACACAGGACACAAAAGCACACAATCTATGGACACCACTCTCTACACAGCCACACAGTCTAGAAGAATCATAGACTTCAAAGTGAAAGTGAAAGTACACCCACTGTACATGATCTGTAAACGGGATATCCCATTACATCACTTCCTGTATAAAATGTCCGCCCTTTATCGCGTAATGCGTCATAATTTTTTCACGCATACAGTTTGTGCATAATTTTTTTGGACGCACAGGAGTGAAAATTAGCCCGCATCCAAATAATAGTAAATGACCTGTACAATTATCTGGATGCAGCCTAATGTTCACTCCTGTGCGTAAAAAAAAATGACGCAAAATCAGTATTGGTGTACAAAAAATGACGCATAACGCTAGCAACGTCAAAATTTCAGTGCATGAACTGGTTTTGGGCATTTTTTCAGTTTTTATGTTATGTTACATTTGGGACACATCAGAGATAGCCTGATGGCACCCACTATGTTGTTGATGGTGTATGTTCACATGTGTGACATCATACTGCAGCGGACCATGATCCGCTACTTCCTTAACAGTATTTTGACGGTTGGCTGACGCACTAGATGGCCATATGTGTGGCCTACATATATGGATTGCACAAATTGGGCATGTTTGGCATCAGGAGAGGATAGCAATGTGACGCACATATGTACAATACCTAAATGCCTTTGGCTCAATGTGTGTGCTGTGGCAACTAATGTATTTGTTGACCAAGTGTGTGTGTATCACATGATGCATTATTGCACATATGCGTGTATGAATGTGATGTCCATGTGTCCAAACCTTAGATGCAAGTCATTGTGGAACTGAGAGAGGACATGTGTTAGTCATACATGTAGCAACATCCGTAATGTGGACTTCCAAGATTTACGGTAACGTAGACACCACATATGACAAAGCATGCACCAGATAGATGGCAGATGCTTGTTCATGTCAATGGTCCACATTTTCAACATCCTATGTCCTAGAGTTTTGGTAACATCTTCCTAGGCACTAGTTGGTGAATCCCACAGTGAGTCATACACATGCATTGAGGAAGTGGGTACCATGTTGTTTGCCCAGACAGACAAAGGTGAACCACAAATGTGTGATGACACCACAGTTGAGGTCATAGAAGTGAGCCACAACTCTCAAGTGGCTGTGGTGGACCAGCAGACGAGGCAGCACGTGTCCACATTTTTCCAGTGATCAATTGCACATAGGTGTCTTTTTCATGTGTGTGGTCCAATGTTGATCCTGTATATTTTTGGGGGTGTAATTTGTCACAGTTCAGTCCAGGACTCATCATGAGTTAGTGGCAGCTATTCCTGTATCTACTGAGTATCCTTTGTTGATCAATGTGAGTAAAGTGGATGTGGACATGAGAAACTACATGGGGATGGTCCCACCCTGTCATTAAAGACATGTAATGAGACAGTCAACAGGGCAACCTTGGTGTGCTGAGTGAGATAATGTCTCAGGTGTCATGTTCCGGCAGGTGTCATTACAACATTTGTACACAGGTTAGCCTCTGCAATTCCCACTGCATCTGGGAACATCATAGCCTCTGTGCTGATTATTCTGGCAGCTATTCACCACACACGGCCCATCAATATGTTGTGAGCAATGTAATTCTGTTTGTGAACTGTCAGGGTCCTGACATGTGTGGATTTTTCATGGACATTTTCAGAGGTTTCTGGTTCTGCTGAAGGCCCCCTACCCAATCCCTGCATACGGCCCTGGCACACTGTCACACTTTGTCATTCATGCATAAATGAGACCTAGACAAGGGATGGGCCATGAATTTTGGTTTTCACAGGGGATTTAACTCATATGGTACAGTTAAAAGGCAGATGATGCTATACAATGTATTTGGGTATGCATTGAAGAAGCACATGCCCAAATACCCCCTGATGAATGAGAGGTTTGCTAACGCAGGTGTGGTACATATGTAGACACAGGGATACTTTAGTGTGACGCACAGACAGATGCAAGTCAGGCTGACAGAATGCAGGGTGAAATAGGATACAGCAATTTCACAAGTTACATAATCAGTGGTCTGACTAAGACTGTTTGGAGGATGAACTAGACAGTTGGCATGTCTAACTGTGTATGTCCTGTGGTTTTTGAAGGTGACAAATGAACCCAAGAGCTGTGTTACACGGCTTAATTATTATCAATGCTTAACGGTGTATTTGACAAAATGACAACTCTATGCTGTTCCAGTCATCAGCAGGGGCAGTGCTTGTTGTAATGGGTGGAGTGCATGGAGGTGATCACTGGTGTGGGCTGCATCTGTTTCTCACAAGTCCTGTAGGTGAGATTTGCATTCTAATGGCCAACTGACTTTTTCACACGGGAAGCAATCTACAGGTGCTAACAGGGCTTGGAAACTAGAAGCCAGTGTATTAATTGACCTGACGTCCATGCAGTCAGATGTTCTATGACAATGGCATACCATAGGAAAGGGTGTATCACACTGGATTGCTATTGACAAGCTGTGTGTGTAGAGGAGGGAATATCAGGGTACACATCTTAGTATTCCAGGGACCTCTTCAGACAGGTGGGTTGTGACCAGGTGCATGGGTGTGTCAGGAGTTAGGAAATTGGCTGACATGTATATGGAATGTCATGTGCGCAATGCTGCTCATATGTGTGGCACTTGTGCTGTCTATGTACTGCTTCTATGGAACTCTAGTCACAGATAGTCCTTGCAAATATTGGATGCAGTTGGACTTACTGCTGTCAAGGGTCTGGTCAGACATTCTTGTTACTGATGCAAAAGCACATCCACTGCCTCATGTATGAGGCTTCTTTTCCCCTTATTGAGTGATGGTGTCTTAGTTGTGTGCCATATGCTGCGTTGGACCTTGATTTCAACATGTATGTGTGAAATAGGTGTGGTCCTCTGCTATTGGCCTTCAAAGGAGAAATGTACATGATATATGTCATTTACTGTGTGTGTGTATGTGACCATTGTATGATACGCATCACATTAGCTCTGGGATTTTCAGTGTCCTAATCGGTATATCAGCAATGCTCCATGAGGCAACACTCTTATTCTGATAGTTCGAGATGAAGGTGTGCAAAAATGAATAGCCAAACAATGATATGGTGATTATTATAGGTGTTTATTTAAATTAGTTCATAAAGTGGTGATGGTGATTATATTTAAAATAAATTGTTCACGATATGTTGCCGCCTGCGTATACCAGCGGCCGTGTTCTGTAGTTCCCCCTCATGTTGTAGGCCAGCATCCTCCTCTTCCTCCTCTTCAGGCATGTGTGGCTCTGGTTCCAGGAGGGGAATGTTCCTTTTGATGCAAATGTTGTGCAGAATAGCACACGTTAGGATGATCCTATAGACCATCTCCGGGGAATATAGGAGGCTTCCACCAGTGATGTTGAGGCACCGGAACCTTGACTTGAGGATGCCGAATGTCCTCTTGACTATGGTGCGTGTCCTCCTATGTGCGTCATTGTAGGCACTCTCTGCTGCAGTACTCGGGTTGCCAAATGGTGTCATTATCCATGGCTGGATGCCATACCCCTGATCAGCTGCAAGAGAAAATGAATAGGATCATGTTGATGTAGCTAGCCCCATTGAAATGACCTTTCATGGCAGTAGTTGTCTTGTGTTGTCTGTGACTCTTTTGTGTTATTATGTCACATCCTAGGCTTGTAGGATGTACCATCTGCATCGTGTTGTTTCCTTGGCTAAACGAGTGTTTGGCTGCTGACTGTTTGTCAGCAGTATGTTTTGGGATTTGCAGTACAGTGTGCCCTCCCTAGCATTGTGACTTGTGATACAGGTGTCTGTGTGTCTTCACTGGGGGTGAGATGATAGTCCCATACACAGATTCATTTTGACATTGTTGTTAACACGTTCATATCATTGTACCCTGGACAACACATACCTTTAGACTTATGCAATGGATTAAAGTAAACGTCATTTGGACACTTACAATTTGCAAGGTGACATTTAGGCAACCCACTCCACACGTTGTGATCTTTGACGTCTTAACATTAGAGTGTACACTAATTTCAGATCTGTGACACATTCAATGGTGACCTAAGAAACATGCCTAGCGATGTCACGACCTCAGTGTGTTCCTGTCGACATGTTGCTGCTGTGGAGAATGTGTTGTGTGTCCTAGAGGGTTGCTGTGCAGTGTGTATATAAGTAGGTTTTTGTACTTACCAACAAGTAGTCCTTTGCCATACCGTCCATCCTAGAAGTGTTCATTGATGGTGCAGTGACGGAAGATGAATGAGTCATGGACACTCCCAGGATATTTAGCCATGATGTTGGTGATCGATCCTTGGTGATCGACAATGGCCTGCACATTGGTAGAGTGTGTGTGCTTCCTGTTGCAGTAGAGGTGTTCAGTTGCAGCAGGTGGCACAAGGCGTACATGTGTGCAGTCGATTGCACCAAGGAAATGTGGGAAGCCACTAATGAGGTAGAACCCCTGTTTTGTTTCCTGCTGCTTCTGCAGTGTGTTAGGGAAGCAGATGTGGCAGGGTGTAAGTCCAATGATGGCAACCAGTACTTTGGGCAAAAATGCAGAGAATGATGGTTGTGATATTCCGGTAACCAGGGCACCAGTTGTTTGAAAAGAGCCACTTGCCAGCATGTGAAGTACGGCAAGCAGCTTGGTTTCTGTTGGGATGGTGCGGGTGTCAGCAAAGTGGGTGCCAACTGCGGCTCAATGTTTCGCAGCAGCTGCTGAATAGCCTGCCAGTTCAACCTGTACCTCTGGATGATGTTGTGTTCCCTGAGGCCATGAAGGGTTGTTCTGGGGTGGAATATCCTCTCCTGCCTTCTGCGCTGGCTTTGGGGTCCCTGCTGGTGTTGTGGTAGCTGCTGTTGTAGCTGCTGGGCTCTGCGTCTGCGTGCACGCTGGATAAGAATCACCTCCATGTCTCCCTTTTGCTGCTCTGCTGCTCTGCTGTTGCTTCTGTGTGTTCTGATTAAATACAGGTGTGTCTGCCCCATTTTAACACCTGCCCTGACCCAGATGTTAAATTTTGACGCAAATCGGGCTGTGCGTCATTTTACGGCTCCACCTCCCGGCCGTGCGTCATTTTTGCCTGAAAGCATAAATACGACGCACGGTCGTTTAAGTCATTTTTTGGACGGGAACGCCTATCTTGCATGTCATTAACGCAAGGTGGGTTGCCGCATACAAAAAATGACGCACACAGCGGAATTTTGTCATCCGCGGGCTCGGGCGTCAAAGTTTAAATACGGGACAAGGTTTGCGCTGAATGTGCATCCGAAGGAGTATAAATATGCCCCTCAGAGTACCTTAGTAACTGTCAATGAGCACACTGAAAATGATTTACCAGCACCGGTCCCTGCTGCTGCCGGTTCTGGCGCTCTGGTGCTGCCCCTGGCCCCGGCACTGGTGGTCGGTGCAGCTGGAAAAAAACGTTACACAATTTAGTTCCAACAAAATAAATACAACTACAATAGATCATTACAGTTCAATCTTCTCCTGTCATTCACTACAGGAATTTTGTTGGTTGTTAGAAAAGCAAGGTAGACAAATCAACTGCAAATGTTTCCTAATGGAAGGGCAGAGCTCAGCTAAGTCACTGAAGATCAATAAAAAGGAGGAATACTTTGGTCAATCCAGGGAAATCTATGATGTAGTCTTGGTTGGCAAATGCAATGGGCATGATCAAGGCAATGAAAACCTTCACATACATGTGTAGAAAAGCTGACTTGCCTGTAGGCTACTTGCCCAAAAAATCTGTCGTCTTAGTATTAAGTACCAGTTCGCAAGACATATAAGGGGAGAAGGGAAAGATAAGCTTTGTAAATAGTAACAAAGCAGAAAGAACGCTAATACAGACTGCAGACAAGAGGAAGTCAGGTACGTAAGAAACATAAATAGATACATGCAGGGATAACAAGAATTTCACAAAGCTTACATAGAATGAAAATAAGTACAAAAAAGTACAAAAAAGTAGAGAGGCACAGTAAAACTAAAAGAAAAATTATTTGAAATGAGGAGAGGTGAAAAATAAAAATAAAAGTAGGGAAATAAAAATAATATAACAGGAAAACTTACTGGATCCAGCAGATCAGCCAGCATCTGCACTGGTGGTGGCACTAAAAGTACTGGCACCCACACCTCCCAGACTCGCTGATGCTGTTGCCCTGTTCGTCCCCTTGGGTGATGAGGTGAAAAATAAAGAAGATGAAAAATAAAATATCAGTGGTACAGTTCATCTCCTAAAAATAATTTTTTGACAAACAGAGGCAAATACACTAACGCTGTACTTTTCTATATCAGATTGCCTAGTATCATGGACTCAACTCAAGTTTACCTTTTAATTTTACTTTCCTAATTCCTACACCTAAGACCTACTTCAAGTTTCTTAATCTAAAAGCCATATTATTTACAAACTTTTGACATGGGGCAGGACCGCAAGCCTTCTTCCAGCGCTTCCCTGCATCAAAAGGAGAGGGCAGGAATGTGCTGTATCTGCAATAGATATGGTGCATTCCTGCCATCGTTTTCCTCTGCGTTGGTGCATAATGGGCTACCATGAGCCAATACGGGCACCCCTGTTCCATGCTGCAAGGATGCAAGCATTGAGGGGATGATTGTTTTTTGTGCACGAATGGACAAATTCCTTCAATGAAACAAATGTAAGAGGAGTTTTCCACCGTAATACCCATGGCTCGCCTCCCTGTTGCAGAGTGAGTCAACATAGTCGCTTTCTTTGTGGAAAAACACCACACACAACAATAAATAAATAAATAGTGATTACTCATCAAGCCCTGACACCTCGACACCCAGCATGTCGAGAAGGTCCTGTTCCCGGTCAATGATATCCACCCAATAGTGCGTCAACTTCTGCTGGGTGCGCTGGCTCCCAGTGTGCAGACGAACCAGCCAGCGCACCCTCTCCCACAGCAGTTGACGCTCCCAAAAGGGTGTAACCAGAACTAGGCATGCTGCCTTCTGTCAGCATGGAGGGGAGGTGGTGCTGCACAAAAATAGCCAGTGCTGCCTCCTCCTCTTTGCACAATCCTCCATGGTGCTGGGTGGGGCGGTGTGAAGAAGAGAAAAGAGAATGAATGATGGAAGAAATAGGAAAAATAAACAAAAATACACAAAGTCAGAAAAATCAGGAAACAATTTAAACAAAGAAAAATATAGATTCAGTATGAGAGGCTAATAACACTAAATAAAAATGAGGGGTAAAATAATTAGGAGGGTGGAGGATTACAAGCATAAAAAGGGATGGATGAACAGGCCAGCACCATAAACAGAGTGAAAAATAAGATGGCCCCTCCCTTACGAACTACATGGTGCTGTTCCTGCGCGATTTTCAACACGATTAAGTATATAGCGTTTGTTTGATGTCATATGCAATGCGACCGGGCACCACAGAGAGCTCCGCCCACTCGCAGAACTCTGATTAGCATGGCAGAGTTTTTTGGCAACTTTGCGGAGTTTCACATAGCGCCACTCCACGCAATCCACCCATCCCTAGTCGTATTGACCTATTGGTCTTAAAACACAGACGCTAAAATATACACAAAAATAATAGCCATGCTTTTAGATGCTTTACTCCCAGGCCTCATACTTCAGAAACAAGTAGGATTGGTCTGCAATCAGCAAGAGGCTGATAACATCCAACGTTGAGCACATCTGATTGAAAAGACCCACAAACTCAATATTCTTGCATTGATTCTATCTCTTGTTTTATCTCAGAGGGCCAATGCAAGCTCAAGATGGGATTGGGCTCTCGGGAGAAAATCCTGGTGGGCTACACCCAGTGGTGATCAGAGTCTATCAGCAATGTACACAGCCTATAACCCTGACATGAGTAAAAGACAGGGTTCCCTTTATCTCCCCTCCCCTTTGCCCTCGCTGTTGACCTATTGGCCACAAACATTCACAAAGAGGGCACAATTATGGGGATTCAATTCGGAGGCCAATCACACAAGATCAATTTATTTGCAGATGATGTTTTCCTGACGCTAATTAACCCTACTCAATCTTTTGCATTCCTGCTTCCCATGCCAGAGGAACTTGAACAAGCTTCAGACTTCGGGGTCAATCTAGCCAAATGCCATAATCTGAATATCACAACCTCACCTAACCTTGTAGACTCTCTTATGGAATTGGGTCCTTTCCAATGGGCCAAACAATCCATTGAATATCTGTGACTTACTATTATGTGAAATCTGGAAGATGGTCTGGGGTCATTTGAACATCTCTGCACAAAAACATTCTTGATGACCTACGGTGTTAGCGCCTGCTCTATTTATCATGGCTTAGGTGTATAAATATAATTTAAATGAACATACGCCCAAGGGTACTATACCTCTTTCAAACACTCCTGACACCTATAGCAGCCCAGGATATATCTCACGTCCAGAATGCCATCCAAACTTTCATATGGGTGGGGACAACACCATCATTCTCTACCAAAAAGAAAACCTGATGCTTCCAAGGGATAAGTGGGGCTGTTCAAATCTTCTGGAGTAATACGGGGCTGCCCACCTTCAATTCATGTTGGAGTGGGCAGTCAGGGAGAGTGAATAGCACCGGCTACACATGCATCAGGCCGTAGTCTGTTGCATGGTTTGGGACTTAGCGTGGCTATCCCGATTGGTTCACCCCAAGAGCACTTATATTGCCACCCCCACAAAATCAGCACTGGACATTTTGGACCAGGTGGTGCTTAGGAAAGGTCTCATGACTTGTCTGTCTCTCAATACACCTCTTCTTATGAACCAAGAATTTAAACCAGCCCACTTATATGCATCTTTCCTAGACTGGGACAGGTCAACTGTAGAATTATGAGCAACTGCTTCAAAGATAACAATATCACATCCCTTGATCAATGCAAACTAGAATTTCACATTATGGAAAAATCAAGGCCTCAATACTACCAACTCCAATACTGGGTCATGCATTCTACCAATCACAAGGCAGCCACCAGACCACATACAACATTTGAAAAATTGGTTTGCACTTTTGGGGATACTAGGGGACTAATCTCAAAAACATACTGGGTCATTTAAAATACAAACCATGATCCCTACATGCTTATTGGACTAGGTGGGCCACTGAATTGGGAGTGGATATCTCATCAAGGAATTGGGAATAGCTACTGGCGAGCATACCCAAAACTCTATGCAGTGTTCCACAGAGGGAATCTGCGCACAAAGTGATGTCCCAATGGACTCTCACACTAATCCAATTGCATCACAACTATCCCACAGCTTTGTTGGCACTGCGGCCAAGAACTGGGCATGTCTAGTGGGACTGCAAACTCATCGGGACATTCTGAAAGGAGACCCTTGGTGACATCATGGCCACTCTAGATTTGCCATTCATACTTGATCCAGCAATTCTCCTCTTGAGCATACAACCAACCTAGCTGCAGAGAATGACGGGTTCCCTTCTTGGGTCCCTCTTACATATAGCCGCTAGGCTACATGAGTGTGGAACATGTCCATCCACAACTACTCAGTCCACTTACCAGTGAAAGTGAAAAGTGGACCAAGTAGGTCTGGATGGAGACATGTTACCCTTGATGAATGTGTGACTACAGAGGCATGGCCAGTACTTCTCCCATGTAGCCTAGTGGCTATATATACGAGGGGTCCAAAAAGGGAACACGACCTGAATAAGGGAACTATTGTCCTTTTTGCATGTCACATGTATGTTGCATGTTTGTGTTTTCTCCAGATCACATTTAGTCAGGTTTCACTGATATAAAAAAAAATCTAGGACATCATTTCCAAATCCTGACGAAAGCCCTGAACCTTGTGCCCACTTTGACGTAGAGCTGAAACATGTAGACTTTTACCCATAGGGTGTATGACCCTGATCTCCATCAACACTCTGCTATGATTATTGTAATTATACCCGAAATACCACAAATAAAATGGACACCTAGGTGTTTCAAGGTATTTTTATCTTAAGACCCTGGCAGGAGAATTATCTTAAGTGCTCCCTGAAACACAGCCAAGCCCATCCTGTGTTTTTTAGGGACTAGAATGAGACCCGATAATGAAGCATGACACCAGTAGGGTATGTGAGGGTCTACCTAACAACACTACGTTTGTGTCCAAATGATGTGGGTTTAGCTTCAAACTGTATTGTGAATCCTCCAGTGATCGCAATAGGAACAGCTAAATGTACAGGACACCTTTTTGTGGAGGTTATTGTTGAAGGGAAGACGCATCCTATACTCCCTCCTCTCCTCCCCTGTGCAGCTCCTGACTATTATGTGGGGCTTTTCAGTCTGTGTATATATACAATCTGCAACAACAGGTTCCTCCCGTGTCAATGAGTCGCTGGGACCTTAATCTTCAGACAACAGGTTCACCTCCTTTGATTTCAAAGTGAATACCAGTCACAAACCTTTTACTTACTGTGCCAAGAAAGGTAGAACTGAGTTGTGAATGTCTATTAATTGAATAGATCTTTAATTGCTAGATTCTTTTGTACATCTGGTGTTTGTCAAGCCCCTTTTTATGGGTGAGCGCAAAGCACTCCATCCATAAAGTAAGCTCTCTTTGGGCTTCAAACCACGTAAGTCTCTTTCATTGGTTCCTGGGCTTGCTCTTTAAAATCTGCTTGCTTTCATTTGTGAAAGGCATGCATATGTCATGCCTTTCCTGTGCTTAGCCCGCCTACATGCACTGGTAAACTACTAGAAACATACAAGGCTCGATGCTTTGAGCCTGGTTTCTGAACTACTTTATCTGTTAATTTTCCCCGCAGCGTGATTGCGCTGGGGTTTACATAGCGCGATCGCGCTGTGGTTTTTTTCCTTTTAATTTGTGTGGCAAGGTGTTTACAACGCAAATAGCTCCAACTCGAGCAAATGCGAGCCCCGTTGCATTGAAAATGCTTGTTAGGCCTGGTGTTAACCAAGACATTTTGACTTTAATAATGTTGTACATGTAGTATGTTTATTTGTAAGGGCTTTCAGACACCTGTCTTCATCCACTGGTCTGTTATTGAGCCATTTACATTTTCCTTTCACCAACTAAAGCATAAAGCATGAGGTAGTAGGACATACCTCTTCAGCCTTTAGATTCTGCCCTTTCACAAAGTGTAGATCCACTCATAAAGTAGTTTGCTTTTATTGCACTGATTACTGGGGCATTGTGTGCTTTCTGGGACCAAAAAAGCTATTTTGTGCTTTAACTTCTTTTAGATTGAAGCAGGCCTGGCAGCTTCCCCCATCATACAGTTTTGCAAAAGCTGTGACAAAATCAAACAAAGGGTGGCAGTTAGATCCAATGCCAGTCCTATAGATTTTGAAAATCCATATTTCTGTTACTTTAAGGAGTCAATGGGACTGCATGTACTTTCTTCCTCTCTCCCATTCTACTGATTTATATTCCTTTCCGCTCCCCCTTGGTTTTGCTTCCCACCCTTCACAACTCATCTGTTCCTTTCCCCATCACGCCCACCTCTAACTGCACCTTTCCTTTGCATGCAAAAATTTTGGCATGTATGCTTTACCCACTCCCTCATCTGCACAACACGTGAATAAACACAGTGATAAAAATCCAATAAATAGTAGTAGTCGAAAGATGCATTTATAAAGAATAAAAGTGCAGTAGCACTTAGAAGGAATAAGCACCTATTGAGATATATGGTTGTACTGGACTAGGACAAAGTCAAGAGATCAGGCTAACTGCAATGGTGCGCAGGTTGGCTGCAAGACCCACTGAGCAAGAGAACCATAATCTTTGTTACAGCACAAAATGCATTGATGAACCTCACGCAGTTGGGGTGTTGCATAAGATTTCTCCATGCAGCTATGGAGATGTGTCAGTTCTAAGTGCGATGCGGTGGTACCGAGTGCAGTGGTTCTGAATGCAATGAGCAGAGTTAATCCACACTGGGGGATGCTGCGTCGATCTTCTTCATGTAGTGGCGGTGATTTGTTAGCTCTGACGCGGTGGTTCAGGATGTGATGTGGTGCCTGAATGTGAAGTGCCGGTCCTGTCCCTGCAACAGCAGTGATGCATTGATCCTGATCTCACAGCAGGAGATGTGTTGGTTCCAATCAGCGCAACACGGTTGATGCACAAATTCTGGCAGATGCAGCAAATTATACTCACTTTCTAGGTCATTGGACTGGATTGGCACCACTTGGTGGAGCAAGACTTGCAGCAACAAAGGTCCACATACTGTTTGGAAATGGAAGTCTTTGATGTCCCTGAGACTTCAGAACACGATGCAAGCCAGCAAGCTCTAGGAGTCACTTTGGTTCTGGGAATACAGTGATGCAGGTCCAGTCCCTCTCACTCCCAGGCAAGGAGAGAACCAGGCAGCAGGGCAAGCACAACACAGCAGGAGTCAAGCAATGTCCAGCAGAGTGGCAATCCCATCCGCAGTGTAGCAGTCCTTCTTCCTGGCAGAATGTCCCCAGGTCCTTAAGTGCACTAAGTTGGTGGAGTCAGAGGTCCAATACTTATCCCAGTTGTGCCTTTGAAGTGGTGGATACTACAAAGAAGGGTTTTTGAAGTGCACAGATGTCCTCCCTTCCTGCTGTTGCTCCAAACTCACTACTGAGGAGTATGCAGTACTTTTTGTGTAGCAGGACACACTGCCCTTTCAGGTGTAAGTGTCATCCCTTTCACCCATCCTGCCCAGGATGGCCCATCAGGAGGTTGATGGCCTATCAGTCACACCTAAGCTCTCTTTGTTTATGATGGTCTAGAGGGAATGCACAAGCCCAGCTATCACCACAACCCAGATGTGGATTGGAGACAGACAGCAGGCACCAAATGGCTGAAGTAAGAACATTTCAACTTTCTCAAAGTGGCATTTTCAGAACTGCAGTTTAAAATCCGACTTCACCAAAAGTTGTGATTTAAAATTGTGAGTTACGAGACACCAAACTTGGGGGTCCCATTCCTTCCCACTGGGAAATTACACTGATAAAATGTAATAAGGTGATCCCAATGTTATCCTATGGGGAGATAGGGCTTGCAGTAGTGAAAAATGATTTAAGAGTTTTTCTCTATCAGGACATGTACAACTTAAAAATACACAACCTACTTTTTAAATACACTGCACCCTGCCCTTGTGCCGTCCAGGGCCTACATTATGGATACCATATGTATTACAAAGGAAGGTTTAGGCCTGGCAAGAGGATTAACTTGTCAAGTAGACACAGCGATTTAAAAAGTGGGAGGCCTGAAACATGGTTGAGGTGCTATTTAAGTGGGTGGCACAGAGTGCTGCTGATCCACGAAAAAGAACACCATCAGCTTGGAGCCCATACCACAAGAGAGAATAATTGGACATAAGCAATTAGTATTTTTGATGATGGACTACCATAAATGACGGACCAGAATGAACCGATGTATGTTACAGCGGCCATCACTCGTTAAATAAACACATATAATGACAATGTACAGAGGAGTACACACCGCGTTGCAAATGTTTTTCATTTTGTAGCATAAACTATGCAAATTTGCTTATGGATACGTAAGAATGTGGTGAACCTGGTTGTATATTCTACAAAGTATGATGATGGAATTAATGATCAAAATGAAATGAAATTCATGAAATAGAGTATTACTAGTGCAATACTAATTAATGTATTATTGTTTAGAGAATCACACTGGATCTATCTCTCAAAAGCAAATATTGTTTACAATATATGCTGACTCACTAGTAGCATTTATTTTACAGGCCCTGAGCACATGTAGTGCACTTTACTAGGGACTAAGAAGTAAATTAAATAGGTCAATTGGGTGTGCATGTACTTTAACACTGTTAGCAGTGGTAAAATGCTCAGAGTCCTAAAGCCATCAAAAACAAGTTCAGAAAAAGAGGAGGAGGAAGGCAAAAAGTTTGGGGTGACCCTTCAAAGAGGGCCATTTTCCAACACATCCCCTCATCCAGCCTAAAGCCAGGGTAGGCAAATCAATGCCTTGATGGACTTCCCTGCTTAGGGTGATAGACCCTGGGCAATGGCACACAACTCCAGTGGCGCTTGCCAGTTCTATCCTTCTCTGAACGCTGTTGGATCCCTCTGGCTATTCTCTTTAGGGACACCAACTGATCCATGGGGTCCGCATCTGTTCGGCAACTAACTTCAACTGGCTCACAGATGTATTCCAGTGGGTAGACACTACAATCATGGCCACCAAATTGATGAGGCCACTGTAGGAAAGTGTCCTCTTTCTAGCATGGTTACCCCCACTTTTGGCCTATTTGCCAGTGTGTTTGACTGTGTCTACTGGGATCCTGCTAATCAGGACTCCAGTAGTTATGCTCTCTCCCTTAAAGTATGGTTATTGCATCCTGGTAATCCAGTATTTCACCCACAATTGGCATACTGGTGCCCCTTAGAAGTCCCCAATATATGGTACTTAGGTACCCAAGGCATTAGGGTTCCAGGGGATCCCTTTGGGCTACAGCATTTCTTTTGCCACCCATCGGGAGGTCATGCAAAGGCTTCTTCAGGACTGCTGTTGCGGCCTGTGTGAAAAGGTGCATGTACCCTTTCACTGACATTTACACTGCACCAGGTCACTTATAAGTCACCCCTATAGCAGGCCTTCCAGCCCTCAGGGCAGGGTGTAGAGTACCTGTGTGTGAGGGCACACCTGCACTAGCAAAGGTGCCCCCATGACCTCCAGGATCATTTGCCGGGACTTTGTGAGTGCGGGGATGCCAATTTACGCGTGTACTGAACATAGGTCACTTCCTATGTCCAGCTACATAATGGTAACTCCAAACATAGGCATGTTTGGTGTCAAGCATGTTGGAATCATACCCCCATGCTTTTGCAAGCATTGATTGTGTGATTCCATGCACTCCATTACAGCCTTCTGAGGTTTTCCATCCCCAGGTGCTGCCACCTCTCAGACAGGTTTCTGCCTTCCTGTTGCTTAAGCGGCTCAAGCCCAGGAGGGCAGAACAAAGGATTTCCTTTGGGAGAGGGGTGTTATGCCCTCTCCCTTTGGAAATAGGTGTTACAGGTTTGGGAAGGGTAGCCTCCCAAAGCCTCTGGAAATGATTTGAAGGGCACAAATGGTGCCCTCCTTGCATAATCCAGTCTACACCCATTCAGGGACTTCCAGTTCCTGCTCTGGTGCAAAACTAGACAAAGGAAAGGGGAGTGACTACTCCCCTGTCCATCACCACCCCAGGGGTGGTGCTCAGAGCTCCTCTAGAGGGTCTCTGGGTTTTGCCATCTTGGATTCCATGTTGGCAGGGCACTCTGGGAGCATCTGAGTGGCCAGTGCCAGCAGGGGATGTCAGAGCCGTCCCCTGATAAGTGCTTACCTGTTTAGCTGACTAATCCCCCTTTCAGGGCTACTTAGGGTCTCTCTATTGGGTGGTTCTTCAGGTCTGCATTGCAAAACTCTAGCAGGAATCCTCTGCATCCTTTACTTCACCTTCTTACCAAAGAAACTGCATCTGGACCCTCCAGGAGCTCTACAACTGCAACAAAGCGGCAAAGACGACTTCTGCAAACTTGTATCTTCAGCTCCTGCCAGCAACTGCAACTTTTTCCCGGTTGTGCATCCTCAGAGGACAGACTGTCTTCAGCCTGCGCCAGAAGAACGGAGGAATCTCCCTTGGAGTGAAGGAGTCACTCCCCTGATTCAGCAGGCACCGCTCTGCAATGACGACTGGTTGTGTGCGGACCCCTCTCCCGAAGAGCTGCATGGATCTTGCATCATGGGTGGTGGACTGAAGTGGTCCTGATGATCCTGACGTCCAACTGTCCAACTTTGGTGGAGGTAAGAGCTTGCCTCCAACGCAAGACAGTACTCCTGTGTGCCACATGTTTTGCAGTTGCCAAGGCTTGTTGGCATCCTTCCATTAAGTTCTTAGTGCACCGTGCAGCTCCGGCACCCAGCACTCCTTCCTGTGACGCACAGCTTCCTGTGTGGTTCTCCGGCGATGTGGGACCCTTTGTTTAATGTTGCGTGGGCCTCATTTTGCACCTTTTTGTCCCTGTGCTGTGGGACTCCTGTGCCCACTGCCTGGTCTTCTGAGGGCTCTCTGAGTTGCTGAGAGCCCCCCTGACTCCCCCTCCTGGGGCGAGACCATCAGGTCCCTCCTGGTCCCGGGCAGAGCCATTTTCCGCTAACCACAAGCTTTGCGTATGCCAAGGCTTGTTGGTGGTGTTTGGTTCCCAATGAGGACAACTGAGGAACTATTACTTGTACTGGCCTCACAACTAATAACCCAAAGACACAGATCCTGACAGGCGAAGGTATACTGCTTCATGAAAATGCAGACATTTAGGGCCAGTTGTAAAAAAATAAGAATAGCATTTACATAAGTGCAATTTTTATGAATCACAATAAAAAAATTGCTATTTCTAATATCTGAAACTCTTTTGAGTTTTATTAGCTATTCGTGGTGAGTCGCAAATATACCTGCCTTATGAAAATAAATGAGGTAGTTCACAATTTGTGACCCCTAGGATTTGCTGCCTTCACTGGGATGGTAGCCTGCTGGGGGCAGCAGGCTACCATGTCTGTGATTGCTTTTAAATAAAGCATTTTTTTTTTAAAATGCAGCCCATTTTACTTCAAGAAAACGGGATGTGTATAAAAAGAAAAAAATGAAACTTTAAAGTTCCATTTTTTACAAATAGGCAGTGGCCCTGCTCTTAAAAAAAAAAAATCCAACCATTCTTTCCCTCAATCATTCCCTTTTGCAAATGGATTACCAACTTTGAGTTGGTGATAAATTGCAAACGTTTTGCAACTGCATTTCGGTTGCAAAACATTTCTACATAACACTGCAATTTGGTATTAGGAAGGGATGCCCTCAACAGGGCCCTTCCAAATTACGAATCGCAGAACCCAAATTGCGATTCAGTACAATTTGGCTTTGTGCATCAGGAAAAGCATTTTTGCTGTTGCGAACGGTCCGATTTGCGAATGCAAAAATGCTTTGTACTTCTGTCTCTCAATAAGATGAATGCTCAAATATAGAGAAATATTCAAAATGGCTGAAACAAACTCAGCCTCAGGTTCCATTCTCCCTCATGTCATTAGTGACCCTTTTCGGTGTGTTCCCTGCACTTCTGTCCTGATCTAGTTACCACTTGATGTCAATTAACAAGCACTAGAAAGGTGTTTAGTGCGGTGCTAATATAAATACTTAGGTGGGGCAAATGAACTGTGTGCAAACAAAGATCAGCCACAACCAAGGCCTATTGGGAGTTTATTGCCTCAATGTAGATAAAAAGATTATTGAATGCTGATGGGCAGTAGAAAAAAGGTTCCTTGTTGTAAAGAGCGGTGGAATCCTGTTAAGTATGGCAAAAAGCAAGATTATAGGTTTAATGTTATTAATGTTTAGTTGTATTTCGATATGAATATTTTGGAATAGTATATATGCATTTCCATATCTTTTATGGTATGAAAACTGATTTTGTGTCGAATGAAGCTAAATACGTATCTAGAGATCGTAGCAATGTCCAATATATCAATGCCCTTTCAAGGTCGCGCGAACAAGTACCTTATTGCGACGAGTAACAAAACAAAAGAAATACTGAAGTGAACGTACTTTCTACAGTCTCTCAATTAAACTTATTTTTCTTTTGTGTCACAATAGAGTGAACATGCAGCAAGTGTTCTGTAAAGTAAAAAGTAGGCTTATTTTATTTTTTAAAGAATAAATGCAACTACAGTGCAATACAGTATGTTTTGCGACACTCAATTTGCAATTCATTAGCGAGTCACAAATTGCAAATCTCAAAACCAAATGTACAACTTTGTCAACAACACTGCTTGCGATTCCCAACGGGGTCCCAAATGGCCTACCCCATCAATATTCATGTGGTAGGTCGCTCTTTGCGACCCCCATTGGGAATGGATGTATTCACCAGGATGGTGGCTTGCTGGGGACAGCAGACCACTACACCTGTGACTGCTTTTTAAATAAAGTATTTTTTTTAATTGCAGCCCATTTTCCTTAAACGAAAACAGGATGCATTTTAAACAAAAAAATGAAAGGTTTTCTTTTAATTTTTTTCAGAGTAGGCAGTGGTCCATGGGACCAATACCTGCTCAAAAAATATATTTTTACTTCCATTCACAAAGGGGAAGGAGTCCCGTGGGAAACCCTTCCTGTTTGCGAATGGGTTACCACCAATTTGAAATTGGTTGGAACTGATTGTTTTGTAGCCGCATTTGCGGTCACAAAACAATCATTCATGCCACTGCGACTCGCAATTAGGAAGGCACTCCCTTGGAGTGCACCTTCCTAATTGTGAGTCGCAATCCGTATTTTGCGAGTCAGTATTTGTATGCCAGCTCATAAAATAGGGATGGTACATTAGAAAAGGTCATTTTGCAGTCGCAAAAGGTGAAATTTGGCTTTTGCAACCGCAAACTCGTGTTGTACATTGGGCCCTAAGTCATAGTTATTCGGGCCAGGATTGAGATTTCCAGGAGTTCTGGCACTTTCTAAGAATTATTGATGCAAATTTAAGCAACTGTAAAATCTGGAGAGTTAAACAATGGGAAATGTTTTTCTTGTGGCAAACCTCTTCCTAAAAATAATGGGGTGCTTCCTTACCTTTCCCACCCGGAAAACTCTTTTCCTCGTTAATTGTTTTGATACAAGTAGTCTTACATAGGTTTATAGGATAAGAAACTGCATGTAAAACATAGTGGGAAGAGATAAAATATTGTTTTGGAGAATTTATCATCACTGTTCAACTTGCAATGCTTCCATTCCCACCTCTAACTGTAACCTCAAAAGGGAAAGTCCAACCCACTGGCAGGTTTTCCATCATTGTCTCTGTATATAATTATGTGTTGAATATCCAAACACAAATGGCATTTTTTTCTACATGTGCACAAAAGTCTTGGTAAATTGGGTTCTTTGGGGGTCATTTAAAGTATGGCAGTTGTTCCGTCACGGTGCTAATTTGATAGAGTGGCCTCAGCAGTACCCTCTGGAAAATAACCTCTCATATTTAAAGCTCTCCTATAAGAAGGCGGAATCCTTCTGCCATCAGTGGAGCAGTCACTGCATAAGGTCAATTGAATGGAGTGAAGCATTGCCAAGGAGTCGTCTCAAGAAAGTTTTTTTCTTTTTTAAGAATTAACTCCCAAGTGAGAATTTATAGTTGAAAACAAAAAATGATTGTTCTGATGTGCAGGAAGATGTCGTACTTTATGTTTTTTCAAATGAGTGATTTCACTGCCAAGGACCACTCTGCCTCATATGGAGGTCTAGGGCAGGGAAAGCTAATCATAGTCGCCCAGCCCCAAAAGGATGGGATCATAGTCACTATGATTTGATGGCCATATGGCTGATGGGCACTAGGTAACAGGTTTCCAACAACGGACTCATCTAAGGCTTACTACTGAAAACCCAGGGCGTCTCCCCACTTAAAGAGAGTGAGAGTCCTGCATGTTTGGAGGTGGGAGGACTACAGACATATGGTGATCCATTCCATCAAACTCTGAATCATTCTGTTTGACTTTAAATGTGTAGTACCTAGCAGCGTTTTTTCCATTTTAAGATTTAGGACATGATTTAGAGGAGAAGAGCCATGGAAAATCTTCAGTTAAACTGTCAGAGTCACCACCTGAACCTCAGGGAGCATATCCAGAGTTTTTATTTGTAAATAAATATATGTGTCATGGCACACATTCTCCTTCGATGCTGCATTGTATTTCCACTGTAGCACTACCCATGTCCTCTACATGTGACCGTTACGGTCTGCACAGGCAGTGCCCACAGAATTGTATACGATTACTACACCACCTACAGGTTGGTGGAGGAAAACAAGATTTGTATGTGGGATGCATTCTTTTTAGGGTGCGACCTACCAGACAGAGCAGCTGTCTGGTTTGCTAAAGCCATTTTGGTGACATTCAGAAAGCTGACCTAGGAATGCATTCTGCTCATTTCTTGCCATTGGCTTTGTGGTTTGTAACTCACATTTTCTTGCTTTCCATTTTTTGACTTTGTTTGTTTTAGGCTGTCCAGCTTAAGTTTGTACTTCCCCTTGCCCAAACCTCATTTACGGTGTCCTTCTGAGTGCTCCATTTGTGTAAACAGGACTGGAAAGCTTGTTCTTATCTTGTCACATTTGCTGTGCATTCAAAGACAGAGGTCAAATGTCAGGCACTGTCTTCTAAGGGCCCTTATTTACTTTTGTTTCTCTGACTTCTAAGTGAGAGGATTTAGGTGAAATCTTGCTAGATACTGGGGGTAGGAAAGAGTTTTTTCTAGCACACAACTTTTAAGTGAGCAGTGTAAGTGCTTTAGAATTTAGCAGAATGAGGAACACAAATGAAGCACGTTTTCTGGTGTGTTGGAAACAAACTCTTTAATGATCAAAACAAATCATTACACTAGGTGTTGCAATTTCCACACATTTTCGTCTGTGTATAGTATAGATTTATTAGTAAAACTGTATGTCTGTGCAAATATAATGGTCATTTCAATTGAAAATGTGCTGTCTAGAATGGCAGTGTACTACAACTCCATGAATACTCCATTCTACACAAACCTACTCTGCACCACTCCATACCTCTGCACTCTACTCTGCACCATTAGACTTTACACCACTCCATCCCACTGCACTCTGCACCACTCCACTCAATGCCACTGCTCTCTACACCACTTCATGCTACGGCTCTCTACTTCCCCATATCACTCTATTCTTTGCCAATGCACTCTTTTCCACTTTACTTTACACCATTGCACTCTTCACCACTGCACTCTACACCACGCCAGCCTAGGCTACACCAATCTACTCTGCACAACTCCACTCTATGCCACTGTACTCTACACCACTCTACAACATTGCACTATACACCACTGCACTTTATGCCAATGCACTCTACCCAAACGCACTTTACCACTTTACTCTGTTACACCTAACTCTATGGCCTTGCACTCTACATCAATCCACTGAACACCACTCTAATCTACTCTGCTCCACTGCACTCTATGCCACTCCACTCTACACCACTTTACTGTATGCTGTTACACTCCATACCACTCTATGCAACTGCACGCTACCCTGCATCACTCCACTGTATACCACTTTTTTTTCTACTCTGAAACAATCTACTCTACGCCACCGCATTTATGCCACTCCACTCTCTGCCACTGCACTCTACTCTTAACTACTGCATTCTACTCCAATGCACTCTACATAACTGCATGCTATCTCACTACACTCTGCTCTGCATCTCTGTGCTTTATGCCACTGCTCTCTTTGACACTCTACTCCACTCTACACCACTGCACTCTGACACTCTACTCTGCAACACTGCACTGTCCACCACTGAACTCTATGCCACTCTATTCTGCAGTACTTCACTCTGCACTACTCCACTCTACACCACTGCACTATATACCACAGCACTCTGCAGCACTATACTCAACTCTGCCCCACTCTATGCTACTCTGCACCACTCTACACCACTACACTCTATGCCATTCATCTCTACTATGTACTTACTCCATGCCACTGTTACTCTATACAGTTAACTCTACTCTGCACCACTGCCTTCTGCATCACTTAGCTTTATGCCACTCCACTCCACACCACCCTATGCCCCTCTACTCTACACCACTGAACTCAACACCTCTGCACTCTGCACCGCTGCACTCTACTATGCACCACTTTAACCTATGCCACTGCATTCTACAATGCTGTGTTGTACGTCACTGAATTCAATGCCACTGCACTCTATGCCACTATACTCTGCAACACCTTGCGCCAATTTACTCTACACCAGTCCACTCTACTCTATGTCACGCCAGTGTCCACTCTTCACAACTCCACACTATGCCAATCCAATAAGCAACACTCTCTCACACTCCACTCTACAACACTCTACTCCACTCTTTGTCATTCTTCTCTATGACATTCCATTCCACTGTCCTCCAAGCAATTAACTTTTAGCCATGCTGAAGAGCAGCCACACTGGTGCACAACATGGCTAAAACACATTGGCAAAGCCAATTACTCTTGCATACACAAGACATATTGGTTTTGCCAATGCTTGTTTCACTTGAAGACTAAAATATTGTGCTGCTAAGATACACAATAGATTGAACCGTTACATATCCGTACAACAGTGGTGGTTGGACATATTTGAAAGTGGCGGATAGTAATACCGGCCCTAAAATACATTGTCCAAGCAATACAGCCTTTAGGGGTGTTTGGGGGTGTATACAATGTTGACATACATTTGATAAAAAGTAACAGGCAGCCAAAGGTCGGGGACCAGGGATCGACAGTGGGAAGCCTGAGGCATAGATCAGGTTGGGGTAGGGTTGAACAGTGCAGTAAAGTGCCTTGAAAGAGAGCTGTCAGGTGTGCATATTCACTGGCATTCCTCATTACACAGCTTCGCCTTTCGATTCTGCTGATGCTGCAATTATTCTGATTAATTACTGTTTTCATGTAATTGATCAGAAAAAAATGCATTGCGCATAAGTCCCAGTGTTGTAAAATGAATGTTTGTGTTGACCACAGGCAACCACTGGGTCACATTACGAACTCTGTCTGCCATGTAATGAGTTAAGCGTTAACTGCAGTATTTTAACCAGTCCCTTTGCATCCGTCATGCATTTTCATAGTACTATAAGAGGAAGCTGACTACAACTATTTAATTAGCATTTAATCCAGCCATGTGGCATCAAACCTATTTTAAAAAATAACTATGAAGAAAAGCTGACCGTAGCTTCGAAGTGTGTTCGGACACCAATAGAGTAATCGATTGTGTATTCTTCTTGATGGATTACTCTTTTGCAGATATTGCAGACCAAAAGTCCACAACTTGAATCCGATGTTTTACTTTATATCAATATTATTAATTAGCCAAGATTAAATCAGCGAATGACAGAACATGCGTTGGCTAGAATGGAATATAATGCCAACTGAGGAAAACAGACTCTAAATACTGAGTTGACTAGAAACGATGTTGCTTTATTACTTTGAAAAGGACTGCCCGAGGGTGCAATTGTTAATATTGGTACTTTTCCTTTTGATGGGTGTCTTGGTGGCTACTGCTCGCCTCTAGAGCACTGGTCCAGTAGGAACAAGGACACTGGGAACTTAACAAACAAGAAAGTGTTCGCCTGCTCATATCTAACAACCTTAGAATGATTAATACAATTGCTCTGCGTTTTATAAGTGTGGGTAATGCTGTCATGGCACTTACTAACAATTACGAATAGAATTAAGCGTGTAATGATTTCCTGCATCTGAAGGTCAAGTAGTGGCCATCACATCCGGACTACGAGTGCACAAGTTCCGCCTTGAGGAATACCGCTATATGTGCATCAGGAAAATAAAACAAGCATTGGCATAGCCAACAGGTCTCGCCTTTGGAACCTTATAAGTGTTTAGCCGTGCAGCACATCGCTACGAGTTTACAAACATTAGAAAATAGGGCAACCGGTCACATTTTTTGTGACAGTGGTAGTTGTGCTGGACAATGTTTTTAAGTGTGTGTGCTTGAAGCTTTGTGATCTAACGATAATTCTGAAATATTCAGCGTGTTCTAAGTCTATCGTCATTTGTGTCCACAAGGGCATCAGTAGCTTCCAAAGGTGGCGCCTGTAAAAGGCAGTGGTGCACACGCAATCTGTAAACATGGCTTCTCTCAGTTTGATGTAACATTAAGAAACTACACTTTAGTGCAACTGTGCACAATACCCCAAAATACTTTATTTTACCTCAAAACTTTTTGCAACTTTGCATACCATTTTTAATGTCTCAATCTGTGTTTTTTAAAGTAGTTCTACTTTTTGAAGGAAATATAACTCTTAAATTGTTAATTTACTGTGGTCAAAATTAATTTTGAAGAACTATCTCTGCCCTACACACTTGGAGTTTGAGATAGCCCAAAAATTATTAAAAGATTAACAACTTTTTTTGTGACAAGCTTCACATCTGGTAATTTAAGGCAATCCATGCAATGTTTGAAAACAAAACATATTTGGAAGTCGGACCAGCGATATAGATCTTTACAGCTATACTAATTTTCTCTTTCATGTACCGTTGGGATCACCTTTCTAAAAACAAGTACCTTCTTCTCCGGCCACTCCAAACTAATTATCGCGCCCTTCTCGCTTTCAGAACAAGGAAGGCGTGAGCGCCTGACAATCAGCTTGCAACAAAGCATGCCAAAGACTTGATAAAAATACTCTTTTCACCTTTGAAGCAGCCCTCCTCCCCCACGACAGCAAAATACCGCCAGAGTCTGGAGTGGCTACAAAACATGATTACTTTGTAGCTGGAATAGAATGGAGTCAGAAACAGAAGCCATGTTACCTTTATTTTTCAAGTTTTACGCATTTCTTAACAGTAACACAGTAAAGCGAGCAAAGAGAACAAGTTCAGAAACCAAAAATAAGGATGCTTTGCGACGACTCCGATTGTCCTTTATTTCCAAAAAGTGTTTGTAAGCGAAAGCATTAAAGACACAAAAGTTAAAAATAAGCTGAAAGGATGAAATGTACACAAAATGAAAGCTGCTCTATCTTAATAATACGTGTTCTAAACAATAGAGAACAGCAAAAAAAGCAGTGGGTTCAAAGTATCTAATTTATAAATAATAACCTCGGAACTGAGCATACGTGCAGAGAAGTCCGTAGATTTGGATTTTATGTGGCCCAAACATACAAACATTACCCAAATTGCGTTACATTAAACAAAAATAACAAGCCCTTACACTATAGATAGACCGATCGCCATTTAGTTTAAGAGTGATTTCTTTTGCAAGCGCCCATTCAACAAAAATTACAAACAAGCAGAAGGGTCTGAATGTACACATAAAAAAGCTGCGATACCCCTATTATGCAAGTTTAACTCATATCATTAAATGAACAGCAAATGTACCAAGACTATACACAGTTCACAGCCTTGTTTACCGAAAAACGTGTAGCTAATAAACAGCAAGCAGTGGAGCACACACGGGTTAGCCATGTGCTGTATGTCAGAGGCCAGTGACAGAAGTCTGCAAATGGGGACAACAGCCAGACTCTGAAACTAACAAGCAGCAACGGCTGGGGGCAATGACGGCTGGGGGGCAGGGGCGGCTCGGCAGATTAAGTGAACAAGACGTGAGCAGTAACATGCAACAAAGCTGAACAAATGCCACAGGAGCCGTGCGCGGTGTAGTCGTAAAGCACCAAAAGCAACTTAAATCCAAACAAGCATTTGCAATGCAAGCACAGAAAATGCGCGAGGGAGAGTAAGGAATGGAATAAACAAAGTCACACATGACTGCAGATGAAAATAAGTGATAGACTAGAGCCCTGTTAACAAAAACAGACTGGAGGCACTGAAACATCCAGCGCTCTGGTCAAATGCTATTAGCCTAAGAAAAAAGTAATCCCTATGCACATGCAACATAGGCACAAGTGGAAGGCTACAAGTACTAGGTCCATGCTCCAGGGGAGTGTACAACTGTGGAAAAGGTGGGACAAAGAGCAAGGATTGACCACTAGCAAGCAAGGATTTTTTAAGGACACTGAAACAAACCAGTGAAAAAGCAGAGACCCCACAAAGAAGTATAGAAGTATATAATAAAGTATATACAAGAGGTCTCTTGAATGCTCGACCTAAAAACAACACTATAAAGCTCACTTCAATGCTTTAAAAATGGTAACAAATGTTTTAGCACTGCACACATTTTACTAATGCACAACACTCCTTTGTTTTCCATTTCATTTCGTACTAGAGAAAAACATGAAAAAGTGCTATAAATACGTATTAAATCTGCTCCCTTTTAAAGCTCCTATCAATGGGTGCAGCATCACTTCTTTTAGGAATTCACATAGTATGGCTATGGCAGGCACATATTTCAGACGTACTATAGGGAATTTCATGTGCCAATTTACCTGGCTCCCATTTCCCTATGCATAATTGTACGTAGTGTACAATTAGGCGCTAGAGAAAGACCGCTTGAAGTAAATGCATGTTTTGTTTTCTCCACAATTAAAACATTTTCCCTATGGAGAAATCACTTCCACTACCTTTCTTCCAAGAGTTTAGCTGTTCTGGTCCCCCCCACCTCTGCAAGGTGATTATTCCAGCCCTTTGCTTGTTCAGATAAGAGTTTGTGAATGCCCACAAAGGCACGTATAAAAATGACGCAAGGCCTGCCCGGACCCGAGAGTGCGTTTCGAATGGATGCATCGTTCTCCTGCGGAGAGAAGAAATGACGCACGCCAACTCGACTGAAGGAGAAACGACGCACGGTCTCGCTCGTGAGTGGTATCGACTCATCGCAAGCCCTTTTTGATGCACACTCACCCGTGCTGGGTTATTTATGACTCACCCAGGTTAGTATTGTGTTTAAAATTACATGAAGAATCTTTTTGGTTTTTAATTGATATCTTGACTTGCTTATTGTGGATTTTTGTCGTTTTGGTCTTGTTTTGTTTAGATAAATATTTTCTATTTTGCTAAACCTGTGTTGTGTCATTTTGTATTGATTTAATTACGTTACTGTGTGTATTGGTACAAATACTTTACACCTAGCACTTTGAAGTTAAGCCTGCCTGCTCATGCCAAGCTACCAAGGGGGTGAGTGGGGGTTAGCTGAGGGTGATTCTCTTTTACCCTGACTAGAGTGAGGGTCCTTGCTTGGACAGGGGGTAACCTGACTGCCAACCAAAGACCTAATTTCTAACACCATGTCACATTTGCAGAGCCGTGGGACATTGGAAGCGGGAGTGTCTGATGATGGTGCAGGAGGGTGTTGTTTAGCAAAATAACGATGTCCATACATTCCAAAATATGAGAGGACCGAGATTAAGGAGTCCTAATCCAAATTTTCAGAATAATATGAATCAGATGCAAAATTTCCAGCCCGTACAGCAGGTGCAAATGCCCCTTGCACGAATGCCCCAGGTGCAACCAATGAAGCAGCAGCAGGTCCCCATGGTTCCTAGACCGCAAATGCAGATACCCTAAGCCACAATGGAGCAGTAACAGATGATGCTTATTCAACAGGTCACAAGTCAGAGACAAGACAGAAGTAGTAATGCAGTGCACCAATTCCCTTTACACAGTGAGAATGAAATAATTGGTGACTGGATGAATGATAGTACGGATGTGGAGCCATGTGTGCTTGCAGCATCCTTAGAAGTGGATCAGAGAGGACCTGATGTGAGAGGAAATGTAATGGGTCACAGAGTCTCATTTTTGGTGGACACAGGAGCTATACACTCCACAGTAAGAAGTGCAGAGGTCCCGAATTTGCCCCTTTCAGGAAAGACAGTTCAAGTCATGGGGGTAGCAAATGAGTATTTGACGAACCCGATTACAGATCCAGTACAAATTGAGATTGGCAATTTCCAGGGACTGCATACGTTTGTAGTCTGTGATTCGAGTCCAGTATCCCTTCTGGGAAGGGACTTGTTGTGTAAAACCAGGTGTTTGATTACTTGTTCAACTGATGGAATTGAGATTCAGACAAATAGCGATGATGAGGAAGATCCAGCTCCAGAGTCCGAGTGTGAAACTACAAATGAGGAGTATCCTTTGATTGAGTTTTTCCCAATGTTCACAGTGAGAGAGCTTCATTCTGACTTGCAGGGAACAGTTCAAGAAAATGTTTGGGATTTGACTGGGAAAGAAGTAGGTCTTATCTTATCTAGGGAGTGGAGCCGATCAAGGTTACATTGAAGCCAAATGCAGAGTTTCCACAGCTTCTACAGCACAACATGACACAAGGGGCCAGATGTAGGTACGTTGGGTTTTACGACTCGCAAGTGGGTCGCAAATGCCCACCTCATGAATATTCATGAGGTGGGTTGCAATTTGTGACCCCCTTGAGAATTGCGGCACTCACAGGGATGGTGGCCTGCTGGAGACAGCAGACCACCATGTCTGTGACTGCTTTTAAATAAAGCAGTTTTTTTTTGGTAATACAGCCCGTTTTCCTTAAAGGAAAACAAGATGCCTTACAAAACTAAAAAATTAAACTTTTTTGTTTTATTTTTCCAGAGCAGGCAGTGGTCCAGAGGAAAAATGTTTTTAATGCCATTCACAAAGGGGAAGGGGTGAGTATGTTGAGTGAGTATGTTGAGAGAGTATGTTGAGTGAGTATATTGAGTGAGTATGTTGAGACGATGGATGCAAGGGATTGTCTTGTGTGTACGCAGATTCCTTCATCAGTCGAGGAAGGAGTCATGTACCATAGTCTTCCACTAACATAAGGCATAAATTGTAGTTTACTACTAACAAGGTTTTATAACCAGGAGTATACTCTAATCACGACATAGTGTTTTCGTTTGTTCCTATTATTAGGTATTTGAGTAGAGTAGCTAAGGATAATGACATAGTATTGGTTAGAGGATTCTTTGAGCCTACACTAACGTTTGGCACAGCTTATGCTCATAAAAACAATCTTACATGCATGCTTACATCCTTAGAGAAGAGCTTCTGAGATCATACTGATGACAGGAGAAAGGCGCTGAAGGAGAAATTAGAAAAAGGTTTAGAGAAAAGAACTTACAAGAATGATTATGCTTACACTGCAATTAAGACACAAGTAAAATTAGCTTTAGATGCACTACACGTAAGGAAGCTTTGTATATACAGGCCAAAGTCGCACACTGACACTTTATTTGTGGGTACAAGTGAATGTAGGCATGTGTTTTTGTTCCAGAGTAAATGGACTTTTATGTTGAATGGTCAAGACCCTGCGATTCCAGGGATTTATTACATTTGTGCACTAAATGCTTATTACCATCTTCAAAGAAGATGGTATGGGACATGTTATTTGGGGATAGTATTCCCAAAGATTTATCAGATAGAGGATTTGAAAACGTTTCTGAAATTGACTGAATTACATCATAAGAGACAGAGGAGGGAGTACTCTTCTGCGGTAATGGCAGATATATTTGGTGCGGTGATACCTTCAGTGGGAGTCATCCGGAACTCGATCAAAATTCAAAAGTTGTCTACTATTGTGGATAACATGCTGACAAATTTTACAGGGGCAATACTCCAGATAGATACTGAATTGGCTGCGGCTAGAACTATGAGTCTGTAAAATTATTAACTCTAGGCCTTGTTGCTCGTACATTCCTAACAACAGTAAATAAATAATAGACTAACTTACTAATCTGACTAACGCAAGTAGTGATTTGAAGGAATTGAAGGAACCAGGTGTTTGGGAAAAGGTTGACAAAGGGTTTGCTTCAGTGGGAAATTGGCTTAGTAGTATTTGGAATGGGATACTATTGAAAATTATACACGGAATACTAATTGTGATATGTTGTCTATTAGGGATATGGGGGTTATGTAAGTTGTGCAAAAGAATTAAATTGAAAAGATCTAAAAATAATCAGAGGAAGGAAGAAAGAAATAGTGAAAGAATCCATAGGGAAAACTCATGGAGGAAACAAAATGCAGAAGAAATAGAATTGTAAAGTTTTGGTGGAGGAAAGTAGTGTGATGACATATTTAGCCATCAGAGGTGCGATTGTTAAGGCAAATGTCTTAATTAGAAATTATTAATGAATGTATATGTATTTTTTTTAATTATGAAATTTGTAGAAATAATATAACGTAGAAAAATAATGTGCACGTTTGAATTGTGACCTCTGAGAATGGCCACTAGTGTTCACAAAATTTACTAAATGAATGATTAACACATAAGAAATATTGAAAATGTATTAGATTAATGTAGTAATATGTCATATTGAGAGTTATAATCTATGTTCCTGCTTATCAATTGTAGGCCTTAACTTAGCGAATGTCTTGGCCTAGTTTTGCCAGACCTCATGCTGAAGCTTTATTTCTTAATGTTTAATTGAAAATGCTGACAGAATGAACTAACTGTGATCTGCTTATAGTTTTAATAAAATGCTTAGCCAAAGCTTTCTATGAGAACTGACGGACAGGAGATTATGGTGGTCATTTTTCAAGACCGCCGAGGGACCGCTGTGCTGAAGACCGCCAGTGCAGGTGGTTTTCCGCTTGGTGAATTATGACTGCTGGCAGCCCTCCGTCCTTTTCCGGACGGAGAGCCGCCAGCAGCCAAACTGGCGGTCGGCGGGGAAGTGGAGGTTGCTCCACCTCCACCGCCCCATCAACAGAACACCGCCCACCGAATCACGTTCCGTGATTTGGTGTGGCGGTGTTCTGTTGACGAGGTGCTGGTGGCGGAGCAGCCCCCATGGCTCCCGTCCCCTCCCGGAGGATCAATGGACCAGGTAAGTTGATCGTCCATTAGGGGAGGGAGTGGGGGGGTGTTGTGTGTTGTGTGCGTGAATGGAGGTGTGCGTGTGAGTATGTAGAGGGGGTGTGTGAGTGCGTATATGCATGCAGGGGTTTGTTGTGTTTGGAAATGTGTGCCTGTCTGTCTGTATGTCTGAATGGATGTGTGCGTGTATGTCTGTATGTGGGTGTGCATGTATGACTGTGTGTGTGTCTGTAGGCATGTTTGGTGACATGTGTACGGGTATGTGTGTTGGTGGTGTATGCATGCGTGTACGGTGTGTGTCTGGGTTGCGATGTTGGGGGTAGGGGTGGGGAGGGGGTCCTGCTACCTTTGGGTGGTGGCAGGGGGTGGGGGTGTGGGGGGAGGAAGCGGGGGTGGGAGAGACCCCTATCAGTGCCAGGGAAGGAATTCCCTGGCACTCATAGTGCTTACCGCCATGGACTTCATGGTGGTTCCCAACTCCATGAAATCCATGGCGGTCAGCCGGGTCGTGATACCGCAGGCGGTCTTGTGACGGCCCAAGTCTCCAGCCCAGCGGTCGTCTCCGCCCTGGCGGTCGGATCGGAGAAGTGGCGGATGACTATGGCGGTAACCGCCATGTTCATAATTCCAATTTTTTTACCGCCAGCCTGTTGGCGGTAAAACCGCCACTTCTCCGCCAACCGCCGGGGTCGTAATGAGGGCCTATGTTTCTAGTAATGTTTCATATTAGATGTAAAATGCGCTAGATGTACTTTCCCAGGACGCGAACAATGAAGACACTGACTGAAGAGGAAGATGCAACAATTTTGATACCTGATGAGCAGGATGATGAGAACATAGTAAAGTGGACCAATCAACAACGTGTGAAGTGTGAAATATTAGAATTCATAGATTTGGGATAGGAAGACTATTGGGTAAAGTAATAACATATGATTAATAGACCAATTGGAAATTGGGGGATAGTTTGGGTAACTTTGATAAACCAATGTGACAGAAGGAAAAAGATTCGGATTACGAGACCAGTGATCAAGAGTGACTTTGGGAGACTTTAGAAGAGATTCGAGGTTCTGTCATTGGGCTCATACTCTCTGACTGAGAGCCTAATGTGCTGCTGATTGACTGATGACTTGGAGACGAAGACTGATTCTACATGCTGATCCATATCGTTGATAGGTAGATATGACCTTATGACTGAATTGTATGTTTGTGCCTTTTCTTTCTAGGTACCAACTGCGCTGTCTTAGAGAGTTTCTTTAGCTAGATGTTTTCTAAATTCTTGCTCTATATCATTTTGCATGAAGCCCTACATACTGATGCTAATTTGGGTTAGATGAAGGTTTTTCTACCTGATGATTGACAGATTACAGAGACAAATGGTTGACGGATGTTTTGCTGAACTTTATGGACAGAGCTAATAAAAACTAGGAGTTGATTCCATTATTGACTTGCGCTGATGCTCTAGAATGTATTGTGATACAAACCTTAATTAGATTGTGTTTCTGGCATATTTTGGCTAATTAATGTTGGTCTTACATGCATTTGAATTTGATTTTGAGTAGTAATTCATATGACTTAGTATTGTAACCAAAGGGAAATACAATTACTAAACTGTACTAAAGGTGTGGTTATTCATGGCTGAGAAGTCATGGTGTGTGAAGATTACTGACTAAATTGATTAATGATTATTGATTTGACTAATGATTATTGATTTTTGGGAAATGATTATTGTGTATTATGTTACAACTCTGTCAAGATTATTCTAAGCGAGTCAAAAGGTTCATCGACCTATACGCTTCTCTCTTTGTAAGTTTACTTATAAAGGACTGATGCGCTAACACCTTTCTGTTTAATCTCTTACTAAGTTCTGCTCACAGGTCATTATATACTTTATTCCCTGACATCTCTGTGTCCGTATAGTATATTATAAGTGATTTTTAAGAAAATGTAATAAACTGTGCTAAATTGCAGCAATTACCGAATAGCCCAGTACACATGTGTCAAATACATCTGCCATTTTCATAACTTAATTAGAACTTGAAAGGCTTAATCAGAGCCACATTGGTCTAATTTTACTATAGACTAGGGCCACTATTTAGACTTTTTGACGGAAACCAGCACTGGTGCTGATTTGCGTCAAACATTTTACCGCAGGCTAACGTCATTCCTACGCGCCATGCGGGCACCATATTTAAGGATTGACGTTAGCTGGCGCTGCGGGCTGGTCAGAGTAAACAAAATGACTCAAACCACGCAGCGCCGGCGTAGGGGAAAATGGGGGTTGTGCGTCAAAAAATGATGCAAGTCAGGTTTGAGTCAAAAATCATGGCTCAAACTGGACTTGCGACATTTTTTGGCGCATAACCCCCATTGAAATGACTCCTGTCTTAGCAAAGACAGGAGTCATGCCCCCTTGCCCAATGGCCATGCCGAGGGTACTTCTGGGCAGGGCCATTGGGCACAGTGGCATGTAGGGGGGCCCAAATTAGGCCCCCGATGCCACTTAAAAAAAAAATACTAACCTAAACTTACCTGTACCTACCTGGGATGGGTCCCCCCATCCATGGGTGTCCTCCAGGGGTGGGCGAGGGTGGCAGGGGGTGTCCCTGGGTGCAGGGAAGGGCACCTCTGGACTGCTTCTATGGTCATAGACCATGGAAGTGAGCCCACAGGTCCCTTAACGCCTGCCCTCACCCAGGCGTTAAAAAACAGCGCTCATCAGGCTGGGCGCTGTTTTTTAAGGCCCGCCTCCTCCTGTGCGTCAAAATGACACGGGAGTATAATTGAGGCGCACAGGCCTGAAAGTCATTTTTGCGCGGGAACGCCTACCTTGCATGTCATTAACGCAAGGCAGTTTCCCGCATCCAAAAAATGACTCACACAGAGGAATTTTGACATCCGCGGGGTCGGGCGTCATACTATAAATATGGTGCACATTTTGCGCCGAATGTGCGTCAAAATGTTTGACGCACATTCGGCACAAACAGAGTATAAATATGCCCCTTAAACTTTTGTGTGGCATAATGGAGCCACATTGTGCAGAAAATGACACTCTCCTCACATTAGATTGTGAGGAACATATGCTGGAACAATGCATGCTGGAACCATGCATGCCTGAACACCGCGATTTGAACAACAACTGCATTGTTACCACTTATGCCTTTACCACGAATGCCTTAACAACGATTTTCATTGTAAAGGCATTCCTGGTAAAGGAAATGCAAGTATGGTTCCCCCATGCAACCCTCCATGACCCCCAACCCCACCCCTAAAACTACAGCGACCCCCATCCCCGCCCCTAAAACCTAAAACTGCTCGATCCCCCACCTCCGCCCCTAAAACCTAACCTACTCCATCCACCCACCCCTGCCCCTAAAACCTAAAACTACCCAGACTCCAATCCGCCCCCAAAACCTAAAACTACCCAGACCCCCCACCTCCGCCCCTAAAACATAAACTACCCCAACCCCAACTCTGCCCCTAAAACCTAAAAGTACCCTGACCCCCACCCCACCCCTAAAACTACCCCGACCCCTCACTCACACCCCTGAAACTACCCCACCCCTAAAACCTAAACTACCCTAACCCCCACCCAACCCCTAAAACTACTGTGACACCCCCACCCCGCCCCTAAAACCTATAACTGCCCCCACCCTGCCCCTAAAACTACCGCAACCCCCACCCCTGCCCCCAAACCTAAAAGTGCCCGACCCCCCACCCCTGCCCCTAAAACCTAAAACTACCACAACCCCCACCCCTAAAAATTCCCTGACCCCCCACCCTTACCCTAAACCTAAACTTCTCCAATCCCCCTATAAAACTGCAGTGACCCCCCACCCCGGCCCCTAAAACCTAAAACTACCACCACCCCCACCCCTAAAACTACCCACCCCCCACCCTGCCCCCAAAATCTAAAACTACCCCAACCCCCAATCCCACCACTAAGACCTAAAATGACCCCTACCCCCCACCCATGCCCCTAAAAACTGAAATTACCCCGACCCCGCCCCTAAAACTAATCCCAACCCTACTTCAACCCCACTTACCTGACCACGTCCTCTCAGATCCCGAGTCTGTTTTCCTCTGCCTTAGCCACATATGTTCATTGTTCAGACATGCGTGGTTAAGGCAGAGGAAAATAAGGTCATTGTTCAGGAAAGCGTTGTTCCGCTTTCTTGGGCAACGCCCTCGTTGTTCCCGCATCTTTGTTCAGGCTACTTCCCCGATTGTGAGTAGACGTTGCTAGAAAGATGATCTCTAACACAGAACAATTGTGATGGCTTCAAAAAGTTGCAACATGAGAAAGAGAGAAAAAGAGTGTGTTTGTGTATGTCTGTGTGGTTCTCTGCATGCACACCTTCTGTGCGATTGCATGTCTGTGCGTAGGCGCACAAGTTTGTTTAGGTATACACTGGTGCATGTGGTGATTTGAATGAGTGCACACATATATCTAAATACATAGACATTAAAATAATTATGTAAATCAACTCTAGCTTACACTAAGGTAATGGGTGACTAATGTGTATCCGTGGTTGTGAAAACATGTAAGCTTTTAACTATCGTATTTTACATAACAAACTAATGGAATGATATGCTCACAGTAGTATTATATTTTTTCTAATATTTGTTTGACCCGCCATTGGTAGCCCATCTGCATGTACCAAAGAGATACCCAAGTTTATAGATGGCAACATTTCAGCAAAGCATGAATAGCCTTGATAAGAACTCCATATATGCCAAACAGTTTTTAATGGTGATGTCATTTGCAGACATTTTGCATTGTTGTCTTAGTAGCCTCAGAGAAAATGCAAGCTTAAGGCCTTAGAAATTAATTCAAGAAAAATATATTATTAGTTTTGGAGAAATTCATCAGCCGAAAAACAGAATGTGTCAGTTTAAGTGTGGCACTCTAAGCAATATGGAAATATTACTATATATATTTCCATAATCCATTCTGTCTGTCACCAGGCAAGGCTGCCTGCACCTTTACAGTTACCTTAAAATAAGCTAGAGGTCAATATTTCCAAACTGTATGTATCATCCTAGAATCATGACCTTATGTTAGGCCAAAAATATCATAAGAAGGTATACAAGAGGCCCTCATTTCAAGTTTCCAATTCTCTCTGCTGAGAAACTAGGACGGGAATTTATGATACCAGCAAATATCTCCCCATGGGATTATGTACATTGCAAGTTGTTCCAGTGTCGGTTTCTCCATGAGGGTATAGGAGCTTCGCCCCCCTGCCCACTTCAAACCACGGGTGAAAAACATAAAATGGCAATTCAATTTATTACCATTTTTTTTCCCTCCTAAGTGCACACAGCAGTGCCCCCGAAGGAAACAACATGCAATGTGTGTCCTCTCCTGCTGATTAGCAGCATGCAGGACAGGTGCAGTGGCTGGCTGAATGCTCCAAAGTGCACATGTCAGTTTGGCCGATAGTCTTGCGATGGCCAGCCTGTCATATGCACTTTGAAGCTCTCCATCCCGAGCACTATTAGACAACTAGGTGGCGAGAAAGCACAGGCCTCCAGGGCCAGAAGGAGCATTAAGGCAGCCAGATCCATCCAATCCAAGTGCTTCTCTCATGCTGGTTAATGCAATGAAAGCAGCATCTGGATTGGTTAGGGGAGCTCCACAGCAGACTGCAGTTTGCAGTTTGCAGAACACCAAGGAGAACGTGCTGCAGTGGGTAAGTACCTTTTATTTTAATTTTATTAAAATAGTAGTTTTATGTTGAGGTTTTGGAGGGAGGGTTTGTTTTATTATGGGCTTTTGGAGGGAGGGCCTAATTTTTGGGGGGACTTTGGAGGGCGGAGGTGTTTTATTAAGTGCTTCGGAGGGTGGAGTTTACTTTGTTTTTTAGAAGTGGTTGGGCACGTCGCTCGTCCCACCATTTTTTAAGGTTACCAGCAACCCCTGAGTTTTTCCCTTGCAAAAAAGAATACCACATACACTCAGAAATAACAAGTCAATTCCTGCATGTTTTCCCCCTTTGACAGAAACAACAGACCCAAATTCACAAACTTAGGCCCTCATTACAACCCTGGCGGTCGATGCTAAAGCGGCGTTATTACTGCCAACAGGCCGGCGGTAAAAAAAATGGGATTACGACCCGGCGGAAACCGCCATCACAGACTGCCACTTTAACACTCTGACTGCCACGGCAGTAGCAACCAATACCGCTGCAGTCACCACCAACAGACATGGTGGAAGACAATGTACAGCCCACCCCATTACAAACCGCCAATCCGCCAGCTTTTCCGGGGTGGTACCAACGTCATCAAAAGCACGGCGGAAACAGTGTTTGGAAGGGAAACCACTCACCGCTCGACACTCGATGAAGAACCAGGATGCCCTGGAGCCCGAGCTGCACGTCCTGCCTATGCTGGTCTACCTCCTCATCAACCAGGAACACCAAAGACGGAGGCGACGACCACGGTGAGTACTGCACCTAGCACACAGGGGAGGAAAACGAGAGTGACACACACACCCAACACGCAACACCTCCACCCCCGCCCTCACCCACAACACCATGCACACAAACACATGCATCAACATTACATTAACACCCTGTAACCCACTGGAGGAACACAAGGACAAAAGGAATTGAGTCAAACCAGTGATATTTCAGAAATAGGCAGATATACTATAGAATTTGAAAAACAGTATGTACACAAATATACAAAATGTACAGAAGTCCGTACATTGTCCATCAAAAATGTTCATGGGCCACTGGGCCAAAAATCATGGGCCAAGCCCACACTTGACTCCTGCCTCAATACGGAGCGAACACTGCAGGGGCATTAGGTCAACAACACGCAGGCTCCTCAGGGGGATGGGGAAGGGGTCGGAAGATAGTACAACACCACTGCTCCACAAGGGGACTCCATGCCCACAATGATGTCCTGGGGAGTGCACAGCCACAGTCTCTCAAGTGGGTGGTGTGCCCACTACTTGCTCCTGGGGAGTGCAAGGCCACAGTGTCTCAAGTGGGCGGTGTGCCCACTGCTTGGTCCTGGGGAGTGCAAGGCCACAGTCTCTCAAGTGGGTGGTTTGCCCACTGCTAGCTCCTGGTGAGTGCAAAGCCACAGTCTCTCAAGTGGATGCCTTCTTCCACTGGTTCTGGAGGGGGCCTTGTGCCCAGTGTGCTTCATCCTGCCAAGGATAGGGTGAGTGGATGCCTATCTCCACTGGTTCTGGAGGGGGCCTTGTGCCCAGAGTGCTTCATCCTGCCAAGGATAGGGGGTGTGGATGCCTTTCTCCACTGGTTCTGGAGGGGGCCTTGTGTCCAGAGTGCTTCATCCTGCCAAGGATAGGGTGAGTGGATGCCTTTCTCCACTGGTTCTGGAGGAGGCTTGGTGCTCAGTGATGTTGTACTTGGGGTGTGCCAGTACACATTCCCTCACCTGGGTGTCTGAGGCATGAGATTTGCAGGGAACAGGTAGCATGATAGTTCATGGAGGCAGAGCTAGACTCCATCCTGTGGCGGCTAAGGCTGTTAAGTGGTGGTAGTGCCGGAGCTGGTGGGGGTGCTGCCAGTGGTGGTGATAGGCTCCAGCTCATCGCCTGCAGCCTCAGACGGCCGCCCACTGGGGCTGCTAGTGCTGGTAGTGGTCCTACTGTCAGCGGTGCAGGTGGTGGTGCTTACGGCTGTGCTTGCGGCGGGGATGCTGGTGGTGCTGGCCCTGGTGCAGGTGCCGGTGCTGGCACTGGTGGAGGGAGACTCCGGCCCTTCTCCTGCAGCCTCAGGCGGCTGCCTACTAAGGGAGCTGCTGCTGACAGAAGTGGTGGCAGTGGCGGTGCAGGTAACGGAGCTTGCGGCGGGGCTGCTGGCGGGGCTGCACGCAGTGCAGGTGGCGGGGCTGACACTTCTGCTGGTGGGCAACTGGGCTTCACCTGCAACCCCAGTCAGCTGAAGTGCCTTGCCTTCGATTTTCTTCCCCTTCCTCGCCTTGGCAGATGCTGTTGTGCCCTTGGCTCTGTCAGCTGGAGGTTTGGCAGAGGCCTTGCTAGGTGAGTCGTGCTCCTTGCCATTGCTGCATGCTGGCCCCTTCTTCACCTTGGCAGGTGGCAGAATGATTTAATCCTTTGCAGGGGTTGGTGGTACACTGGCTTTCCTGATGGGTACCCCCTTTGAGCCTCTGGGAGTTGCCGCTTCCACATTGGACGGCGACTTGGTGGCTGAGGTGGTGGGCTGGAGTCTGGACACCCTGGCCCGAGGGGAAGGACGGTGGGGGCGAGGGGTAGGGAACAGGTCAAAGTTTGCCAGGAAAAGTTTTTTAGACACACTGGGATGGGAAGATGGAGAGGGTTTGGTAGTGGAGAAAGAGGGAGTGGTTGTAGGAGGTGTCTTTCTGCTGAGTTTGGGTGAGGGTGCATGGGCTTGGTGCTGTTGTGAGGTGGATGGCTGTTGGGTGGGTGGGTGCTTGTGTTTGTGTCCTTTGGGAGGAGGGGTCACAGGCACAGTGGGAGAGGACACAGGGGACGTGTGCATGGTGGTGGGGGTGGTGACTGCCAGTGAGGGGTGTGTTGTGATGGGTATGCTGGTGATGGGGGTAGTGGATGAGTATGTAGTGCATGCAGGTGTGAGTGGAGATGATACTGTGAGGGAGGTTGACGAAGAGGAGGAGGGTGGACACAGTGGAGGCAGTGGATGCTGTTGTGTCTGCATGGGTATGGTGTTTGTGTGAGTGCCTGTGAGATGAAGTGTGGTGCCTATGTTTGCCTGAGCCACCTTTGTGTGGTGATTTGAGTGAATGCTCATCTGAAGGCATGCCTGGGTTAGGCTGGGGTTGAGGGGATTGGGTCTGGGTAGAGGAAGTTGGAGGGGGGAGGCTAGACACAGGGACAAGGGCTGCCATCAGTGCTGAGGCCAAAACCCTTAAATGCTCTCTGTTGGGCGGCCACACCAGAGTGAATGCCGCCAGATATTTATTTGTTTGTTGCAAATGCTTCCAAACACCCTGGATGGCATTGAGACTGGTTGACTGCCCAACAGTTAGGGATCTCAGGAGGTCAATAGCATCCTCACTGAGGGCAGCAGGGCTGACTGGGGCAGGGCCTGAGGTGCCTGGGGCGAAGGAGATGCCCACCCTCCTGGGTGAGCGGGCACGGGAAACTTGCTGAGGAGCTGCTGGGAGGGCGGTGCTGGTAGGGGAGGTGGCAGCTGTACCTGTTGTTGGGGTGAGCACAAAGGTGTCCGCGACGGCCAGGGAGCTTCCATTGGAGAAGGAGTCGCTGTCTGTGGTTTCCGCTCCTGTCCCCTCCATGTGGGATGCAACTCCCTCCATCGCCGGTGCCTCTGCTCCTCCGCCAGATGATGCTAATGCACACAAGGACAGGGTGACAAAACAAAAAGGGGAGAGAGAGACAGAGGATACACATGGTCAATGCCAGCAACAACACTACCGTTGGCGTGCACAACACACAGGGAGCAGCCCTATGCACTATGCCATGCACTGCCAGTTACTAAGACAGTCACCAGCCCATGGGGTATAATGCCTAACGCCATTAGCTGTACACCTGAAACCCACAGGACCCTGCCCAGGAGTAGATGGCCGCCAACACTATTGGAGTAGGAGTGATTCTGAGCCTGACCAACAAGGGACCTACCCTGTCATGTTCGCCCTGGCCTAGAGGCACACACAGCCCACATCCCCCACCCAGGTGCCTCCTAACGCGCACAGTCAGGTTTCTGATTCTGTTCTCACCCCCTCGTGGCTGCTGTGAGGCCTTCAAGTGCCCATCCAACTCTGGATAGGCCACCACCAGGATTCGGAACATCAGGGGGGTCACAGTGTGATAGGCACCCCTTCCTCGTTGGGAGGCCAGCTGGGCCTCCGCCGTCTTCGTGCCCAGCGGCGCAGGTCCTCCCACCTCTTGCAGCAGTAGGTGCTCCTCCTGTCAAAGACCCCCAGGGTCCACACCTCCTTGGCGATGGCACGCCAAATAACCTTGGTCTGGTGGGTGCTGACCTCCATGGAAAAGACAGCAGAAAAGGGAATTATTCACCCGTCCGGACCGTCATACTCATTGCCCACCAGATCCCACACATCCACTGATGCACATGCATTGACCCCCTTACATGCTACACACTGGCCAGGATCCATCTGCGCCCCTACATGTGGCTTACACACACAGCAGTCCATACATTCATGGCCCACGCATCATGCTCACAGTGTACTCACCTGTTTGTCTGGAGGACCGTAGAGTAACGTGTACTGGGGTAGGACCCCATCCACCAGTTTCTCCAACTCATCCGCATTGAAGACAGGGGCCCTTTCCCCAGACACATGAGCCATAGTCGTTTCCAGACACAGGTCACAGCAGCACTTGCAGTGTAGGTCCTCTCCTGTTGAAGGACAGGTAGGAAGTGAGTGAATAGATAGAAAATGGCGGTGATGTCCGCAGCAATGATAACCAATGCGAATTTGCGCGACGGTCATCGTCCGCTTACCGCGACGGCGCACAACACCAGCGCAATTACCTTATTTCCACTTGTCTCTCACCACAGGTCAGACAGCCACCATTTCAGGGGGGCACAGGGCATGGCACCTAACTGCATCACAGCAGACATTGGCACATCCAAGGACTATCAACTTCACATACTGTTTCTGTAAAGTAAACAAACCATCATTAGTGCAACATAAGTGTGAATATGACCCTCTGCTCACTGTTCTCTTGCATAGGCTTCAACCGCTGAGGCAGAATTTGAGATGGCGGCATCCTCCGGTGTACAGTCCTCTGGTGGACCTAGCGACAATGGAGGACAGACACATTATCATTACCTACCGACTTGATCATGCCACAATCCAAGAACTGTGTGCCCAATTGGAGACAGACCTGATGTCTGCTATCTGCCAACCCACAGGTATCCCCCCCTCTAGTGCAGGTCCTGTCAGTGCTCCATTTCCTGGCAAGTGGTTCCTTCCAAACAACAGTGACCACTGCATCAGGCATGTCTCAGCCAATGTTCTCTAACATGTTGACCAGAGTGTTGTCTGCCCTGCTGAAACACATGCACAGCTACATTTTCAGATCTCCGTGCCCCACTCTGGCTCTTGCTATGTGTACTGCTGCCCACCAGAGGTCATCCTAAAGTATTATTCACTGTACTTTTGAGTTGCAATGCTTTGATTATGTTGTACTAATAAATATTTGAATCATTTGACAGATTCCAGATTGGTATTTGTTCCAAGGGTGTTTATTTAAGTGCTCATAAGTAGAGGGGGCGGTGCAAGGGGCTGGGCTGATGGTGGAAGGAAGTTCAGGGTAGAGTCCAGTCTCTTGGTATCACAGGTGCATTGTGCAATGGGGCATAGGAAGGGAGTAATGGCAGATCAAGGTAGGCAGGGTGACAGAGTTAGACAAAGGGTGACAATCAGGAGAGTCCTATTTCCTGGCGGGGGTCTTGGCAATATTCTCTGTCTTCTGCCTGGATCGCAGGGACCGTTTGCGGGGTGGTTCTTCTGCAGCGGGTGGGGTGCTGGTGGCCTGTTGGTCCTGTGGCGGGCCGCCTGTCCACTAGCGCCAGTGGAAGTGGAAGGCTGTTCCTCTCATGGTCTTGCCCATGTCTGCCAGCACCCCTGCAATGGTGACCAGGATGGTGTATATTTTTGTTAGGTCATCCCTGATCCCCAGGTACTGTCCCTCCTGCAGCCGCTGGGTCTCCTGCAGCTTCGCCAGTATCTGGCCCATCGTCTCCTGGGAATGGTGGTATGCTCCCAGGATGTTGTATAGTGCCTCTTGGAGAGTGGGTTCCCTGGGCCTGTCCTCCCCCTGTCGCACAGCAGTCCTCCCAGCTTCCCTGTTGTCCTGTGCCTCTGTCCCCTGAACCGTGTGACCACTGCCACTGACCCCAGGTCCCTGATCGTCCTGGGTTTGTGGGGTTGCCTGGGGTCCCTGTAGTGGTGGACACACTGCTGATTGACGTGTCCTGGGGACAGTGGCATGGGCCCGCTGGGTGGGTGCAGTGCTGGTGTTTCCTGAGGGTGGATTCTCTGTGGTGGGTTGGGACTGTGGCAGGGGAACCGACTTTCCAGAGGTCCCTGATGGACAAGGTTGGCTATCGTGATCCAGGCGTGCAGAGCTGCTGTCGTCACTGTGGGCCTCTTCTGTGGGGGGACTGGATGTAGTTGGCACCTCCTCTCTGGTGACGTTGAGTAGGGGTCCCGTGGGGATAAAAATGCAGTGTTAGTGTATCTGTGTGGGCCATATTGTGCATGGGTATGTTTCCCTCTTTGATTTTGATTTCCCTGTCGGCTTGCCCTTGTGTGAGTGGTGATTTACAGGGTATGCTGTGGTGATGGGTGTCCATACAGGTCTGTGATGGGGATTCATGCATTGGTTTGCATGCAGGACTTGGTATTGGGATGGGTGGGGTGTGATGGTGGAGTATATGTGAGGTGATGGAGTGATGGGAGTGTGGGTAAAGGTGGGGGTATGTGATGCGATGCAGGTACGGTGGGGGATATAATAGTAAAGATATGACTTACCACAGTCCAGTCCTCCTGCTACTCCTGTCAGGCCCTCAGGATGCATGATCGCCAAGACTTGCTCCTCCCATGTTGTTAGTGGTGGGGGAGGAGGTGGGGGTCCACCCCCAGTCCTCTGTACTGCAACCTGGTGTCTTGCAACCACGGAACGCACCTTCCCCCATAAGTCGTTCCACCTCTTTCTGATGTCATCCCTGATTCTTGGGTGCTGTCCCACGGCGTTGACCCTGTCCACTATTCTCTGCCATAGCTCCATCTTCCTAGCAATGGAAGTCTGCTACACCTGTGATCAGAAAAGCTGTGGGTCTAACCAGGATGATTTTCTCCACCATTACCCTTAGCTACTCCTCAGAAAACCTGGGGTGTCTTTGGGGTGCCATGGATGTGGTGCGAGTGATATGTGTGAGGATGTGAGGGGTGATGTGTGGGGTGATGTTTTGTGGTGTATGCTGTGATGTGCGTGGATGGTGTATGGGTGATGGTGTTCTGTGCCTCTGATTGAGTGGGTGCTCCTGGCTTGTCTCTCTCTGTGTGCTATCTTTTTTTTGGTTGTAAAGGGTTGTGGGTAATGTGGGTGTGTGTTTTATAGTGGTGTGTGGGTGTGGTGTTCGTATATGTGTCAGGTGTGTGTAGTTTGAATTGTCCAATGTGGTGTAGTTTTGTAAGTGTGTGTATATTTTGAGTGCGTTTACCGCCGCGGTGATTCGTGGGTCGTGATATTGTTAGCGTATTCCTGTTGGCGTAACGGTGTGGGTTTGGCTATCCCCAGTTTATCACTGACCTTTGGTGTGGCGGACTGGTGCGGGTGTCTGTAGAGTGGCTGATTTCTCTGTGTGGGTCATAATACCCGTAGCGGAATACCGCCGCGGTCACGATATGTTGGCGGTTGTCAGCACGGCGGTATTCAGCATTTACAGCCACGGTTGTAATAAGAGCCTTAATGTTGCATGGTTTTTTTTACTCGACCCTGGCGGTTGAAGTGGGAAGTGGAGATGATGGCAAAACAGAGTTTACTTTGCATCAACTGGGGGAGCATTCTCTGTTTCCCCAAACTACAAGGGTGGGCTGGGGCTGTGTATAGCAACTGCCCCTATTCCCCTTCCTCACAAGGCTTAATGTTGGAAAGTGGATTATTGGTAAGGGCAGGTAAATACCTACACTTAGCAATAGGCCATAAAACCCCACTAGGTCCAGTAAAGGTCTCAATAAATGAATCCTGTCTCAAGCCTAGGTAGCTTGGCAATGAGCAGTTAGGCTTAACTTAGGAGACAGGTTTGCAAAGCATTCAAAATCACCATACAGTAATTAAGTAAAACACAAAACACACTAAAAATCCCACACCAATTTATAAAAAATAGATTATGTTTGTATCTTTAAAATGACACCAACACAACAGAAATACAATAAAGGGAGACAGAGATTTGAATTTTTAAAGATTAAGGACCTCATAATGAGTTTGGCGGAGGCTGCCCGCCAAACCCATAATGCCTCTTGACTGCCATTGAGCCGGCTGCAATGCGGTGGTGCAGCGGGTGCATCAGCACCTGTCGCGCATTCCACTGCCCGTAATACGGGGCTGTGCTTGGGGACCCCTGCACTGCCCATGCCAAGTGCATGGACAGTGCAGGGGCCCCCAAGGGGCCCCGACAACCCGTTTGCCCCAGTCATTCCATGTAAACCACCATGGAAAGGCTGGCGGATGGGGACTTGTAATCCCCAGGACAGCGCTGCTTGCTTATAAATCATCCTTTATAAAATCTCTGCTTATAGATACTCTGCACCCAACCCTGGGGAAACTTAGGGCATACCTTAGGGGTGACTTATATGTAAAAGTAAGACAGCTTAGGACTTTTAATTTCAAAGTCAAATTTGGGGTTAACTTTAAATTAAAAGCAGCCAGCAAGGCAGGCCTGCTTTTAAAGTGACAATGCGTACCACAGCAGTGCACCTGTGGGTGTACTATCTATGCTGGTGTCTCTAAGCCTACATGTCCTACTATATTCTATGGACTTATATGTAGGGTGGTGCAGCCAATTATCATTTACCTAATTTGCATATACCATTTTAATCATAGCACAGGCCTTGGGACTGTTCAGCAGTGCTCAGGGCACCATCAGAGGCAGAAGAAAAACAGTATGAATGAAAAATGGGGGACAAAAAGTGAGGGGCTTCTGCAATCAGCCCAGTTTTCCCACACTTCAGATTTGGTGTCACCATGCCTAGAATTATTAGGTATGGAATTTGACACCCTAATAATTTCATGGCCAAAGAACCTGAAAACTCGTAGTTGCCCGGAGCACTATCCTCTCTGAAGATACTGGGTGCAACTTGTAATGAGACTCCAAGAGTGAAGAAGAATGCCATATTACACTGAGCATAAAGAGATTCTGTCAAACTCAGCTTGGCCGAGACCAAAGCAGAAGTCCACAAGTAAAGGTAAAATTTGTGGCAAAAATGTGGACACAACAATTGTGCAAAGGGAAGCCCTCCAGAAGGATATGACGATTTCATAGTGCTCTCCAAGCTTTATTCCTACTGCTGTATTACATCTGTATTTGGGGAATCGGTTTGCATGTATGTTGTGGATACTTTTAAGTGGATTTTTATCTGAAAGAGCTGGGCTTTTGTAAACATCTACCAAATACTTGTGCATGGATTCATTGGTATAAATAATGGATAATTAATTGGGTACCTACCATCTATCATCATCATCAACACATAGCTTTATTCGGTTACTTTCAACCATAAAAGCAAAAACAACCAACAATTGAATGCAAAGAAAATAGGAATTAAGTTAAAAAGGGATAAGAAAAGTAAAAAAACATGTGTTTCAGCCTTAAAATACATAAAATTACTTTCCTTAAAAATGCACCTAACCCCCTAATACCTATCATTTAAATTAAACATGGGGTTTTAGTTCAGTCTAGGTGTATAGTTAAAATTTAGCAGCTGAAACATTTCTTTTTTTTTTTTTTAAATTTGTTCCTCATCAACATTTTTCCCCAGAAATTTAATACGTATATGCCAAGCAGCTACAATATACTTGCTAACCGCACAGGGTGGGGGAGAGAAGTTTCCCTCATCATGATCCTTAAGGCAACAATACAGTGTCTTGCCCCCATATTCCTGCACACAGGTCGTAATCACTTCCGTCGCACAGTCAAATAAGCAGGGCATATAAACATAAAATGTACAATAGATTCTGAAATGTGATTACAACTCGGACAAAGATAAGGTCTTGGAGTCGCACTCCGCGTACTGCCATAGGATTTAAGAGGCAGACAACCATATCTGAACTGAATATATAGACTCTTACTTAATGGGTCAAGAATTGTATCCATAAATGGTTCCAGATACGGGTACCATTTAAAATCAAAGAATTGTGAAGTCAATCTGCCGTGTGTTGAGCACAGCAGGTAGTTTTCCCTGACATGTATCCAGTAAACAGTTTTCAAATGATTCTTCTGGTCCTTCCTTATACTTTCTGGATGACTCCAAAACTCACTAAGACCCAATCTATGAAACCATTTTGAGATGTGGTTAAACCAGGAAATGGTAAGTACATTTGGTCTATCTAGAATGTCTTGAATAGACTCCTTGTATGTGGGTAGCTCAGGGGTGGTCCATACACGGACCCAGAAAAGCAATGGTTGTAGGGCAATTACATCTGAGATGCGTGAAAGGCCAAGGTCCCAGAACATTGGCAGCAGTGGGGTACTGCGAGGACAGGCCAAAGCTGACCTTACAAAGTTGTTTTCCCCCACTGCAAGCTTGCCAGTGTTCGAGGACCCCCAAATTTCTGCCCCATAGACCGCAGCGCTCTGTGCCTTTGCTCGGTAAATTTTAATAGTTGGAGTAATCACTCTCTCAGAGGTAGACTTGTGGAAGCGTAAAATGGCCCCAGATCTCTGTGCCAGAAGAGCTAAGCTTTTATCAATTTGTGCCTCCAATGCAGATTGTTGCTAATTCTCACCCCCAAATAATCTATGGAGCTTACCATACCTGGTGGGGTTCCATTATAAGTCCATAGTCACCACAAAACAAACTAAACTTATCCACAAGTACCTGGAGACCCATAGGAGTTCTGGAGATCAGGAGGGAATCGTCAGCAAATAGCAAAATTGGAATTTTATGGTTATTCAAGGATGGAGCATCATTTTGGCAGTTGGTAACAACTTGCACCACCTCAATGATAAACAATGTAAATAGCGTTGGGGCAAGAAAACAGCCCTGGCGCACTCCTCTCCTAATATCTATTTTGTCGGTGAGTTCCCCCTGATTACCCCATCTGATTTGTGCAAATGTTTTTTCATGTAATCTTTGAATTAAATGCACTAAGTTTCCTGGGATACCGATTTTGTTTAATACTCCCCATAGTTTCTCTCTTGGGACAAAATCGAATGCAGATCTTAGATCTACAAAAGCAACATAAAGTTTTTGCTTGAATAGGGTGACATACTTCCAAAATAGTAATGACAGCCTGAAGACTTGGTCCATGGTGTTAGTTTTAGGCCGAAAACCGGCCGGTAAGGGGGATAAAATTTGGTTGTCTTGGATCCAATCGGTAAGCCTATCTAAGATTTGCTTAGCAAACGTCTTCTGAAGGATATCGATAAGGCTGATTGGTCGATAATTTACAGGTGAACCTGCATCACCCTTTTTGTGAATCGGTATTATTTCTGCGCCACGCCAAGAATCTGGAATAGGGCTACCAGCTGCTATGGCATTAGACAATAAATTGATGTACCATGCCCATATCTTTGGTTCTGAATTAAACAGGTCCCCTGGGATCTTATCTGGACCAGGGGCTTTGGCTGGCTACGGAGAATTGATTGCAGCTGTTGTTTCGGCTAAGGTAAAAACAATGCTCTCAGTTGGAGTCTTGTTAACAGCCCAACACTCATCATATCCAGGGTCCTCCAGAGCTTGCGGCGCAGGCAGAGCATGTTGGAAATGACCATATTTTGAGTGTTGCACCTCATGATTTTTGCCTTGACTGTTTTTCCTCTCTATAATATTCCTTGCACTTTTATCCACTTTACTGAGGCCAGTCAATTATTAGGAGTCTGTGGCATCTGACATCCTTGATGGGACATAGTAGTAGTCTAATTAACAATGTCAATCGCTGGCACAGTGACATTTGGAACAATGACATTGTATATTTTTATGTACAAAAAGTACTGGACATATGCACTTATGTGTCTTTTCCCTTTAAATGGGTAGCTATGATTGAAATGCAGACCCTCCGGACCAGGGTTAAAACAAAGTGAAGGGCCTCCGTCATTTGGCAGTCACCAGAAGATTCAATCACAACTGAGGGGGAGGTTTGAGGCGCCTGCAAAGTGACAAGGACACATTCCAAAAAACTCCCTTTGGGTGAATGAGAACACTACAGAGAGGTTCTCTGATTTGACACTGCAAGCCAAAGGGAGGCAGGGGGGCAATATATGAAGCCCCAAGGACCACCACCTACCCAAGGCTGGCCCTGTGCAGGAGAGGAGGAGGGGGGCTGTGTGACCCCCCCTCCACACCTGCAACCCCTGGTGACCTCTAAATAACGTACATGCTGTGCACACAGCCAGCCTCACACAGACCTTATATTTGTTTTTATAAAAGACTTTTCTACACTCCCACACATCTTTTTTAACTTAAACTCATACAACACAGCTCTTGCTCACATTGCCACACCCAGTAGGGTACTTATTTCTACATGTTTTTTTCTTGCCCAACCCTATCCAGTTTTTGGTCCTCAATATGATCTCGCGTTGGAGCCATTACCCAGATCCCCTTACCTATGTCATATTGTCATATGATCTACTGTTTTGGGGTGGTTTGCACATCCTTCTTGGGAAATAGGTCGATGTCTTGCTTTCCATAGCAATTTCTGTTATCACCTCTAATTATAAATCCTCTACCAACATTACCCTTACAAGGTGGTGGAATTCAGTATGCTATCATCATAAACTCGATAGTTACAAACTAGATTCAATGAAATCTCCCTGTCATGCACTGCAAATGAGATGGATTTTTCTTCTCCTTCTTAAATGTTGATTTATTACCTGTTTTCAGTTATGATATTTACTTATTTTGTCTTTTATTTGCTATAACTATCATTTTTCACTTTTTCTCTACAAGGCTATCACTTACTTCTCTCCTTCTATCCCTGCTGCTCTTCCTCCTCTTCTTTTCTTTCTTCCTCTAGTCAGACTTAGAGTCTTTTGATACTACATTGGTATATCTGACTAATTCATTTGATATGCATTTTTAAAAGCAATGTTATTTATCAGTCTACATTCACAACTGCATATTTCTGTTTATGCAATATTATTGTTAATGTTTTAGTGTTTGCCTCAATAAATGTATATTAAAAAATCATGTTGAGTCATAAGCAGTGCATGACATGGGCTCAAGTTAAAATAAGTTCACTAAGCTATAACTGGTGAATTTCAGTGCTTCTTTTGTTTTTAAAATTAAGGGCCTGATGAAGAACTCGGCGGACAGGTTACTCCGTCACAACGGTGACGGATATCCTGTCCGGCTAAATCTGAATCCCATTACGTCCTATGGGATTTACATTTTGGCAGACAGGATATTCGTCACATTGTGATAGATTAACCTGTCTGCCAAGTTCTAAATCAGGGCCTAAGCTCTTATTTTATTCAAACACCTAGCTATATCCCTTTAACCTCTGTTTTCTTCAATTCATTTATGTTTTTTAACACGTTTAGATCTTATTATCTTATCTAACAATGTCGCTTCAACCTTTATTTTTTTCAGATAATTTCTATGATTTTCTGATTCTATTTTAGGTTATACAAACGTCCAACCTACCCTGGTGACCTGCACTCAACTCCCATGAGCAGCCAACCCTCCCACTGTGCGTGCTAAAATTTTTGCACTGTGAAAAAAAGTTTACTCAAGCCATCTGGTTAATAATTTTAAACATTTGTATGTTGGGGTTTTAATTGATTGGTTTTAATGTTTGTTAACAGTTTTAATTAATTTATACAGTACGGTATTTTGTTCATTCGACACCCATATAGCCAGTGTCACCAACAGAGACAACGGAGGACGTGTTAGCTAGAGATGCCAGGCTCTGCTGCAGGGAAAGCTAGCATCGTTTATCTTTTGTCCTGTCTTCCTGTGATACATGAATACACAAAATTACGCAGTAAAAACCAACATACACATACACACACGCTCCCATTTAGTTACAATTGTGATGGCCATGTGGACTTTCCAAGCCACTTTTTCATTTGTGTTTCTAAATGCTGCTCACAAACAGAATACAAATCTCTCATGCTCACATTTTTCAAGCATTCCTTTTAAAAAATTATCACACTGCTATGAGTGTTTGCCGATATATATATTACACATAATCTTTTTATGACACTGGCTTTCACACTAAGGCCCTGATTCATACTTTTTTGCGCCACATTTGTGTCATTTTTTGACGCAAAAGTGGCGCAAACTTACAAAATACATTTTTTAAGTTTGCCCCGCTTTTGCATAAAAAATGATGGAAATGCGGCCCTCAAAAAGTATTAATCAGGGCCTAAGAACTTGTTCATCAATTGAAATGGCTGGTCTAATTTTTCTGAAATTACTCTATAGAACAGACTGTTCTGAGAATGGTTAATTGTGATTGCATGAAATGAACAGAAACAGGTTTAGCACTTTCATGTGTGGGGCTGCTTATTTATAGAACTATTTAACATGCACAAGGCAGTAAATGTGAATGTACACCTAATTGCTGCATCTGGCATCCATCGAATAATTTAAAAATAATACTAGCACATAAGAGTTATGCAATGATTCCTATGATCATATATCCTTGCTGAACATGTATTAGCAAGGCAATATCAATAGAATTGGCTTATAATTAAAAATGCAAGTCAGGCGTATAGGCTTTGTCAGTGCTTGTTATGGGCAGGTATTGCAATTTTCTGTTTTTAAACTTTCTGTGCTATATTAAGACACCGCATTGCCACATATAACTTGATGAAGATAGATGCTCACCAGCCAAAGCACAGCAATCGCTGCCCAGCCAATCTTTGGGACTGATTTAGGGATTGATAGAAGGATTCTTCCATCACAAATGTTACTGACATCCACCTTTTTTAAGTGTATTATATCCTACAGCACTTGATGGGATACCTGTCACCTTTGTTGCAAAATAACTCATTTGACAAAGTCTGAACCATGCCCTTTGTCGTTTGTGGCATTCAAAAAATGAGAGATTCATATTAAGGAGCCACATGCGTGATGAGAAGCAGACCAATAACATCAGACAGTGCAACATGTGTCCCTCATTTGAACATCGGTACATATTAAGTGGACCATATAGACACAAGCAGCTTGACCTTGGCTTCCACTCCACTGCCAGAAGAACAACTGCAATTTTAAGGCCTGCATGATAAGGATTTTACTCCCTTCAGAGCAACCACAGGTGCAGTCAATGTATCGGTGGCAGAGTCATGCATAGCAGACTCGCATGTTCTGGCTCTGTTGGAATAGTGTTTGCGTACCAGCGAAAACATACTGCCAAAATGGGAGTTTTTTTCCAACAAAACCAAAAATCAGTGGTCCTGCTGGCATGGAGATTTCTCTCTGCAGACTGTGAATTTACTTTGCCCTGGTCTGTTTTACTTAGCATGGCAGACCAGCCAGGGAAATTGAATGATTGTCATCTTGTCTATATTTGGTGAGGCAACTCTCACCGATACCTGCAGGCCTAGTGGAGAACAGACTGTCAGGTCGAAGGTGTCTGATTGCAGAACAAGCCTCTGTTCCGCAACCTGAAACCTTAAACAGGGAAAGGCATTAGTGACCTTGGTGGGGTAGAAGCAAAGCCAATTTATGGCAGTGCTCCCCCCCTTGCTAAGATTTAAATTAGGTTTTTCCTAAGGAGGGAGTTGTAATTACCTTTCTCAAATAGAATCGAGAAAAGCATTATCTTACTGCTTCCTTGTTGATACAGGAATAAAGTACAGAAAAGGTTAGAAAGCCAAGGACAAATAGAGAGGCCCAGATTTAAGAGGGGCTAGCACTATCTAATGACACATTAGTGTAATTTGTTTTACGCTAATGTGGCGTTAGATGTCCAAAAAAGCTGAACCATATTTACAAAGTGGTGCAATGCATGCATTGTGCCACTTTATTACCATTTGCACCACATTATGCCTGCACCAGACATACTGTTTGCAAGGGAGTCATTCCCCCTTTAGGAGGGCCACAGAAATGGTGCAACTAAATGTAAAAGATTTCTTTGTGTCATTTTTTCCAGCATTTTGGACACCTGTTCAGAGCAGGCATTAAAAGGAGGCATGCCATTGTTTTCAATGGGCCTCATGTACTGTTAAGGATTAGCGAAAACATTTTGGCACTAACCTTGAACAGTACATCAATAGCATAAGAAATTCTGATGCTATTGCCCCCTACCCTGTGCCATAGTGCACCATATTTTAAATGCAGCACACACATGGTGGTGGTAGGGGGGCCAAAGGGGCCGCAAGAAGGTGGCGCTACATATAATGTATCATCACTTTTAAAAAAAGTGACAACAATGCACACTCGCATTATAGGTATCCTAAAAAGCATTTGACAACATGTCAACAAGCTGGGAGCCCCTCAACAGCATCTGCACAAATATTGATGATGAATCTGTTAATGTCAGCTATTTATATTCACGGATGTCAGTTATTTCCAAACTGATAGGCAATTATGATGTAGACTGTCAAAAATATTGAGATGGCTATGTGTTGACAAGGAATGTCATGTTGCTATTAGGCCAGCAGCCATTTCAATGTCAGGATCAACATCCATAATTTAGCCATTTCAAGTGCGTCCAGTGGACCCAGAGTCCACACTTAATTTTCTGAGGGAAACACATTTCATTGCTTTAATTTGTTGTAGAAATTGTATTCAATACAGTCATTATTTCAAGCATCTCTACATGACGTCCATCTGAAAGCAGCATGACATTTTACATTTGAGTATTATAATATAATTCAAGATATCGCATTCCAAGGGTGGTTTGAGACCGAAATCTAAGTCCGTTAAATGCAGTATTGGTTGCTGGTTTGTGGACTTCATGTGTAATGGAGCGGTGCAGCAAAGGTACAATTTGTCCTATCAAAAATCAAGGAACATTTTCCACCCTGCCCATTGGTTGTGTACTTAAAGAGAACATAGTCGGGACATTGTGGGACCCTCACAGCTCAGAGAGACAGAGAGAGTGGGAGACAGAGATACTGAGAGAGAAAGGGAGAAAAGCGTGATAAAAGAGATAGAGAATTGTGGTGTGTGAGAACCTGCTTCTAACTATCTGGTCTGCCCTGATTTTTCAATTTTGGAGCACCTGGATTTGAATCTTTTACTGTGAGTGTGCATCTTAGTATAGGACTCACCCACTGTAAACTCATGGTAAAATGGACTGCACATGTTTACCTCCGGTGCTACCTTGCTAACATGAGGCTGCGGCGATGCCACAAGGGTAGGAAGCCCAGGGCTGGGTACACATGAACAAGTGTGCACACACATGTGCACCTGTGTGAAGGCAGCACAGGGAAGATTCCTGGCATGCGCAGCCCAAGAACTGCGCTTATGTAGTCTGGCATAGAAGGGACTATGCAGAGTAGGTGGTTACCAGGAGTAGGCCTTATGAGATGGGTGTACACATGCAAGGGATAGATAGTCAGCGTGCCTACTGTGTTTTCCCTATAGTAGCACTCCATTAAATGTCAATGGGAAAGGATGGCCTATGGTACACCTCGAGTCCCCTAGGGCAGTGGTTCCCAACCTTTTGACTTCTGTGGACTTTATCATTACTGGAACCCAGGGACCCCCAGGGACCCCCACTGAATCATTATTGTAATACGGGGACCTCCCACTGAGTCACTATTGAAAGCTAGGGACCTAATCTGCTAATATTATTTAATTTTCTAAGGAGTCGCGGACCCCCTGAGGAGGCTTAGCTGACCCCCAGGGTCCCTGGACCACAGGTTGGGAAACACTGCCCTAGGCTCCACCGAGTCCGGAGTCACACCAATGTACAATGTAACCTGTATGAAAAGAATAATGGAGTAGGTTACAAAAGCACAGTTGTACACCTTATGGGTCATCCAGGAATGTCATATTTTTTTGACTCAGCTCAGGAGTAGGGCCAATTACTGTGCTGCCCAGCTGCCTGAGCAGGGCCTTGCATCAATCAGCCAGCTGTAACTCCGTGCCAGAAACAGACTGGAGAGGCCCTGGAAGGAATGTCAGGAAGGAGGGGGCTGAGACTTTCAGAGCACATGTGGCACTAACTGATGGGTGACGCCATTGTGAGCTATCCCAGAAGATTGTGCGGGAAGGAGGGAACAGGGGCAAGGAAGAGATGTGCCACAGCTGGATTGGCCAGAGGTGCAGGACTGCTGGACACTTCCACCGACACTTAAAAGGTGTTGCACGAGGAGGGCTCTCTCTCTTGGCTGTGCTTCACTGCAGGACACTGGGACTGAAGACGCACATCATGGACAATAGGAAAGATGAACCCCCCTGACTGCCCACTAGGGCAGGGTCTCTGCACCTGAATGACTTCAGACCCAGCAAGGCGCATGCAAGGGCCAAGTAAGCTGGCCTCCATACCCCCCTGGGGACCGAGTGGGGAAAAGGCTGGGCTGGCCCACTGAGAGCACGCAGCCCAGAATAAAAGGAAGACTTCCAGAGAATAGGCTGGCACAGGGATTCAGTTGGACTGGCTTCCTATCAATTTGGGAACATCCTAGGCCTGGAGGCCTAATGAACGTGCTCCTTGTAGCAATGGCCCAAAAAAAGAAGCAAAACAACACCAAGATCATCCAAAATAGCCCTTAGGACCCTGACATATCGAGGTGGGAAGGTCCTCGACCTTTGACCTTTTGTGAGTGAGCAGTAAGGTATGTGGGGCTCTGTCGCTGATCTGGGCTGTGCTCCCAGGGTGAGCCAGGGCCTAGGGGCTGCCCCTAAGAAGAAGAGGCGCTGGGGCCATAGCACTCCCCTTGTTGCAGAAGACAGGGCCCAGGGAACCCATGGAATCTAGCCTGCTGGAGAAGAAAAGAGGGGGTGCCGTTTCACACACCCCCACGTTGCACTGGTGAAGGGCCCCCCGACCTCATCCCTCGGGGCCCCATGGGGCCAAAGCAAAACCAGATAATGCTGTTGCGCTCTCTGCAAAAATATGGGTGGGGTCTTTGCCCCGAAGCAAAGCGGGGGAGTGTTGTCACGCTCCCCATGAAAATGAAAGAAGGGTAACCAGACCCTATCCCTGGGCCCGCAAAGAAGAGAAGCTAGGGGATGGTGTAACACCCTCTGTGAATATGTCTGCTGTCTGTGGGTGGAGCCAGCGGCCCAAGATGCAGTCGTAGGTGCTGCCACACCCCTCTGAACATGGCAAGAGGGTCCCTGGACCCGATCCAGGGGTCCCCGATAGAAGTCGAGGCTCCATTGTGCACCCCCATGAAGACTGCCATAGGGGGGCCTCATTACCATCCTCGGTCCCACACCAAAGAAAATCCAGGAGCGCTATTGCGCTCCACGTGAAGATCCTGGCAGAGGCAGGGGCTAGGACCCATCCCTGGGCCCCACACTCCCCCCGGTGGCCCACCGTCCCTGCTCTCAGTTCCTGTGTCACTGGTGGGAGCAGGGAGGACACGGCCACATTGCACAGCTGCTCACAAGAGCTGGCAGATGGAAGAGAGGCAGCCTTGGGAGCTGGCAAGGGCAGCCAGTGTGGACTCCCACACTACCCCCAATCAGGAGGCATCATGGGGTGTGCCTGGGTGGGACAGGACACCCCCATTGATGAGTACAGCTGGGGGTGGGATCCCCTCACTGCCTTCCAACAGGCAGCATGACAAGGTTGTCCGTGTGGAACCAGACACCCCCGAACACAAGGGCAGCTGGGGGTGGGCTCCCTGTGCTGCTCTACGACGAGGCAGCATAGCAGGGGTGTCTGGATAGGACTATACATCCCTGAAGAAAGAAGAACATGGTGCGTGGTTGCAGGTGGAAAATCAAAGCAAAAATGCAGCATTTTTCCCCAGTGCAGCCGGAGCGCCGCTCATACGATATGCATAGCACCCCATAATGCCTTGCGAGGCACAACAATTTCCCTGGCTCCTTTCCCAGCTTGTGGTGACCCCAGGAATGACAATGAACAGGGGGAACTGCAGGAGCAGGGCAGCCTCCCCCCAGCACCACATCTTGTGTACACCCCTAGGTTGGGTGCGACAAGAGAATGGAACCCCCCAAAGGTTCAATGAATTTTCAAGAATGTCCCTGTGGGAACATTTGTTCTTGACTTGTGGAACTACTCCCTCTAGGGGCAAAAGGCTGTAATTGCAAGTGTTTTTACAGCAATAGTTGAAAGGGTAGCATGTTATGCTAAATGTATTCTGAAAATGTGTGGTCTCAGTATTGAGGTCTATGGTATGACCTGTGAAAGGTCATATGACAAGGCACCCTCTAGGAGTGCAGCATTGTAGTACACCATGTTTGTCAAGAGTAATCTGAAAGTAATCTAAGAGTAATCATAACAGTACAAATCATTCCAACATGCCCATACATGTTCTTGTTCATGTTAATTTGAATAATGTGAGTGACAACCACCACTGATCAAAGCATATGTACTTTATTGCAAGATGTAGGTGCTCTCTCTCCAAGTTACAGTCAAATATTGCATTGTGATACAAGTAAATGTTTTCCCATGTGGGCTGTTGGTTTATATTTCTCCTCAGGGGAAGACCACAATGATTACACAATATCATCCAAAACTAATTCCATCAACTTGTGCACATTTATAAATTGTTGCATAGTATTGAGTAGTGTGTGTGTAATAAATGTAATTTTACTTTATCAACAGAAAAAGTGCATACTGGACAATCAATTATTGAGAGTTATGATTGTGTGCGCGTGAATGGCATTTACTAGCCCACACCACCTCCTTTGAGTAAGACTTGGACTGCTCTCCAATGTTACCCCCTGGGAGTCAAGCGCTACAATGGGGTGTTTGGTTCCCAGTTGTGGCCGAGTGCATACCCATTACTGATGCAGGCCACACAACTAATGACCCACTTTCCAACATGGTGCTCAGTAAGTCATGGATCGCTCAGAGAAAACATTCCAGGGGTTCCTGCAAGCTGATGAAATGCACCCAAAGGTTGGTGTACATGACTCAGTGGTATTGGAACCAATTTTAGAGTGGGGGTGTTGCCATTAATGTTATATCACTGAAGTCTTAGAGACTGCGAAAGATCCAAGCGTCATACAAAAAAGACAAGGGTAGCAAATGTGCCATGCCCCTTCAGCAGGATAGTGGTAAGAATGTGGTATGTAGCTAGTGGTGTATTTTAGAGCACTGGTGAAGTAGTACACTGTCATTTACAGAGAGCAGAATTTGCATAAAATTTGCACATACATGCAGTTTTACTGGTAAAAATATAGCACAAATACGAGTATTTGTTGAAAATTGAGTTTCAGTGAATACATATCACCCCTCACACCAAGTAAAGTGTCTTGGTTATTCTTGATCCCATCAACTTTTTGTTTCCATCACACTTCAGAATTACAAAAAAGTGCATAATTTGTGATTTCCTAATTCCTGATATATTTTAAAATATGTGTAAAATTTCCCAATATTTAAATTTTGTGTCTGTTAGAAAAAAACTGACATGCTAGGGCTTTTCTGTTTGTTTTCCATACCCAACCATGTTTATTACCTAGAACACTTTTACTAAAACCTCTCATTCTGTGGCTATAGTAATTAAAGTGCACTCCAGTTTCTAAATAAGCAGCAATTTATCAGAGAATATCTGACGTTTGGCTTTAAACGTGTGTTAAATGTGACAGGGTACACACAAAATGTGAAGACATCTTTATTACTCATTCACCTTCTGAACTCCAGTCTGATTATTTCTGAGGATGCTGCAGCACCCCAGGACCCCTATTTCCAGAGCTCATGGCATGACTAAGGGCTTTTCTGCAGCTGGTTATTCTGATGGGACATGGCCACAAGATGGGGCCTATGGTGAATTCTAGAGCCCAGATGGCAGGGTGTATGGCTGAATGCCATGTGCAGCTTGTTTGCTGGGAATAGTCCAGGGTGCAGGGTGTATCTGTAGATGATATCAGAGGCCCACTACACTTATTAGACCTGTGTCTTAGAGTATCAATTGCACCCAAGTAAGTCGTCAAGGTTTTGATCCTCCAGAATTCATGGATGTAGATCATGGAAAGAAGGTGGCACTGTAGTGACATTTTGGGATGTGTTGAACCAGAAATTAGTAAATGGAGGATGAGTAATGAGTACATAAAATTGTGCCAATTTATCACTCAGGCTTTGAACAAAAAACTATGAAACACTTCTGGAAATGGATATATAAACTGTCTTCTGTAACTAAAAGTGAGTGGATTGCTCCTTACACGTCTGCTATGTTCAAAGCCTACTTTGCAATATTAAGTTTAATTGCCACAGTATCATGGAGATTTTTTAGTCAAAGCATACTTAATTGATATACAAATCATGTAACTGCTCATCTCTATATTTTAGCATGCAGCTTACTGATGTATTGGCTCCTGAACCTGTCTGATATGATCACGTTTGATCTTGAATGTATTCCAAACTAAGGTTGAAATGTATGTGTACCTGCTGAACAATGTTAAAATATGTAAATCAGTGACAAATCCACACTTCTTCATACTAAAACAATACTTCGAACTTCCTTAAGAATCCAGCAGACCACTTGGACAACTGTTCTTTAATTCTCTTGGTTAACCAATTATATACCCGTCTTCTTGTGGATGAGAAGGTGTAAGATATGGGAAATAGGGGCAGCACAGCCATAATGCACACTTTAGAAAAACCCTCACAATAAGCTAGCATATTGAAAGTTATGCTGCATGACTCCATCACCACTAACTTGAACTGGACAGATGCCATCACAGCTCTTGGCACTGTTCCTAAATATTAATACTACATGTGCCATTTCTGATCAAGAGTTTACTATGTAAAATGAAAAAATATTGACTATAAAAATATAGTGAACAAAAATATGGAAATTACACAGTTAAACATTTACATGTATTAGTAATTAATATTATAATAATTTCAAAAAATGATACATTAACTTCACAAGAATACTAAATTAAAAAATCTATGTAATGAAGAAAAATGCACTTCATAAATTAAAATTTTTATTAAAATATAACATGTCACTTTAAAATAAATTATACACAATACATATAACCCTGAAGTTATATAATAATGAATTTGAATATTAAACATAAATAATAATTAAATAAAAAATAAACTAATAATTTATTCTCCCCAAACATAAGGATATATATTAAACAACTATAAAAATATGATTATGCAAAATAATTATTAATTCATTAAAATAAAAATAATACGGAGTGCAAAAACGTACATTTGTCAAACTGTGAATGATAAATTCTTGATTTGTAAAATAAAAATATAGTATAAGAAGTATATACTATCAAATTAAATTGAAAAACATATCTAAAAAACTATAAATTGAAATGACAAATACATTCACATACAAATAATGTAAAAATATTGCAAAATAATTATAGAAATAAAATCCAGCAAACATTAATAAAACTATATACCACTCAGATACAAGGGGAAAGTATTTACAAATCTAACTCCAACTTAATCAACATTAACTAATTGAAATAAAAAACAGACCCTTATCACATAATTCACACAAAATAAAAAAATACATAGATGAAAGAAAATGTGTTATTCCAAATCGGACCTCAGCAACAGTAGGAAGAGTGTTTGGCTTTGGAAGGGTCAGGTTTACTATTCCCACACCAAACTGAGCAGGAATAATTGCAATGGAGGAATAATGCTTACTATTTTCATGCAAAACTGAACAGCAGTAGGTAATATAGAATTATATTTTTCAAACAGTATTAAAGTTTAACACTCAATAAACAATTCCTAAGACTATGGGCATGATTTAGAGTTTGGTGTACAGGTTACTCCATCACAAACGTGACAGATATCCCATCTGCGGTACTACAATCTACTTAGGCTATTGTGGCATCTAAATATGGGCGAAGGGATATCTGTCACATTTGTGATGGAGTGACGCCCTCCGACAAACTCTAAATCAGGCCCAATGTCTATAAACCCATTATGTGAATATTTTGATGTTTTTCACACAGATGGATCAGTACAGCCTCCAGTGCGCACTAAACAATGACACTCTGATGCTTATTGCATTGCTTTCCAGAGAGATATTGAGGCTTTCCAGGGATCTATTGAGAATTCAGAGTTTAAAGTGAAGCATATACATGTGAAGCCCTTAGATGACTCAACGACGTGGATGGAAGAATTAAATGCTCTCCTCCTAGGCTTGAAGAAAGTTAACAGTGCAGTTCCTTCATTAATATAATCCACCTATTAATTGTGTGTATTAGAGTACACTTTAGATTTAAAACATTGGGAATCCAATTGTTACAAAGGCACATGGGGGAAGTTGATAGGAGCTGAATAGCTCTGGGCATTGCCTGCTGACTTCAAAAGAGAGCTTCCACTTTTGGATGTACATACACTGGCTCACTAGAGTAAGGGAATCCACTCCAACAGCAGGTTTGCCACTGTTCTCGCTGTGAAATGTGCAGGACAGGAACAGATATGCAAAGCAGTAATGACTATAACCTTGTCGCAAACCAAGATTGACCCAGAAATACACTTAGCAGTCTAACCATTTCACAGAAAAGAGACCATGACTCCTGCCATCCAGGAGATAGACTGAGCTCCCTAAACTGAGTATTCCATGCATTGTTTATTAAAAATTACCCAGTCAATCAAACCTATGGAGCCTGATTAAAGCTGCCCATGAATGTGTCAACTTAGCGCACATAGGAGTCTCAGCTACACTGAGCATTTTGCAGGAGGGTGGTCGGTAAGCCTTGATGAGGTGAGGAGCTGAGGGAGGAGAGTTGGAGTGCTCACGGATAAAAGAGGGTGGGAGGAGATGTGAGAGGAGTGGCAAACCCTAAGCATGACCCCCAAGAGGAAGGGAGAGGAGTTGGCAAGGAACTGCGAGATGCGCAAGTTACGTGATTTGGGATCTCAGGTAAACACTCTGTGATATTTTAAATGCAGCAGTTTCTTTTATAAAAATATGCTTTTTATTTCATTCTGCTTAGTGTGTGACTACAGGGTGGTGCTCTCACTCGGCCCAGGTGTGAAAGATGACTTAATGGAAACTCTGTGAGTGTGATATTAGACCAATATTAAGATGAAAAGCTCACTGCTTGTGGGTGATATCAACCTGGGTGATGGTTTGAACCACGAGGGAATTTCAATGTGGAAAGGATACAACATTGAATTATGGAGGAATCAATACACGCAGTTGTTTACATATAGGGATATTTAAGGATAGGGAGACAATGGATTGGATGATTTTTCAAACCGCAAAAATGGCTCTATGTGTGTGATGTTTGTTTTTCTACCCTTTATGCCATAGATGACCCACAGTGCGAATACGAACAGGGGTCAAATGTACCTGGATACGCAGAGGTATAGAAGCCCTGACTTATGACAGGTAGGGGATAAAAACAACGGGATTCCAAAAGGTCCTGAGGAAGGCTGAATGACCCTGAGGTGCAGTAAAACGGCTGAAACATGTTGACAGTTGAACAGGTACTGGGGTGAACAGGTAACGGTGTACTGTATGTCACCACCAGGAGTCTATTTTTAAACTTGTCCAGGGGATCCTTTATTAAAATTGAGGAGTTGACTCCCATGAGATAGTTTTATGTGTTGTTGTATGTTCAGATCCCCGTTCTGTTTGTATTGTTGCATAGTGTTGTATGTTCTCCACCCCTACCACTCTATTCCAATGTGGGTATACGTAGGAATGTGTTAGCAGAAGCACAATGATGAAGCATGCCACGATTAGTGGGTGAGGGCAGTTTATCTAACAGGTAGTTGCACGGCCATGGGGTGAGGGGACTGACCTGTTTTTTTCTTATCCCCTTTGTGATAGCTGTAACTGTTAATGCCTAAATAAATTCCATTTGTGAAAGCAGTGTATCTCTTTCCGGTCATTTTTCTAGATCATTTTTACCCTTTGAAGCCAATACATTGATGCCAATATTCATTTGTGGCATTAGATACCAATACATGCTGGGTGTGAGTGTGGCCACAGCTTAGGGTCATGATTTGCGGAGTCGCAAAAGACTTCTTGTAATTAGTAGCAACATGTGAAGCTCATAGCTTTCACTCAGATCAAGAGCCAGGTTTTACCTTTAATGTATTTGCCTAAGCTGTCACTGAAGTGGGAGTAAGTCACCAACTCTCACACCCCAGCTGGTCTTGTTCAACTGGGCTACTCAAAAAAGGAAAAAATATGTTTAAGCAATTATTGTCAGTGAGGATGTTAATTAATGTGAATCTTTGTTGAATATCATACAGCGTACAGAGAGATTTAAACAATATGCCAGGACACAGTTTATGGAACTGCATGCCTTATGAAATGTTGTTCAGAGGCTGGACGAATGTTTCAAATCTTTCAGAAGCAGAGAATCTAGAACATCAGTCACATAGTGGTCTGTTACAGGATTTGTAACTTACCTGTCAAAGTCCTGAGTGAGGCTACTGCTGCTCCTTCATCATCTACTCAAATTGGCTGATCACTGAAGGGCAGAGAATTTGTGGCATGATGACATAACATGGCCAGCTTAGATCGTAACAGCCCTTTTGGATCATGCTTGAACTATACCAACTCCCTTTAGAAGAAGCCATGGCCACCTGCTCCACAGGTACAGGTCATTCAAAATATTATCCCACGACCCGGTCTTTGGAACCCCTCTGTTCTCCAACGTGCATCCTCTTCCCTCTCAACTCCACTGCCTCCCCACTGGGAAGCAAGGGCAATTTAACACTGTATGTAACATCGATTGATAACTCCGTCGGTTTGTTCCTGCTTCATCATCAGTGGGCTTAATACATACATACTGCCAAAGACGCTATGCTCCGCTATGGTGAATCTATTAACTGTTGTGAAATTTAGAGCAATGAAGCAAGAGCCCAACATTTTTCAGTATTCTTTTCCAAATACTCTTTACCCAACGAAACTTGCGACATGAATGATCACGGCCAATTTAAACATTTAGGCCCTGATTACAACATTGGCTGTAAGTTCTGCTTATCGCCATGCTGACTACCGCCAACATACCGCGACAGCGGCGGTATACCGCTACCCGTATTATGACCCACACAAAAAATCCGCCACTATACTGACACACAAAAGTCCACCAGACCAAAGGTCAGTGATAAACTGGCATTACCAAAACCCACACTATTACACCAACAGAAATACGCCCACAGCATCATGACCCACGAATCACTGCGGCGGTCATTCAACCACGGTAAACCATTGGCAGTACACACCCCCACGCTCAAAATACACACACACTAACAAAACAACACCACATTGGACAATTCAAACTACACACACCTTTCACACATACACACACCACACCCACACAAATATAAAACACACACACTGCCCACAACCCTTTACGACCCAAAGATTTTGGCAAGTGAGAGAGAGACAAGCCAGGAGCACCCACTGAATCTGACCACAAAACACCATCACCCACACACCATGCACGCACCTCACAGCACACACCCCAACACATCACCCCACACACCCTCACACATACCACTAACACTACACCCATGGCACCACAAAAACACCCCAGGTTTTCAGAGGAGGAGCTAAGGGTCATGGTTGAGGAAATCATCCAGGTAGAGCCACAGCTATTTGGATCACAGATGCAGCACACATCTATTGCAAGGAAGTTGGAGCTATGGCGGAGGATTGTGGACAGGGTCAATGCTGTGAGACAGCACCCAAGAACAAGGGATGACATCAGGAAGAGGTGGAACAACCTACGGCGGAAGGTGTGTTCCGTGGTTGCAAGTCACCAGTCTGTACAGAGAACTGGCGGTGGACCCCCACCTCCTCCCCCACAACTAACAACATGGGAGAAGCAAGTCTTGGCGATCAGGCATCCTGAGGGCCTGGCAGGAGTAGCAGGAGGACTGGACTCTGGTAAGTCAACTCTTTACTGCTTTATCCCCAACCCTACCTGCATGCCATCACAAACAACAACCCCTACCCACACCCCTATCACCCTACCACCTCATATGTACCCCACCATCACAACCCACCCATCCCAATATCAACCTGCATGGACACCCATCACCACAGCATGCACACTAGTGACAATCACTTAGCCAAACCAATCACAACTCACACAAGCCAAAGCTGCCTTGCTAATAACAACCATAGAGGGAAACATACCCATGCACAAGATGGCACACGCAAAAACAATAACACTGCATTTACATTCCCACAGGCCCCCCACTCAACTGACGTGGAGGTGCCAGCCACATCCAGCCCCCCCCAGAAGAGGCCCACAGTGATGACAGCAGCTCTGCAAGCCTGAATCACGATGACCAACCTGGCCCATCAGGGACCTCTGGATAGTCGGTTCCCCTGCCACAGTCCCAACCCACCACAGAGCCTCCCCCTTCAGGAAACACCACCACAGCACCGACCCAGGGGGCCCATCCTTCTGTCCCCAGGACACGTCAATCAGAAGGGTGCCCAACACTACAGGGACCCCAGGCAACTCCAATAACACAGGACGATCAGGGACCTGGGGTCAGTGGCAGTGGGCACACGGTTCAGGAGACAGAGGCACAGCACAACAGGGAAGCTGGGAGGACTGCTGTGCGACAGGGGGAGGACAGGCCCAGGGAACCCACTCCCCACGAGGGTCTCACCAACACCCTGGGAGCATACCATAATTCCCAGGAGACAATGGGCCAGATACTGGCTAAGTTGCAGGAGACCCAGCGGCTGCAGGAGGGACAGTACCTCTGGATCAGGGAGGACCTGAGGGACAGCCACACCACCCTGGCCACCATTGCAGGGGTGCTGGCAGACATGGCCAACACCATGAGGGAGGCAGTGGCACACCTATGGGCTCCTTACACTAGCCTCATCGAAGAACAGCCCTCCACCTCTGCTGACGTTAGTGGAGAGGAGGCCCCACCACAGGAACAACAAGCACCAGCACCCCACCCCCTGCAGAAGGAGAACCACCATGCAAACGGTCCCTGTGATCCAGACAGAAGCGAGAGAACATTGCCAAGACCCCCGCCAGGAAATAAGACTCTCCTGATTGTCACCGTGTCCAACTCTGTCACCCTGTCCACCTTGAACTGCCATTGCTCCCCTTCTTATGCCTCCTTGGACAATGCACCTGTGATACAAATAGACTGGACTCTACCCTGGACTTTCCTCCATCAGCAACCCAGCCCATTGCAATATCCCCTCCCCTTATTAGCACCTAAATTAACACCCTTGGAACAAAATCAAATATGGAGTCTGTCAATTGTTTGATAAATGTATTAGTTTCACAAACTGTAAACATTGCAATTCAAATGTACTGTAATATTTACATAGGTATGACCTGTAGTGGGCAGCAGTAAACACACCAGGAGCCAGAGTGGTGCACAGATATCTGAATATAGAGATGCCAGAGGGTACAGTAAGTGGCCATATAATTTGGAAAGTAAGGCTGCCATGTACAATGTCCAACACAAAACTGCAATGGAAGGTGAAGTTACAGTGTCTTACCTGTGTGTCACTGGAAGTACTGTTGAATTATAGTTGTTCTGTTGTACACATCCTCTTCGATGCCTCCTCTTCGTCACTATCCACAGGCTCCACCACTGCCACACAACCATCCCCAGGCTCATCCTCCTGCAGAAAAGGCACCTGGCGTCTTAAGGCCAGGTTGTGCAACATGCAACATGCAAAGAAGATCTGGCACACTTTCTTGGATGAGTAGTACAGGGATCCACCTGTCAGATGGATACACCAGAATCTGGCCTTCAGGAGGCCCAAGGTTCGCTCAATGATCCTCCTTGTTCACCCATGTGCCTCATTGTAACGTTCCTCTGCCTTTGTCCTGGCATTCCTCACTGGGGTCAGTAGCCATGAGAGTTTGGAGTACCCAGAGTCACCTGCAAATATCGAGGGATACCTGTTATTCACACACTCACCCTTAGGGCCAAACCCACACCCATATACCTACATGGAGTTGAGACTTCACTTATGGGATGCTGCTATTCCTCAAGATAAAGGCATTAGGCACAGAGCCAGGATACTTGGCATTGACATGAGAGATGTACTGGTCCACCAAACACACCATCTGCACGTTGAGAGAGTGAAAGCTTTTTCTATTTCTGAACACTTGTTCATTTCTCTGGCAGTGGGGGGACAAATGCAATATTAGTACCATCATTGGCACCAATGATGTTGGGGATATGTCCCAGTGCATAGAAGTCAGCCTTCACTCTGTCCAAATGCTCCACCTGGGGGAATACGATATAGCTGCGCATGTGTTTCAGCAGGGCAGACAACACTCTGGTCAGCAGGTTTGAGAACATAGGCTGTGACATCCCTGATGCCATGGCCACTGTCGCTTGGAAGGAACCACTTGCCAGGAAATGGAGCACTGACAGAGCCTGCACTAGAGGGAGGATACCTGTGGGGGTGGTGGATAGCTGAGATCAGGTCTGGCTCCAATTGGGCACATAGTTCTTGGATTGTGGCCCTATCAAGTCTGTAGGTCAGGATAATGTGCCTGTCCTCCATTGTCGCCAGGTCCACCAGGGGTCTGTACACGGGGGATGTCTCCATCTCCTATTAATCCTCAGTGGTTAAACTCTAGGGTGAAAAACGGTGAGCAGAAGGTCATATTCACACATATTTCCACATTATTATGCAATTTTTGCTTTACAGAAACAGTATGTGAACTCGTAAGTCAGCTGATGTGCCAATGTCTGCCGTGACAAAGTAAGGTGCCATGGCCTGTGCCCCTCTGAAATGGCGGCTGCCTGACCTGTGAGGAGGGACAAGTGAAAATGATGTAATTCCGCTGGTGTTGTGCGCCGTTGCGTTCGGCGGTTGACGACCGTAGTGCAACACCGCCTTGGTTATCATTGGACCCTATGGGTTCCAGGAGCCAATGGCGATGTACGCTGGGGGTGACGGTACGTAATGCTGTGGACGTGCCCGGCATTTTCTATCTGTGCACTCACTTGCTACCTGACCTCCAACAGGAGAGAACCTACACTGTAAGTGCTGCTGTGACCTGTGTCTGGAAGCGACAATGGCTCGAGTGTCTGGGGAAAGGGCCCCTGCCTTCACTTTGGAGGAGTTGGAGGGACAGGTGGATGGGGTCCTACCCCAGTACTCGTTACTCTATGGTCCTCCAGACAAACAGGTGAGTACACTGTGAGCATGATGCGTGGGCCATGAATGTATGGATTGCTGTGTGTGTAAGCCTCGTGTAGGGGGGGTCCTGGGCAGAGTGCTGCATGTATGGTGGTCAAAGTATGTGCGTAAGGGGATGGGGGATATGTTGGGCCATGAGTATAACAGTCCGGATGGTATGAATAATACCTTTTCTGCAGTTTTTTTTTCTTCAGGTCAGCGCCCATCAGAAAAAGGGTATTTGGCGTGCAATTGCCAAGGAGGTGCGGACCCTGGGGGGTCTTTGACAGGCAGAGCACCCACTGCCACAAACAGTGTGAGAACCTGCGCTGCTGGGCAATGAAGATGGTGGAGGCCCAGCTGGGGCTGGCCTCCCAACGAGGAAGGTGTGTCCGTCGTACCCTGACCCCCCTGATGTTCCGCATCCTGGCAGTGGCCTATCCGGAGTTGGATGGGCGCTTGAAGGCATCACAGCAGCCACAAGGGGGTGAGTACAGATTCACAATGACTTTGCAAGCGTTAAGGTATTACCTGGGTGGGGGATGTGGGCTGTGGGTGCCCCTAGGCCAGGGTGAACATGGCAGGGTATGTTCAATAATGGGCAAGCTCAGATGCACTCTAACCCAAATAATGTTAGTGGACATCAACTACTGGGCAGGGTCCTGTGGGTTTCAGGTGTGCAGCTAATGGCGTTAGGCATTGTACCCCATGGGCTGGTGACTAGCATTGTAACTGGTAGTGCATGGCCTAGTGCACAGGGCTGTTACCTATGAGTTTTATATGCCAACCGTAGTGTTGTTGCTGGCATTGACCAAGTGTATCCTCTGTCTCTCTCCCCCCTTTTTGTTTTGTCACCCTGTCCTTGTGTGCATTAGCATCATCTGGTGGTGGAGCAGAGTCACCGGCGACGGAGGGAGCTGCATCCTACATGGGCCTGGAGGTCGAATCCACTGACGGTGAGGGCACCAGTGGGACGGAGGGCGAGGGGAGCACCACAACCGAGACAGGAGGGGACAGTACCGACAGCGACACCTCCTCCGAAGGCAGATCCCTGGTGGTGGAGGACACCTCTGTGGCCACCCCAACTACAGGTACAGCTGCCACCCCCCGTACCAGTCCCACCAAGAAGCCCAGCAGCGCCTCAACATGTTTTCCGTGCCCACTCACCCAGGAGGGTGTGCATCTCCTTCGGCCCAGGCACCTCAGGCCTTGCCCCAGTCAGCCCTGTTGCCCTCAGTGAGGAGGCTATTGACCTCAACCAGTCAACCACACTGAATGCCATCCAGGGTGTAGCAGGGCATTTGCAACAAACAAATGCATACCTGGCGGGCATTCACTCTGGCATGGCGGCCCAAAAGAGAGCATTCCAGGCTCTGGCCAACTCACTGATGGCAGCCATTGTCCCTGTCTTCAGCCTCCCCCTCCAACTTCCTCTACCCAGTCCCAATCCCCGTAACCCCAACCTATCCAAGCACACCTTCAGACCAGCATGCACCCAAATCAACACACAGAAGTGGCTCAGGCAAACACAAGCACCACACTTCATCTCACAGACACTCACACAAGCACCATCCACATGCAGACACACCAACATCCACTGCCTCCTGTGTGTCCCCCTCCTCCTCCTCCTCCATCTCCCTGCCAGTAGCGTCTCCACTCACACCTGCATGCACTACATGCTCATCCACTACCTCCATCACCAGCACGCCTATCACTACACGCCCCTCACTGGCAGTCACCACCCCCACATTCATGCACATGTCCCCTGTGTTCTCTCCCACTGTGTCTGTGCCCCCTCCTCCCAAAGTACACAAACGCAAGCACTCAGACACCCAACTGCCATCCACCTCACAACACCATCAAGCCCATGCACCTGCACACAAACACAACAGACTGACACCTCCTACAACCACTCCCTCTTCCTCTGCACCCAAACCTTCACCCTCTTCCCGCCCCAATGTCCTTAAGAAGCTTTTCCTCGCCAACATTGACCTATTCCCTACCCCTCTCCCTCATCCTTCACCTCAGGCCAGGGTGGCCAGAACCCAGCCCAGCACCTCAGCCACCCAGTCCATGGCCACTGTGGTTTCTGCAGCAACTGCAGGTGAGAGAGGCTCCAAGGAGTCAGCCAGTGTGCCAGCACCACCTGCCAAGACCAAGAAGGGTCCGTCAGCAAGGGCATGAAGGGGACACCAGCCAGCAAGGGGAAGGAGGCACCACCAGCCAGCATGGGCAAGAAAAGACTCCAGCTGGCAGAAGCAAGGAGACACCACTATCTGCCAAGGGCAGGAAGGAGCACTTCAGCCATCTGACGCTGCAGGTGAAGGCCTGGAGGCTACCACCACCACTGCCAGCACCGCCACCTGCACCATGGCCAGCACCTCTACCTGCACCGCCACCCACACCGAGGCCCACAGCACCACTGCCAGCAGGAGCAGCCCCAGTGGGCAGCCATCCGAGGCTACAGGTGAAGGCCTGGAGGCTACCACCACCACTGCCAGCACCGCCATCTGCACCGCCACCTGCACGGCGGCCAGCACCGCCACCTGCACCGTGGCCAGCACTGCCACATGCACCGCCACCAGTAACACCACTGCCAGCAGCAGCAGCCCCAGTGGGCAGCCATCCGAGGCGACAGGTGAAGGCCTGGAGGCTACCACCACCACTGCCAGCACCGCCACCTGCACCGTGGCCAGCACCGCAGCCAGCACCGCCACATGCACCGCCACCAGCAGCAGCAGCAGCCCTGGTGTGCAGCCATCCGAGGTTGCCGGTGAAGGCCAGGAGGCTACCACCACCACTGCCAGCACCACCACCTGCACCATGGCCAGCACCTCTACCTGCACCGCGGCCAGCACCGCCACCCACACCGAGGACCACAGCACCACTGCCAGCAGGAGCAGCCCCAGTGGGCAGCCATCCGAGGCTACAGGTGAAGGCCTGGAGGCTACCACCACCACTGCCAGCACCGCCATCTGCACCGCCACCTGCATGGCGGCCAGCACCGCCACCTGCACCGTGGCCAGCACTGCCACATGCACCGCCACCAGTAACACCACTGCCAGCAGCAGCAGCCCCAGTGGGCAGCCATCCGAGGCGACAGGTGAAGGCCTGGAGGCTACCACCACCACTGCCAGCACCGCCACCTGCACCGTGGCCAGCACCGCAGCCAGCACCGCCACATGCACCGCCACCAGCAGCAGCAGCAGCCCTGGTGTGCAGCCATCCGAGGTTGCCGGTGAAGGCCAGGAGGCTACCACCACCACTGCCAGCACCGCCACCTGCAGCGCAACTGGCATCCACTGAACAGCCGTCACTGCCGGCAAGGAGTGTGTAGTGGTGACTACATGGGCTTCAGTGCCTCCTGGCCCCTGCAACACCTGTCGGTGTGACACACAGGTGAGAGACTGTGACCTTGCCCCATTCAGAATGAAGCACACTGGCCACAAGGCCCCCTCCAGAACCAGTGAAAGAAGGCATCCACTCAGCACCTCCTTGCCAGGATGAAGCACACTGGGCACAGGGCCCCCTCCAGAACCAGTGGAAGAAGCCATCCACTCAGCTCCTCCTTGCCAGGGTGAAGCACCCTGTGCACAAGGCCCCTGCCCGAATCCAGTGGAAGAAGGCATCCACTAGAGAGACTGTGGCTTTGCACTCCCCAGGACCAAGCAGTGGGCAAACCACCCACTTGAGAGACTGTGGCTTTGCACTCCCCAGGACCAAGCAGTGAGCAAACCACCCACTTGAGAGACTGTGGCTTTGCACACCCCAGGAGCAAGCAGTGGCCATGGAGCCCCCTCCCCGCCAGTGGCGTTGTACCATGTTCCAGATGAGGGGCCCCCATTACCTGTCCCCCTGAGGTGCCTGTGTGTTTTTGACCTGAGGCCCCTGCAGTGTTATCTCATTATTGAGGCAGGAGTCAGGTGTGGCCTTCGCCTATGTGTTATGGCCCAGTGGGCCACGGACATTTTGGAGTGGGCATTGTCCCTCCTTTTGTATATATTGTACATATTGTACATACTGTTTATTGTTTAAAGACATATTTATCTAAAATTGTACTATTACACTAATTTTAATCCATTCCTTTTGTCCTTGCGTTATTCCTGAGGGTTACGGGGTGTATATGTAATGTTGTTGCATCTGTTTGTGTGTATGGTGTTGGGGGTGGGAGTGTTTCGTGTTGCATGCGTGTGTCACTCTCTACCCCCCCTTGTGTGCTAGGTGAAGTACTCACTGAGGTCATCTTCACCAGCCTTTGTGTTCCTGGTGCATAAGAAAGTACACCAGCATTGGGAAAAAGTGCAGCTCGGGCTCCATTGTGTCGTGGTTCTTCCTTGAGTGTCGAGAGGTGAGTCGTTTCCCTTCAGTGTTCTGTTTCCGCCATGCTTTTGATGTCGTTGTTACCGCACCGGAAAAGCTGACGGATAGGCGTGTTGTAATGCTGTGGGCGGAACATTGTCTTCCTCCTGGCTGTTGCCAGTTACCGCCGCGGTGTTTGTTGCTACTGACTTGCCGGTCGGTGTGTTAAAGTGGCTGTTTGTGTTGGCGGTTTCCAGCGTGGTCATGATTTCATTTTTTTTACCGCCGGCCTGTTGGCCGTGTTACTGCCGCTTTATCACCGACCGCCAGGGTTGTAATGAGGGCCTTAGTGAACACTTCTGTCTAGAGTTGAGTTTTCTTACACATTTTATGAATTGAACCACTGTATTTAATGTTACTTAGTGCAAAGAACACAACAAAAGAACACCTTCATGCCTGGGTCTTGTTGATTCTATCACAGACTAAGATCTGTTTTCTGTTTGAGTAGTATATTCAGTAATATGGGTGTAGTTATTATTTAGATTTGTGTTTGGATGTAGATATATTGATATGGTAAGCATTATTTGATCTTTTTTAGCCTACGTTTTTTGTTTCATCTCAAGGTGAAATATCTTGATATTACTTGTAATTATGTAACAAAGCCATCTGTTCACACTGTACCTTCTCAGTGTGTTAACACAACAGAGTAAGAAAAATTAATAAAATACCAATATAGATTATTAGTATTTCTGATTCCAAAATAGAGCAAACCTAAGATTGAAATAATATTCAATCTTTACAAAAGACTGATGCCACATCTGAATTAAAAATGTAATACAATTATTGAACTATGCTAAATTAATTTAAAACAAAACTTGAGCAGGTTCATCAGATTTTCAAGATCTTCAAATGTTAACTATCCCTGAAACTAAATTAGCAGGTGTTGTACTCATCTTGGGAACACAACTGCCATTCTGGCTGCAAGTTGTGATCCTTCTGAAAAAACATTTTCAAACATTTTAGGTTACATCTTGTGATTTTTTATCACATATTAACTCTCAACATTTCACAGTTTTTTAAAATTCGGAGTACTGTAATTTGAGGAGAGTGAGGAGGACGTACAGGGAATTTAACTAGGGAATTTAACCACCAATTATAGCTTTTATGTCAAAAGCAGCATGGCAATAGTGTCATTAACATCCACTGTCATCCACAAATTAATAACAACTTGACAGTGAGAAAAGTCTGCTGAAAAAAACTTTTTATTACTTGTTTTAGTACTAACTTAGCTGCTCCTGCTTATATGAGCTGCAGAAACAGACAGTAAGACCCTCATTATGAGTGTAGCGGTACAAAGACTGTCACCCTCGCTTTGGCGGTCGGACCACTGCCAAAGTGGCGATTAGACCTTCACATTACGATGGTGGTGAAAGCGTCACAGTCTGACTGCTAGCCCCCCCACTTTTAGGTCAGCTGATGGCCTGGCAGTGCCGGCGGTCTTAATCCTCCAGGGCAGCACTGCTAGTAGTGCTGCCCTGGAGATTATGACCCCTGTGTCTGCCAGCTTTTGCATGGCGCTGTTTCCACCTGCGGCCCAGCGGGGAACCCGTAATAGGGCATGCCAGCGCAGGAGTTTCAATAGAAATTATTAATGAGTAATCATGTATTATGAGTAATGGATTTGTGTAGAAAATGTAATAACATAGAGCAAAATAATGCAGACATTTGAAAGTGTAATAACAATGAGTGGCCACCAATGTTCACAGAGTGTACTTATTAATGGCTTATTAATATGAAATATTGAGCTTATGTTTGATTAATGTAGAAATACATCATATTAAGGGTTGTGCATTATGTATTAGCTTTCTTAATTGTAAGCCTTAACTTAGCAGAGGTTTTGGCCTAGTTGCATGGCCACATGTTAAGCTGCATTTCTAATGTTTAATAAAATGGCTGTCTTAGAGAATTCAACTGTGATTTTCCACTGTGCTGACCAAATGTGCTTGTAGCTAAAAGTGTTTCTCATGAGAAACGATTGCTAGAAGATGCTGTTCTTGCTAAATGTAACAATATGAGTGTAATATGTGTAAGACTGACTTTCTATGGAGAAGAACAATAGAGACACTGACTGGAGCATAAGCTTCAACAATATTGTTACCTGATGAGCCGGATGATGAGGACATTACAAGAGAAGCCAATCAGCGACATGTAAACGGAGTAGTAGTAGAAATTAAAGATTTGAAGTTTTAGTTCTATTTGACAAAGTGTGAACATGTGATCCCTTGACCAATAGGGACTTGGGAAGTAGCTTTAGGGATTCTAACTTAGCCAGACTGCACAGAGGGAGGACAGAGACATTTTCTCAATTTCTTGCTGGCCGAAAGGTTGTTACTTTCTTGTGATTCTTGACAAGAGACGTGCTTAACTTTAACTTAACACAGCTTATGCAAATTGCAGGTGAATTGTGAGGTTTGTGAAGGTTTAGGGAGTTTTCGTACTACAAATGAGGTTGTAGAAGTAGTGTGCATACTCCATAGAGTTAGAGTAGGGAGGTCGTCGAACTTCAGATGTGTGTGGTGCTTTGTGTTCAAAAATTGTTCACATGGTTGTTGATTTACAGACCCTGCGTGGTCTAAGACTCCGGAATATATTGAAAAGTGTTTGATACACTTGGGTTTATTTTGTAATTTGTCTGGTTTAATAGGTTGATTGGGCATGGTTGACTAGTCAGAGTGTGAGTCATAGTGAGTGAAAGAGAATTTTGACTGAGATTTTGCGAGTCCTATGTGCACCAGGACAGACCCACTGATCAGTTGAGAGTGAAATTTGCAGGCTGAATTTTGCTTGCGAATCAGGGAAACTGAGAAAGAAGGAGTAGCTGTAAGTGCGGAAACAGCTGTCAGTGAAAAATCTGCAAAGTTTCTAAAGCGATTGTTTTACCTTTCCTGTAGTAAACCACCAGATTTGTTTTTTGATTTTGGGTTAGTGCTCACAATGTTTGCATTAGTTTTGTGTGAATAGAAGTTTGGGAGGACAAGCCGCAAGTCTTTGTCAGTCACAGTACATGTGAGTGTGATGTCATTGGAACCGCGCCGGGTCAGGTTGGTTAGTGAGAAGGGTCGCACACGGATTGGCAGCCGTACGTGAGAGGCAATTGGTTGAGAAAGTGGGGGATTGGAATTCTGGGATTAAAAGTCACTTCCTGATTTGATTTGAATAACAAAAAGGTCAAAAAGGTGAACATTTTCAAAGCTTTAAAGAGTGTTTAAGGGGAGATACCTGCATTACAGCAAGTAAAGGTGAAGCTACACCACCAGAAGGTACACCAGCTTACATTGTAATGGAAGAGAAGGGTGTCAAGCCATGAATTTGGTTAAAGCAATAGCGGAAAGTGACAGAGAAAGATGGAAACTTAGCATTTCCTGGCTTTAGAGCATTTGAGGATAGTGCTATATGAATCAAAGCCCTTTCCGAGACCAGCACAGTTCGAGGCATTCGCAATTTGGGAGCTAGTAGCCAGACAGCAACAGCAACAGAAATTCAAGAGGAGAATGAGAAAGGCAGAAAAGACATTAAGAGAGGCTAGGTGAGAAAGTGCTCAGAGAATTTGGAGAATGGAGACTTTGCACGGAAATAAGTTGTTTCAAGCGATTAGACAAGACACTGAGAAAGAAGAAAAGAGAGCTACTAGAAAGAATAACAAAAGCCCATCTGAAAATAGAAAGGTAAGAAAGTCTTCAACAGTGGAGGAAGAATCAGATGATGATAAATTTATTTTACAGTTATTGAGAAATCGTCCACCACCATATGCAGCACATGAGAGTGACCCGAGCACCAGTTCTGATCCTTCAGCTCCGACACAGGTCAGCGGGACAGTGAGTCCTTTGAAGGTTGATACTGGCCTGACACAGAGTCCGATGAAGGGTAGTCTTCATGGGCCTACTACTCCAGTAGTACAAAATCATGTGCAACCGCCACAGGTTCAGAGAATTTACACTGATGTACCCATTATGGAAACGGCTACACACCAAATGGTGCCTACGGAACAGTTTTTACCGAGACTGATGTTGGTTCAGACAGAACCAACTCCACTTTTACTGCCCCAAGTGCAGCCACAAGTCATGCAGAAATTCACTCCAGTAACAGGGAGGCAGTCAGATATGTCTTCAGTGATCAATCAGAATATGGAGGTTACTCTCTCGCAGAACTTATGTACCAGACCAACCCCAGATGATATATATTTACCTATTACTGTTGGTCCAGCCATCCCCCTATTTGCACAGAAGAAACCTAGTGTATGTGAACAGGGTGTCATGGCACAGAATACAATGGGGGGAGAACATACTCAAGTAATCTCTCCTGTGGGACAGGCTTTTTTCTAGGTCTGATAAAGGGAGTTGAGGCAGTTAAAGTTACCGTAAAGCCAAATGCAGTTTTCCCTCAAATTCCCCAGTACCACATGCCACAAGATGTCCTTATGAAGGTTGCACAAATAATTTCAGACTTTGTGAAACAAGGGTTTCTGAAGGAATTGTTGAGCATCCCACGTATTATTCACAGATAATGGGTTTGCAAAACCCCTGTGGGAAAGTTCAAATTGTCCAGGATCTGAGGAAGATAAATTACATTGTGGTCAAATGTTGCATCGTGGTGCCAAATCCAGCTGTGATCATGTTTCAGATTTCATGTGATGCAGAGTGGTTCACTGTCATTGATTTGTAGAAAGCCTCCTTTCCTGTGCCTCCTCAGGAGGACAGTCAATTTCTCTTTTGTTTCAAATGTTTGGGCCAAATTTATTGTTGGTGCAGAATTCCACAAGGGTTTTCAGATTCACCTTCCATATTCAATCAGATATTGAAAAAGAATTTGGAGTCATTGGATTTGCCTTTCCAATCGATCTTGGTACAAGGTCAAGTATGACACGATTGCCTTACTGAACCATTTGGGAAAGAATGATCATAAAGGGTCTCTGCTTAAATTGTAATACAGTCAGAACGAAGTGAAATACTTGGGTCACCAGATTGAGACAGGTTTGAGAAATATATCCAGAGAAAGGGTTACAACCATATTGCAGATGAATCCCCCGACCACACAGAGAGATGTCAGGATGTTTCTAGGGATGGTAGGCTACTGTCCCCAATGGATTCCCAATTTTTCAGTCATTTCAAGGCCATTGCAGAACCTGCCTCATAAAGAAGTCACTTATTCCATAGTGTTAGACTATACTGGAATGAAAGCATTCACTGAATTGAGAGAGAGTCTTTGCAAGGCTCCGGCTTTGGGTATGCCTGACTACACAAAACCGTTCACATTGTTTTGTCATGCGCGTGATGCATGTTCTTTGACTGTCTTGACGCAGGTCCATGGAGGTGTCAACTGCCCAGTAGGATATTTTTCAGCTACTTTGGACCCAGTTGGAACAGCCTTGCCAGGTTGTTTGCATGCAGTTGCAGCGGTTGGACAAAGCCTTACACAGTGTGAGGGCATTGTGATGGGACATCCCTTGACTTTTATGGTCCCTTACTCTATTGAGATCCTACTCACAAAGACAAAAACCCAATGTTTAACTGGTGCAGGTTGACCAGATATGAAATGAGTATTCTAGGGTCACAAATGTGTCATTGAAAAGATGTACAGTGCTGAACCCAGCAACCTCACTTTCTAATGAAAATGTTGAACTTGAAAAATTGGAAGACAGGGAGCATGATTGTCTTGAAGTAACTGATTTGTGCACAAAACCAAGAACTGACATTAGAGGTACCCGATTGGAAGAGAATGACAAAATTATCTTCATTGATGGCTCTTGTCTAAGAGACAATACAGGGACACTGAGAGCAGGATATGCTGTGTGCACAATTACTGGTATTCTGGAAGCTTCTTGGCTTCGAGGAGCGTATTCTGCCTAAGTAGTGGAAATGGTAGCCCTTACTAGAGAGTGCCATGTTTCTTCTCAGCTGAAAGTTACCATCTATATGGATAGCCAGTATGGATTTGGAATAGTCCATGATTTTGGCCAGTTGTGGTCACAGAGAGGTTTCATGACCTCTTCTTGTTCACCAGAGAAATGGTGAAAGGATTAAAGAACTGTTACCTGCTATCCAAATGCCTGAAAAGATTGCCATGGTGAAATGCAGTGCACATCTGAAGTCGCAGGACTTCATGCCATTGGGAAATGGATATGCAGATCAAGTCGCTAGGTTTTATGCATTGAATTGTACATTGTTCAAAGATAAGTGGGAACTGTTACCTGAAGAAGACAAAACATGTCTGAGTTTTGCATTGAAAGTGATAGATACCTTGGAGGAATTGAAAATGTTGCAGAATATTGTTGCAAGGAAAGAAAAACGTTCATGGAGTAAAATTAAATGTGTGCAACAACAAAATGAATTGTGGGTTTCAAAAGAGGGTCAACTGGTTTTGTCTAATAGTCTGTTGCCTCAAGTGGCTAGGTATTATCATGGTCAAGCACATGTTGGGATGGATGCCATGACTCTGTTGTTCAAGCATGATTGGTTCAACCCACAGTTTAGACAGCTTGCTGAAGCAGTTTGCCATCTTTGTGTCATTTGGCAACAAATGAACGTGGGGAAAAGGACAGTGGTTAATTAGAGCCACATTGGAAGAGCAGGAGGTTCATTCAGCAGAATGCAGATGGATTTTATTGAGATGCCTGTGTGTGGGGGTTTGAGATATGTGTTGGTGATTGTGTGCAGTTTTAGTTACTGGATTGAAGCTTACCCTACACGAAGAAATGACAGTCTCACAGTAGCGAAACTGCTGCTTAGCGAACTGATACAATGTTTCGGGTTTCCGATCTCTGTAGAATCAGATCGGGAAGTCACTTCAGCAATGAAGTAATTAAATTACTGTGTGCAGCATTGAACATTGAGCAGAAGTTGCATTGTAGTTACCACCCTGAAGCATCAGGACTAGTGGAACAAATGAAGGGTACTTTGAAGTCAAGAGTTGCAAAGATGTGTGCGTCTACAAATCTGAAATGGCCCGACGCACTGCCTTCAGTTCTGACAATGGGAAACACACCCGACACGAAAACAGGATTGTCGCTGCATGAGAACCTTATGGGCCGAGCCATGAGGTTGCCAGCTGTGCCTGCAAATGCACTTTTCAACAATACAGATGTTATGGTGTTGGACTACTGCAAACGCCTGGCTGATGTGGTTCGCTCTTTCTCTCAGCAGGTGGAGGCCACCACACTGCCACCAATCCATGACCCAGAGCACAATCTGAGGGTCGGTGACTGGGTTGTGGTCCTGAAACCTGTGAGGAAAATGTGTCTGGAGCCTTGTTGGAAAGGACCTTTCAAGGTAGTTCTGACAACTACCACAGCTGTGAAGTGCACTGGAGTTCCAAACTGGATCCATGCCAGTCACATGAAGAAAGTGGTATGCCTGACTGATGAGGAAGTTGTTGAAAGTACCAACAGCAGCAGAACAAGTCTGAGGGCTGGAAGGAGAACAAAGGGGAACTGAGACCGGATCTGAGCCCGCTGAGGACGGTTCAGTCACTGTGAGAGACGAAGGAGAAGACCTCTAGGAGGGTGACGGAGAGCCTAGTCAGAGGAGGGCTTTCCCAGAAGCAGATGATTTTGAGAGACAAACAGAGCAATTGCCAGTCCCCGAGGGGGAAGGAGTTGGGGCGGATCAAAGTCACTGTGATCTGACTCCTCTTGAACCAGTTGCAGGTCCGTCAAGAGAAAACACCACAGAACAAGGAGAAGTTACATGTTTGACTCTGAAAAGAACATTGACCAAGGGTCGACTGAAAGAAGACAAGTGGCCAGAGTCACAAGAAAAGTGAAAGGAAGAGGTTGTTGGAACAACAATAGAAGAAGAAATAGACACAGCAAGGAGAGAAGATCAAAGTGAAGGAGAATTAAATGGTGTCAAAAGTTGAAAAGAAAGAGAATAGCAAGTCAAAAATATGTAGGTCCTGAATGCGCGTATGGAACTACAGGTGAATGGCAGCAAGAAGTTTTGTCTTTTTCTTTTGATAGAGACATTCCGGGTCAGTATTTTGGCACTTGAAGGAAGATTATGAACTGAACTGTTGAAACAATCTGAGAAATTTGTTTTTGAGAAAAGACTGTTGTAAATAAACTGAAAATACTTTGATAACCTGATTTGACTTTTGAAACCTGATTTTGACAAGCTGCTTACTGATTTTTGACAAGGGATCCTGGAAGTGAGACTGAGAGCTGTAAATAATTTCTGAAAGAATATTTTGTTTTGATTTTGCTGCAGTTTTTCTAAATTTTCTCTTCTGGTTTCTGATTCTTTACAGATCATGAGTAACATTAGCCAGCAGGGTAGGAATAATAGGTGCTGTAAATATATGAGTATTGGTTTGGCAATTGTATGTGGGATATTGTTTGTGATATTAATTGTGGGAATGACTGTTTTTGATAGGAACAAAGCCAACCATACTTCTGCTTTCGAGACAACTACGGTACTAACAGCAATAGAGAAGTTTAGGTTAGACGACAAGTATCTGCATGAGGGAACTAATGCAAAAGGAGAACTTTCTTCTAATGTCTTCTATCGCTTGTTGAGTGAGTATGTTGAGATGATGGATGCAAAGAATTGTTATGTGTGTACGCAGATTCCTTCATCAGTTGAAGAAGGAGTTACTTACCATAGTCTGCCACTAACTTATGGAATAAGTTGTAGTCTGCTTCTAACAAGATTCTATAACCAGGAATACATCCAGTATTTCTACTCCAATTATGATATGGTGTTTTCATTTGTCCCTATAATTAGGTATTTGAGTAAGATAGCAAAAAATTATGACATAGTATTAGTTAGGGGTTTCTTTGAACCTACATTGACATTTGGCACAGCTTACACTCACAGGAATAATGTGATGTGCCTGCTTACACCTTAAGAGAGGAGCTTTTTAGATAACACAGATCACAGGAGAAAAGCGTTGAAAGAGAAGTTAGAAAAAGGCTGAGAGTGATGGGACTTACAAGAATGATTATGTTTATAGTACAATTAAAACATAGGGGAAATTAGCTCTAGATATGCAACACGTAGGGCCTAAATCATGCGCTAAAACTATATTTGTGGGAACGAGTGAATGTAGACATATGTTTCTGTACACACATGGACATTTATGTTGAAAGGACAGGACCCAGCTATTCCTGGGATGTATTACATCTGTGGTCCAAATGCTTATTACCATCTTCCAAGAGGATGGTATGGGACATGTTATTGGGGAATAGTTTTCATAAAGATTTTTCAAATGGATGACTTCAAGAAATTTCCAAAAGTGACTGAATTGCATCATACGAGACAGAGGAGGGAGTCTCCTTCTAGTATAATGGGAGATATATTTGGAGCAATGATTCCTTCAGTGGAAGTTGTTCTGAATTCGATAAAGATTCTAAAGTTGTCTACTATTGTGGATAACATGCTGACAGCTTTTTCAGGAGCCATACTCCTGATAGATACTGAAGTAGCTTCTGGAAGTGCTATGACTCTTCACAATCACCTTGCTTTAGACATTCTTTCAGCAAAGGATGGGGAGTTTGTGGAATGTTTAATTCTAGGCATTGTTGTTCATTCATTCCTGATAATAGTAAAGGAATTAGAGGCTTGCTTACTAATCTGACTAAAGAAATTGCTGATTTAAAAGAACTGAATGAACCAGGTGTTTGGGAGAAAGTTGGCAAGGGTTTTGCTTCAGTGGGAAATTGGGTCAGCAACATTTGGAAAGGGATCTTATTGAAGATTTTTCAGAGGATATTAATTCTCATGGTTTGCCTAATTGGAATATGGGGAATATGTAAATTGTGTAAAAGGATTAAATTATAGAAGACAAAGAATGATCAGAGGAGGGAAGAAAAGAAAAGGGAAAATTGTTTAGGGAAAATTCAAAAAGGGAACAAAAGAATGAAGGGATTGAACTGACAGAATTTTAGCTGATGCAAAATTTGTGAGTGATAGTTTAGTGTGATGACACATTTAGTCATCAGAGGAGGGATTGCTAGCGCAGGAGTTTTAATAGAAATTATTAATGGGTAATCATCTATTATGAGTAATGGATTTATGTAGAAAATGTAACAACAGAGAAAAATAATGCAGGCAATTGAAAGTGTGATCATGATGAGTGGCCACCAATGTTCATGGAGTGTATTTATGAATGGCTTATTAATATGAAATGTTGAGCTTATGTTTGATTAATGTAGTAATACATTATATTAAGGGTTGTGCATTATGTATTAGCCTTATTAGTTGTAAGCCTTAACTTACCGGAGGCCTTGGCCCAGTTTCAATGCCGCATTCAAGCTGCATTTCTAATGTTTAATAAAATGGATGTCTTAGAGAATTAAACTGTGATTTTCCACTGTGCTGACCAAATGTGCTCGTAGTTCAAAGTCTTTCTCATGAGAACCGATTGCTAGAAGATGCTGTTTTTGCTAAATGTAACAATATGAGTGTAATATGTGTAAGACTGACTTTCTCAGGAGAAGAACAATAGAGACACTGACTGGAGTATAAGCTGCAACAATATTGTTACCTAATGAGCCGGATGATGAGGACATTACAAGAGAAGCCAATCAGCGACATGTGACCGGAGTAGTAGTAGAAATTACAGGTTTGAACTTTCAGTTTTATTGGACAAAGTGTGAACATGTGAGCCTTTGACCAATAGGGACTTGGGAAGTAGTTTAAGGGAATCTAATTTAGCCGGACTGCAAAGAGGGAGGACAGAGACGTTTGCTCAATTTCTTGCTGGCTGAAAGGTGGTTACTTTCTTGTGCATCATGACAAGATACGTGCTTGCCTTTATTGCTTAAAGACTTTGCGTTTTCTGAACTTTGATTCTGAATCCTGATGCCTTGCTGACTGAACTGATGTCCTGATGACGAAGACTATCTTAGCTTGCCGATCAACTTGAGGACAGGTATTCTTTTGCCCGTGTGTTTTGTTATGCCTATTTGCTTTTTCTTTCTAGGTATCAGCTGCACTGTTTTGATAGAGCCATAGTTAGATATTTTCCGAATTTGTGTTTACTCAATTGTTTTGCATGAAGCCCAACATGCTGATTCTAATCCGGTGTTAGTTGAGGATTTCTTACTAATGAAAGTCTCCTATAGGGAATAACGTTTGAGGTCTTTTCTTGGCTAAATCTAAATGTATGTGATAAAGGCAAGTATTCTAATTATTGATTTGCACTGTAACTTTAGAATGTGTAGTAGTTCAAGCTTTGTTTAGATTGCGTTTCTTTCGCCGCTTTCGACAGCCAGTGATGTTTATGTATGTGTATCATTTGATTTTGAGATTATGTTATGTGACATCAGCATTGTTAATATAAGGAAATAAATATTCTAACTTTTACTAAAAGGTGTGGTTATTCATGAATGAAAAGTTATAGCGTGTGACAATTACTGACTCCATTGATTACAAATCCTATTGATTCTCATTGATATTTGATGTTATTGATTGATTATTGATCTACCTGTACTGGATCTATAGTGGGAACATCTTAATTGCGAGTCAAAAGGTTCATCGACCTATTTGCGTTCCCTTGAAGTTTACTTATTAAGGTCAGAAGCACTAACATGCCAGTGGTCAGAAAACCAGGGTGGCTGTTTTCTGGCCAAACTCATAATGAAGCCCTAAATGTCAGAATGTATTCATAGAGGATGTTGAAAATATAAGTTAGAAGCTCCTTAATGAATTTTAAGCCGTTTTAAGTTTCATTTTAGAAGGGAAATACCAATTGTTGATTTAGGAACATCAGATAAAACCGTGTAAAGTAAAGAAAGGGGGATGTGTCTAGAGGGATTTCCCAAGAACTTCAATTTCGCACATCTATCAGATAACATAGAATTTTGTTTAGGATTTCACATTTACTTCTCCTTAAAAAATCTGACTATTTTTAAACAGCAAATCAGATGTCATCAGATGCCATCACGGTAATCGAATTTTCATTTTTTTTTTTTTACATCTCTGCAATGAATGCCCGTAATCAGTCACACAGCAGAAATAATGTTTAAAATAATGACCCATTAAGTAAACATTCGCTCCACTTTTAAAGAAGGTACATAGCTTTGAGGCTTCTCGGACATATGAATGCACTTTTCCACGCAAATCACAATTTTTTGACATTACCCAAAACAAACATCTATATGAACACAAGTTGTCTCTACAGAAAAACTCGTGTAAGTTCATTCACCAATACATAATGCCCCTTTAACTTCTAATTATGTGTGTGAAGAAATGCTTTGGGCTTGATTGAAGTTTTATTGTTTTTTTTAACTTTAACTGTGAGCATGCACAGTCCTACAATCTGTTCCTCCAGGAGAGAGTGTATTTCCTGCAAAATTCCCAAAAATATACCAAGTGTAGTTGAACGTTGGTAATGCATTTTTATTACCAGCTCCATTTTCTCAGCATTTGTATGTGAGTTTAATTATCTCAATGAGCCTTCTTTGTTTGAGCGCTCACTGTCCAGTCAGTCACGAGACAATTGTGTTTCATCAGTGAATCAAAGATGGCTAGACAATCACAAAGTCACGGAGCAGGCATGGCATTGGCATGCTTAGTACAACGTTTCTTCACACATGAAACAGGTACATTACTAACATTTGTACTGCAACTTTTCCTCACCCCCAGAAGTTACTGTGTTTCCATCAGATCATACACCGAACATACACAACAAGGCCAGTAGTGTAATTGTCCATTAGAGAGATAGACTTTGTACTGAGGGAGTAACTTCACTCACGGGGCAGTCACAATGAAGACATCCACAGTGCAGGCTTCCTACACACACAGAAAAAGTAGATCAGGGCAAGCTTCCAGTTTTCTGGCTGCACATGGCAAAGACAACAGCAATATAAGCTTTCCTCACACACGCAACAGGTACAGTACAGGCATCAACTTTGCAAGCTTCACCAACACAGTTTCGCACACCAGTCAGATGCAACATGTGCATCTGTGTTTGGACAAGAATAATTCACAGAGCAAATTACACTCAGACACACCAGAGGTACAAAACAGGAATCTGCAATGAAAATTCCCGTACACATAGCAGGTTCAATACGGGTATCCGCAGTTCATGCTTCCCTAACAAACAGTTACAGTATCGTTCACACTGCATGGGTCTCTAACACACAGCGCATCTGGGCAGGTACAGTACAGGACTCTGCACTGTTAGATCTCCTGACACACAGAACTGATAATAAGTACAAACATCTTAATTGCAAGATCCCGTCATACACAGAAGGTAGAGGAGAAGCTTCGAGTGGCGTTCACACAAAAAATATGAACACGATCAGCAAAGCAAGATGCCGTTACACAGGCAGGCCGGTTACAGTACTATCAAAAGAAGGAAAAGTTACACTCAGGTTCAGCATAGGCATGTGCGGCGAAAGGTTGCCCAAATCCTGGCAGCTGCAGTATTGCTTTCCACAGCTCAAGCTTTCTCACAAACAGTTACAGTAAAATCAGCCATATTGCCTATTTCCCTAATACACAGAGGAGGTTCGTTAAAGGCACCTGGAGTGCCAGCTTTATATCATACACAGACAGGTGAAGTACACACATCCAAAGGGCGATCATCCCTCAGACACAGGTACACTGGCAAGTCTCTCCCACATACACAACTATTGGTGAAAAAATGAAGTTAATTAATATGTGACTGAACTATATCAATGGGAAATACAAACATGTAGGATTTTTAATTTTACATGTTTGTGAATTGCACGCAGACTTATAATAATCATTAACCATAACCCCTAGCTTAACTCCATTGTTAAACGTATCGTTAAAGATTTTCAACTTAGACATGTTGCTGTTTTGCAGTGGGAGAGATAACCCTATACCATCATCCCTCCATCCTGTGCAATCATTCTCAAGTACTCTTTTCTTACACCATTCCTAAGCATCACTTACACCTCCTATTTTCAAACCTATCCTAAACCTTAAACCTAACATAACTGTTAGAAATGGGGTCTTTGTTTGACAGTCAGGTTACCCCCTGTTCAAGCAAAGACCCTCACTCTAGTCAGGGTAAAAGAGAATCACCCTCAGATAACCCCTGCTTACCCCCTTGGTAGCTTGGCAGAGCAGGAGGCTTAACTTCAGAGTGCTAGGTGTAAAGTATTTGTACCAACACACACAGTAACTTAATGAAAACACTACAAAATGACACAACACCGGTTTAGAAAAATAGGAAATATTTATCTAAACAAAACAAGACCAAAACGACAAACATCCGACATACACAAGTCAAGTAATGAATTTTTAAAGATTAAACTCCAAAATAGCGCTTAGAAACACAAATGCTTTGATGAGATGTTAACACGGCGTCGTGACGGAGTCGTTCCCAACAAGCCGACACCAGCGGCACCGGACACGGAGTCCTGTAAACCCCCAAGTACAGTACCTTTGGTGAAGAGTGAAAACAGGCCGATGCGCGAAGTCGGGGATCGCGGCATCTGTGCGAAACTTTGAATCCGCGCACTTCGAACGGCATCGGTCACGACGTGGTGCGGCGACTTCCACGGAGTCGCGGACTTCAGCGGGGCTGCTGCGGCGTCGGGCCTGCGAAGAGCATCGCGTTCCAGCGAAGGTCACGGCATCAGGTGCAGGCGGCGTTACCGGATTCAGCAGCGGCGTCGGTCGAAGTCGTCCGAAGTCGATTTCCTTGGATTCCACCAGCTTTCCTTTCAAGGGCCCAGGGACTGGATAGGGCACCACTTGTCGGGGCAGGAGTCTCTCCAGAGACTCCAGGTGCTGGCAGAGAGAAGTCTTTGCTGTCCCTGAGACTTCAAACAACAGGAGGCAAGCTCTAACTCAAGCCCTTGGAGATTTCTTCACAAGATGGAAGGCACACAAAGTCCAGTCTTTGCCCTCTTACTCTGGCAGAAGCAGCACTGCAGGAAAGCTCAACAAAGCACAGTCACAGGCAGGGCAGCACTTCTTCCTCAGCTATCAGCTCTTCTCCAGGCAGAGGTTCCTCTTGATTCCAGAAGTGTTTCTCCAGTCTGTAGATTTGGGTGCCCTTCTTATACCCATTTTAGTCTTTGAAGTCACCTTTCTTCAAAGGGGGCTCACACCTACTTGTGAAATCCTGCCTTGCCCAGGCAAGGCCTCAGACACACAGCAGGGGGTTGTCAGAGGCAGGCACAGTCCTTTCAGATGAGAGTGACCACTCCACCCCTCCCTCCTAGCAGAGATGGCTAATCAGGAAATGCAGGTTACACCCCAGCCCCCTTTGTGTCACTGTCTAGTGCGAGGTGAAAAACAACCCAACCGTCAAACTGACCCAGACAGGGAATCCACAAACAAGGCAGAGTCACAGAATGGTTTAAGCAAGAAAATGCTCACTCTCTAAAAGTGTCATTTTCAAACGCACAATCTTAAAATCAACTTTACTGAAAGATGTATTTTTTAATTGTGAGTTCAGGGACCCCAAACTCCACATGTCCATCTACTCTCTAGGGGAATCTACACTTTAATCATATTTAAAGGTAGCCCCCATATTATCCTATGAGAAAGACAGGCCTTGCAACAGTGAAAAACGAAATTGGCAGTATTTCACTGTCAGGACATATAAACCACATTACTATATGTCCTACCTTATCCATACACTGCACCCTGCCCTTGGGGCTACCTAGGGCCTACCTTAGGGGTGCCTTACATGTAAGAAAGGGAAGGTTTAGGGCTGGCAAGTGGGTACACTTGCCAAGTCGAATTTACAGTGTAAAAATACACACACAGACACTGCTGTGGCAGGTCTGAGACATGATTACAGAGTTACTTATGTGGGTGGCGCAACCAGTGCTGCAGGCCCACTAGTAGCATTTGATTTGCAGGCCCTGGCACCTCTAGTGCATCTTACTAGGGACTTACTAGTAAATCAAATAGGCCAATCATGGATAAACCAATTACATACAATTTACACGGAGAGCATATGCACTTTAGCACTGGTTAGCAGTGTGAAAGTGCTCAGAGTTCAAAAGCCAACAGCGACAGGTCAGAAACAAATAGGAGGCAGGAGGCACAAAGATTCGGGATGACCCTGCATAAGCAAAAGTCCAACAATAACCATAACCCCATCCCATAAGTCTACCATAACCCTTGCCTAACACATAGTATTATGCCAAATCTAACTTTGAAACTGTCCCATACATCTTCCCTTAGACATCCCCTACTCTAACCCTACCCCAACTCTAAAATGGTCATAACCCTCAGGAATACTATTTGGAGGACAACACAATAATATGCATAGATTATATTATGGTACAACATTAAATGAGACCTAAATAACACCTACGAGCTGTGATACTAGCAAAGCCTGAGCGACTGAAATAGAGATTATCAGCTCTTTAACAGTGAAAGCACATGACTGATTTTTCACATACTTATTTTTGCCAATGTGGAGGTTTATTTTTTTGCTGAGGAAGTGATTGTTTAGTTTTGTTGTGGGTGGGTTTGTGTTGAAACAGATAATTTTAGTGTTAGGAAAAGGGCTAATGTGTGTCATTGTGATAGTGATAGTTTTTGGTTTAGAAAGCTGGAACAGGTCCACTTTTGTGGGTGTCATTTTTGGGTGTTGAGGAGGAGTAATTGTGTGCTGTGGATGAAATTTGTAATGAGATTAGGGGTTGGGAGGGTGTTGCCATGGCTGGTGCTAATTCTGAGTTTAGGGAGCCCATTAGAATGTGTCATAGGTGAAAATATAAATAACATTTGAGAAACTTGATAATTAAATGTTGTGTTTGTCTTCATACAGATTTCAGGGCTATACAATTATATTGTATCATATTGTATTGTCTTGTAGCGTTTGAATAAAGCATTTCTACACCTCACATGGTCCCACAGTGCTTTTAGGGAGGACAGTAAGGCAGCACTCAGTTTGTTTTCATATTGTGTTGGTGTGTGTTGTATTCTATGAGTAGAATATTTTGTGCCATGTGTGAGGTTCAGAGTTGTGTCTCAATCCTGTTACAAGACAATTGTAGTACTGTATAAGTAGAAGGTGAAGCAAAGCAATGTGGGGGCGAGAGAGTAATGTTTGCACATATTCTTACCAAACTTAGGGCCAGATGTACGTAGCCTTTTGCGCCTCGCAAACGGCGAAAAACGCCGTTTGCGAGGCGCAAAAGGCCTCACGCGATGCAGAAACACATTTTGCGAGTCGGTACCGACTCGCAAAATGTGTTTCAGACTCGCAAATAGGAAGGGGTGTTCACTTCCTATTTGCGAGTCGCACCGCGATGTAGAGTTGATTTGTGACCGCGAAAGCGGTCGCAAATCAACTCGCAGTTACCATCCTCTTGAAGTGGATGGTAACTCATTCGCAAACGGAAAGGGGTCCCCATGGGACCCCTTCCCCTTTGTGAATGCTCACAAAATTATTTTTTCAGAGCAGGCAGTGGTCCTATGGACCACTGCCTACTCTGAAAAAAACCGAAACAAAAAGGTTTCGGTATTTTTTCTATTTGCAGCTCGTTTTCCTTTAAGGAAAACGGGCTGCAAAGAGAAAAAAAAAACTGCTTTATTGAAAAGCAGTCACGGACATGGTGGTCTGCTGTCTCCAGCAGGCCACCATCCCCGTGAATGCCTAGACTCACTATGGGGTCGCAAACTGCGACCCACCTCATAAATATTTATGAGGTGGGTGTTTGCGACCCCATAGCGAGTCGCAGAAGGTGTCTGAGACACCTTTCTGCATCGCGAATTGCGAGTTGCAATTTGCGAGTCGCTTTGACTCGCAAATTGCAAGTCGCAATTTGTCACTTACCTACATCTGGCCCTTAGATTATTATAGTTATGATCTTTTGGCAACTAGATGAGAAAGTAGCTATCCCTTTGATTGTACTTACTAAGTATGGTGCGTGTTTGTGGCCGTTCTAAACGAGGTTAAAGTAGGAGTAGCCAAACCTTTTATGAATATCTTAAGTGAGGCAGGGAATAACCTAATGAGAGTGGCTACAATATGGGGGTGTGGCCAGGGTCCGGAACATGGCGGACGCCTGATTATCTAGCTCCGGAGGGGCCTGCCGGATTAATCCTTCTCAGCTCGCTGGTCCGGGCCGCCTGCTCACGGAGTGTGGGCTCCCTGCGGCGGACCGCCGGGAGGCGCGATTGGGCCCCCAACGCAGTCCTGGGGCGAGAGGCGGGCGGTGCAGTTTGCTCCGTTACGGGGAGAGGCGTGCGGCCCCTCCCCTGCTGGAAGCCGCGGCCTGACGTTGTGCGGTCGGCCGCGGCGGGAGCGAGGCAGGCGGCCAGAGTCCTTCGGCGCTCGCGTCGGAGGCTGAATTTACCGTTGCGAGGGGAGGCTAGCGGCCCCTCCCCTCGCTGAAAGCCGCGGCCCGGTGGTGAGCGGCCGACAGCAGCAGGAACAAGGCGGGCGGACCAGGTGCGGCTGCGCTCGCAACTGCGGCGCGAGTACAGATCGCGGACCCTGGGGCCCCTGATGCAGTTGGAGAGAACTGGGGGCCCTCCCTGGTGTAAGCCCTCAACGGAAGCGACGGAGCGGGCGTAACGGCCCCACCTTTGCCAGAGCCGACCTGAGGGCATTGTACTTGGCCCAACTGGAGTACCTGGGCACGGAAAAGGCAACGGGATGGGCTGCCTAACGGAGTGTGTCATCTGTGGAGGTTCAGTAGTTGAACACGGATCCCCATGTGTTGCGCCTTGAGAGAGGTGCGCATAACGGACGGCCCCGGGTTGACTGTCTGGCGTGAGGGGACCGCGGAGCCACCGGACGTCTTGGGGCACAACTGACTCCGGAGAGAAGATTACGAACACGATCAGGTGGACACCCTTGAGCACGGAAAGAGGACTGAAAAGTGGGTGAGTGCCCCATTGGTTGGATGACTGGGCCTTGGCTGTGGCGGGCGCCTGGATCTGGCTGCCGGGGCAGGGCCTGACTGGAAATCCGAACAAAGGCACCGGGACTGAAATAGGGAGTAATTAGCAGCGACCTACTGCATGAGTGCCCCCCATCCTGGGAGCCGCAATTTAGACACAACCAGCGGAGCTCTTGGAGTTCGGCCAAAAAGGACAGAGAGTAGAAGTTAGAGCTCCAAAGTCCGAAAAGAAGGGACAATCCTAGTTGTGGTTCACACGAACGCGCGCGGGCCGTCTGCCGGGGCCCCCGAGGCGCGCCTGCTTGCCGGACCGATGCCCCCCAAGGGCCGTCACAAGAATAGAACCATGGACCACGAGTTGCCTCCTGGGGTGAGCGAAGCGGACTCACTAAACCAATCCCAAATTAAAGTTCAGGACACGCTAGACAAGATACTGGGGGCCATAGAGGATACCAAATCAACATTGCAACGTGACATCAACCAGGTTGCGATTGAGGTGGGGCTCCTGAGAGCTGACCATCACAAGTTGGTTGACAGGGTCAAAGAAGCGGAAACCATATTAGCGGACATCGTACCAAGGCAGAAAGACATAGCGGCGGAGGTAACTTCATTGACCGACAGAGTGGCGAGACTTAAACAACGTGCCGAAGACGTGGAGGGAAGAAACAGGAGGAGCAATGTGCGAGTGGTAGGCCTCCCTGAGGGGACCGAAGGGTCAAACTTGGTGGGCTTTCTGGAGAAATGGTTGAGCGAGGTGGTTGCGCCGGGATGCCTGACCCCCTTCTACACCCTGGAACGTGCCTATCGTGTACCATCGAGACCTCTAGCTCCTGGCAGACCCCCCGTGCTATAATCGCTAAACTTCTGCACTACAGAGACAGGGACATCCTCCTACAGAAAGCCAGAGAGAGGGGCCCGTTCAAAGTAGGGAACGGGGAAGTTACACTGTTCCCGGATTTCACGCTGGAGGTCCAGAACAGGTGAAACTCATTCCTAATGGTCAAAAGAGCCCTGCGAGACGAAGGGATCCAGTATTCGCTATTATACCCGGCCAGGCTAAGAGTGATGGTGGAGGGCAAGACCACATTCTTCCAATCGCCGGAGGAAGCATGGGAATGGCTTGAGAGGCGTGGATCCCAAAAAGTGCAACCTGCAAGTGAAAGCCCTGGAACGAGAAGAGCCCGCCGAGCCCCGAAGGGGAAGAGATCAAGTGACCGCCCTCGGTTGGCACCAACGCAAACGCAGAGAGAAACGGACAGGAGGGCAGCCCTAGAGGCGGCGGCTCGGGTGGGTGGTGAGGTGCCCCCCCCCGAGGAGGGACCGAAGAAGAGTCCGATGATACAATGGTGTCCTCTGCCGAGGACTCGGAGGGCCTATCGCCAGCACCGAGTGTGACCCCACAGACAGCCGACGAGCTCGTATAGCCCGGACGTGAAGCGGCGCCCAGAGACATAGCACACTGCTTGAGCGAGTGGCCCCTCCGGACCTGGCTCCCCCCCCTGACTCGACTCTTGCCTGTCCGACTTGGCTGGCGAGTACTGCAGTTATGTGTTTGGAAAAGTTGCATTATAGCACAGTTTATTGGGCAACCTACAGTTCCGGAGGCGCCCTGGGGTTTGGGAGTTGGGGTTTACATTTACAAGTTAAATCGGCTAAATGGGTGGAGAAATCTGACTACAGTAGAGGGGTGGGCATGTGGGGGAGGCTATTGAGATCAAGGGCGCGCCAGACCTGCCACGAGCAGGTCCCAAGCACTGGATGGCAGACTACAACCTTATAACCTGGAATGTCAGGGGGATGGGCACTCCGGCTAAAAGACATAGAGTTATATCATTCCTCAAGAGAAGGGGGGTGCAGATAGCAATGTTGCAGGAGACCCACTTGGCAATGGGCGAGGGAGAGAAACTAAGACGGAGGTGGAGGGGGCGGGTGTTTGCCACGGAGTATTCAGCTTATGCAAGAGGCGCACTGATTTGGATTAGAGCGGGGGTCCCACTGACGGTTGAGTCTTCCAGCATTGACAAAGAGGGAAGGTTTGTGATACTGGAGGGGAAACTACAGGGGATCCCGTTAGTTCTGAGTTGCATTTATGCCCCCAACCAAGATCAGATCCCATTCATGATCGGCTTATCAAGTCACCTCACCCGCCAGAGCACAGGGGAAGTACTAATAGGAGGGGACTTCAACGCAGTACTAGATATAAACATGGATAGGTCTACCCCACCGCTCCAAGGGGCTACATCAATTAAAACAGCACAAAATCTAACTGAGTGGTTGAGTACTTGGGGGTTAGTGGACGTCTGGCGGGTGCAGCACCCAACCGCCAGGGACTATTCATTTTACTCGGGCCTCCACCGAGTGCACACTAGAATTGATAGGGTGGTCTGCACCTCGGGACTGGCTCGCGATATGACCCAGTCTGAATACCTTGCTCGCACAATATCGGATCATAACCCTCTACTACTAACGATGAGGGTATCACGGGACAGGCCGCCCATCCCGTCATGGAGACTGGCCCCTGCGACACTCGAAGATCAGGCATATAGAGAGGCACTGCGCAACCACCTAACAGAACACATTGAAACAAACAAGGGATCCACCCCCTCCAGGGCGGTGGAGTGGGAGACACTCAAAGTGGTGACAAGGGGTTTCTGTCTCGGGCAGTCGGCGGGAGTGAGGCGCACACTAGAGAGGGAGCTAACCGCCCTGGAGGAGGTCATACACGAGGGGGAGCTAAGACAGGGCCCTGCAGCGCAAGAGGATGAAAAATATAATCAAGCACGCAGAGAACACTCACAGGCTGAAGAAAGACTAAGATGCCATGACATGCAAAAATATCTAGCATCCATACAATCTGAGGAGGGGAGGTCGGGTAAACTGTTGGCATGGTTGGTGCGCCCAAACGGAGATAGTGAACCCATCACAAGCGTGCTGGATAGAAGGGGAAACCGTAGGCTATGCCCAGGCCCCATCAATGACGCATTCAGGGATTATTACGCACACCTGTATAGAAGACCTAACAACTTGGAGACGGCGACATTTGACAACTACCTGTTACGGATCCCCCTACCGGTGCTGGATCTCGAGGATAGGGATAGGCTAGGAGGGCCAGTGACCATGGAAGAGATAAATGATGCCATAACGCAACTGGCCCCTGGGAAGACCCCTGGTACAGACGGCCTTCCTATGGATTTTTACAAGAAATATAAATCCTTACTGACTCCCTGCTTGGCGGAGATGTATGCGGAGGCAATACAAAAGGGGGAGCTACCATGTACACTACGTGAGGCGCTGGTAGTCCCACTCCCCAAGACAGCCAACAGGGAGGCTTCGGTGTCCGACTTCCGCCCGCTATCCATGCTAAATAGTGACTTCAAGATCCTCAGCAGGATCTTAGCCGGCCGACTGCTTCCCCACATGCCCACACTGATACATGCTGACCAAAATGGCTTCATTCCCGGTCTCAGCACCTCTTTAAACCTTAGGCGACTCTTCTCTGTATTACACATGCCCGAAGAACTGAGGCCGCTGGCGGGGACCCTGTTGGCGGTGGATTTCGAGAAGGCATTTGACTCAATTCGGTGGGACTACCTGAGGTCGGTGATGTTAAAAATGGGTCTGGGAGAAAACTGGGTTAGATGGGTGGACCTGTTGTACTCGTCCCCGCTAGCAAGGGTGAGGACGGGTAGAACAATCTCCAGGGCGTACCCGGTGTTCCGTGGCACTAGACAGGGGTGCCCCCTTTCACCACTACTGTTTTCCCTGGCTATCGAGCCCCTGGCGACTCGGCTGAGGGAGGGGGGTGTGGGTAGGGGGGTCGAGTGGGGGCCAACTGAACACATTGTCTCCCTTTACGCTGACGATATATTAATTTATCTTAGGGACGGTCCCAGTGGTATCCCTTGGGCACTTGGGGCACTGGAGGACTTCGGGGTGGTTTCGGGACTGCGCCTAAACTGTGGCAAAACATACGTGTTCCCTTTGACTGCGGGTTGCGAGCGCCCACCAACATGCCCGACAGACGTGAACTGGGCCCCTCGGTCCTTCAGGTACTTGGGTATTCAAATATTCCACGAATTGGAAGATCTCAGGGAGGGTAACCTTGGCAAAGCGACTCGATCCTTGAGGTCCTCGGTAGGGTTTTGGCGCTCCCTGAAGTTATCAATAATGGCCAGAGTGGCACTATCTAAAATGATCATGCTTCCAAGACTCCTCTACTACTTTGTCAATTTACCATTGTTGATCCCTCCGGTATGGTTCCGTGGCTTGAACGTACTGCTCAGAGAGCTAATTTGGGACAATGGACGTAGACGCACTGCACTCACGACCACTTGTAGGCCGACCCGCATGGGAGGACTGGGTGCCCCCGACTTTGAGGCTTATTACTTGGCATCCCAACTACAGTGGGTAGCCGGCTGGCTGGCGGGCAAGGGACACCTGGACCTGTGGACAACCCAGGGGGTAATGGACACGTCACGGATTGCGACACTCATGACAGGCAAGAAAATAATCCTGCCTGGAAACAACATGATGTTAAAAGTCGCAATGGCATGCTGGAAGAGATGCGCGAAGAGAGTAGGAGTGGGCCCACCATACTCCCCGGCCTTACCGCTCTTGGCACTGATTATGGAGTCTGGGGGGAAAGGACCGAAAAGCCTGGGACTCGGTCCCTGGACGGGTGCAGGGATTGAGACAGTGGGTGGACTATTCGAGGGGGGGGTACTGAGGGGCTTTGCTGATCTAACGGGTGTGGGTGTTCCCCGGGGTCAGTTCCTGCTCTTCGGGAAGTTAGTGCACGCACTGAAGGACCACTGGTGCACGATAAACGCTGAACCCACTCCTCACGGAGTATTGCACCTCCTACTGACGTCGGGGGAGGAGCCCCACTTGATAACCAAAATATACCGAACCCAGTTACAATCCATATTAGATCCCTTGCAGTCATTGAGGGAGCGATGGGAAGGCACGATTGGGCGGGACTTGTCTGACCCTGAGTGGAACAAAACATTGGCATACCCCCAGACGATCACACGGAATGCGCGGTTAAAATACATCCAATATAATTACCTGCACAGAACGTACCTAACACCGCACCGACTATTCCGTATATACGGGGGGCCCCCCAGGGCGTGTCCAAGATGTCGGGGGGGTGAGGCAGACTTTGACCATATGGTGTGGGGGTGCCCAGTGCTTCAGGTTGGTTGGAAGGAGATATTGTCTATTCTGTCCCAGCTATTCGGTACGGAGTTACTCCCTACCCCGGAACTGTGCTTACTGGGTCTCAGGCCGGCAGCATTAAACGGGAAAGTAAGAGGGCGTTTCCTGGACCTAACCCTAGCCCTTTACAAAAGATTGATCTCAAAGAGCTGGAAATCCTCAGACCACCCCTCACTGGCTGATTGGAAAAAGGATGTTACGAAATGGTCCAGGGCTGAACTACAGGTCCTGAAGGCGGAGGAGGCCAAGGGCATCCGTCAGGTTCCTATTGCCCCGGCCTGGGAAGACTTAGTGGCGAACTGGGATGGACTATGCAAGAGAGCAGCAGCCCCAATGGGAATGGTGGGAGATACTTAGCACATCTTGGTGGATTGACCTATGGGTTGGGACCCCCAGGGAATTCCATGGGGTAACTGAACACTCGTAGAGCCCACACTGAGGAACGCGAAACAGAAACCAACGAGCCACCAAATACTATATCACCATTGGATACGGGGATGAAGCGAACGGCCTGTTGTCCCCCCTCTCGCGATGGTGCGTCTGGCCTCCCCCTACATGCTTACATGCTTTAACTCCTCAAACACCGTTAGCTACAAATCCCACCCACATAACGCCGTAAAGTTGTTCTCCTATCTTGCTTATTTCCCCCCCCTCTTCTTTTTTTTTTCTCTATCCATTTTTGTATTTTTCTTTTTCTCTCTTTTTTCTTTTTCTCAGTTTGCTTCGCTCTCATTCTCCTATTTAAAGTACAGAGTAGAACGGGTTTAAGTTGACTGATCACATATATGAGTTAAATTGATAGTATAAGATTGCGAAGTGTATAGTACGGCTCGTCATAGGGTTGGGTATATCAACATCAAGTACCAACGAATGCATAGAAAATGTTAACAATACCAAAGTAATAAGTAACTAAAATTGTATAATGTGTGTCACAAATGCAGACTGTTTAATGCTCACATACAACAAATGCAAGTTGTTAACTCGAGCAAACGTATAAATGTAAAGCAACAAAAGGTTAATAAAATATATTTAAAAAAAAAAAAAAAAAAAGGAGTGCAGGCAAAACAAATATCTAGTGTTTAAAGTTAATATAAAACTAAATATTTTTCTTAAAAGCACGCTTTGAACCAGCTTTGCAAATTTAGAGAAAGGAACTATTTTTAGGTGATGCGATCAATGTGCACATGCGTTGTGCAGTCACTTAAAGTGAAGGGGGACGGTCAGTTAAGGGGCTGAGCGATTGCTGCCATGCTTGTATGTTGAGGTGGGCACTCAAAATACGAGTGGCAATTTAACAGCTGAAAGGATGAAGACTGGTGACAAAAAGTCCCTCTTTGTCTGCACATTATACATTTCTTTTGTTTTGGGGTGGGGATTTGGGGTGGGTGAGCGGAACAACACTCTAGAGAGCCAGTTGAAGCCAGACGTATAAATCCAGCCACTCAAACTCTCTGACAGCAAATTACCGAATGGCTGTTCTGTGGGTTTGTACGAAATTTGACTAACATTGTGGTTAGAAGCCAGTGCCTAAAAAGAGCACAGAACCACCATCCCACTCCGTTATGCTGCCCCGTGGTCTTAACTAAAGTGTGATTTCTCTCAACAAATCAATGGTTGAAGAAGATCCATAACAAAACCGATTTCTGTATCTAGTAGTACTAAAAATATGATACATTACAATAGCCTGACGGCACAGCTAAAGCTGTGTGTAGGCCAACTCAAAAAACTATTAACAAAACTAAAGATACAAGGGATTTGGAATGAGAAAAGGCAGCAAGACTTCATATGTGAGTGCATTTATCTTGAAGTACTCACGTGAGGGAAATGATTTATGTCCAAGTGTAAGGTATGGTTGGAAATAGCATTTGGGTGGAGAGAATGGGTGCACTGCAGCTTAGGCAGGGTTGATGTTGCTTTGCATCGGGTTCGAGCCTGCTGCTTAGTAAGGTCTGTTGCTATTGCAAATCAGTTGTATGTGTTGCCAAGCGAAGTGTGTTATTACTGCACTTCTTTAAATGTTCCTGCTATCTTAATTACACGCACACAATTTACGTCTAGATGGAAATGTCAGATTGTTTTGTTTCCATTTTGGCTCTTCTTTGCAGTTGATTCTTTCCGGAGCTCTGAGGATAGCTGACAAGGTGGAGTCGGGAAAGACGTCCGTGGTGGTACACTGCAGTGACGGCTGGGACCGCACGGCTCAGCTCACCTCCCTGGCCATGCTGATGCTGGACGGCTTCTACCGCACAATCCGCGGAATTCAAGTACTTATGGAGAAGGAATGGCTAAGCTTTGGACACCGGTTTCAGCTTAGAGTTGGACATGGAGATATAAACCATGCAGATGCCGACAGATCGCCTGTTTTTTTTACAGTTTATTGATTGTGTTTGGCAAATGACAAAACAGTTTCCATCTGCCTTTGAATTCAGTGAGTATTTTCTGATAACCATTCTGGATCATCTGTACAGCTGTCTCTTCGGAACGTTCCTTTCCAATTCTGAGCAGCAGAGAGTGAAAGAGGGCTTGCTTAAAGAAACTGTCTCCCTGTGGTCCTTCATAAATAGCCAACCTGGGGATTTCACGAATCCCTTATATGTAAACTACTGTGACCACGTTCTGTTTCCGGTGGCTAGCATGCGTCATCTAGAGCTCTGGACAGGGTACTACGTAAGATGGAATCCAAGAATGAAACCACAGGAACCCATTTACAGCAGACATAAAGAACTTCTTGCAAAGCGGACAGAGCTTCAAAAAAGAGTGGAAGAGCTGCAGAGGGAGCTTACTAACCGTTCCGCCTCTTCCTCTTTGGACAAATCTGGGTCTGCGGCTCAGTCTCTCACTACTGCACAGACAGTTGTATGAATAGAATGGAACTATGTTTACTGGCAGCTTTGCCCAATACAAATCCTCAGGATGGCGTATTTGATCAGTATGAAGAAGAGGTTTTCAGTAGTTGAATCATTTCTGTGTTTCTCTAGATGCCTCTGGAAGAACGGCGGTGCACTGAAAAACATACCTCTTTGTGATCACATGTTGTGCCACAAGTATTACACTAAGTGAAAACACTAATATTAGTTACCGGTTTAAAATACACAGTTGCAACATTCACTACAAACCATTAACTTAAATGGGTATGCTTCAGTTTGTAAGGTCTTAAAAGGAAATGGAGTAAAAAGTATACTGTGCTTACAAACGGACCTACAAATAAATGTTTACGCAATTCTTGAAGCTACCTCTTACACTAAAAAAAAATAGAAAAAGCACGTTTGGCTAGGCTACCAGCAAACACAAATAGTGGCGATTACTAGATGCCATCTCCTATACAGATAGTTACAGTGATGACCAAAGAAGAGCAACAACTGTATGGAATGCATTTATTTTTTAGAACAAAACCCTTTCAGAGCAAACAAATCCTATTTAAGAAATGCCGTTGCACTAATAAGATAGCATTTGGAACTGTAGATATGTATTTGCAGAATACTTGGGATTATAGTTTATTTACCTAAATGCATGCACTTTAAAATGTGTACTATAGAATACAAATGACTAAATTTGAAGACACTAAAAAGGCTTGTTTGAGAGTTTACCTAGCCCACGGTTGTTGTTTAATTACTTGAATGTAGTTGCAACACTGTACCATAGGCACATGTTGACACATTTTGGACAGAACAGTATTGTACAAAATGTACCATTTTAGTTATCCAGGTATCACTAGCGCTACAAGAAACTCGCAGAAGCAAACTGATGTTATTTTTATTTATACTTTGTATGTAATTTTTTATTAGAACTTCTTTCGTAAACCTGCAACTTTTTCTGCATAAGGAGCTTATCTGACAGTTGTTTTTACTTAATTTATGGTTTAGAGGTACAACAGTATCACTTCTTTCAGTTTAAAAAAATGTATAAAAATGCATTGTTATCCTGCTAGATAGCAAATGGCTATGATAGCTGGAGGCGAATTTAAGAAAAATGTTCTCAACATTTTGGTCTTTGTTATTGCAAAATTAAAATGATTGAAATATTAAAAAAAAAAAAAAAAAAAAAAAAAAAGAGAGTGGCTACAATATGAGAAAACATTTCAATTAATAAATACTATGTTGTGGTGTGTTACTTAGGAGCTGGCAACCCAACTTTAAGTTCATGCCCCTATATTTTCTACTTGTCCAGTAATTCAAGTGTAAAAATAATGTAGTGAAGGTGAATAATTTCTAAATTTGCTCTAACCAAGTCTAGCTCTGACAATCCAGACACATCTCCCCCGTCGAGGTATTAGTTGAGAGCTTTGGGTTGTGAAGCATGGTTCATTCACTCAAGTGGTAATGTGTGTTATGCTAACATTTGGGTTGGCTCTAATTCCAGGAATTTTCTCACTGCTGATGGTGATGTGCATTTGCGGAAGCTGCTATTATGCCTAGGTATCTGACTGATATCACTTGTATTTAGGGATTGTGCATTATGCTGTTCATGTGTTTGTGTTTGATAATATTAGTCTGCACTGACTTGGTGGAACTTAACAAGATATTATTTTTTTATTTTCCGTTAATTATTTTGTGTCTTCAATTTCTTTCCACATACTGAGGATCTTTTTCTTCAACAGACGTTTTTGAAAGAAGATGGTCATAATTTTTTTTTCTTTTTTACCCCTGCCTATCACCACAATGTACACATGCGCTAAACTTCTCTGCTGTAAATCTGCATGCACAAACATGAAATGCGGTCAAAATGCACCTGCTAGGCCGGTAAAGCTCAAGAACTTACAATCGTTGATATTCACTTCACCTGGTGGTAATGGGAATTCTTTTGGACATTTAATGAAGCTGTCTGTATTTATGAACCACTAAACGTGGATTCATGCCATAAACAACATCAACATGTTTTGATTTAGTGTTAACATTTTAAAAAGTACTGTTTAATCATTATCATTTTCTAAACAACTGTGTATGCAGTAAATCATTTTAGTAAAAGCAGTACTTTCAAACATCAGCATTCATATGCATCAGCACAGCTATCATAACACACGCCTGCCTCAAAGTGATCCCTGTACCAACTGCACTTTGTTTACTGACTGACTGCATTTTTCACGTCGCCAACTCACTGCAACTCCCCCGACATCAGCAGTGACAAGGGTCTAATATCTAGCAACAACTAATTCATGTCAACATATGTAGAGGTAGAATCCTGGAACCAAAATGAATGCTTTGCCCAGACTCCGGAAATGACGAGTGGGAAGACAAAATAATGGGGATTACAACATGTTAGTGCATGCGCTTGAGAGAGCACAATTGAGAAATATGGTGTTTCCTGGCTGGATATCTCCTGGCCAATGAGGGTGGCCTTGATGTCCCCCTTAAGAGGTCATTGCATATTGTGCGCAACAGAGAAATTGTCAGTGTCTTGCTAAGGACACACCTGGACTGCCTTTTGGGATTCATTCCCTTTCGTGAAGGAAGAGCAGGTCATCACTGTAAGCCTCTGTCGGAGGTCCAAGGTACCGTCTGTGCTCCTCACAATCGGCAAACCTTGTGGGTAGCCTAACTGTGCAACCTCTTGGATTGCTCGAAGTCAGCATATCCCCGATGCCCTATTTTCCTGTGTGATGGAAATGGTGCAGAGTCTCATAGTCAAAGCTTTCTCTCATCTGCATGAAAAATGGCCTCGTGGCTATGCTTGACCTATCACTTTGCATGTCCACATCAATAATGTGCTTCTGTGCAATGTATATTACAGAATGGGTTACAAGAGCGTCTCTGCCCATTTCTGTAATGCAAAAAGTGGGCCAGTATCACTCGGAAAGCCATTCCCACTGGCATACTTTCAAAGTATTTGAGCTTTTATTATCATATTTGACCAAAAAAGAAATATGAAGATTGGTTCCTTTCGGGCAGACTTAGAATTGAGGCCACCCTCTTGAGTCAAGCAGTAGATTCTGTCCCCTGTCGCATTATTTTTTGCCTTCTGTCAGCGAGGTACTACAATTGCACCGAAGAATCAATTCAAACAGTGTTGATGTTATGAAATATGAACAAAAGTAACATCTGCTGGGTTTGTTTTGCCTAAATTGGTGGGTTGTCAGCTGTTTTCAGCTCATTGAATCTTCTATTCTAGTCTCTGCGTGGTTTCAGGAAAAATGTCAGATATTTCCTTATTTCCTTATGACTGGTAAATTAAAAATTCCTAGCAGGAAATTCAGAAAGAGGAAACATATATAAATATGGAATTAGCAGTATAAAAAACGTAAAAATATAATAGTGATACTGGAACATGATGGCCGCTGAGGCGAAGAAATCGTTATTAAATTGAGGTCCGAAATCTATCAAAATTATTGAGAAAACGAAATGGTAATGAAATGAGCAAGAATGTTTTGGCTTACATTAACTGATATATTTGCTAAACTTGAACTAGCAGAAGACCGAAAGAATATGGATAAATATAAATGCCAGCCGATGCACAGTGCAGAAACTGACAAAGGCAGAATCTTGGACGATTAAAGGCTGATTTATAGATGTAAAGGCGAGAGGCACAAAAGAAAGATTTGGACCAAGGTTGACAAAAAGAAGTACAGAACAGACTATTATATAAAGCAATCCTGATTGAGGTTTAAGGGTTAGAGAGTTGAATGACTTTCAATCTGTAGAAACCCCCATAAGGTCAGACACCATAGCAATACATTGACTTGTTGAAGGCAGCTAGACAGAAGGAAAACTTGAGGCGCTGTACAAAGATATAAAATGTATTTATAAAATGTATTACAGAGCACAGGCAGCAATAATAGAATAGTAACACAAAACACAACACTTTTCATTCAGAAAACATGGTTTCTGCGTTTTAAGGCATGTCCTGTTTTTCTTCATCATTATGTAGGTATTTTAATTTAAAATGCTAAAGTATTCATAGCCCCTTGTCGCGGAAAGATAAGCAGTATTTAAACCTTCGGAATCAGCTCTGTTCCCTTCTTCGTGTTCCCGTTTCACATGCAGCTTATGAATAGTCAATCAGGAGGAAGCTTGGAAGGAGAAGAACAAAAGCTTCCGCCAGGGAGTCGGCGCTACTATTATGTGATTTGCTGTTCAGATGCTTTCAGAGCTTTTTTGATATAAAATAACAAAACAGCAGCAACTGCAGGCAGCTGGTACCTAAAATGCCCAAGGACCAAAGTACAGCTAAATAGATTGGCAGTGCAATTACAGACAATGTTACCTGCGTGAATGCATGCATGTACGAATAAGAAAAGCCAAGGCAAACACTAGCAGCAACAATATACTTTATGAACCCAAAGATACTCAAGTACTCTTTTTTCAAAAATGTTTAATAGAAGATATTAATTCAATAATACCAGAAAAAGCAAACTTCCCGTTCTCACCGTAAAATATCAAGTATATTAAAAGAGGAAGAAATGTAAAATGCACATCAATATGCGATCATATAAAAAACAGATTGACATCAACGAACAGGCGTTGTGAATTCACTGATTATTTAGTGGGAATTTTCTCTACAATGTATTATATTCTTCCTCGTGACAGTCCTTTACGTTATTAGGATGAGTCACTCCCGGGATATAACTTATTTAGCCACTCATTTTCTACATAAAATAAGCATGCACAAGTATACAAATACCTGATTTTTCCTAAGCGGTCCTCTTTGTAATTCCTAGGAAGTACAATAATGGCTAAAGCGGGGGGACAGAGGTGTGTCTGAGGTAACCATTGAATGTGGCAAGAAAAGGTAAGACTCATTGCAATTTACAAAGTACGTTAATTAATCCATTTCAACTCTTTTCCTCGTCACAGTCCTTCCATTATTAGTAGATGTCCAGGAGTGTCAGGGCTTCAACTGTTAACCACTCGCAGTCACCTACAGGCCACGCACATCTCTTGACATTTGTAGAAGTACTGGTTTCAAAACACTAGTTAAGAAATAAATCGACTATTCCAGTGAGGTAAATTGGCTTCAGAAGCTACAGAAGACAGTTCCTCTGTTCCTACATTGGATCTAATGCAACAATTCACACAGTGTCCTCAGTAGGCAAAACTTTGAAAATCACAAGGCCCAAACTAACATTTATATGAACAGAAGGGGGTACCAGTAAGCTCAGAAGCCTCAAAACTCAGGAACTGTTGATGCCTAAATTACGTCCATAGACCAGGAGGCAAAACCCCGCGACAAAAACCCATATACAAGGAGTTTTCATGGTATTATTTCAGGTCAATAACACAGGTTGTACAAACTAAGAACTACTCACTAAAGAAGGAAAAATTAATCACAGTCACCAAAAACCACAAAAGTCAGTGGCATAGTTTAGCAAAAATATGCCACAGTGTAGATGTAAAGTATCATGATTCTGTCATGCTTCCATCTTTTGGAAATACAGACCTCAGTAGAGTGAAACAAGTCAAGTCCATGATTGAGGCAGTTTCATATCTACTATACAGTATCATTGGAAGTTATTGTTTCCACGTATTAGGAGGCACGTAAACCCCACAGAGCAACTCAGTGCATACACTATCTCATCAAAATAGTGAGTGTTCAAACGACTAGCCAAAATAAGAAGTATAGTGATGTCATACACATGAAAATTAACAAAGGCAAAGTGAAGAATCTAGAAACTAAAGCAACAACAACATTCATGTGTAGAACATCCTTATTTTCCAGAATTTCACTAATTACATAATATGGGTTATGATGTCAACATGCAACCTGACAACTGATGTATGTGTTCAGGCATGACATTAAAAAAGCCTCATGGTTATTGTTTTCCTCCAAAGGCAAACTACTGAAAAAATGTACAAAGCCTTCAACAAACATGCAAATAGGACAGAAAGTGCCCCAGCACACTATTGAGCACTGTGCCATATCTCAGTCCACTTGTGGAAGGGATAAGGTATCCAACTGCAGAAAGAGGCATACACAAATCCAGTAACCAAAGTAAGAGACATCAGTAGTCCCCAAACCTCTGATTCATAAATGGTGATAGAAAGTGATCCTTTAACAGACAGGAAAAAATACCCCAACCACTAAAATAAAATCAAAGGGGTCTCAAGGCACTGAGGGAGTTTGTCCTCTGAGCTTCAGTTGAGGAGCCAGTTCTCAAGGTCCTTCCTAAATTGTGGTAGCGATCGTCACTGCCTGAGGTGCAGGGCAGGGTGTTTCAGGTCTTTGCCGCAAGGTAGGAGAAGGATCTTCCACCAGCCAAGGTCTTCCATATGCGGGGTACAGTGGCTAGTGCTTGTTCAGCAGAGCAGAGAGATCTGGTGGGGGACTCAGCATTCTCATCAAAAGTATCATAGTGTAACTGTGACATAGCAGGCAAACACTTTCACTGAACAATGACACAGTGTACAATATCAGATAGTAGCCACAGAACTTCAGTGAAACATGACAGTGGTAGGAAAGCTAGATGACTTATCACGTGTCAGTAGTAGCAACACTTAGGGCATATTTACAAGTCCCTAGAGCCTTCCCGTGTCACATTAGCATGATTTTTTAATTCTTATGTGGCATTAGGAAGGATTTCTGCTGCGTCGTATTTACAAAGTAGCGCAATGTTCGCATTGCACCTCTTTGCACCCCCTTCAGCCACAATATGCTGCATCAAACATAATGTATGCAAGGGAGGCGTTCTGGCACTAGGAGGCCCTCAAAAGTGGTGGGGTGAAATCTACAAGATTTTACTGCACCATTTTTGGCATCATTTCTAACACCTGCTTAAAGCAGGCAACAAAATGATGCATCCATAAAGACCTATGAGCCTCCTTGCACTTAGCAGTACGAGCGTCAAAATATCTTCTGCCAGTGCAGCAAAGCACCACAATAGCATCAAAAATTTCGACACAGTTAGCCTAACAACAACCATGGTGTGCTGTATTGTAAATACGGTGCACCCATGGTGTCATTAGGTGGGGCAGGGATGACACAAGAAAACTGTCACCTCAGCACTGATACACCAGTTTCTTGTAAATATGCCCCAAAGTTTAGAAGCAGACATCCCCACAAGTGATGGCTTCCTTTACAGCCACGAAGAAAAAAACATTTTGTGAGCAAAAGCTTTTAAAATGAAGTCCTGGCCTGAAGACCAAAAGGTCATAATGCTGCAGCAGCCCTGCAAAGATTCATTAATCCAATGGCTTACTACAGCAGAACAGAGCAAGCAGAAGTCTTAAAACTATATTCTTCAAGATATTTCTCATTATTTTGTTTTAATTTTTTCAACCCAGCAGTAGAAATTCAGATATTTACCACTATCTTCAATCTAAAGGGCCTGGTCTGATCATGCCTGTCTGTCTGCCATGTATAGAGTGAAAATTACAGTCTGTGTGTATTTTAGTGCAGTTGGTCAATTACCCATTTTTGTTTGACTTAGTGGTGTCTTGGGCAGTAGGGTAACTGTTCTGCTCCATTAAACAGATTGCTCTGCAGACTAGTGGTTTAGATGTAGATTATGTATATCAGACACGAGGTATTTAAAACATAGAATGAAAATTCACCTATTGACAAAGAAATACTTGTGGTCCTACTTCCAAATGAAAAATACATTGATACTGTGCAATTGTCCCACACCCAAATAAATGTGAACCAGAACAATATTACCAAATATGAATGCGCAACTCAGGTGTAAAGAATGGTTGACACCAAGATAGTGTAGACTAAAAATCAAAAGATTCAAGTTATTGAGGTCTTGGATTAACTGGAAATAAGATGCATAGCTGATACAATGCTTGATCTCAATAGCTAGTGCAATGCATGGAAATTGCACCTTATTTTCAGACAGTCCAATAAAAGATCACACAACCCAGTTTGTGATTTTTCCACAGATATCGTTGTGCAATGAAATATCTTCAAATGTTTTATGTGTAATGTGTTTGAATATTCAGTGGGTTGTTCAGAAAAAAGATATAGTGGTACTTCAGTAAATCTTAATTGTTTTCCTATTATTTGTCCATATTGACTTTGCTGCTTTCATCATTTTACTGTAATATTTTCATTTGTGTATTAAAGAATATTCTCATCATGTGTTATAAATAAAAAAGCCTTTCATTGCAATTTGTTATTTTCTGTTAATTTCACACTTCTCTGCATGCATTGTGAGAAGTGGATTTACAAATATATCATAAACAGAACTGCAAAGAGAAAAAGGACAATATTTTGTATATAACTTTAACTAATGTTCAGTTATTACTTCAACTAGATTCAGTGTGAAGCTTCATATTGTTGATAAACCAGTGGAGCCACTTTACTCAATACGTCATCAACACACATTATCAGAACTATTATTAAACATATATTCAATCTATTTTAACTGTTAATTCACACCACTCCTTATGTATGGAATGTCAGTGTATATCAATTCATCGTCACATCTTTTTGTCTTCTGTCATTAATCAATTATATGCTCATATCTTTTACTTTCATCACCAATCATTGTATATGAGAACATATGAAAAAAGCCTGTTCACCATAGTCTAGTTTGAAGCATCACTTTAATGCAAGATAATGTAATTCACCCATTTATTTGCCTTTCATCTTAAAAATTAGGCATTACATGATAATTGTAATGTGTTATGATGAGCCAGAATATGTACCTTTATATTATTAGTCTCTCCAAATTCATAACTGTTTTTCGTTAGGTAACCACTTGTATTCTCATCCATAGATTCTTGGACATGCGCATTTTGTTTACACTTTCATTATACATCAATGATAGACTTGATATACTAAAGACTAAAAATAATTGACCTTATGTTTTTTGTAAACACAACAGGAAGACTTCCAGTGTCTATCTTTCTGATAAATTAGTGCTCATTTATTTTTCGCACCATCATCCTCATGACTGCTCATGTATTTAGGTGGCAATTAAAAACCTTTCTGTTAAAAAAAGAATCTACATGCCTTTCTACCTATCATGCACCTTACTGTGATTTTGTTCTTTAGTTTTGATTGCTCTTTTTCTCATAGTGAAGGTAACAGCCTTGATTCTCAAAAAAGACTTAATATGTATTTTTTTCTCATCATGTCTATAAGTAACTTGAGAGGTCACCATTCTTTATCTTCTCTATCAAGTATGTGACCATTGCCTATCTTCTTCATGAAGTATGCCTAATGTACATTGTGAATATGTATGTGCAAGTAAAAATAAAACAACTGAATGTCAAGCTAAACAATAGAAAAGAATACATCCTATTGATGAAGTAGCCTTTGTATTGCACTCCTCAGTATTCAAAGTCCAAGTATACCCCACAGTAATTGTACTTGGACAGATACATCGCAAAACTTAATTTGGAGGTTTGTCTAAGATCTAGTTTTCATAGTTATGTGCCTTTGGGCCAGATGTATCAAAAGTTTTTGCATTCGCAAACGGTGCGAATTGCAAAATTTGTCCGTTTGCGAATGCAAAAATGTGGTCTGCGATGCATGAAAGGCGTTCGCAGACCAAAAATATGAAATCGCAAAAATTGAAATTTTTTGCGTTGCAACCTGGTTTTGCGAGTTGCATTTTGCGATTCGGCATTTTGAGTAGGAAATTGCGAGGCGCAAAATGCGACTCGCAAAACCAAGTCGCAATTCGATGCATCAAAAATCGCAAATTGCGATTTTTCGCAGAATGGCATTTTGCACTTGCAAAATACCACTAAGTGAAAGCAGGTGGTAACCAGGTGCAACCTATATAAAGAGGCCCAGAATGCCTCAGACTCTTTTCCACAGTGGCTGCACTCTACGTCATGGCGAGGAGGATGAGGATCTTGGCAGGTTTGAGGAGAGGGAGGAGGAGACAGGAGCACATTTTCAGGGTGCACAGTACACTTTTTGACCAGACAGAGGAGGAAATATTTGAGAGATACAGGTTGAGCTCTGCCATGATACTCGACCTGATAGCTGAGCTACAAACCATAGTGCAGCGCAGAACACATAGGACTCATAGCATACCCACCCATGTGCAGGTATTATGCTCCCTCCACCTACTTGCCTCAGGGAGCTATCAAGGGGTCATAGCAGCAGCTGGAGGGGTCTCACAGAGTACCCTCTAAAGAATTTTCAATGCATTTATAAACGAAATGCTGAGCAGAATACACCAGTACACCCGATTCCACCACACCCCACAGGAAATACAGCAGACAAAAATAGATTTCTACCAGATAGCACAGTTCCCCTATGTCCTAGGTGCATAGATGGGACACATGTTGCAATCTGTCCACCATCAGCCACAGAGTATGTGTACCGCAACCGTAAATACCAACATTCCATGAATATACAGGTGATATGCAATGCCTCATACATCATAACTGATCTCGTGGCCAGGTACCCGGGGAGCACCCATGATTCATACATCTTTCGCCACAGCAGCATTCACACAAGACTGCTAGCTGGGGAGTTTGGTGAAGGATATCTACTAGGTATTGTCCCTCTGTACACTGGTGCATTGTAGGCAGTGTGATGTCAGATGGCTCAGTTACTCATTATACCCTCTGTCCCTTCCAGGAGACAGTGCCTACGCAGTGCGCACCTACATGATGACGCCCTACCTAAATCCAACTACACCTGCTGAACGGAGATACAATGCAGCACACACGGCGACCCACAACGTGGTGGAGCGCACCTTTGGCCTGCTGAGGAGTTGCTTCCGGTGCCTCCACAAAAGTGGAGGGGCACTACAGTACAGCCCAGAGACAACATGTAGAATAGTGGCTACTTGTGCAATCTTGCCACCAGGGGCATACCTGTGTAAATATCTGATTCTGAATCAGATGAGGATGATGATCCCATTCCACCCCTACAGCCAGCAGACAGGACCAGTGCAGCAGAGGGAAGGCAAAGGCGTGCTGACATCACACACAACCATTTCAGATGTAAGTATGAAAACACAAATCCACTGACAAATGTACCTGTAGTGAGTAAATTTATTACCTTAATGTCAGGTAATATAAGTTCCACGAGTACCAACAAAAGTAATTGTGACAAAAAACCAAAGCAGTTAACAGTAAAGCACTATTCCTTCATAGTGTCCTCATGCCAGAAATATGTACAGTCCCATATGGCCACTACACTCACTTCTTTTGGCCACGCAAGCCACTCGAGTGCGCAGTTGCCTCACTGGCACCTCGAGTGTCTGCCTCTGTGGCAGTGCTGTGCCTGGCACTGTGATGTCTGGTGTCCATTGCGGGCACAGCGAGGCTGCTGAGGCTCAATGTGTCCTCCGTGTCCCCCAGTCCAAGTTCACTAGGCGTGGCTGACCGGTTACCCATTATATTGTCTATCACATTCGTGATCTGTACCAGTCCTTGGACCACATCTCTGCTGCTGTGTGCTGCCTCAACCTGAGCGGCCACAGCACAACGTGATATTAGGGCTGTCGAATTTGCCAGCCTAGTCACAGAGCGACAGAAACCTCCAAACATGCTCATGAAGCGTCGCTCCTGCCTGCGGTGGCTTACCCTGTCGTGGCGCAGCTCCTGACACAGTTCCCTCACAGCAGTAGTCAGCTCCCTCGTATCCTGCGATGCTTGGACCTGTCCCTCATGCAGCTGTTCAATGTTGGCATTGAGACACTCCAGCTGGCGATGCAGGCCCCCCATGTTTGCATTATGTTGCTGCATCTGCCTTTGCAATGCCGTGATTTTTTTATTTTGCAGGCGCTGCTGCTTTAACTAAGCCGATTCCAGGCCACCAAATAACGATGTTCCCTCACCTGCCTCAAAAGCCTGTACGCCTGCATATGTGGCATCCTGCGGGGTGTTGTGCTCTGCTTTGAACGGGGCTCGTGCATCCGAGTGCATCTGCCAGTTGGGGACGGTGTTTGTGAGTCTTCCTGCTGCTCATCAGAGTCCTGACTCAGTTCTGGCAGTAGCAGTGCCCTAGGCCTGCGTCGGAGTGGCACAATGTTCTATGACTCACTCGTATTGGAGTCTGAAGCAGGATGGGTGTCTGTCTCCCCTGCAATGGCACATGCTGTAGCTGCTGGGCCTGGGCCACCTGCAATGACAATATGCAGCATGACAGTTATGTATGTTACAATAAAGGTCACACAATGGTAATAAAGGTACAGTTACTTCTCATCACTGTGTTGTGGGTGTTGTGTTCTTCTGTGTGTCGCTCTGCCTATTACATTGTATGTGCTACTTTCTGCTCTGGGTTGTGGACTACCACTCCCATAAGGCATTGTTGTGCTGCTTCTAAGATGTGGAATGGACTACTTCTCACAATGTTTTACATTACTTGCTAATTCCTAAGGGGCTTTTGTGCATACATATATGGGGTAACATTTCAATATTGCACTTACCTTTACTTGTACTTGGTGTGCCGGATGTGTCAATGTCAGTGACCCCACTGACTGCTTCTGGGAGGAGTGTGGACTCCACTAGGTCTTCTATCGGGGTGGAGGGTGTCTCTGTGGGTGGTCCACCTCCTGTGCTCCTGGCCTCCTGCAGTCGTCTTCCCACTCTCTCCTTGGCATGGGACCGCAGGTCGTACCACCTCTTCTTGATTTCTTCAACAGAGCGCTGTGCCACTCCAACAGCGCAGATCTTTGTGTGGATATCTGCCCAGAGTCTGCGTTTTTCACTCTCAGGCACCTGGAGTGAGCTTTTGCCAAACCAACGGTCATGGCTCCTGACCACCTCCTCTGTGAGCACCTCCAGCTCTTGCTCACTAAACTTCAGCCTGTGCTTCCTTTCTCCCTTCTCCTTTCCCTGGGCAGAGGGGTCCATGTTTGTTCTGCTGTGCTGCCTTCTTCAGAGACTTGCTCAGTGTGGCTGGGCTGACTCTCTCTGAGTGCTGGTTTGGGTGTGGCACCTGCAAACTGCCTGGGATGACTCACTTCCTGCTTGTGATGTCATCAGGCTCCTCCAGGTGTGCGTTCTCACAATTTGTGATTTTCGATTACCGAATCGCAATTTGAGAAAATGCAAATTGCGATTTGGTATTTGGGCCTCGCAAACCACAAATAGCGATTTTTAAGAAATCACTAATTCCAATTTGCAATTATGATACATGGCCTATTGCGACTCGGAAATAGCGATTTCTTAAAAATTGCTATTTGCGATTCGCAAGGCCATTTCATGATACATCTGGCCCTTAGGTACTTCAACTCCTTTTGGTTCCTCCAAATCAATGTATCTGGGACTCACTTTGAACCAATCCTAATAATGAAAACAAATCATAACAACATTACACAGATCAGCACAGGTAATGAGACACAATAATTATGCTAATATATTCAAAGCACCTTATTGTCATGTGCCATGCACTCATTATTACAATAGGTTGCAACCTCTCTTAGTGTCCACACTTTTGTATGGTACTATTTTTGAGGTCCCATTAGTAAGCCTCAAAGAAAGAAAATATTTCTGTCTTACCACTTGGTCCTGTCAGCTTCAATGATACTCTCTTTTGGCCAGGGGAAGATCTTGGCTAGGTCAGTGGACTGGTTTCTATACTGCCTCTAAGATTTAAAATCTGAAATAATTCAGATCACATCCCTTGTATTTCAATGTTGGGCAGCAGGCATATTCTCATTTCTGGTCCTTAGGGTACTTTTACTGTCTCCAATTCTTTATTTAATTTTTTAAAGTTTTTGCTTCATGAGTACGTTATTAGTTATGTGCTGGATGAACCATTACATGTTAAATGTTGTTTAAGTTTAATTTTAATTTTCTCTTGGCTTCATTATTAGATTAGTGCAGTGAGCATTATTGGGTCATGGAAAATGTCCACATTTTGATTTATGCCTTGACATTTATTGGTTTAATGTTCCAACCTCTCTCATAGTAAAACAAAAGTTTAGAAAAATAATTGTAAAATCTGATTCAATCAATTTTAGATGGTTGTAGATCATTCTTTTAATTTTTTTTATTTGGTTGGAGAATTTATAAATATATACCCAGTGGGCAGTGTTGTAAGTTGTTTTCTCTTATCTTGTAGTATCTTATAGGGTCCCATTTTTTTATTTTTTATTTGGTATTTTTAGTTATTTTCAAAAGGTAACCTCTTTTTAGGAATTGTGACTTCCTGATCAGTGTGATGCTTCATCTCTGAAACTTTTCGGTTTACTCTTAATAGCAAGAAATAAGGAAGGTGTTGCTTTGAGCTTGTTTGATGAAAATTCTGTCCATGTAAGTATTATTTCTATGTGTAGCTTTTATAAGTAGAATTATTGTCCATTTGTCCATATTTCATTTTATCTTTACATCCTGTTAGTGAACTGTTTCCTTTTCCATGTTATATTGAATCTTAATGTTTGGATATATAACAGTTAGGTAAAAAGCATTACCTTCTCCTTCTTCTCTCTTTCCTTGGTGGAAGGTATGTGATAAAACTATCAATGACAAACTGATGCATAGTTATATTGTAGAATCACAGATTGGTTGGTATGGATTGAGTTGACAGTGAAAACACAACATAAAATAGGTGAAAGGATGTTACTTAACAGACAAACTGATGCATAACCTAATTGCGTCATTAAGGATTGTTATGTAAAAGCCATAGCTGATTTTGGAAAACTTTAACGTCACACAAGTGAAAGAGGCTCAAAACACATATTTTTTACCTATTTCTTTTTAGGTATGACAGACTGATAAAAAGGCGGATAACACAATCATGTATCAATGTCAGGTTTTGTATTAGTTTATGTTTACATTTTTCAGTTGATAGGTAATGATTGCTGTATAATTAATCAATGATGAAAGAGGAAGCAATGTGATATATAACTGTTGATGATAAATGTATATATAATTAGATTGCATACTTAAGGACTGAAGTGATGTAGCAGTTATTACAGGTTGCATGTAATTTAAAAAATAGTTTTGATAATATTTATTGATGACTTATTGAATAATTTGAACAAATCAATTTATTAACAGCATGAGGCTCTAGGCTATATTGAGTTGAATTAATTTCTGAATATTTGTTAAAATCAAACAGCAAAATATTGCCTCTTTTTCTGTTTGCAGCCACACACATATATCAACTCCTACGGAAGCCTGATGGGAACCTCAAAATACATTAAACTTAACAAGATGTTTTCATAGGTTTGCATTTACATCGTTTGATAAGCTGAAACTTTAATGTGCATAAATGTAAATGATATATTATAAAGAAGAAAATAAGAGCTAATAAAGGACCAGTTAAATCAGTGGTTGTGCTTCTGTGCTGAAGGCGTTTGCTTTCCCCTTTTCCCTTGTAATATTGTCGCTTCAGATTACTTTTTCATTTTTGTGCAACAGGTGTCCCAGGCTGGAGCACACAAATCCATTATCTGTTGGTTTCCATGGAGGAAGTCCCAGAGACCCTGCAACCCCTGTGGCTCTGATGGCTCCCTGCAAAATGTTGCCCCATGCAGGAGTGGTCTACATCTTCTGCTTCTGCATCTTCTGGTCTACATCTTCTGCTTCCTCCAGAGCACTGGGGCATTTCTCTTGCCACACTGACTGTGGGTAGGACAGCTGGATGCCTTCCCCGCACACTTCGAGATATGGGCCTAGGGGGCAGGAGGAGCACCCAACCAGATGTGTGATTTGATCCTGACCTCTGTATTTTATCCCTGGGAGATGGAGTCTCCTGTGACAATTGTGGTTGTGTTGGGGCCCCGGTGATGTCGTTCCCTTGACTGAAGAGCGCTCTGGGGCGGGGGCCCCACACACCCAATTTTAAAAATTGCAGTGAAGTGCCACACACTTTGTTTTTCTGCCTGGTCCCTCCAGGGGACTAAGGTTCTGTGACTGTTTTCCTTGACCTTCTAGTAATAATGTACTTTATCTTGGTGTCATGGTGTCATATTGTTCTTGGTGTCAAGCTCTTGGAGCATTTAGTCCCGGCCTCCTTCATTTCTGGAGCTTGGCTTGCTACTCTTGGACCTGTCCTCTTCTTGTACCCTTTCCTTTGCCTGGGGTCTTCCTCAGTAGCCTCTCTGCAGCCTGCAAGCAAAGTACCCTCCCTTCCACACTCCTCGGGCCCCCTGGCTTTGGTTGTCTTGCAAGGTACCTTTGTGCCAGCAGCAGAGTCAGTGGCCTCCTCATGATGGAAGTCACCCATCTGTATGGTGAGCCCACAGGAGACCCAGGGGAACCCATCACTGCCCCCCTCAAGCAGGTTTGTCCCTCTACTTTCCATCTGAGGGTGTATGGGAGCCTGTTCCAATGGCTATGGAGAACCACTCCTAATCCCTGTGTGCCACTTGGAGTCAAAGTCCTTAACTACATTCCTGCACTGTTTTCAGGTGGCTTCTTCTTTCAACTGGGCATCGTCACTCTCAGGTTCAATGAGTTCTCATTTGTCTCTAACATGTGCAGGGGTTTTTAAGAGGGAGTAGAAATTTTCAGAAATTGGGCACCTCTACCCCAATCCTAGGTTGAAAAATCATCCATCCATACCTGTCCTAATCTCCTGCACAGCATTCTTGTAATTTACAGAAGTGACCTAGGGAGAGACCTTCTGTTGAGTTAAGGAAAAAGTAGACTGCATATAACTGTATAGTTTATTAGAAACAATGCAGAGCTGCAAGCCAAGAAGCTCCCTCAGCAACGACTGACTCTTCCCACATTCCAAAGTTCCCCACATTCCAAGATCCAGCAACTTCCCCTAGGCAACCCCACAATTCTGGAGATAAGAATACCACATACAAATACACCTTCCCTGAGAGCTCCAGCCCCACCCCAACTGATACAGCTGCCTGCTCCCTTCCCACCAAAATTTAAAAAGAGGAGCATCTCTTGTATTTGGCTCCTATGGTCTGGCTGATGTCCTTCGTTTCTGTAGGAGTGAGACTTCTTAGGCCAGGTACAGTTTAAATGGCTAATTAAAGCACACAGATTTCATGCACTTGCCTTTGTTTCCCAGGAACAGGACCAAGCACTTTTAAGTAGTTTGTTTGTTTGGAGAGTGTATTTATCCTCCTGCTAGCCAGCACATTAAATAATTCAGCCCACTTTGTGAGGGGAGGCAGAGTAATGCAGTCAGTCTATGAGCTTAGTCATGGAACTATGAAAATCATCCAAGTGCTATAATGATTAAAATATCACATAAGTGACTTTGAACCTGCAGTTGGGGTACATTTTCCCTTAGACTGATCTGTCTCTCTCTATGCATTAGCAGGGAAAAACTGTGCTCTTGGCACATATATTGTATATACTATGTAGTTCAGTAAAGTACCCACTTTTTATAGTTAAGCACCACAGACCTACACTATAAATGCCTACACACATTATAAGGCCTATGCTAGGTCACGACAAATCCCTGACATGTACCTTGTCCAAACAGGCTATATGTGCACCAATGCAGGGCTGAACTAGACTTTAGCCTCACACATCCAGCTTGTATACATATGCACATGCTTTTGGGCATGTGTTGATGTGTAACTTTCCCAGGGCCTCTTACACTAGTTTTGAAGCAGCGGGCCTTATCTTAAAAGGTGGACACTGTGGGCTAGCATTATCAGTCTATTTCCACATAATTTATGGTGAGACTCAGTTTGCGAGTCCACCTACAGTAAAAGTTCAAAATGAAGTAGGCAAAAAGCAAAAAAATCCAGGGGAATTAAATGAGGGGAAGACCATTTGGTACACATATGTAGTAGTGGTAGTAGTAGTAGATCTTTATTCGGACCTATTGTTGATCCATAAAAGAGCATAAATACATAAAACATAAATGAGTTTAAAAGTATAAAAGACACATTAATAAATAACAATAGTATATATGTATATATAATGATCAAAGCAATAATTGGTCCTCTAGAGATTTATCTACCCAGTCAAAAGGTGATTTGGTCATCTAGGATGTTATTAACCAAACTGTTCATTAATAAGTAGGCAATTAAAATGTGTGTTCATAAGATAATCTATGCAATAATTAAAAACCTTTTAAAAAATAGCGTACCTTATCAAAAAGTCATTGGTCGTATAAGATATCATGTGCTGTGTTGTGCAGGTTTATAGCGGGAATGCTTAATAATAATAAGCAAGATATTTCCTTTCTCTTATCACTGCAGCTATGAAACAATAAGTAACCATACAATCAAATAAACTGGGGTAACTGCAGATAAAAGATAGGTTCCTTACACCTTGAATTGAAAACTTATATTTTCCACATCACAGCTTGTGTAGGTGGATATGACGTTAAGATAACAACTATTCTGTATATTTAATCAGATATTAAAACTAGGAAAAGAAGGGTATGCAATGTGTAACTACGAGGTGTTATAATGCTGTAATATACCATACCATAGAATTCATTATTCAATCTCAAGGACTATAGAAGCCAAACGTACATATCCTATACCAATCCGTATAGAGTCATCATATAATCATTTATATATTCAGGGGCAATTGTGATCCCTAGTTCCATTCTTGTTGCGTCTATATACTTATACATATTTCACATTGAAATCATTTTGAAAGAAGGCTCCTCACCTTTATTATGCCAGGCACGGCTATTTATCTTTTTGATGTTCCCCACTACGAGTTATTCAAGACAGAGATGTTAATCAATCATACAGTTTTTTTGGTTGGCCAAATTATCTTGTTGCTGATCCACCCAGGGACTTTCTTACGGTGATTATGGCGCTCAAAAATTCTGCTAGAATTCCACGTGTTTCAATAGTGGGTAACATCTGGAGATAAAGATACGCAGGAAGACATTGTCGCATGTGGGTAGATCTTAAAAACGGGATTAGAAGACGCTTTCTGTTTTTTATCAAATTTACAGAAAAGAACCACGTGTATTGTATTTTGAACTGACTTTGTATCACAAGGGCAAACCGCTAATATTGTACTCCAATCATTCATGGATGGAAAGGTTACCAAACGGGGAAATGTGTCTAGCCTTAGCCTAGTAAGAAGAAAACGATGTCGGGGTTTTACTACATTTACCAAATAAGGCTGCATACCCTCTGTGGACAAAATCAATTGGTTAGACATGACACTGTGTTTTTTTGCCTCTACTGTCCACCTCTGGTCCTCAAGGTGGTTCAAAGACAGGGACCTCAATTCTTTCCTACTTAGTGTCTCCAATAAGTCTGGGTTTGCGTTGTATTCTTTATTGCCCATGTTTTCAAAAAAGGTCATAATGTACTTCAGCCATGGGACTCTTAAAGAAAAAGCTGATGCCATGCAATCCTGTAAAACTGCCCTATTTAGGCCTGTATATTCTGAAGTCCAAATTTTCTGCAATAGCAGTATCGGCTGTATCTTTATTAGATCCACTAAGAAGGGGGCCCCTAGTTCTGCATGACTAATGAATGATGAGGTGCCACTAGGTACCATTAGCAAGTATCTCAAAAATTATTTTCCACAGTTTGGATCGGGTTGCAGTTGGTATACCCCCAAACACCTGCTCCATAAATGGTAGTCGGGATGCATTTAGCTCTATAGACTTTTAGCATGTTCTGTGGAGTGATCACCCCTAGCCTCTTAGAAAAAATCTTCAGGGCCGTAGTTGTCTTCATGATCTGTAGTTTCTTAGTTTTTACACACTGGGCCCAGGAACCTTGTTTATCAAACATTATACCCAAATAGGAAAATGTTGAGGTGGTGTCAGTCTTTCCACCTTGCATGATAATATCTTGGGTCTTGATTAATTTTCTACCACATTTCATTGTGGAGGTTTTTGAGCAGTTAACAGTGAGGCCCAAGTATGCCATGTATGTTACACAAGTTGTTAAAAGTCTTTGGAGGGCTAACAGGGTCCGGGCCATAAGAACAGCATCATCTGCATAGAGTAGGGCCGGGATTGGACGGTGGCCTATTTCAGGGAGATCTTTGCATTTACTTGTCAGTTCTAATTCGAACTTGTTTATATATATTGAAAATAAGAATGGAGCTAATACGCAGCCTTGGCGTACGCCTCTAGGTATACCAAAAGGCCTAGTACATTCCCCTCTTATCCCGTATCTCACCCTCGCTCTACTCCCTGAATACAGTTCCCTAAGAACTGAATTATTGCCGGTTCTACAACTATGCCACTTAAAATTCCCCATAATTTCTCATGGACTACACAGTCAAATGCTGAAGACAGATTTATAAAGGCCAAATACAAGTTACCTTCCCTAATCTTTGTGTATTTCCCAATTATAATACTTAGGTTCAGACCTTGTTCCACAGTGCCTAAACCTGTACAGAAACCGTACTGTAGATCAGACAAAATGTTGTTTTCCTCATCCCAGCCTTGTAATATGTTCAATATGATTCTCCCCACTATTTTGGCTAATGTATCAAGTAATGAGATGGGTCTATAACATGATGGGTTAAGACGATCGCCTTTTTTATATATGGGGACAATGATGGAATCTAGCCATGATGGTAAAGGTCCTTGCGTGAAACAAGGCCTCAGTACCTGCGTGAAAAGGGGGCCCCATATGTGTAGGTTTGACTTGTATAAGTCTACTGGGACGCCATCGGGCCTGGAGCTTTCCCCGATTTACTTGCATTGATGGCTTCTACTACTTCCTCCAGACTAAACTGGGGTGTTATGATGATCCGTAAGTTCTTTTGGATGGTCTAACTTATTGGAAGATCGAATGACTCTACCTCAGGAGCCGGGCAATATATCTTGGAGAAGTGGCCAATCCAATCCCCCTCTGCTATGGCAATTTCCATTCTGGGGTCTTGTCTCGCCCCTAACATAGGAGTGTTTATTATTTTCCAAACAAGTATGTTATCTTTCATAAGACTAGCTTAATGGAGGGATTCCCAGGTATTTTTTTTCAGGGTGATTTTCCTTTTATTAATGACCGCCTTATATTCCTGCCTACGAGTGTGTATCTCAGTCAAACATCTTGTTGGGTACTAAGGGCCTTTTTTAATCTCTTGTGTGCTTTTTTGCACTCAGAATCCAACCCGTTTTACCCCTCTGCCCCGGCTTTCCCATTTTCTTAGTGAGAGCTTCTTTCCCTCCTCACGCTATCAAGGAAGAAGCACTTAGGCATTTTACAGGGTCTATATCATCATTGAGGCAGTCCACAAAGGCTTGCATGTGTTCACAAATTAATTGCTTCAGAAGGTCCTTTGGCTCTATTTGGGACCATCGTAATGAATACCCGTTACACAAGGCTAGTTCAATATCGTTTACCAGAGCAGCGTTATTCTGGGGGGGGGAGTGGAAGATGTTAGTGAGATCCTTACACTCTGAGGGAAGTGATCACTTATTGCGATATTGTGGAGTAAATATTTGGAGAGGTAGTGTGCAAAGTGGGTGGACATTAAAACATAATTGATCACTGTATCTGCACCCCTGCTGTTAAAAGTTGGATTCAACTGTGGGTCGTCAGAGTAAATTTCATTTATGAAGGACAAATTAAATTTATATGCCAATATATTCAACACATCGCCTTGAATATTATGCGTAAAGTGAGTCCTTAAACCAATATCTTCCTCATACAATCCACATACCTTCTCAGAGGTTTCCTTACAAAGATGGACATTGAAATCACCACCCCACAGAATAAGGCTTTCTCTCCTAGATTTTATACAGATTCTCTCTAGTTCCTCTCCTAGTTGTGTTAAAATAGTAGAGACCTCACCCGCTGGTACATTATTATAAAAGTTAATGACCACTAATTGGGTCTTCTGTTCTAGGTCACTCACAATCATTTGATAGTATACTTTGGAAATTTGCATATTTAAGTTTGCTAGGGGAAGTTTATTTGAGATTTATGCACATAAACACCCTTTTGGCCGACCATGTCCTGAGGGTACTGCTGGTGTATGATATGTTTTATATCCATTTATATGTATAGGATTTACAAGCCAAGTTTCCTGAAGACATAAAAAAGAAAAGTCTTCAATAAAGTTAATCCAGTCCTCGTTATTAAGCTTATTGCTTAGACCTGCCACGTTCCAATAAAGTACATCTATTTCCAGTTTCTTTTGGTTCTGTCCCTGTGCATTGTTTCTAGTCAGAGGGACTAAGCCACTATGTACTGTGAGAGTTAATATCCTAGATGGGTCACCCTGCCTTATCTGCCCCCCTTCTATATTCATTTCCGATACCGTCTCATTGGATGTCACTGTCTTCACCCTACTGAGTCAATGTAAGTCTTCCAATGTTGAGAAGACTTGGAATCTGTTGCAAAAAGGAATAGAGTCAGAGCTAGGTAAGTTTGTTGGATGAGATGGTCGGATGCTATTAAAAGTTTGCCCCACAAGGCTTTGATAAAAATTGCCCAAGGGCAGTAGTGAGATGCCATGGTGAGTAACATGCCTTGCCCCAAGTTCACAAATAACTCTCTCTACTAAGTCTGGGGATTTAAATGAAAGAACCACGCAGTCTCCCTCCTGTGAGTTCCAGCTGCTACCTAACCACTTGATTCTCCTGACCATTTTTAAGTCGTCAAAGAGGGGCCCCACCATTCCTAGATCCAGGCGTGATCCTATCCAATTGACAGACTTATTCCTCAAGGCTGTCCAAATTTCCCGATGGTGGTTAGCCAGGGGAGGTACATTGGCCAGGACCACTACATATGGTGTTGCCTCCGAGGGGAGATGTAAGAAATCGCTTGGTATGTACGAGGGCTCAGGTGTTCTCCTTCTTATATATTCCTCCCTAGAGGAATTTGCGACAGGCCGGGATGACCTGTCTAAGGACTCGGGTGTTCTCCTACTTATATATTCCTTCCCATAGGAATTTGTGACGGGCCGAAATATCCTGTCTAAGGACGGCGCAGTGATCAAGGTCTTTACATGTGGTTGTTCGGTAGTTGCCGCTAGTGTTATAGATTGCGAATCACTGGTAAAATTTAGGGTCGAGTGTGGTTCATTAAAGGCTTTTCTTTTTTGAGTTGCAGGTTGTGAATTAAGCATGAAATTTCGAGCTAAGGGTGATACACTAGGAGTTTTTCTCTGGGGTGTAAATCCTTGGGCTGTAAAAACTTAATGAATGCTAAGCCTGCCTCAAGGTTACTCTCTACCGCTCTTAAACGTTCTGAAAGAGAGTCCAATGAGGCCCAGACCGATGATTTCAAGGCATTTATTGATTCATGAATGTTAACAAGAAGGTTCAGAGTTGTATCGACTGGTTTATTTGGGGTTTTCCTCCGGGTTACTTTTTTTTGATGACTGTCTTCCAGGCATATTTACTAACTCTTTCTTTAAGTTTTTATTAGTGGGGTAATTTACCCTCCTTGTTGAGGGTTTCCTTGGGCGCTTAGGTGATGGTGAAGAATCATCTGGGACAGAAATTGTGTCCGAGATGTTTTGAATGCACCCATTTTTATCGTTTCTACTTTCCTGGTTCTCAATTACCTCTGCCCTACTGCCCCTATTATTACAATCAGCCTATGCCACTAGGTTCCTTGACGGGGAATAATACAAACACTAGAGGTCAGCAATTTTTCTTCAACATTAGAAATTCTATCACCCCCATCGCTCCTGAAATATATTTCAATATGGAGGTACTATCTTTTACATTTGGGGGAGGATTCAGCATTGAATGCTTTCTTTTACCCATGTTTGTTTTGGCTAAGGATAGACTTTTTTAAGGGGAGATGTGGCGTTTGTAAGGCTGTGGACTTTCCCTTTGTACAGAGCTGGAAACAGAAGAGTGTGCAAGTTGGTTTGCCAACTAGACAGCCCCGCAGGTATTGTTATGCAGAACCCGGCCCAACCCCCAGTTACTACCTAATTAGCCCAACTCTATATACACAATCTTGATCAAAGGCCGTCACTACGATTCAACCTAGTCCATAGAGTTAAGTCGTATAATGTAACAAAGACACTCTCACGTATTAATCCTAAGCCTTTCTTCAAGGTCCCATTTTCTCTTGTTAGTTGTTAGGGGGGTGGCCCTGCCTGGCCTCCTTCGGGCTCCGGCCCGGGCGTGGACGGGCCTGACCTTGGCCAGGGCTTTGCCCGGGCGTGGCCCGCGTTGCGGGGGTCCGATGGTGCTTTTAAGCACTGGGGCAAGTGTCTGGCCCCGCCCCCTAGGCTCCTTGCTGTCCTCTGAGACATAGAGTCCCTACAGCAGCAACCACGCAAGCGTCCCGCAATGCTTTGGTCCGATGGCGCTTTTAAGTGCTGGGGCAAGTGTCTGGCCCGCCCCCTAGGCTCCTCATTGTCCTCTGGAACTTAGGGCCATATTTATACTTTTTGACGCACAACTGCGCCAACGCAGTTGTGCGTCCAAAAATCTAACGGCGGCTAACGCCATTCTGAAGCGCCATGCGGGCGCCGTATTTATTCAATGACGTTAGCCGGCGTTAGCCGGCGGCACTGCCTAGTGTGCGTAAAAAAAAATGACGTACACCAGGCAGCGCCGGCATAGGGGAATATGGAGCTTGGGCGCCAAAAAATGGGGCAAGTCAGGCTGAGGCAAAAATATCGCCTCAACCCAATTTGCGCCATTTTTTTCGACTCCCAACCCCCATAGAAATGACTCCTGTCTTAGCAAAGACAGGAGTCATGCCCCCTTGCCCAATGGCCATGCCCAGGGGAGTTGTGTCCCCTGGGCATGGTCATTGGGCATAGTGGCATGTAGGGGGGCACAAATCAGGCCCCCCTATGCCACAAAAAAAAAAAAATATTAATACTTACCTGAACTTACCTTATGTTCCCTGGGATGGGTCCCTCCATCCTTAGGCGTCCTCCTGGGGTGGGCAAGGGTGACAGGGGGGGTCCCTGGGGGCATGGGAGGGCACCTCTGGGCTCCTTCCGAGCCCACAGGTCCCTTAACACCTGCCCTGACCAGGTGCTAAAAAACCACGCAAAAGCGGCTGGATGTCATTTTTTTTGACCCGCCCACTCCCGGGCGTGATTTTTGCCCGGGAGTGTAAATACGGCGCACATGCCTCCGAGTCAATTTTTTAGACGGGAACGCCTACCTTGCATATCATTAACGCAAAGTAGGTGTCCACGCTAAAAAATGACGCAAACTCCATAGACTTTGGCGCTAGACGCGTCTAACGCCAAAGTATAAATATGGAGTTAGTTTTGCATCGGAATTGCGTCAAAAAAAACGACGCAATTCCGGCGCAAACAGAGTATAAATATGCCCCTTAGAGTCCCAACAGCAGCAAACACACAAGCATCCCCACATATGTAAATAAGCGTGTTATTGATTCAGATTTTCTGTCCTCTCTCCTTTTGTTCTCCCAATAGTTGCAAACAGTTGACATTTTGGTGGGACTAGTATGTCATGTATCAGAAAGCTGTGAATGCTTCTGCATATGTCCCTGCAACAGTAATCACCTGGGTTATTTGACGCTGCTGTGTTTTAGGGACCTTTTGAAGACTCCTTGAAGGTAGATATTTATTGATTTTTCTGGATGCCTTTCTAGCACTGTCAATCTCAGTGTGTCTCAGGTTTGGTTCCTAATGAATCTTTTAATTTTTCTGAGATTAAATAAGTGCCAGTTATATCACAATATTGTGCCCGTTAGTTGCTCTGCCAGGAATCTGCACTATTCTACTCAAAATAAAACATTTGTTATTAGCACCCCTACATTGTACTCTTCTCATGAGATTACTGAGCCTTATTGATACAGGAATCCACCAGGTGTAAAGAACATACAAAAACATAGTTACCTTGAAATAACTTTGTAAGGAATGGAGTTCCAGCATGCAAAGAATACAACTATTCCATTAAGCAGCTCCAGAAAGACAAAGAATGTGTGGTTGATGGGATATTTACTGCAAAGAGGTCACATCGGAAAAACAGACATAGGGGGTCATTACGAGTCTGGGGTACCCGGACCGCCATGTTGGTGTTGGCGGCTGCACCGCCGATAGGCCTGCGGAAAAGATCGCCAAATTATGACCATGGCGGTCTTCCCAACAGAAGACAGCCAAACCACCGCCTGGACTGCTAGTGCAGTCATGCCGCCAGGGATGGCGGTAGCCACCTTCAGGCCAGTGAACACCATGTTCCCGCCAGACATAGTATGAGGCTGCACACCACCGAGGTTTCCGCCGCGGTCGCACCACCACAAAAACCCTAGCGGCAACCAACTCTATAAAAGGAGACACTCACCTTCTGGAACTTATACCTGGCTGGAGCCGCCATGGAACCTGAACTGCATGTCCTCCCACTGCTCCTGATTTCACGACTCCGGAACGAGTGACGATGACAACAACCGTGAGTACATACACCTACCTGACACTGTAGGGATAACCCAAAGTACACACATACACACAACATAAACATCTGAGACAGCAGGCAATGGCGACACACACGTGTAACCACACACCGATACGTACACACACACCCACATACACGCATGCACACCCATACTACACACACAACTGCCAACACACACGTACAATACACACACCAACCTGCAGACACACAACACAGGCACAGTCCAACACAACAATACACAACACCAGTGATTCACACAACTACACCACAACTGCAACAACACAAATGCTTCAGCAAGCTAACACATTACACACCTCCACATGATACTTCATACATACAACAACATGTAACAACACCAAACAACCAATATACACAATCACACAGCCATACAATGAGGCATAAGTCATACCACACTGACACACCACACTTCTGACATACCCATCACCAAACACACACGCACACACAACAACCACACAAGGGTACACAACACCACTATTACACATGTCAACACAAACAATACTCAAATTATCAATATGCATGTTCTTAACACAAACATATCCAACACAACACACAGCCATCATAGCGGGACACATGGCAGGACCACACCCATGCATGCTGCCAGACAAAACAACTAGCACAACCAACACACACATGTCACTTACACACAAACCAAAGCAGGCAAGACCAAAACAGCCATGCGTAAAGAATAGCAGGACAAGTATGTTACCATCGAACCAACAACTGGTTGGCCCAGATGTAATAAATATAAATATATTGCAATAAATAAATAACTATGTACAAAGAAAAGGTCACTGGCCAGTCCACAGTTCAAAGTACACAAGACACAAATTACAATTCTGTGTGCCCCTACATGATTCCTGACTGCTAGATGACCTCCACATGTTAGGAGCATCAAGGGGGCTGGCAGGCACCTCAGTGATTGGGTGGTGAAGGGGGGTTTGGTATTGGGTTTGGGAGGGGGTCTTTGGGCTTGGTCTTGGGAGTGGGGTCTTTGGACTTGGGCTTGGGAGGGTTCAACTTCTTGGCAAGAGGGGTATGGGATTTGGAAGAGGTAGGTGAAGGAGGCGGTACAGAAAGGGTGACTGGCTGCCATCAGTGTGGAGGCCAGAACCTGACAGGATCTCTGTAGGCCAGCCAGTGTACCGTGAATGCCATCCAGGAATGCATTGCTCTGCTGGATATCATCTGCCAGTTTCTGGATGACATTCATGTTGGTTGACTGACCCACAGAGATGGACCTCAGGAGGTCAACAGCCTCTTCACTAAGGCAGCAGGGGCAGAGGTGCCTGTGGCGAAGGAGACGTCTACCCTCTTGGGTGAGCAGGCACGGGCAACTGGGTGGGGAGCTACAGGAATCGCTGTAGTAATAATGGGAGTGGTGGACTGAGATGGTGCTGGTCCCAGAAGGGCCCGCCACTGCCAGGGAGTGTCCACTGGAGGAGGATTCTGAAGATGACGTGGAGGATCTGGGTCTCCCCCGTAGCACTCTCCTCAACCTCCGTACCACTAGGTCCCTCGCTGTCATTGGTAGCAGCACCCTGAGTCTCATGACCTGCAGCATCTCCACTCACCTGTGGCCCTTCTCCTGCACCTGCTGAGGCAGATGCACACAAATAGAGAGAGAGAGGGAGAGAGAGATAGAGAAAGAGAGATACCTCACATATACACATGTAAACATGCACATCTGTGATAATACATATCCTGGCCAGGCTATCTTAGGTGCCAATACACATTTCCTACATCATGTCACTACTACCCATCCCTGTATGCCAACCCTCATACCTACATCTAAATCCAAGTAGGTCAGCACAACTGGAGTCATCCACATGATCACCACCAAAGCCCTATTTACATGCACATCATTCCCTGGATGAAGTACAAATGACTCCCTGATTTCACATCGTACGTCTCCAGATCCCTATCACCCATTGCAGCTGACTGAACAAAACACATCAGGCCTTTCCACTTACAACAGCTGATCAATCCATGTCCTTTGTAAAATACCCATAATGGTGAGGACTACTCCACTCACACAGCATCTGCCTGTCACATTACATGGATGACCTAACTCTCTGTTCAGTAATGTCAATATAGATATCATAACTGATTTAGCCACCTCAAGTTAGACAGCCATACAGGTGACATCTGATGTGTAAAATACAAGTCTGGGGTATAGTCGTGTGATTAGTCCAATCACAGACCAAGATCTGCAGACACCAAACACATGTATATCACAACTAATCATAGTCTAAGTGCATCTACAATGCCCATATTGCACATATTACCCATCCAAACTGATGAACTTCAGGAACACACATATGACATCATGGTCCACATACAATACCACCACACTTGCAAATTCACCAGTAGTACTTCACAGCATGATAACATCACCCTCACACACACCATTCCAGATTTGGGAATCCCTGTACCTAAGTCCAGACAACACACATCCCAGACGGTAAATACATGTAAGCATTATGCACATATGGACCAAAACCTCTGTCTTTGCACTGGCAACACAACCCATTACCACACAGGGCAGTCTCAGGAGAGAACATACAATATTTGATTCACATTAACATCTCATAAGTCATGTAATACCCAATCTTGTCCTAATCTGCCACTTCAGCTAGACCAAGGGTAGCAGACATTGTCCCAATTCATCAGATGTACCCCCAAGTAACCAATGAGACATGATGAAGGCAGTAACTAAGCTCTGTTGCACTGTAATTGCTAGGGCATTGGCGTACATGGCATATACAAAACATATTGACAATGACGAGGGTTGCCTAGGCACTAACCACCTCTAGTACTATCCTATTGGGTTCAAGATTTCAGCCCCACAAGTCTAGCACTTAGAAATGCATGATGAATACAATCAGACCAAATCAAACGTCCATGTAAAAGTATCCTACTTTAGCAACCTTCAGATGACCAATATATGGATATACAACTACCAAGCCCTTAGTCCAGCCATTACAGGCCAGATCTGTGGTGGAAATGTAATGGCTGCCTCAAATGCAGTCAATACCATTACCAGTACTTGATGTATATAGCCCTTGTGATAAAACGAGAGTCACATAGTTGCATATACAGGTATGCTATACAGATGAGTGTGGACTGACACTTTAGAGCCACAAATGCAGATGTATGGAGCATGTCATACTCAATGGTTAGGGTGATACACAAGCTCACATCCATTGTAAATGCAGGATAGAGTCACACATATGCAAATGTCATTACATCATCTCCACAATCCAGACATGGAGATGTCTTGATATGGGAGATGTATATCCACTAACAGTAAACCATCAAAACACATCTACAACTTATACTCAGGCCAGGTGGCACTACCTGATCACACTAGTCTACATACATGTTGCATTGATTACATTATCACATAAGCTACAGTGAGGCAGCAACTCCCATAAAACCCAAGCCAAGTCCCAAGATACAGTCAGTACTCACCCCCTTGTGGCTGATGTGCTGCCCTCAAACACCCATCCACCCCAGGGTAGGCTACTGCCAAAATGGGGGCCATTATGAGGGTCAGGGTCTGATGGGCACCCCTCTCTCATTAGGAGGACATCCCCAGCTGAGCCTCAGCAGTCTTCCAGGCCCAGCATCTCAGGACCTCCCACCGCTTGCAACAATGAGTGCTCCGCTGGCTGTGGAACCACAGGGTGCACACTTGCTTGGCGAGGGTACGCCAGATCTCTTTCTTCTGATGGGCGTTCACCTGCATGAATGAAACTGAAAAAAGGACAAAGTCCTGTACACTGGCACCATACCAACAGAGTTGGCCTATTCACATCGGACTCACCAAGTGCCCTCACATACTCATCCTCTCTACTCACACGCCTTCACTTTATGCCGTCTGCATACATGCACTCCCTCACCGGTACACTTACCCCATTCACCGTCACACATACCCCTATCACACATGACCATAACATTGGGCTCACCTGCTCCTCTGGCACCCCATATAGCTGTCCATACAGGGGGAGGATCCCTTCAAGAAACTTCTCTAGCAATTCTGGGGTGAAGGCTGTGGCCCTATCACCTGCTGGACATGGCATGATGGCTCCCAGAAACAGAACACAGCAGCTCAGGTTGTTGCTAGCAACAGAGTCAGGAGTCAAGTGAGCAAGGCTGCAGAAAATGGCGGTCACGGCTGCCACGTACAGGACTGTCACCACGGCGGTCATCGCCATTTACCCCAGTCCACCATAGGCAGCAATGTTAATGAATGACAAGTTGCTCGGATGTTGCGATTGCTTACCTCCATGACGACATATGCTGGCGGACTTAGGTCACTTCCAACTGTCTGCTGTAGCAGGACAGGTGGCTGCCATTTTGAGGGCATATCATGCATTGATATGCCAAAATAAGTGTGCCATACACATATTCGTCAAAATGGTGGAGTAAGCCTATGTTGTGCCATCATTGTAGTGCAAAGAAATGTGACATGCATGACACAGTGACATGATGTGGCAGTATATCTGATGATGGGCATGTTTAGATACTCGGAGGCACATAGGCGGTGACACTAAAATGGTATATCCCATTACTATTCTATTGATCAGTGCAGTACAGCTCAATCTGCCACATATGGAACATTACACATGATATGTGTGCTATACGGCTTACAGGTTCAGCAATGTGTGGCAAGGATGGTGTCTAAAGTGCTACAGCATGACCATATTTGTATGTGTCAGAAGTGCTATGCATGGTCTACAGTGTTAGGTGTGTGCGATTTTTACATGTTCTGCTTACATGTGTCATGTGCATTTCTCAATGTACATTCTCTCCTCTCTCCCCAGATATGCTGCCATGAGGAGATTGAGACAACCACCAGTGCCCCGTACACTGGTTGACCCTGCAACCGTGGAGGACAGGCATATCATCCAGACCTACTGTCTGAATTGTCAGACCATCATGGATCTATGTACACAGTTGGAGCCTGATCTCTAATCAGCCATGGGAAATCCTTATTGCATCCCTCCCACAGTACAAGTCCTGTCAGTGCTACACTTTCTTGCCACAGAATCCTTTCAGAATATAGTCGGCTTGACAGCAGGTATGTCACAGCCCAAGTTCAGTCTTGTGTTGAAGGATGTACTGTGTGCATTGTTGAAACACCTAGACAGCTACATCAGGTTCTCCCAACGTTCGGATTTGACCTATGTGAAGGCAGACTTTTATGATATGGAACACATCCCTCATGTGATAGGGGCCATTGATGGCATCCATATAGCCCCGGTCCCTCCCAGTGCCAATGAACAGGTGTATAGGAACAGGAAGAACTACCACTCCATAAATGTTCCAGTGGTGTGTCTGGCTGACCAGTACATCAGCATGCCCATTATAGTATGTGTCAGCAGTGCAATGCAAGTCACACAGTGTTAAGAATGTGTGATTTTGATATGTTCTGCTTACATGTGTCTAGTGCACTTCTCAATGTAAATTCTCTCCTCTCTCCCTAGAGATCCTGCCATGTGGAGATTGAGAAAACCCCCAGTGCACCATCCACTAGTTGACCTTGCAACCATGGAGGACAGTGATATCATACAGACCTATTGTCTGAACCGTCAGACCATCATGGATCTATGTACACACCTGGAGCCTGATCTCTGACCAGCCATACGCAATCCCTATTGCATCCCTCCCACAGTACAAGTCCTGTCAGCGCTACACTATCTTGCCACATGCTCCTTTCAGAAGATAGTCCACTTGACAGCAGGTATGTCACAGCCCATGTTCAGTCTTGTGTTAAAGGATGTACTATGTGCATTGTTGAAACACCTGAACAGCTACAACAGGTTCTCCCAAAGTGCGGATTTAGTCTATGTGAAGGCAGACGTTTATGATATGGGACACATCCCTTATGTGATAGGGGCCATTGATTGCACCCATATAGCCCTGGTCCCTCCCAGTGCCAAAGAACAGATGTATACTAACAGGAAGAACTACCACTCCATAAATGTTACAGTGGTGTGTTTGGCAGACCAGTACATCTCACAGGTCACAGCCACATTTTCTTGATCTGTGCATGACGCCACCATTTTGAGGAATAGCAATGTCACACACATGATGGCACAACTACACACTGGAGGGCCTGGTTCCTTGGTATGGATGCATATGCAGGTGTTTCACTGTTATGGCACCTGTCATCACATTCTTTAACACAGGTGACTCTGGATATCCTAACCTTCCCTGGCTGCTGACATCTGTGAGGTACCCTGCCACGGATGGGGAACTCCATTTCAATCAGGCCCACATGGAGGACGAGTCATGTAATCGAAAGAACATTTGGCCTCCTGAGGGCCAGATTCAGGTGCCTGGACCTATCTGGCTCTCCTCTACTCACCCTAAACGTTATGACAGATAATAGTAGCCTGCTGATTTCTCCACAATCTAGCTCTGAGACATCAGATACTATTGCTAGCTGATGAGGGGGAGGTAGCTGGACCGGTAGCTGGTAATGCTGAAATGGCAAGTGATAAGGAGGCAGAGGAGGACGGTGCAGCTGACTCTACAGGTATGGTGAGTGTGGGTTTGCAAGTGTTGCATGGCCACATAAATTGCTGAAAATAGTGCTCCTGAGTTGACTCATCAGTGGGGATAATGTGGCCCTATCCCTATGTGTGTGTTGGGGGAGCTTGAGGCATTTATAGTCATTAGCCATTAGTAAATGATTTGAGATTTGAGGGTTGTACATAACAGATGACAGTGAAAGTGATTTGAGATTAATATTCTAATATATTTGGGGGCCCCTTCTTAGGAGGTATTCTACACTGGGAATGGCATCTATGAGCTGCATTTGTGCTTTGTGGGGCTCCATGCCTTCCATCCTGATGGTTCTATCTGTCATTTTCATTGTCTTTTTTTCAGATTGGAATACTGACTATACTCTTGGATGGCACTGGATTTTTGACTCTCTGACATCTGTCCTGGAACACATCAGTTGTACTGTGTCTCCTTCTGAGGATGCCGCCCTCTGCTGTCCATTACACTGCCTGTTGGATGTAGGGGGCATTACCAGATCACATTTTGCAATCATAACATTTGTTGATGTTTAATGAAGACACATATACAGTAGCTGTGTTCCACTGGTGTTTATTGTGCATACAATAAAATGCACAATAGAATGAAATTGTGACTACAGAATTATGGTGCACACATTGTCCAAAAGGTGATGAATGAGGTCATGGTAGATGGAATCATCAGAGTAGGTGGTACAGCAGTTGGTTGTGCAGGTCCAGTGCCCATGTGCCAATGAGAAGATGGAGTTATGCCACTGAACAGTCAACAGGGTGCCCCATGACACACAAGGGAGACAAATCAGGTGAGGTTCACTTCCTGGCAGTGGGTTGGGTCTTGGCATCTGCTCCAGCCATGTGTCTGGATGTGGATGACCACGTTTGTAGGAGGGTTCTTCAACTACAGAGGGAGGGGTGTCTGAGGGCTGTGGTTCCCCTGGCAGGACCTCCACTGCACTAACTGCCCCGGATGTGGATGGCTCAGATGTTAGGTTGCTAGCGGAAGGGATCTGCTGTGGGTGTTGGAAGCACGCAGGGTTGTGTTGATATCCCTCAGCACCACTGCAATGGAGTCCATGGTGGCATTATGTGCCTGCCACTGCTGCATGACATCCTGGTGGTATTCCCGCTGCAGCCTTTGGTTTTCCCTCAACATTGTGATGGTCTGGCCCATCCTGTCCTGGGATTTAGTATGCTTCCAATGCTTGAGGGCCCTATCCTATGATTCACAGCTTGCCTCCCACACTTCCTGCCACTGTGCCGCTGGAACCGTGTGCCCACTTTCAGTGTTTGCAGGACATCCAGGTTTGGGGACAAAGGGCTAGCTGCAATGTAGAAGCCACAGGGTTGGGGGGGATTGATGTGAGCAGGATGAGGCAGGGAGTCGTACACTGGCCAGATGTCCCAGATGGGCCAGGTAGGTTGTCAATGTCCTGACATCCAGGCGTGTTGTCCTCAATGGGGCCATCTTCCTGAGGAAGGCTGGCAGTCTCTGGTATCCTCTCCATGGTGGCACTGGCAGAGGTACCTGTGGATGGAGTGAGAGAGGGAGTTAAATATTGAATGTGTGTTTGGTTATCTCTTTATCATATGCATACAGTGGCTTGGCATGATTCCCAGAATGACAATGACAGATGCTGCACAGCATACCTTTGGTGGTAGTTAGTGGTCTGTGACGTGTACCATACTCCATTTAGGTTGGTGTTGTTGAGGTTTAGTAACTTTGACCCTGTGGATAGGTTCTGGTACTGTCTGATAGTTCACATGACTGTTCTGCACTGTTAGCTAGTGACTATTAGGGCTTGATAGTTGTGAGAGGAAATGGCTGGACATTTCAGCATGGCGTCCCAGTAGGAGAGGGTATATGTGTATGCAAGGTTAATTGTCCTGTCTGTGCATGTTGTGCATGTGCATGAAGTCTGCCATCATACAGTCTACACCATGGTGGGTCAATTTCAGGGTTGTGGATCCTGATTAGTGGCCAATTGGATTAGTCACAGTGCTGTAGCTCTGCTTAGCCTTGTTTGGCATTGTGTTGTGCCATTGCATTTCTGTCATTGCCATGTAGTGGTCCTCAGTTGTACCATCTAGTTGGTATAGCTAGTACAATAGTCATACATGCAAGGGATGTGATGTACACATTCCAGGTATTCACGTAGATGGGCTAGTGCATTGAGGGTCATACTGATAGTATTTGCCAATGCTATCCATGTCTTTGCCTAGGGCTGTGTGGGGAGTTGGGCTGATTTGAGGTGCGGCATGCAGGAGTGGGGCATTAGGTGCATATGTGGGAGGTCTAGTGAGACATAAAGTGAATTGGGGAGTATTTGTATGGTGAAGAAGCATGCAGGACATGACACTTGTGTGACATGGACGTTGTAGGTACTTACCAGAGTCCAATCACCCAGGTATTCCAGTCAGGCCCTCGGGATGCAGAATGTCCAAGAACTTCTCCTCCCAAGATGTGAACTGTAGAGGAGGAGGTGGGGGCCTACCACCAGTCTTGTGACCAGCAATCAGGTGTTGTGATGCCATGGAACCCACCTTCCTGTTAAGGTCATTCCACCTTTTCCTGATGTCCTCCCTTGTGCATGGATGGTTGCCTACTGAGTTGAGCCTGTCAACTATTCTCTGCCACAGCTCAATTTTTCTGGCTATTGAGGTTTGCTGGAACTCCGCTCCAAACAGTGGTGGCTCTACTGTGAAGATTTCATCCACCATGACCCTCAACTTGTCGTCTGTGAACTGTGGGTGCTCTTGTCAGGACATGGTAGTGGTTGTGTTGAGGGTGGGGGGTTGTGTGCATAAGGGTGCAATGTATGGTGATTGATTGGGTGTGGGTGGTGTGTAGTGAGTGATGGACGCTTGTGGTGTGTGTGCTTGTTATGTGTGTTTTGTGTTGGTAGTGCAGTTGTGTAGTGTGATGGTGGGTTGAGTGAGATGCGTATATGTGCCTATGGTGTTATGGTGCTATGTAAGTGTATTTGCCTGCTCTCGGTGTTTGGGAAAATCAAATTTGTAGCAAAGTATTGTGGGTTGTGTGTGGGGGTGTTATATAGTTCAGTGAGTAGGTGTGTCTGTTGGGGGGAAAGGGTGTCAGGGGTGGGTAATAGAAGCTGTCTAATGTAGTGTTGTATTGTGTTCTGACAGTAGTCTGTTCTGAGTGCAGTTGTTTGCACCACCAATGGTTTTCCCCCATGAAAGAACTGTTGTTGGGATTTGTGGCTCATAATATCATGGGTGGAATTCTGTCAGGCTTGCGGTGCTGGTTGTGGAACCGCCTCCCACTCGCCCTCCTGTAAACTGGTGGTGTCGGATTTGAGGCTATTTTTTGGTGGTCTTCATGGTGTGAGTCGTAATATGGCAGTTCGATTATCGTCAAAATGGCGGTCTTTTGGCGGTCACCACTGTGCTGGTCTTCCAAAAAGACTGCCAAAGTCGTAATGAGGCCCATAGTGCCTTGAATATGTTATAAAAAGAACCATTCTTTCAAATCCATTCTGAAGACCTCAGTGCTTAAGTGACCTAATACTTTTTAAAAACATTTTAAATCTGATGCAATGCGTATAACATAATGCAAAATTTGTTAAGAATTTCTCCAAAAAACCCTTTGAAAAGAATAACCATATTTTCTGTAATGGTTGTCCCCAAATGTCTGTCTTAATAATAACAATCGGCCTGGCCTGGGTAGAGAAAGGTCCATAAACCCTATGGGGGAAAACCTATAGTCCAGTGGAACTAAGGAAAATGTCATTATAATGTAGACTGTTCCAAAGGCAATCATTCAGAAGACTATAGAATAAGTAGGAAAAAACCTTCCCACAAGAAATGTGACAAGAAAACAATGCATTGAAATTCAAGATTTAATGATCGGATTAATTACATTCAAGACTCCTCATATGACAATTCCAACAACTATCAAGGTGCTATAGGTGACGGTGAAGTGCAAAGGTGATCAAGTGAAATCATGTGAATTAATATATATACAGTGCACAACACACAAAAAGAAGAAACCTGAACCTGAATGAAGCAGAGAGCCTATCCTGAGTTAAGCAGCCAAAGCAGAAAAATGCTGCTAATCACTGGGTCCCAGTGTGCCACTATGAATGTGTGGAAATCTTATGAGATGTTCACACTACTAACCAAATGCAATGTTTTTTTTACCTCCTTATATCGTCTCTACTGAGAGATATCACCTCTAGCTAGGACAGGTAGCTGTAGTACTCCTGAAGAAGACCCTTTCTAATTCCTTTTTACATGGTTGAAATGTTGACTTCATATCAACCACATGTTTATTTTCTGGAAGGACTATCAATATTGTGTGATTATGGGATATTATAATCCCATATATGCAATTCATGTCCTGTTGGTTGATTATTTTACTTTCTTTTATTTTCAGGTGTTGTGAACTGTACTATCATCTCACTTGATCACCTTTGCACCACGCTGTCACACATACCCTAATATGTGTTGTAATTATCATATGAGGCATCAAATATGATTAACCCAGTCATTGAATCTTGAATGTCCTTGCATTCTTTTCTTGTCACATTTTTTCTGAATATGAATTATTTTTTCTAGATATTCAATATTTCTCTGAATAATTGCCTTTGGAACAGTATACCTTATAATCATTGCGTAGAGTAGGAGGCAACCCTTTATGCTGCACAAGAGAGACACCTGGCTGACAACACGTTTATCAGTTTGTCATTGTAACACTGGGACAAGTATTGCACAGAGGAATGTTTTCCTTATATAATGCTTTTGATTTGGTAATATTTTATACTTAAAATAAGTTATGCTGCTTCTGGCAGACCTAGGTGTATTTTTACAGTAGAATAAGGTGTCACAAACACCATCCCTGAGGAAAACCACACAAGGCCTGCATTAAAGCAACTCTTCATTTGTCTTCCAATCTACTCTGGGAAACTGATCCTACAGGCATCTGCTTTAGGCTGCAGAGGTATGCTTCTAGTTAGACATATGTTCAATCTTCACTGAGCTGAACTATCTCTGTCTACTTATGGGAAAGGCATCAATCACCTAAGCTATCTCTTAGGGGACAGTGCTTCATCACCAAAGGACAAAAGACACAAAGGCTACAAAGAACATTTTCTGATAAGGATTGGACAGAGTTAATGTCCATGTATAAGAGCCTTAGGGAATCCCGTCGTAAATTTGGTGCTTTCAAAATAACACAGGAATATAACTGTACTCCATATTAATTGCACCGAGCCAAAATGTCCCCGAGAAGTGAGTGATATTGTATACATCCTATGGCACTGACTGAGACTGCAGTTCAATTGGCAACAGATCTTGAACTCTGTACAGAATACGATGGATTTTGCAGTTATTTCCTCACCAGAACTGGCAATTCTTCACGGCATACACACAATCCCGTGCCTGACCTCCCACAAGCACCACTGCCTGTTGTCCATACTGGTGATCACAAAGCTCTGCATTCATTGGAAATAGCAAACAGTGGCAGGTCCAACTCAAAATGACTGAATGGATTCCACTGCCAACGCTGCAGACCTTGAGGGACTCAAATAAAAACTTAATTGTCAATCAAGATTTAAGATATTTGAGGTCCTTTCCCCAAGATATGTCTAGGATCACGGTACCTCCTCTTACTGGTCCTTATTGTGATAGCTCCTTTCCCAGAAGGGGGCAGCTCATGTTGACACGATGAATGGTTGACCTCCATGAACAGCTTTGCTTTATGTGACAGTAGAATTTGTCATTGGAACCCATACTTTTACATCATTCCTCAACTTCCTCTTGCACGTATCTCCCCTGTTTGTCCTTTCCCCATCCCGCATTCACCCACACCTTGCTGGGAATTAATGCCTTATAAAGGGATCCACAATCAGCCTTGAGCTGATTGTATATTTCATATTGTTGTAATTTAAGAGGTGATGCCAGAGGAACATTTATACATAGACTGTGTTATTTTTCTATACCAAGTGTCCTTACACTTTAAACCCAATAAAAATACTTCAAATGGGAGAAAATGCAAACGGATACATCTGGGTATAAGCTGAGTTGAATTGTTACTTGTAAACTGCAATAAATGCCTTAAGAAGCCTGGGTGCTGAATTGTCAACAACATCAGAAAATATGTGAAAATAATCAATGAAATACATGGATTTCAACAGTCTTCAGATACACTTTATGGACCTCTATTTTGCGCAGGCCAAGAAGGAGTTCATTCCAAATAGAGGAAGCAAAAAAAGAGAAGGAACATCTACCTCTAAGCCCTGCAAGTTTTTACAGATTGGGGACAGATAATAGAAGGGAAGGGCCAAAAATAAGGCATCACTTCGACTTGGAAACAAACGCATAACCAACATTGTACCTGTTTCATAAAATACTCTGTGGGCAAATCACTACACCTTTAATTGAATACTTCTAGAAACTGGCAAACAGCGCAACGTACAATGAGCCCTGGAGATCCTATCGGATTTCTTGAAATTCATGGGGGCATATTTATACTCCGTTTGCGACAAATTTGCGTCGTTTTTTTCGACGCGAATTCGACGCAAAACTAACTCCATATTTATACTTTGGCGTTAGACGCGTCTAGCGCCAAAGTTCATGGAGTTAGCGTCATTTTTTGGCGTGAACACCTTCCTTGCGTTAATGAGATGCAAGGTAGGCGTTCCCGTCTTAAAAAATGACTCCCAGGCATGTGCGTGGTATTTATACTCCCGGGCAAAAATGACGCCCAGGAGTGGGCGGGGCAAAAAACCCCGCATTTGCGCCTCTTTTTAACGCCTGGGTCAGGGCAGGCGTTAAGGGACCTGTGGGCTCAGAATGAGCCCAGAGGTGCCCTCCCCTGCCCCCAGGGACACCCCCTGCCACCCTTGCCCACCCCAGGAGGACACCCAAGGATGGAGGGACCCATCCCAGGGAAGAAAAGGTAATAGGGGGGCCTGATTTGTGCCCCCCTACATGCCACTATGCCCAATGACCATGCCCAGGGGACAGAAGTCCCCTGGGCATGGCCATTGGGCAAGGGGGCATGACTCCTGTCTTTGCTAAGACAGGAGTCATGTTAATGGCGTCTGGGCGCCAAAAAAAAATGGCGCAAATCGGGTTAAGACGATTTATTTGCCTCAGCCTGACTTGCCCCATTTTTGGACGCCCAAACGCCATTTTTCCCTACGCCGGCGCTGCCTGGTGTACGTGGTTTTTTTTCACGCACACCAGGCTGCGCCGGTTGGCTAACGCCGGCTAACGCCATTCAATAAATACGGCGCCCGCATGGCGCTTCAGAATGGCGTTAGACTGCGCTAAATCTTTTGACGCAAAACTGCGTTAGTGCAGTTTTGAGTCGAAAAGTATAAATATGGCCCATGGTGTCACACTGTCATATTTCCGAACACCTTCAACTTTGTAAACTGCTAACTCAGGAGGCCAATGTAGCAAGCATTTGCTTAGTTTAATCTAGAAATGATCGTAGCATTAATGCAAACTTTCAATGCCTTAAAGAAAATGGTTTCTTTTCAAGATCCTCATTTGATGGTAATAGGATGGCACAACTGCAACAGCAGTATGAGGCAGGTGGGAATATCATCATTCTAATCGTATCCAACGTCATTCAAAATAGCCACTGGGGCAGTCTGACTGCCTAAACCAGGACATAAGCTCATTAATCTAGGAGCTGGTAACTGGTGCTCTTCTAGATGCTGAGAAAGTCAGTGATCCAGAACGTCTCGTCATTTTTAGTGTCTGCTGGCAGAATCAAAATGAACCTAAAGTTAGGCCTTGCCCAGGGATCTAGGTTTGACTTCTTTATAGGGGTTTAATGATAACTTTTTTCCATCCTAACAGGCACAGTGTCAGATGAAAACAGGTGTAAGGATGAGGTTAAAGCAAGTGTAACAACAGCAGAGAAAGCTTTCAGAATTCTGACTGGACATACATCATCTGTGCAGCTCATGTTTAGGAAAATAAGCAAGGACGAAACCGTCTCCTCTTAGGGTTGCCACTTGGCCAGTATTGTACAAGCCTGGACTCTATTTTTAAGTCCAAGCTGTTTAATGTACTGGAAATGGCAGTGAAATCTGGTAATTTTGCTCTTCTTAAATTTAAACCAAAAACAGCAAGCACATAAAGAAATCAGTTCGAATGTATTTGAGGGTAGTATAAAAGTTTATAAGAGCTAACAGGAGGATAAGTGTCATGTTGTAAACGAATCCAGACTATTTTACATAAATTATTTACTATGTACCACAATGCAAGGCACGATTTGTGGACATTTCACTACTGGGTAAACACCGACACACTGAGAACACCAGTATAAGAACTGCGGCGATTGCTATTTTGCTTTTTATTTTTATTTTGCGGCTTTGCCTCCATGCACTCACATGCCTCTCCACCATGGCCATGGGCATTTTGCCACTTCCAGCTGCCGCAGTTTAATTAAGAGCTTCAGTAGGAAAAATACTTGCAACAAAGTCTTCATACCTGAGGCAGACAGTTTAGCGCAGGTGTTGAACGCCATATGGTTCTAAATACAGCTCTGTCCTGCTCTCTCCTTTTCATGCATTACAGTAGGTGCGCTGTATTGTGTGAAAATTCAGTAAATCTGACATTGAGGGCCTCATTTACGAGGCCCGTGGTGCAGGGAGGTAGAGCAAGTGACTTGCTGCGCCATCCTACGCCACTGGGGAAGGGCAGAAATGCACTGTATCTACAAGATACAGCGCATTCTTGTCCTCTCCCTCTGTGCTGGCTCACAAATTGCTGCCTAGCACCAAGGTAGGCATCGTTACACCATGGTGTGGTGTAGCAATGATTTTTTTGTGCAGGAAGGAACACCTTCCTGCAAAAAACAATTGCAAAATGTGTTTTCCTCTTTTCCTTGTGTGCTGCAGAATGCAGCACACATACAAAGAGGAAGAAAGTGGGGGATAAAGATATTTCTCCTTTATTGCGTCATTCTTACACCACCCCTGAGGTGGAATAGGAATCTGATACATTCCCAGACTTGTACATTTCTTCAGATTCCAAGGGTGTTGCAAGGGAACACCCCAAGCATCACACACGTGTTAGACCTGACAACCTCAGGGTGGTCACCCCTAACTTTTTGCCTGCCTCCCTCCACTTATTTTATACTGTTTTTGCTGGTTTTAAGCCTCTGCGCACTTTACCACTGCTAACCAGTGCTAAAGTGCATATGCTCTCTCCTTTTAAACATGGTAACATTGGATCATACCCAATTGGACTATTTCATTTACTTATAAGTCCTTAGAAGAGTGTACTATATGTGCCCAGGGCCTGTAGATTAAATGCTACTACGGGGCCTGCAGCACTGATTGTGCCACCCACTTAAGTAGCCTCTTAACCTTGTCTGAGGCCTGCCATTGCAAGGTCTGTGTGTGCCGTTTCACTGCCAATGCGACTTGGCATTTAAAAGTACTTTCCAAGCCTAAAACTCTCCACTTTCTACATATAAGACACCCCTAAGGTATGCCCTGTGTACCCCATAGGGCAGGGTGCTGTGTAGGCAAAAGGCAGGACATGCACCTGTGTAGTTTACATGTCCTGGTAGTGTGACACTCATAAACTCGTTTTTACACTGTTGTGAGGCCTATTCCCTTCATAGGCTAACATTGGGGCTGCCCTCATGCAGTGTTTGAGTGGTAGATGCTGATCTGAAAGGAGTAGAAAGGTCATATTTAGTATGGCCAGACTGGTGATACAAAGTCCAGCTGACCCGTGAAGTTGGACTTAAAATTACTATTTTAGAAATACCACTTTTAGAAAGTGAGCATTTCTCTGCACTTTAATCTTTCGGTGCCTTACAATCCACGTCTGACTGAGTTTAGTTGACAGCTCCTTGTGCATTCACTCAGACACACCCCAAACACAGGATACTCAGCCTCACTTGCATACATCTGCATTTTGAATGGGTCTTCCTGGGCTGGGAGAGTGGAGGGACTGACACTTGCATGTCAAGGGACTGTAGCCTGCCCCCACACAAAGGACTGCCACACCCCCTACTGGGTCCCTGGCAGACAGGATTGAACTGAAAGGGGACCATGTGCACGTCTAAGCGACTCTTTGAAGACTCCCACACTTCAAAGGCACATTTTGGTATTTGAACAGGGCCTCTGCCCCTACCAACTCAGACACTTCCTGGAGAAGAAACTTGAACCAGAACCTGCATCCTGCCAAGTCAAACTGCCTGGCTGCCCAAAGGACTCACCTGTCTGCTTTCTATGAAGGACTGCTGCCTTGCTGTTGCCCTGCTGCCTTTCTGCTCTCTGGCTGTGGTGAAGAAGTGCTCTCCAAGGGCTTGGATAGAGCTTGCCTCCTGTTCCTTGAAGTCTCAGGACCAAAAAGACTTCATCTCTACAAGAAGGACTCTTTGGGAGGCTAATTTTGAAGCACAACCTGCCAGAAACGAAGCACAGCCTGCACCGCAGTGAAAATTTCACTGCACGCCAAACCGGAACAACACAGCCCAACTTCGCAACAAGAAGATCAACGCAGCGCTAGTGTAGTGACTGGAAATTCGATGCATGGCCCACTGGATCGATGCACAGCTGAGCCAGAATGAGGCAGCCCGACATCCAGAGAGGAATCGACGCAGTGCCTGCCATGTGGTAGAAAATTCGACGCAACGCCCACTGAATCAACACAGCTCCTGTGACTTCGTCCTGCCAGTTCAGGAAATCGACGCAACCCGGAGAGCATCCACGACCGAGCGCCGGAAATCGACACACAGCCGTCCCTGTGTGAAAACTAAACAACGCATTGCTGTGTGTGGCCCTAGAAATTGACGCACACCCCTTTGTTTCCACGGATCTCCTCCTCTGTGGTTCTTTGCGTAGTTTGCTCATGTGAACCAGGTACTTTGTGATTGAAAGAGACTTTGTTTGCTTTTAAAAGACTTAAGACACTTGATATCACTTTTACGGTGATATATCAACATATACCTGCTGCATTTTACTCGTTTTGACCTGCATCTTATCAGATAAATATAATATATTTTTCTAAACGTGTGGTGTATTTTTGTGGTGCTATATTGTCTTATTGTGTGATGTATTGCACAAATATTTCACACGTTGCCTTCTAAGTTAAGCCTGACTGCTCAGTGCAAAGCTACCAGAGGATGGGCACAGGATAATTTGGTTTGTGTGTGGCTTACCCTGACTAGAGTGACTGTCCTTGCTTGGACAGGGGGTAACCTGACTGCCAACCAAAGACCCCATTTCTAACAACATGGAAAGCCCCTTTCACACAGTGTTATGTGTGAAAGGGGTCCATATTTACAAGGCCATGAAAAGCCACACAAGGTGGCCTTGCATGGCCCTGTAAATATGGGCTGGCACACTGCACCACTGGAGTGCCAAAAAAGAAATGAAGCTTCAGTGGCACAGTGTGCCGCTAGAGCCTTGAGAGGCCATGAAACTCTTTGTATATTTTGAGACAGCACATCTTATACCTTGCACAATACAATTGTAAAATGATTACATTAATTTTCACAGTGCTTCAAGTCACAGACTGCGACTTGTATAATGTATGTGACTGCCTAATTACATACAGACATCTACAGTGTTTGAATTACCCAATTTTGCTTTTATAGCATTAAAAGAATGCACTTTCTACCAATTCTGTTAACGTTTATATTTACCTGAAGGTGAAAGGCAAAATAGTTGTTGAATATTTTGTTTTTCAGTCCATTGCACTTAAGATCACGTTTTCTATACCTTTTTAATGTACATTAAATTCTTACTTCTTGATAACCTACGAAATACTTTATACGAGGCTGTCATTGAGACTTCATCCCCACCACAGCCCAGCACACATCACCTGAAGAATTGTGTGGTCCTGCAAGCTGCAGCAGGGCTAAGATACAGGCCCGGGAATTGGTAGGGTGGGGAGAAGGAGAAAACATAGAGGGATTGATTCTAAAGCCCTTTTAGCCCATTGTGAGTTGCGCACCCGACTTCTAACGATCAGTAGTCCTAGCTGACTTCTCTGGAGGGCATTTCAGCATTTTCCTGTTTCACCTCTGGTTTTCGTCTACGTATGCTTTGCACATCTCTCTAGTGCTGCTTTCTGCAGGTTGCATAATATTCTTTTTACTGGTGTACTTGCAGCTCAATGCATGAGCTTTTCTGAACTGCATAACGTTGCCCACATTTGTCTTAGCCACGGGTTTTTCTCAAAATGCACCAAAAAGCCGTGCTTGGTTATTTACCTTATTTCCTTAACAAATTGAGGTGAATATGGTACATGTTCAGAGCAGCAGGATTCATCCTATAGCTGTTTCCAGTTCTTCAATTTTGCATCACCCTTTTTACATTCGAACAAAAAGGGTTCATTCTCATTCTCCTGTCTTTGAAAGAGCAGAATTAAATGCGAGAATAAGAGTACTGTTGTGAATAAGTAACTTCAACATTATTTCACTTTTCTCACTTTTAAGGTAGATACTGACCAATTAGGTTCTTCACCATGGTGTTATTTGTGTTGACAGAGCAGTTATTTGTTAAATATTCATGAGCAAAGACCAAATTAGGGAAGAACATTATTTTCAGTGTATTGTTCCTGACAAAGCAGTCCATTCTTCTTGAATGAGCAGGAAAAGCACCTGCATTAAAAAGCCTGGCCCCAGCGTGCACCAGACTGTTTAGCGGTGACACTGACAAATTGCCTGTCTTATTAAGAAATCTATATGTTGTCATTTCTCCGCTGAAAATCCCTGCAACCAATTACACTGTCTGCAAATTACATTAGTATTTCTCCAAGAAAAATAGTATCATTATGTTTCTCTTCTGATGAATAAGGAGAGAGGTCTTTTAAAATTCAATGAGAACCCAGGTAACAGGTGTATCCAGCCAAGGCATTGAGAATATATGTTTTGAACATTTTCTAAAACAACATATTTTGCATGGCATTCATGCAGAAATCACATCTTGGTCAGAGGTAAATCACATTAAATTCCAGGAAAGGTCTGTGGATCTAGCCCAGAGTGAGGACTGCAATGATCAAGAAGGAAAGTGCAGTATTGTCGTGATTGTTCACCAGTCACATTCATGACTCAAGAAGGACCTGATTCAGGCAGAGTTTAATGTGATTTACTCTTGGCGTCCTCCCGGTTCGCTGGTTCATCCCAGAAATAAGGCAGGAATACCACAAGAGAAAGTCTCACCCACTCATAACAACATGTTTCTGAATTGCAATACCCAATTCTTATATTCATCATCAAAGTCTTCATGTACATTCTCTGAACTTTCATAACCATCTTTTGAGCTTAAGCAGAAAACGATAAATAGAAGTGGTGAAGATAAACATTTTGGCCCGTATTTATACTTTTTGACGCTAAACTGCGCTAACGCAGTTTAGCGTCAAAAAATTTTGCGCCGGCTAACGCCATTCTGAAGCGCCATGCGGGCGCCGTATTTATTGAATGGCGTTAGCCGGCGCAAGCAGACCGCCGCTGCCTGGTGTGCGTGGAAAAAAACCACGTACACCAGGCAGCGCCGGCGTAGGGAAAAATGGCGTTAGGGCGTCTTAAAAATGGCGCAAGTCAGGTTGACGCAAAAAAACGTCTTAACCCGATTTGCGCCATTTTAAACGACGCCCAGACGACATTTACATGACTCCTGTCTTAGTAAAGACAGGAGTCATGCCCCCTTGCCCAATGGCCATGCCCAGGGGACTTCTGTCTCCTGGGCATGGTCATTGGGCATTGTGGCATGTAGGGGGGCAAAAATCAGGCCCCCCTATGCCAAAAAAAAAAAAAAAATGTATACTTACCTGAATGTCCCTGGGATGGGTCCCTCCATCCTTGGTTGTCCTCCTGGGGTGGGCAAGGGTGGCAGGGGGGATCCCTGGGGGCATGGGAGGGCAGCTGTGGGCTCATTTTGAGCCCACAGGTCCCTTAACGCCTGCCCTGACCCAGGCGTTAAAAAGTGGCGCAAATGCAGGGTTTTCTGCCCCGCCAACCCCCGGGCGTGATTTTTGCCCGGGAGTATAAATACGACGCATTTGCGTCGCAGTCATTTTTTTGGACGGGAACGCCTACCTTGCATCTCATTAACGCAAGGAAGGCGTTCACGCTAAAAAATGACGCTCTTTACTCATACTTTGGCGCTAGACGCGTCTAGCACCAAAGTATAAATATGGCGTTAGTTTTGCGCCGAATTTGCGTTGAAAAAAACGACGCTAATTCGGCGCAAACGGAGTATAAATATGCCCCTTTATTTTTTTATTTTGATGCAAATATCTAAAAAACGAGAAAGTAAAGTTAGGAATCCAGGGCTCAGAATATTTCAGGGGGAGTATGTTTCTTTAAAGAAAATGGGGCTCCCTGTCTTGTTTGAGGCTGGTGATGAAGAAGATGAGGGCCCACGTTTACTAAAGTTTGAAGAGGCACTCCTGCAAAACAACACAATTTAGTGCTGTCCGCACGAGCCTTTAAAAAGGTAAGTAAATTGATTGTATCGTTTGGTCATGCTGCAGTGGGCGAGCGTCTCTCAACACTTTCGTAAATGTGGCCCAGATTTGTAATTATGAAGACCACTAAAATGTAATCAGAGCGTTTGTCTATTTTCAGGAAAATAAAGTAATACACACTCATTTGCTAACATGAACGTACCGTATAAAACGAACATACTCTTTTTGAGAGTAACACATATATAGAAAAACATATTAAACTTCCACTACTTAACGGCAAGCAGTGATAGGAGAGAAACATTTTACTTTAACGTGCATGTGCTTATGTTAAACACTAACTTATTGGATGTTAATTGCCTTGCCATTGTGTAAGGACAGACATGTTGAGCTTTTCCTGTTCTCTAAAAATAAGGGCTAACAAGAGAGTGTGGGGCTGGAAGCCAAGCATGGGATCAGCAGACCCTCCTACTCACCTACAAAGATAGAAATAAAATCTTCTGAGGCAACCTG